>NC_060140.1:859979588-860651431 GCF_021461385.2 Schistocerca piceifrons | reverse complement strand
TGAAACGTTGTTGTGACGCCTCGTGTAAGGAAGAGATATGTGTACCATCACGTTTGCGACTTTGATAAAGGTCGGATTGTAGCCTATCGCGATTGCGGTTTATCGTATCGCGACATTGCTCCTCGCGTTGGTCGAGATCCAATGACTGTTTGGACAAAACGGAATCGGTGGGTTCAGGAGGGTAATACGGAACGCCCTGCTTGATCCCAACGACCTCGTATCACTAGCAGTAGAGATGACAGGCATCTTATACACAAGGCTGTAACGGATCGTGCAGCCACGTCTCGATTCCTGAGTCAACAGATGGGGACGTTTGCAAACAACAACCATCTGCACGAACAGCTTGACGACGTTTGCAGTAGCATGGACTATCGGCTCGGACACCATGGCTGCGGTTACCCTTGACGCTGCATCACAGACAGGAGCGTCTGCGATGATGTACTCAACGCCGAACCTGGGTGCACGAATGGCAAAATGTCATTTTTTCGGATGAATTCAGGTTCCGTTTACAGCATCACGATGGTCGCATCCGTGTTTGGCGACATCGCGGTGAACGCACATTGGAAGCGTGTATTCGTAATCGCCATACTGGCGTATCACCCGGCGTGGTGGTATAGGGTGCCATTGGTTATACGTCTCGGCCACCTCTTGTTCGCATTGACGGCACTTTGAACAGTTGACGTTACATTTCAGATGTGTTACGACCCGTGACTCTACGCTTCATTCGATATCTGCCAAACCCTACATTCCAGCAGTATAATGCACGACCGCATGTTGCAGGTCCTGTACGGGCCTTTCTGGATACAGAAAATATTCGACTGCTGCCCTGACGAACACATTCTCCAGATCTCTCACCAATCGAAAACGTCTGGTCAATGGTGGCCGAGCAACTGACTCGTCACAATACGCCAGTCACTACCCTTGATGAACTGTGGTATCGTGTTGAAGCTGCATGGGCAGTTGTAGCTGTACACGCCATCCAAGCTGTGTTTGGCTCAATGCCCAGGCGTATCAAGGCCGTTATTACGGCCAGATGTGGTTGTTCTGGGTACAAATTTCTCAGGATCTATGCACCCAAATTGCGTGAAAAAGTAATCACATGTCAGTTCTAGTATAATATACTTGTTCAATGATTCCCCGTTTATCATCTGCATTTCTTCTAGGTGTAGCAATTTTAATGGCCAGTAGTGTACATAAATGATCTTCCAGTGACATGACGGGAAGCTCGAAATCTGTAACGTCTGTCACGATGTCACAGGCGTAGTAATGAAGAGTCCAGACTCGACAACAAACACAGCTCATGTGATATCAGAGCAATCCTACAAGGTGCTTGCGGCCAACAGTTTCTTAATCCCACAAGCATTCGAACGACGTGACGTCAAACATCCAAAAACGACCTCCTAGTATACATTAATGGGCACAAACTAAGTGAAAAGCCCTGTGTAAAATTTCGCTGCGGCCATTATTGAATGACAAGTTGAAATGGAGTCAACACATAGACGAACCAATAAAGAAACCCACTCCAGTATGTTTTGTCCTTAGAAGCATCTCACATTGTGTTAACCTAAAAAGAAGAAAGTTGTTTGTTTTGCATATCCCTGTCGTCTTATGGGAGTAACTCCTGGAATATTGCACCTGTTAAGTAAATAAAGTGTTTATTTGGAATTTTGGAAATTTGTGGCAAGTTCAAATGGTTCAAATGGCTCTGAGCACTATGGGACTTAACTACTGAGGTCATCAGTCCCCTAGAACTTAGAACTACTTAAACCTAACTAACCTAAGGACATCACACACATCCATGCCCGAGGCAGGATTCGAACCTAACCTGCGACCGTAGCGGTCACGCGGTTCCTAACTGACGCGCTTAGAACTGCACGGCCACACCGGCCGGCCCTTTGTGGCAAGTTCCTGTGGGACCAAACTGTTGAGGTCATCGGTTCCTCGGCTTACACACTTCTTAATCTAATGTAAACTAACTTACGCTAAGGACAATACGCACGCACCCATGCCTGAGGGAGGACTCGAACCTCCGACGGGGGAAGCCGCGCGAACCGTGTCAAGGCGCCCTAGAATGCGCGGCTACCCCGCGCAGCAAAAGCGTTTATTCCGCACAAGTGAACAGTGAGATAGTGTCAAAAGTAGGTAACCGTACGTACGTTTTATAGAACCCTGCATAAACATTTTGTAATTCATGTACTCACTTTCCAAAACATTCGTTCCTTAATGGTTTCTGTTGCTGACAATAAAAATGAGCCCCAGCTGAGCTACGAATTGCGCCATCATAGTATAAAGTGCAAAAAATTACTTTCGTGTAGGCTTTGTCTTCTTGTCTACGGCTCGGATTGGAGTAATTCACTCTCGCCCAAAGGTATTCAGAAATGGGGACTCCCAACCAGCCTGAATTGTTCCACGTTCTTGTACATTCTCATTACTGATGGGATTTACGGAGCACAGCGAACAAATGAGTGGTTTCCGCTGAGTTTACTGCATGTACAGCTGCTCCAGGAACCTAAAATGGCCTTCAAATAGCCATCTTGTGAAGCTGATTACTCGGCCTGTTTGGGAGACAGTTACCATTGTATCGTATACGCTGCTCACTGACCTCTTCTAAGCCTCGTCTGCCTGTAAGATTGTCGCTGCGCCGCTGAATATCAGGAAGAGGTGCGAGATTCCCTCTGCCCTCAGCCGGCTGTTGCTGACGTGCCAGGCGCCGCTAGACGGTCATTACAGCAATTGTGTCTCCGGGTACTTAAAAGTAGAAGGAATTCCTACAAACGGGGGACAAAGGGCATAAAAGTTGACATTCCTTATGAACAGTTATTTATTTGACACGAAGAAACAAATATTTCCTGATTTTTGTTTGGCCTTACTAGCAGAGATGCTTGCATTAGGCTATCAGCTATCAATTACCAGTGCAAACGTTAACGACAGGAGTGTTCAGTTCACCTTCATACTAAAAGAGAGATATCCTACACCTCAAAATATTCTCTTATTAACTTGTTGCCATGTGTATTCAGCTCTAAATGCCAGCAGGAGGTAATGCTAACCGTATCCAGACTGCGCCCATCTGCTTACACAATTCAGGGCTGTTTGACATAACCACACCCCTTTAAAGCGACAATGGAAAGCGTCGTCTGCGAGTTAGACGAGCAGAAAGGCAGATCGTTACCAGTTGTCAGTGGTATCAGCAGCTGTGTTGTCCAGCTGCCTCCCTACCTGGAGCTGGAGGCCTGGGTCGACGACAGTAGAGCAGAGCGGGGCGTCCAGACAGTGTACGGTGTACGGTATGTACCGTAGTCCCGCACAGACATACCGTCGTGTCCACCCTCAGCTGTGTTCTCCGGACTACTGGTGCGTGCATGTGTTTTGGTTTGGGAACTTATAGACGGCCTCCTCGGGCCTTTTTCAGCTTTTTCGTTCTGCTGTTGTAGCGTATCCAAAATCTGCTCCTATGAAGGCGGTACTTTAGAGCCCAAGCAATACTTTGTAGTCCAAGACGATCGTACTGCAATAAAGACAAATATGTGGCACTGTTTTTGGACACATGATGACGTCGCCTTTCCCAAGGAGTGTTCTCACAGAGGAACTACACAGTTCCTCTCTCTCCAGTGAGCGTCCTTCCACCGAGGGCAGGGTGGGATCCAGAAAAGACTCCAGGAAGCTAAAATGGCCTTAAAATAGCCATCTTGTGAAGTTGATTACTCGGCCTGTTTTGCCATATTGGGCACTGGAAGTTCGTCAATAAATCCACACAAGAATAGCCTCCATGTCGCCCACTAAAAAGTTTATTTACACGATATCAAATAAAATTTATAGCAGGTAAACTGTAGATAAAGTTTCGTTTTAAATTTAACTTACGAAGTTAGAAAATAAATACATTAGTAGATTCATTGAAGGAAGATGACTGTTCAATGTCCCGTCGAAAAACGGAGCAGAAGCTTATATTAGGGAAGGATTAAGAAGAAAATCGTCCGTGCCCTTTTGAGTGAACTGTTGTGGCGTAACAAGACAGCCACGCCACTCGGAAGTAGCCGAAAGGCACGCGCTAAGCTCACGCGGAATAGAGATAGGTCTGCAACAGGATACGTAATGAATGCTATAAAGAAAAGTACGTAGCTCCTGGAATACTTAACTTTAATCCATCCTTGTGGTACATCGCTCTTGACGATACAAGTGAGACTCTTTAGATACAAGCTATGTAAGGCTAATGGCGCCTTGCTAGGTCGTAGCCATTGACTTAGCTGAAGGCTATTCTAACAATCTGCTCTGCAAATGAGCGAGGCTTCGTCAGTGTGCATCGCTAGCTACGTCGTCCGTACAATTGGGGCGAGTGCTAGTAAGTCTCTCGAGACCTGCCGTGTGGTGGCGGTCGGTCTGTGATCACTGAAGTGGCGACACGCGGGTCCGACATGTACTAATGGACCGCGGCCGATTTAAAGCTACCACCTAGCAAGTGTGGTGACTGGCGGTGACACCACATTCCTCCCCCGCAAATCGGCGAACGGTCGTGTTACAAGGCTTCCGCCCGCCGTGGGGAGGACCCCATGTTGACGTATGCGATGAGGTGGGGAGCCTAACAACAGGCGAGGCTGTGCCACCCGCACCCGGCCATTCGGTCCGAGGGGAGCTAGGAAACGCCGGAAAACCTAGTCCAGGGTGCACGTCAATATGCGGTGTATGCGCCCTTAGAGATATAGGAGGGGCCGAAGGGTCGACCTCCATGTGGTCGGGGCACCCGACGGGCGAAGACGACATCTGGTCCGGAGCGGGCAAGAGTTCCATGGCGGAGGACATCTGGTCACGGGAAGCGATCGGCGGCGCGTGACCCAGGGAGGCGCCAGGCGGTTGCAGCGACGCGTCCACTGCGGGCGGCGCCGGCGGGAGAACAGGCGGCAGCGGCGGCGCGTCGCCATGGGGCAAAATGGAAGGCAGCGTCGGTAACACCTGGGGATGAGGCGAGCCAGTAGATGGGTCCCCAGGGCGCTGACCGGATGGCACCGTCGCTGTAAGCAGACGGGGAGCGGCAGAACCCGGGCGACGACAGAGGCGCAGCTGATTGAGATGCCGACGCACCTCACCAGAGGCCCCCAAAACCAAATACATCGCGCGGCCGAGGCAGCGAAGAATGCGCCCTGCGAGCCAACGCCGTGACCCTCGATAGTTGCGATAGAATACAACGTCGCCGGGATCAAAAACAGGAGTCTGCCGCTGCAGAGGAACCTGATGCGGCGGATGCAGCAAAGACATCAAGGTTCGATGAGGACGACCGTGGAGCAACTCAGCCGGCGAGCGACCATCTCGGGGCTGAGAGCGATACGAAGACAAAAAGAGCAACAACGCGTCCTCCCGAGAATGCGACTCTTTCAACTTCAACATCTGTGCCTTGAAAGTCCGGACCAATCTTTCAGCGGCACCGTTTGACTGAGGCGGAAACGGCGCGGATGTCAGATGTTGAATACCATTGGCCCTGCAGAATGACTGAAATTCTGCGGACATGAATTGTGGGCCATTGTCGGAAACAATAGTCAGTGGAAGGCCTTCAATTCAAAAGATAGCAGATAACGCTTCGATGGTGGCAGATGACGTCGTGGAAGACATCCGGACAACAAAAGGAAAATTACTGAAAGAATCGACCACAACCAACCATCGAGCATTCCAGAACGGACCAGCAAAATCGATGTGCAAGCATTGCCAAGGGGAAGTGGCTTTCGGCCATGCAAAGAATTTTCGCGGCAGTGCGGATTGTTGTTCGGCACATGCCATGCAAGAAGAGCACATATTCGTAATCGCAGCATCGATTCCAAACCAAGTACAGTGCTGACGAGCAAGTTGTTTCGTTCGCACTATACCCCAATGTCCTTGGTGAAGAAGCCGTAAGACAGAGGACTGTAACGAACGTGGGACCACGACTCTGGACTGATTATTATCAGAACGCAACAACAAAACACCACGTCATACAAAAAGTCTCTCCTTGTGAGCAAAAAATCGGCGAACCAACGGATCCTCGATCCGTGACTTTGACAAGGGCCATTGCGTAGCAACAAAACGCAAAACGGTAGCAAGGACAGGGTCAGCAGCTGTGGCTGTAACTACACGACGAAAATCAATCGGAAACGATTTGACCACGTCATCGGTTTCCGCATCAATGAACATGCCAGCAAGTTTGGAAGAATCGAATGCTTTATCCTCAGCAACAGGCAAACGGGACAACGCATCGGCGTTGCCGTGCTTAGCAGTGGACCGATACAAGATATCGTAGTGGTACTGCAAGAGGAAAATAGACCAGCGAATGAATTTCTACGCTGTACGTGGAGGTACAGGCTTGTTCGGATGAAAAAGCGATGTCACAGGTTTGTGGTCTGTGATGATGGTAAAATGACGACCATACAAGAAATCATGGAACTTAGTAACACCAAATACGAGAGCCAAAGCTTCTTTCTCGATCTGTGAATAATTTCTTTGCGCAGACGACAGCAATTTGGACGCAAAGGCAATAGGGCGATCATGTGAGCCATCGTTGTGCGCAAACACAGCACCGATCCCGAAATCCGATGCATCTACCATCAACAAAAGGGGTTTCTGGGGATCGAACGGCGTAAGTCAAGTATTTGAAAGCAACGCCGATTGCAACTGGCGAAAGGCGCGTTCGCATTCCGTCGTCCAGACGAACGGAACACCTGTACGGCGTAAGCGATGAAGCGGAGCTGAAAGAGAAGAGGCATTGCGCACATTCAATCACACCTTGTGATCCCAAATCGTGTAATGTTCTTGCTACCTCATCACGCAATGCATGGGGAACATTGCGCGCTCTGAAAAATTTCGGTTGCGCGTTGACTTTCAGTTTCAAATGTGCTTCATAGTTCTTAGCGCAACCAAGGCCCATGCAAAAATGTCTGCAAATTCGTCACATAGACGAGAAACATGGCGGAAGGCACAGTATGGTTCACTGATAGGACCTGATTGACTATTGACAAGTTAAACAACTGAAATAAATCTAAACCAAACAAGTTCACTGCAGTAGAAGAATGAAGAACGTAAAATGGCACAAGTTGAGTTTGTCCCTTGTATGTTGCAAGAAGAGTGCACTGTCCTAACACAGGGATATGCTGTCCTGAATAACTAGTGAGCTGAACATTTGCGGCACGCAATGGAGGTTTGCGTAGTTGTTTGTACGTGTCGTGATTGATCAACGAAACTGCAGCTCCGGTATCGAGCTGTAATGGTATCACTTTGCCTTCAAAGTCCAAAGTCCACAAAAAGTTTATTGTCCTGCTGACGACAAGAGCGACTGTCTCGTGCAATTTGAACTGATACAGGTACAGAAGCACTTGCGACCTGACGGGATTTCCGTCGACGTCGACGCACACGTTTTGTGGGACGAACAAAGTCACTGTTAGAGAAAGTGGCACTGGGCGGAGTGGAATTAACTACATGAACGTCCATGGGTGAAGGTTCACGAGCCTGAGTATTCGTGGTTCTATTCTGGCGCGAAACAAAGGGCCTGGAATGGTTGTGATTGTCTGTTCGAAGCTTTTTCTGGCAAACACTTTGAACATGTCCTTTCTTATTACAGTAAAAGCAAATAGCACGGAGTGATGGGCAATTGTCACGCGAATGTCTAGTTGCACACTGCGGGCAAGATTTTAGAACTGCATTGGCATGATTACGTGGCACACGTGGAGAGCTAGGCGGCAGCTGCGCGGACGAGCGCGAGGGCTGTTTATCGTTCCGTGCAGCGCGCCCGGCGGGCCGGTTAACGTGACAAACGGCTGGCGAAGTTTCAAATGATTCCTGTGCAAAGTCAAGTGTGTCTTGCCTATCTAATACGTCGATCACTTGTTGAAGGGAGGGATTAACTAGTTTCAAAATCTGTTCCCGTATACGAACATCAGAAACGTTCTGTGCAATTGCATCACGTACCATTGTATCTGAATAAGGGAGTCCACATTCACACTCAAAAGCACAATCCCTAGTAAGGCCTTGCAATGTTGCAACCCACTCCCTATTAGTCTGACTGGCCGTACGTTTTGTACGAAAGAACGTATGCCTTTTTGCAACGACATTGACTGTTTCTTTGAAATAGGCATCTAATGCCGACAAAATTTCTTCGTAGGATAGAGTTGCTACATCGCATCGGGGAAACAATTTCACTATCAGACGGTAGGTGGACACACCTACACAGGCCAGTAAAAAAGGCTGCCGCTCGTTACCTTGAATTCTGTAGGCGGCGAGATGGAATCCAAATTGGCGTGACCACTCCGTCCATGTTTCCACGTCCGCTTGAAAATTACGGAATGGGGGTGCAACTGCATGTTGTGGCTGCGGTAGCGGTGAAGCGGCGGTCGCCGCATCGGTTTGCATTGCACGTTGACCCTGGACGAGCTGTCCAAGGGCATCCAATAACGCCTGCGTCTACTGAGTCTGCAACTGATAAAATTCGGACAGTACATATGGAGATCGTGGCGAAGCCATGACACAAGTAAATTTAAGCAAAGCAAGTATAAAGAAGAAGACCGCTTTTACTCTCGTCGCCAACTGTTGTGGCGTAACAAGAAAACCACGCCACTCGGAAGTAGCCGAAAGGCACGCGCTAAGCTCATGTAGAATAGAGATAGGTCTGCAACAGGATACGTAATGAATGCTGTAAAGAAAAGTACGTAGCTCCTGGAATACTTAACTTTAATCCATCCTTGTGGTACATCGCTCTTGACGATACAAGTGAGACTCTCTAATACAAGCTATGTAAGGCTAATGGCGCCTTGCTAGGTCGTAGCCATTGACTTAGCTGAAGGCTATTCTAACTATCTGCTCTGCAAATGACCGAGGCTTCGTCAGTGAGCATCGCTAGCTACGTCGTCCGTACAACTGGGGCGAGTGCTAGTATGTCTCTCGAGACTTGCCGTGTGGTGGCGGTCGGTCTGCGATCACTGAAGTGGCGACTCGCGGGTCCGACATGTACTAATGGACCGCGGCCGATTTAAAGCTACCACATAGCATGTGTGGTGTCTGGCGGTGACACCACAGGAACCATCCCAGCATTTGCCTGGAACGACTTAGGGACACCACGTAAAACTTAGATCTCGATGGCTGACGGGGATTTGAAACATCGGCCTCCGCAATGCAGCTTCGTTAAAGGCATGGACGTTAGCATCACTTCTAGAATTGTCACAATGTGCTACAGACACTGAACAGATTACACTTTCATAGACTGCCACAGGCGATGAGCACACACTAGTACATATACAGAAGAGACAAATCAGCTGAATACGCACTCAATAATGCAGTGTCTCTAACGACAAACACCCATTCTACGTACGCTCTGCGAGTATACTGGTACTTTCCACAACCTACTGTAACCTTTCTTTGGTCGCCTTAGGGAGCTGGAGTGACCAGGTGCCAGACAGCTGCCTGAGAGACTATTGCCATGGGAGGCATCCAGCTGTAATATGTGCAGCAGAGGTAACGACAAATACCATATGAAACGGCTTTTCCGCAGGGATCAGTGTATGGTCAGGAACTTCGGGATATAGCATTGGAGCCCATACAATAGAAATCAGATGACAGCAGTAACATAAGCGGACTGGTGGCATTTGCAGATGACGTGTTTTTCATCTTAAGCGCTGACTGCAGAAGAATTACAGAAGCCAAATGTAATGCAGCATTGCACGAAATTGAAGGTTGGTGTCGAAGTGTCAAACTGCCAGCAGCCTCACAAAACTACGTACCACCTGAAGAAAGGGAACCTAGCAAGAAATCCTAAAATAAAATTAAACGACGTGATGATTAGAAGAAGCGTAGTAATGAGATTTCTTGAAGTATTCCTGGACGAAATTCATAATTTCACACATCGTACAGAGGAGGCAGGCAGAAAAGGTACAACGTGGTGCACAAGATCGTCAGTATACAGCGTGACGATGTTACAGACTTGCAAGGATGATGCAGAAGGGTAAAAGTGTCAATTAGAGGCAAGGGGCCTTAGTCTGGAAACGACTGAGTCGAAAGATATAAGCGAAAATCTACTCATGTTCGGCAGCGCTTCAAAATCAAGGTGTAGACACATGCGAAAAAAGAAGAAGTTCACGTGACGTGTACACTGGCACCAAATTTCATCACAATTCTGCCCAACGTCACCGTGAACGTCTCACGCGATGGGAAAGTCGGCACACCTCCATTTTTCACCCCTTCTTTTAACGGCTCTGCTTTGGAGGTCACACTGACGGTCAGAATTGATACAAAAAGGCCTAGGCCCCCTCCACGAGTTGTCTTCGTACACGTACATTTTTTGTGTGCTCAGCAAAGGTGCGTGGGTGAGACTGAGGGCTCTGACGAACCGGGGTATCTTAAAGGGGCACTTTGTTACTTTTATTGACGCATGTGTCAAAAAGTTACTCCCCCCCTGTGATCACGCCACAGCAGGGTGCGAAGCAGAAGGTGTGAAGAAGAACAAGAAGAAGAAGAAGCACCGTTTGGTGCTTTGAATCACGTTCTCATAGAATGGTTTTGAATGGTCCATAGTGGTTCCGCCCTGTAAATCAGACTACAAATTGCGGTCGCACTACAGTCCAAAAGGGTTCCATTGTGGTCAGTGTAGGACCACGATGTCCTTAGAGGAGGTTTGAACCGCCGAGTCCAGCAGTGTCAAAGCACGTCGTCCCGTTGTTATTTGACTGCTGAACTTTTCACTTGAGTACTCACGGTATTATCTAGTTCCAAGAACTCAGATGTGTATGAGGTGACAGGAAGTAAAAAGTTTTGAGGGTCTTGATTAGGATGCAGTATGGTGAGGTATGGAAGAAATTGGCTTTCGTGACATCGAACTCGCTTAAAAGTCCCAAAATTCCGTTAACAATTCTTTTAAAATAGTTCAAATGGCTCTGAGCACTATGGGACTTAACTTCTGAGGTCATCAGTCACCTAGAACTTAGAACTACTTAAACCTAACTAACCTAAGGACGTCACACACATCCATGCCCGAGGCAGGACCGTAGCGGTCGCGCGGTTCCAGACTGTAGCGCCTAGAACCGCTCGGCCACTCTGACCGGCACCATTCTTTTAAAAGAAAGTGATTTTTCCAGCTTAAGTATCAAGCTTTTGACCCGATGCACTTGGAGTCTGACGTCAGGGAGCATGGGACTAGAATGATGAATTCTGACATACACTAGCTGACCAAAAAGTTCTCGCGCTCAAATTATTCTTGCGACCGAGAGCTGGCTGAAACCCAAAGTGAAAAGCTGTGAGATATTTAGCGAGTCATGGAATGTATATCGTAAAGACAGATTAGAGGCCATAGGAGGGGGAGTGTTCACTGCACTTGACATAAATATTATCTCTTTTGATGTCGAAGATGAGTGTGACAGGGAAGTTATCAGGCTACGTATTACAGGTGTATGTGAAATCAAGTTAATTGTTTGGTCTTTTTACTGACCACTCGACTCCGCTGTGACAGTTCTAGAGATATTCAAAGAACGTCTACGGTCAGTAGCGCAGAAATACCGAAATTACGCAATACTGGTTGGATGCGACTTTAACCTACCGAGTGTAGGCTGGATATTTATGAATTCATTGCGGGGGGTATAGAGAGACAGTCATGCGAAATACTTGTGAAGATGTTTTCTGACAACTGTCTTGAGCTGTTACCCCGGCAGCCCACATACAATGGAAATATTTTAGATCGTGTAACTACAGATAGGCAGGACCTTATCGACAATGTCGATGTAGAAAAGTTGGTTAGCTCATGATGTATACCAAGCGAGGTGGCGCAGTGATTAGCACACTACACTCGAATTCGGGCCATCCTGATTTAAGTTTTCCGTGATTTCCCTAAATCGCTTCAGGCAATTGCCGGGATGGTTCCTGTGAAAGGGCACAACCCATTTCCTTCCACATCCTTCCCTAATCCGAGCTTGTGCTCCGTCTATAATGACCTCGTTGTCAAAAAAATGGCTCTGAACACTATGGGACTTAACATCTGAGGTCATTAGCCCCCTAGACTTAAACTGCTTAAACCTAACTAACCTAAGGACATAACACACATCCATGCCAGAGGCAGGATTCGAACCTGCTACCGTAGCAGCAGCGCGGTTCCGGACTGAAGCGCCTAGAACCGCTCAGTCACAACGGCCGGCTGATCTCGCTGTCGACGGGGCGTTAAATACTAACCCTTTCCGATCATGATGTCATTATAGCGACTATCGTTACGAAAGTTAATAAATCAGTGAAGAAGGCTAGAAGAATATTTCTGCTAGATGGAGCGGATAAGCGGTTGTTAACATCTCGTTTAGACAGTGAACTGGACAGTTAGTTCCAGTAAGATGGCTGTAGAGGAAGTATGGGCAAAGTTTTATCTGATTGTAAATCGTGGTCTGGAGAGCTATGTGTCTTGTAAGTGGATAAAGGATGGAAAAGATACACCATGATTTAATAACGAAATTCGGAAGATGCTGAGAAAGCAGAGGGCTGTTGCCCTCCTGGGCATTTGAGATGTGGTGCTATAGACGAATGTTGAAAATTAGGTGGACTGATAAGGTAAGGAATGAGGAGGTTCTATGCAGAATCGGAGAGGAAAGGAATATGTGGAAAACACTGATAAGGAGAAGGGACAGGATGATAGGACATTTGCTAAGACATGAGGGAATGACTTCCATGGTACTAGAGGGAGCTGTAGAGGGCAAAAACTGTAGAGGAAGACAGAGATTGGAATACGTCAAGCAAATAATTGAGGACGTAGGTTGCAAGTGCTACTCTGAGATGAAGAGGTTAGCACAGGAAAGGAATTCGTGGCGGGCCGCATCAAACCAGTCAGTAGACTGATGACCAAAAAAAAAAAGCCATCTCTGACAACTAGCTGTGACGGCTTACTGCTACAGACTGGATAGTGGTTTAAATGTGTCGTCTTTAGTGCTCCTCGATACATCACAGTCGACTCTGCCTTCCAGTGGCATTTGCTGTTGTTTCTGTTCCATCATGCAGTAGAACTTTCCTCCCTCCTTTCTAGCAGAGAGAACCAGTATAGGAAGTCTATAGTACTTTTAAAAACCCAATCACGACATCAGATTCCTGATTGTTTAATTCATTGTTTCCAATAGTTGTAATGCGTGCACGCATGCGTTTGATATGGGAGGGAATGGTCTGTGTCGTTGTGGGTCTCTCTCTCTCTCCGAGCCGGCACGGACTGGGTTACCTTACAGTTGGCGGATGGCGCGCTTCGTGTGATCGTCAGGACTCTTTTTCAACAGATATGATTAGTGGAAACGTTATGTTGGAGGAGGGTGTTTATGCTCTCAAAACTTCGGTGCTTACAAGACCTCAGATACATTTAGTGCTACGATATACTTGAGGCGGAAATTTCATTACTGGATTCGTGTAATGTCTGCATGTGATACTGAAACGTTGAAAATATGTTTTACTATGAAGAAGGATCACTGTAGGTGAAAAAAGTGAGTGTTTTAAGCGATCTATTTGACTTCTGTAAATTGTTAAATAATTAATGTGGCAGGGTAGTACAAATGTATTATTTCGCTCTACTTTTGATATCGAAATTGTATCAGCTTTCCCCCGTAGACTTTCTTTGAATATCTCTAGAATTGTCACAGCGGAGTCGAGTGGCCAGTAAAAAGACCAAACAATTAACTTGATTTCACATACACCTGTAATACGTAGCCTGATAACTTCCCTGTCACACTCATCTTCGACATCAAAAGAGATAATATTTATGTCAAGTGCAGTGAACACTCCCCCTCCTATGGCCTCTAATCTGTTTTTACGATATACATTCCATGACTCGCTAAATATCTCACAGCTTTTCACTTTGGGTTTCAGCCAGCTCTTGGTCCCAAGAATAATTTGAGCGCGAGAACTTTTTGGTCAGCTAGTGTATGTCAGAGTTCATCATTCTAGTCCCATGCTCACCGACGTCAGACTCTCAGTGCATCGGGTCAAAAGCTTGATACTTAAGCTGGAAAAATCACTTTCTTTTAAAAGAATGGTGCCGGACAGAGTGGCCGAGCGGTTCTAGGCGCTACAGTCTGGAACCGCGCGACCGCTACGGTCCTGCCTCGGGCATGGATGTGTGTGACGTCCTTAGGTTAGTTAGGTTTAAGTAGTTCTAAGTTCTAGGTGACTGATGACCTCAGAAGTTAAGTCCCATAGTGCTCAGAGCCATTTGAACTATTTTAAAAGAATTGTTAACGGAATTTTGGGACTTTTAAGCGAGTTCGATGTCACGAAAGCCAATTTCTTCCATACCTCACCATACTGCATCCTAATCAAGACCCTCAAAACTTTTTACTTCCTGTCGCCTCATACACATCTGAGTTCTTGGAACTAGATAATACCGTGAGTACTCAAGTGAAAAGTTCAGCAGTCAAATAACAACGGGACGACGTGCTTTGACACTGCTGGACTCGGCGGTTCAAACCTCCTCTAAGGACATCGTGGTCCTACACTGACCACAATGGAACCCTTTTGGACTGTAGTGCGACCGCAATTTGTAGTCTGATTTACAGGGTGGAACCACTATGGACCATTCAAAACCATTCTATGAGAACGTGATTCAAAGCACCAAACGGTGCTTCTTCTTCTTCTTCTTCTTCTTCTTCTTCTTCCTCTTCACACCTTCTGTTTCGCACCCTGCTGTGGCGTGATCACAGGGGGGGAGTAACTTTTTGACACATGCGTCAATAAAAGTAACAAAGTGCCCCTTTAAGATACCCCGGTTCGTCAGAGCCCTCAGTCTCACCCACGCACCTTTGCTGAGCACACAAAAAATGTACGTGTACGAAGACAACTCGTGGAGGGGGCCTAGGCCTTTTTGTATCAATTCTGACCGTCAGTGTGACCTCCAAAGCAGAGCCGTTAAAAGAAGGGGTGAAAAATGGAGGTGTGCCGACTTTCCCATCGCGTGAGACGTTCACGGTGACGTTGGGCAGAATTGTGATGAAATTTGGTGCTAATGTGATACCTTCAACCCACCTTACACGTCACGTGAACTTCTTTTTTTTTTCGCATGTGTCTACACCTTGCTTTTGAAGCGCTGCCGAACATGAGTAGATTTTCACTTATATCTTTCGACTCAGTCGTTTCCAGACTAGGGCCCCTTGCCTCTAATTGACACTTTTACCCTTCTGCATCATCCTTGCAAGTCTGTAACATCGTCACGCTGTATACTGACGATCTTGTGCACCACGTTGTACCTTTTCTGCCTGCCTCCTCTGTACGATGTGTGAAATTATGAATTTCGTCCAGGAATACTTCAAGAAATCTCATTACTACGCTTCTTCTAATCATCACGTCGTTTAATTTTATTTTAGAATTTCTTGCTAGGTTCCCTTTCTTCAGGTGGTACGTAGTTTTGTGAGGCTGCTGGCAGTTTGACACTTCGATACCAACCTTCAATTTCGTGCAATGCTGCATTACATTTGGCTTCTGTAATTCTTCTGCAGTCACCGCTTAAGATGAAAAACACGTCATCTGCAAATGCCACCAGTCCGCTTATGTTACTGCTGTCATCTGACTTCTATTGTATGGGCTCCAATGCTATATCCCGAAGTTCCTGACCATACACTGATCCCTGCGGAAAAGCCGTTTCATATGGTATTTGTCGTTACCTCTGCTGCACATATTACAGCTGGATGTCTCCCATGGCAATAGTCTCTCAGGCAGCTGTCTGACACCTGGTTACTCCAGCTCCCTAAGGAGACCAATGAAAGGTTACAATAGGTTGTGAAAAGTACCAGTATACTCGCAGAGCATACGTAGAATGGGTGTTTGTCGTTAGAGACACTGCTTTATTGAGTGCGTATTCAGCTGATTTGTCTCTTCTGTATATGTACAGGTGTGTGCTCATCCCCTGTGGCAGTCTATGAAAGTGTAATCTGTTCAGTGTCTGTAGCACATTGTGACAATTCTAGAAGTGATGCTAACGTCCATGCCTTTAACGAAGCTGCGTTGCGGAGGCTGATGTTTCAAATCCCCGTCAGCCATCGAGATCTAAGTTTTACGTGGTGTCCCTAAGTCGTTCCAGGCAAATGCTGGGATGGTTCCTGTGGTGTCACCGCCAGACACCACACTTGCTAGGTGGTAGCTTTAAATCGGCCGCGGTCCATTAGTACATGTCAGACCCGCGTGTCGCCACTTCAGTGATCGCAGACCGAGCGCCACCACACGGCAGGTCTCGAGAGACTTACTAGCACTCGCCCCAGTTGTACGGACGACGTAGCTAGCGATGCACACTGACGAAGCCTCGCTCATTTGCAGAGCAGATAGTTAGAATAGCCTTCAGCTAAGTCAATGGCTACGACCTAGCAAGGCGCCATTAGCCTTACATGGTTTGTATCTAAAGAGTCTCACTAGTATCGTCAAGAGCGATGTACCACAAGGATGGATTAAAGTTAAGTATTCCAGGAGCTACGTACTTTTCTTTATAGCATTCATTACGTATCCTGTTGCAGACCTATCTCTATTCTGCGTGCGCTTAGCGCATGCCTTTCGGCTACTTCCGAGTGGCGTGGCTGTCTTGTTATGCCACAACAGTTGGCGACGAGAGTAAAAGTGGTCTTCTTCTTTATACTTACTTTGCTTAAATTTGCTTGTGTCATGGCTTCGCCACGATCTCCAGATGTACTGTCCGAATTTTATCGGTTGCAGACTCAGTAGACGCAGGCGTTATTGGATGCCCTTGGACAGCTCGTCCAGGGTCAACGTGCAATGCAAACCGATGCAGCGGCCGCCGCTTCACCGCTACTGCAGCCACAACATGCAGTTGCACCCCCATTCCGTAATTTTCAAACGGACGTGGAAACATGGACGGAGTGGTCACGCCAATTTGGATTCCATCTCGCCGCCTACAGAATTCAAGGTGACGAGCGGCAGCCTTTTTTATTGGCCTATGTAGGTGTGTCCACCTACCGTCTGATAGTGAAATTCTTTCCCCGATGCGACGTAGCAACTCTATCCTACGAAGAAATTTTGTCGGCATTAGATGCCTATTTCAAAGAAACAATCAGTGTCGTTTCAGAAAGGTATACGTTCTTTCGTACAAAACATACGGCCGGTCAGACTAATAGGGAGTGGGTTGCAACATTGCAAGGCCTTACTAGGGATTGTGCTTTTGAGTGTGAATGTGGACTCCCTTATTCAGATACAATGGTACGTGATGCAATTGCACAGAACGTTTCTGATGTTCGTATACGGGAACAGATTTTGAAACTAGTTAATCCCTCCCTTCAACAAGTGATCGACATATTAGATAGGCAAGACACACTTAACTGTGCACAGGAATCATTTGAAACTTCGCCAGCCATGTGTCACATTAACCGGCCCGCCGGGCGCGCTGCACGGAACGATAAACAGTCCTCGCGCTCGTCCGCGCAGCTGCCGCCTAGCTCTCCACGTGTCCCGTGTAATCATTCCAATGCAGTTCTAAAATCTTGCCCGCGGTGTGCAACTAGACATTCGCGTGGCAATTACCTGTCACGCCGTGCTATTTGCTTTTACTGTAATAAGAAAGGACATGTTCAAAGTGTTTGCCAGAAAAAGCTTCGAACAGACAATCACAACCATTCCAGGCCCCTTGCTTCGCGCCGGAATAGAACCACGAATACTCAGGCTCGTGAACCTTCGCCCATGGACGTTCATGTAGTTAATTCCACTCCGCCCAGTGCCACTTTCTCTAACAGTGACTTTGTTCGTCCCACAAAACGTGTGCGTCGACGTCGACGGAAATCCCGTCAGGTCGCAAGTGCTTCTGTACCTGTATCAGTTCAAATTGCACGAGACAGTCGCTCTTGTCGTCAGCAGGACAATAAACTTTTTGTGGACTTTGGACTTTGAAGGCAAAGTGATACCATTACAGCTCGATACCGGAGCTGCAGTTTCGTTGATCAATCACGACACGTACAAACAACTACGCAAACCTCCGTTGCGTGCCGCAAATGTTCAGCTCACTAGTTATTCAGGACAGCATATCCCTGTGTTAGGACAGTGCACTCTTCTTGCAACATACAAGGGATGAACACAACTTGTGTCATTTTACGTTCTTCGTTCTTCTACTGCAATGAACTTGTTTGGTTTAGATTTATTTCAGTTGTTTGACTTGTCAATAGTCAATCAGGTCCTATCAGTGAACCAGACTGTGCCTTCCGCCAGTGTTTCTCGTCTATGTGACGAATTTGCAGACATTTTTGCACGGGCCTTGGTTGCGCTAAGAACTATGAAGCACATTTGGAACTGAAAGTCAACGCGCAACCGAAATTTTTCAGAGCGCGCAATGTTCCCCACGCATTGCGTGATGAGGTAGCAAGAACATTACACGATTTGGGATCACAAGGTGTGATTGAATGTGCGCAATGCCTCTTCTCTTTCAGCTCCGCTTCATCGCTTATGCCGTACAGGTGTTCCGTTCGTCTGGACGACGGAATGCGAACGCCCCTTTCGCCAGTTGCAATCGGCGTTGCTTTCAAATACTTGCCTTACGCCATTGATGGTAGATGCATCGGATTTCGGGATCGGTGCTGTGCTTGCGCACAACGATGGCTCGCATGATCGCCCTATTGCCTTTGCGTCCAAATTGCTGTCGTCTGCGCAAAGAAATTATTCACAGATCGAGAAAGAAGCTTTGGCTCTCGTATATGGTGTTACTAAGTTCCATGATTTCTTGTATGGTCGTCATTTTACCATCATCACAGACCACAAACCTTTGACATCGCTTTTTCATCCTAACAAGCCTGTACCTCCACGTACAGCGCAGAAATTCATTCGCTGGTCTTTTTTCCTCTCGCAGTACCGCTACGATATCTTGTATCGGTCCACTGCTAAGCACGGCAACGCCGATGCGTTGTCCCGTTTGCCTGTTGCTGAGGATAAAGCATTCGATTCTTCCGAACTTGCTGGCATGTTCATTGATGCGGAAACCGATGACGTGGTCGAATCGTTTCCGATTGATTTTCGTCGTGTAGTTACAGCCACAGCTGCTGACCCTGTCCTTGCTACCGTTTTGCGTTTTGTTGCTACGCAATGGCCCTTGTCAAAGTCACGGATCGAGGATCCGTTGGTTCGCCGATTTTTTGCTCACAAGGAGAGACTTTTTGTACGACATGGTGTTTTGTTGTTGCGTTCTGATGATAATCAGTCCAGAGTCGTGGTCCCACGTTCGTTACAGTCCTCTGTCTTACGGCTTCTTCACCAAGGACATTGGGGTATAGTGCGAACGAAACAACTTTCTTGTCAGCACTGTACTTGGTTCGGAATCGATGCTGCGATTACGAATATGTGCTCTTCTTGCATGGTGTATGCCGAACAACAATCCACACCGCCGCGAAAATTCTTTGCATGGCCGAAAGCCACTTCCCCTTGGCAAAGCTTGCACATCGATTTTGCTGGTCCGTTCTGGAATGCTCGATGGTTGGTTGTGGTCGATTCTTTCAGTAATTTTCCTTTTGTTGTCCGGATGTCTTCCACGATAGGTTACAGTATTAGTAGTGTCCTGCTTGACACAGTCAAGACGTTTAAATGTCTGTGTGTAACGTTGCAAAGCGAAATGAAATGGAACGAGCATATGTGAACTGTGGTAGGGAAGACGAATGGTCGACATCGGTTTATCGAGAGAACTTTAGGAAAGAGTGGTTCATCTGTAAAGGAGATCGGACATATGACGCTAGTGCGACCTATTCTTGAGTGCTGCTCGATTGTCTGGGATCCGTACCAGGTCAGATAGAAGGAAGACGTCGGAACAATTGTTACCAGTAGGTTCGAACAACATGTAAGTGTTATGGAGATGCTTCAGGAACTCAAATGGGAATCCGTGTAGGGATGGCAATGTTCTTTTCGAGAAACAATATTGAGAAAATTTAGAGAACCGGCGTTTGAAGCTGACTGCCGAACGATTCTACTGCTGCCAACATACATTGCACGAAAGGACCAGGAAGAAAGGATACGAGAAATTGGAGGTCATAGAGGGGTATCTGCCGAGAGACCAGAAAAACGTGTGGTTCCTGAAGAGGGGCAGCAGCCTTTTCAATAGTTGCAGGGGCAACAATGTGGATGATTGACTAATCTGGCCTTGTAACACTAACCAAAACGGCCTTGCTGTGCTGGTACTGCGAGCGGCTGAAAGCAAGGGGAAACTACAGCCGTAATTTTTCCCGAGGGCATGCAGCTGTACTGTACATGGAGAGCGGCATCAAACCAGTCTCTGGACTGAAGACCACAACAACAACAATAGAGAGGCACACAGACAGTCGTTTTTCCCTCGCGCTATTTGCGAGTGGAACAGGAAAGGAAATGACTAGTAGTGGTACAGGGTAGTCTTCACAACGCACCATGCGGTGGTTCGCTGAGTATCTACGTAGATGTAGGTATAGATGTGCACGTTAACATGGGCTGTGTCAGTCCTTAGCATTTGTGATGGCTTGACTTCTGCTGGGGATACTTTCAGTGAGGTACCTGATGTCTCTGGAGGAATGGCAGCCCATTCTTCTTCAAGAGGCGAAGCAAGTGGAGGTAGTGATTTTGGACACTGGAGTCTGAAGTGGAGTCAACGTTGTAATCCATCCCAAACGTGTGTCATTGGGCTCAGCTCGGGACTTGGAACTCGCCATTCCATTTTTGGAACGTTACAGTCCACAGACCAGGACGTCACAGATGCCGGTTGTGACAGAGTGCTTCGTCTCTGAACCAGTACTGTACGCAGTACACAGTACTCTAAAATGTATTACGGCCAGAGGTTGTTGTTCTGGGTACTGATTTCTCAGGATCTATGAACCCAAATTGCGTGAAAATGTAATCACATGTCAGTTCTAGTATAATATATTTGTCCAATGAAAACTCGTTTATCATCTGCATTTCTTCTAGGTGTAGCAATTTTAATGGCCAGTAGTGTGTTTATATATAGTAGTGTTACATTTCATATCGCTCCACATTTGGCATTTTCTTGAGGACGATGAGAAGATCACACCATAAACACGAAACGCACCCTCATATCACAACACTCACACTTTATTTTAGGCATTATACATGACGGTAACGTTCTCTAGGTACTCACCAAACTCAGACTCTTCGATCACATTGTCACAGGGTATATCGCGATTCACTGCTCCAAATCACTTGTTTCCAATCATCCACTATCCAGTAGCACCACTGTTTAGTCAAGTGTCGCTTAGCGTTGCCTACCTAAATGTGTGATTTATGAGGGGCTGTTCACCCTATGTATCTCATTCTTTGAAACTCCCTACACACATTCATTGTGTTGGATGAACTGATGGTAGCACTTTGTAATACACGAGCGATTCCTCACATTGACTTCACACGATTTTTTACAACCACTCTCCGTAGTGCTCGACGGTTCCTGTTCGTCAGTACATGAGCTCTGCCTGGTCTCGATTTAGTTGCGGTTGTTCCTTTGCGTTCCCACTTCAGTAGTCCATGTTCGGAGTCAATGAGCTGTCCTGAGTGACCCAATGCGCTGCTACTGCTTCACTACTGACAACACAGTACTGTCCACCTCCTTTTATACTGGCAAGTCCTCATCTTATGATATCAAGTGGTCAGTTCCACATTACAAATGGTTCAAATGCCTGTGAGCACTATGGGTCCCCTAGAACTTAGAACTACTTAAACCTAACTAACCTAAGGACATCATACCCATCCATGCCCGAGGCAGGATTCGAACTTGCGCCGTAGGGACGCGCGGTTCCAGACTGTAGCGTCTAGAACCGCTCGGCCACTCCGGCCGGCTCCACATATTACACATGGGTGTCTGGATACTTTTGGTCGTATTGTATACAAGCACATTAGCTGTCCACTGCAAAATTCAGTCAAATAAACCCATACAAAATATTTATTTGTATGTTTTCTACAATTACTAGGTGAGCTGCGTCACAGGGAGATATTTCATAGCTTTACATTTTTGTCATGCAGGACTCTAGGCTGTGGTTTGGTAACATGCTTTAATGTGGCCCTGCTTGTGAGAATGTTAGCAACAACTAGCTCATATCGCAGGCAAATGTTAGCAACAATTGGCTCATAATGCATGAGAATGTACACTGGCACGCTTCGCGAGGCGAGTCAGGTCTGCAGTCTGCATTATCGTCAGACAACAATGTATGAGCACATAAAGTGGGAGCACTTCACATACTTAGGTACACCTGTGGCAACTGGCAGGGTACGGGTCATTAGTGGTACAAAGAGAGCCTGCAGTTTGTCTACAAAACAACTGCATACAGGACACTAGAGTGCCTTTATGCCGGAATACTACTGAACTCGGTGGTATCCGTATTCCGTTGCATTGACAATGGATTCATATATACACTACTGGCCATTAAAATTGACACACCACGAATATGACGTGTTACAGACGCGAAATTTAACCGACAGGAAGAATATGCTATGATATGCAAATGATTAGCTTCTCAGAGCATTCACACAAGGTTGGCGCCGGTGGCGACACCCACAACGTGCTGACATGAGGAAAGTTTTGCAACCGATTTCTCATACACAAACAGCAGTCGACCAGCGTTGCCTGGTGAAACGCTGTTGTGATACCTCGTGTGAGGAGGAGAAATGCGTACACTCACGTTTCCGACTTTGATAAACGTCGGATTGTAGCCCATCGCGATTGCGGTTTATCGTACCGCGACACTGCTGCTCGCGTTGGTCGAGATCCAATGACTGTTAGCAGAATATGGAATCGGTGGGTTCAGGAGGGTAATACGGAACGCCGTGCTGGATCCCAACGGCCTCGTATCACTAGCAGTCGAAATGACGGGCGTATTATCCGCATGGCTGTAACGGATCGTGCAGTCACGTCCCAATCCCTGTGTCAACAGATGGGGACGTTTGCAAGACAACAACCATCTTCACGAACAGTTCGACGACGTTTGCAGCAGCATGGACTATCAGCTCGGAGACCATGGTTGACATCGCGGTGAACGCACATTGGGAGTGTGTATTCGTCATCGCCATACTACCGTATCACCCGGCGTGATGGTATGGGGTGCCATTGGTTTCACGTCTCGGTCACCTCTTGTTCGCATTGACGGCACTTTGAGCAGTGGACGTTACATTTCAGATATGTTACGACCCGTGGCTCTACCCTTCATTCAGTCCCTGCGAAACCCTACATTTCAGCAGGATAATGCATGACCGCATGGTGCAGGTCCTGTACGGGCCTTTCTGGATACAGAAAATGTTCGACTGCTGCCCTGGCCAGCACATTCTACAGATGTCTCACCAATTGAAAACGTCTGGTCAATGGTGGCCGAGCAGCTGGCTCGTCACAATACGCCAGTCACTACTCTTGATGATCTGTGGTATCGTGTTGAAGGTGAATGGGCAGCTGTACCTGTGCACGCCATCCAAGCTCTGTTTGATTCAATGACCAGGCGTATCAAGGCCGTTATTACGGCCAGAGGTGGTTGTTCTGGGTACTGATTTCTCAGGATCTATGAACCCAAATTGCGTGAAAATGTAATCACATGTCAGTTCTAGTATAATATATTTGTCCAATGAAAACTCGTTTATCATCTGCATTTCTTCTAGGTGTAGCAATTTTAATGGCCAGTAGTGTGTTTATATATAAAGAAGGGCAGTTGAATAATAAAAAGTTTGTTTTGTTGGCGAGAATGTATAACAGGAATCTCAGTTGACATACACCTGAAAACAGCCGTCGAGAATCGCGTTAAACACTTCCTAGAAAGCTGTGTGAGCTGATTTTCTCGTAGTGTTCTTACAAGACAATCTCATAGGAAGCACGCAAGTAAAAGCATGCTGTCAGCAGCTCGACACAGGTTAAGGGCAGACATTCTTTCCTGCGTTTCTACAGCTACATACGCACTCCACAAGCCATTGCGCAATGCGTGGCGGAGGGTATTGTGTACCGTTGCTAGTCATTACCTAGCCTGTTCCACTCACAAATAGGGAGTGAGAAAAAGTGAAACAGTCCTGGTTGGCCGACTAGAAGGGTTTCAGTCAACAGAGTAATTTTCTGTGGTCACTGTGTAACATGTCTTATATGGAATCTTCAATTATGGAAGTGCGTCGACTTCCCGACCAGAAAATTCAGGCTGACGCTATTAGAAGGTCTTATCCTGGCTTAATTGAGGTTCTTCGCATGGCTCATTTATTTGTAGTTGTATCAGTGGCACAAAATGCGTCCGACTTTTATTTGCCAGATACACAACGTTGATCTGATGTCTTTGCCGGCCGGTGTGGCCGAGCGGTTACAGACGCTACAGTCTGGACCCGTGCGACTGCTACGGTCGCAGGTTCGAATCCTACCTCGGGCATGGATGTGTGTGATGTCCTTAGGTTAGTTAGGTTTAAGTAGTTCTAAGTTCTAGGGGACTGATGACCTCCGAAGTTAAGTCCCATAGTGCTCAGAGCCATTTGACCGATGTTGTCTTTGGTCTGCCAAAACTGGGTCCTAGATGACATCATTTCCTAGTAACAAATGAAGAAATTACAACGTCGTCTCTGCAGATTCCAGGCGTCTGTCACACAACGTCGCAAGTAAGCGATTAGCATGAGAGGTGGCATGAGCCCCCTCTCATATTTCTATCTTACGATTTTCGTCTCTAATCGCATGCGGTGAAAAGTTGCTATTCCTTCCCACACGGACTTCCCATGCAGCGTCTCTCGTCACCCGGGTGGTCCAGTGACAGGCGGGGTCTCCTGATCTGGAAAGGGTTAAGCCGACGGGTGTGAGGAAGTCGAGTGAATGCTTTGCAGACGCCGACATTGTCAAAAGACACGCCCGGAGGGGCCTGAAGTAGCACCTGGGCTAGAGGTTCCGTTACTTCGCAGAAACTTAGCGAAAACACTTTCTGGCGGGCTACCAGCGAGGCGAGGGAATGACTTGTGTACCCAGGCAGTTGTGGCGGGAAAATTCCCGCGCTTTCTGCAAAATAGTAACAGTGATTGGCTTGCTCAGGGCATAGCTCCGTGACGTAGCAAAATCAGCGCAGAAATTGGCGCCAAGAATCTCCATTGGTGGAATGGTAGTGCTCCGGCAATAGAGTGGAATTTTCCGCCGGTTTTCGAGTTGCTGATTGGAATGTTTAACCACGGCCACTGTCGTGGGGGCGGGAATGTTGTGTGTTCGGCCTGTACGGGTGCTCTTGTGTAGAGTCGGCTCTCGTCTTTCGGTCGAGGACGTCGAAGCAACCAGCCATCGCCTCCGGTACGCCAGATTGTGTTCTGGCAGATAAGAAGACAGTTTGGTAATGTATGTCCGCAGCACCGGCAGATAGGGATTTTCCTAGGTGGTAATCAGAGCTCAGCAGAGCGCGCCTGTTCGTCTTTTTCTAACTTTGTTCTGTCTTGAGTAGCAGCTATTAATGTTGGGTTAGCTGTGTGTCTCTCTTAAGATTTGAGTGGCAAGAAATTGGCTCCACATACCACTTCATCATAAACCTCACAATCTAGTTTAGGGACAACTTCACCTTCACAGCGTTTGTTTGAGTATCCAATTTGAGCCAATTTGATGTATTATAAATGTTTCATGTGTTTTTGTTTATTATTTTGTGTTTAGTCTTAATAAATCATATTGTTATTTTGGACAGAAATTTCATTCTGTTAATCGGTAGAGTAACCCATCATTTCTCACTACATTAATGAAAGCTTCCTTTATTTAACTTATTTATCAAATTAAATTATTGCAGGTGCCAAACTCTTTTCTACTCCACTTGCAGGGTTGATTAGAGTCAGTTCGCGTATATTTTTTAATCCATGTGCAACAGCAAAAGTCGGAGTTAGAATAGGGGGGGGGGGGGCCTTAGAGCATCATTTACATATGTAGATTCTAGAAGAATTTAGTGTTAAATACACTGCTTGCCCCGGAACCTCGCAAGCAATGTTATCAGAAATTCCTCCTCAACGTCAGCTCAAGCTAAAATGTGACGCCAGATAGATAAAAGTTCTAATCGTAGTAGTGGTTGTTAGTGTAGTGATAGTTTGCAAAGTGTTGCAAAACTAAGGAAGTTCTGCATAGTGTTTCTGCTATCACAGGCAACTCAGCTTGTCATCGACATTGTGGATGAGGGGTTTTCTAATGGATACCAGTGCTTTCGTATCCCTAATTAATGCTGAAGTGTAATATACTGGTATATATGTTGACCAACTTTGAACCAGTCGCTGTGGCAAGGTACTGAAACACTGGGTTCATGCTTTGGATGATAGCAGCTCGAATCCTCACCCACCTATCCAGGTTTAGGTTTTCCTTTGAAAGGTATGGCCAATATCCTTCCACACACTTCTCCAATGCAACCTAGTGCTCCGTCTAATGAACGGATAACCGGTTCGTCGTTAAACCCTATTTTTCTTTCGTTTTCTTCTTTGCCACGTTTGGCAGCAACTACACGTCTTGTAGTAACATACACTTACCTAACTATTGCTCTCCAAGGACAACTAACAATCTGTTACCTTGAATGTCCCTGTAGCCACAGTGAATTAATGAACTGAAGTGACATTGAGAGAAAGAGGGGAGTCTCTGATGCAAAAATTGATGCAGCATACGGAAAGTATTCTGTGGCTAAGCATCGTAATAGTAGTAGAAATACTGCACTCTAACAAGCCAGAACATCGAATACCGCCGTTTTGCGTTGCGGACTGATTATAATGGAAGTACATAAGAGGAGTAGAGATGAATGGGGAACCATCGTAGTTACGACAATGGGAAATCCATCGACATAAGTGACTGTGATAAAAGGGAAATCGACCAGGTCTGGCGCCTAGCAACGAGCATTTCGCAATCAGGGAAGATGGTTTGCTGCTTTAAGTAATCCGAGGCACATGTCCCCCATTATCCACATTAACAATATGCTGTAAATTCAAGCACCCAGCACTTATCTCTCTCTTAGTAAAATACCCCCAAACTGCAACGTTTCTTTCTTCATTATCCTTCTGAGTGTATAACTTGCCTGCAGCAAAATCCGATTTATATTTTTTTGCCATCAACCAATTCGTCCCTAAATTAAACCCATCAGATGATGATTTAATCATCAAGAAAGTTTCTTCACATTCCTTGCCATCACTGTAAAACTTCAGTAATGTCTGATTCATAATCAGGTTGCACCTGTTTCACACAGCGCTGATAATACGCTACTGGCCATTAAAATTGCTACACCACGAAGATGATGTGCTACAGACGCAAAATTTAACCGACGGGAAGAAGTTGCTGTGATATGCAAATGATTAGCTTTTTAGAGCATTCACACAAGGTTGGTGTCGGCGGCGACACCTACAACGTGCTGACATGAGGAAGGTTTCCAACCGATTTCTCATACGTACAGCAGTTGACGGGCGTTGCTTGGTGAAACGTTGTTGTGATGCCTCGTGTAAGGAGGAGAAATACGTACCATGACGTTTCCGACTTTAATAAAGGTTGGATCGTAGCCTATCGCGATTGTGGTTTGTCGTATCGCGACATTGCTGCTCACGTTGGTCGAGATCCAATGACTGTTAGCAGAATATGGAATCGGTGGGTTCAGGATGGTAATACGGAACGCCGTGCTGGATCCCAACGGCCTTGTATCACTAGCAGTCGAGACGACAGGCATCTTATCCGCATGGCTGTAACGGATCGTGCAGCCACGTTTCGATCCCTGAGTCAACAGATGGGGACGTTTGTAAGATAACAACCATCTTCACGAACAGTTCGACGACGTTTGCAGCAGCATGTAGGTCCTGTACGGTCCTTCCTGGATACAGAAAATGTTCGACTGCTGCCCTGGCAAGCACATTCTTCAGATCTCTCACCAATTGGAAACGTCTGGTCAATGATGGCCGCGCAACTGGCTCATCATAATACGCAAGTCACTACTCTTGATGAACTGTGGTATCGTGTTGAAGCTGCATGGGCTGCTGTACTTGTACATGCCATCCAAGCTCTGTTTGACTCAATGCCCAGTCCTATCAATGCCGTTATTACGGCCAGAGATGGTTGTTCTGGGTACTGATTTCTCAGGATCTATGCACCCAAATTGCGTGAAAATGTAAACACATGTCAGTTCTAGTATAATAAATTTGTCCAATGAATACCCGTTTATCATCTGCATTTCTTCTTGGTGTAGCAATTTTAATGGCCAGTAGTGTACATACACTACTCATAGGAAATATGGGGTTTGTGCAACCTCAGTTAAGTGTAGATACAATTTATTCATCTATGCACAGGCCTGACCACTGCTGTCCATAAGTTCATCAATATTAATACCTCAAACATTAGTATTAATAATGAACATTAACACATCTTCAGCAATCATTTCTCACTATCGCATCAGGTCACGTCTTACATCCTAAATCATACCACACTGAATATTATTAATGGTAAGTGTTGATTTGTTAATTGCAGTTATGGTTTTGGACCAAGGCTCATGCAAAATGTCATATAGTTTGACTGTAAAGGTCGGGATGGCACATGGCCGTCATTCTCAATCCACTCATCTGTCTTGAGTTTATCATTGTATAGCTGATCGTTCTCTTCATAAAGATTAAATGTCCTCTAACTTGCCTGTAATGCATGTTTTTGCGTGGACCATCTTCTCTTCTATCAAAGCGATCTGGTGCCCAGTAATTTCAGTGAAACCTATCTTAATGTGGTGAAAAACGTGCCTTGGGATTTCTTCTATCAAAATTTCCGCGCTCACATTGTCTACTTTCTTGATCAGTATTTTCCATGCGGTATAATATGACATTCGCCTCTTCAATTTTATGGTGCAAGGAGAAAGACAATTTTTCTCTCACCACAAAAGGTAACTTTCGAAGTAAAGTTTCAGTTAACTTCTGATGCTTTATAGGGTTATCTAATTACTCATTTTATCCCATTCTTTTTGTCAGTATCCTAACATGATTTCATCATTCCATGTAGAATTTGGTGGTGGCAACAGTGATTTAATGGCCCAGTGCTTTGATGACCAGTATTTGTTCCATAAGGCTGTTTCAAATTCTTTAACTGCTTCACATTTTTCTGACACTTTACTACCGCAAAATGAGCTTCATCTTTTGAGTAGGTGCCTCATATGTCAGTTTTCTGTCTTTCTGGTTGTATTTTAGAGAAAGCATTCTGATATTGTTTGATAAGAATGACTGTATCTGCGCCATTAGCTGGTTTGAGTTCTTCAAGGCTTTTGAAATTTCAACTGTGATCCATAATAAGTCCCGGTGTCATAGTCCCGGTGTCATAGCAGTAGGTTCACTACCCTGCTCATTGAATACTGTATTAATCTCAGTTTCCAAAATTTTGCAACCAAATTTTGCTATATTGTCGATGCAATTGCATGCCACTTCATTAATGTCATTAAGCTTTGTATGAAGTTCTTTATACTGGACCTGTACACCACGAATCATTTCCGTCACAGCATTCGTGTTTTCAATGCAGTTTTACTTTACTGTAGCAATTATTTGATTATGCTGTATGAGCAAATCAGAATTTCAGTTGCAGATTTTTGAACTCAACCGTTTATACTTCGAAATCTGTTACTCTGCAATGCTTTCACCTCCGAGATTATCGCATTTACCCTGGAATTTGGCCTTAATAGCATCATGCTTTTACGAAATTAAGTGAAGAAATTCACTCTTTACGTTTCTTAATTCATCCTGTACTCCTTCGACTAGATTACTTGCTGCAAGAGTTCTTTCTTTAAACTGTGAAGGAATTCAAATAATGCCTGAAGCTGTGTCCCACCAATATGTCTTCAAGCATGGTTTCAGGCTCAAAAACGGTGTTGTTGTGGTCAAATTCACATTATAGTTTTCACTTATTTGTACTGCTATCAAGATTTTGTGTAATTTATTCTGGTTTAGAATAATTAAATGCGTTTGCTGCCAATTCAGAGTCACTGTTCTCTGTACCATTAGTCACTGCCTATCACATTCCATTACGTCCAACAACATAAAAAGTACAAATAGTTTGTAACGATTCTCACTGAAATTTAAAATTCACGGTCTATTCTTCCCATATCGCTATCCAACGTTGCACGTAGAGTTTCTTATGAGACACTGCTCCACATTTCATATCGCGAACAGACTCACCGCATAACTGTTACAATCTGTATCCGCCGCACGTCACCCGTCATCCAGGAGCGGTAGCCGCATTGTAAGCTCCTCCACTGTCATTGTCCGTTACGGAGTGCGCTTACAAACTTCATTGGAAAGATGTAGGTGAACATATAACTCAACGAGCGTGGAACAAAGGCCACATTTATTCATCAATTCCATGCAACATTTATCCTGCCAGTTATTGGATCATCTATAACAGTGTGCCACTATTATACCTAAAAGATATAAACGTATTATGCGCCCGACCAGTCCACGCCTCTGCGCTCATGCACACACTCCTGTGTACTACTGCAGTGCACTGAGACTCGCCAAAAACCTCTGGTCCATTGTTATGAGAAACAAAGAGCAATGCACTCTCCCATTCAAGTAGCAGAAAACTCACATACCCAGTGGAAGACACATACAGATCAACATAAAAATCATTTCCGACCTTTTTATTGCTCATGAAAACCACACATTGCATGTTGTACCACCATACAGCGAGGCATTCAGAGGTGGTGGTCCAGACTGCTGTACACACTGGGACCTCTAATACCCAGTAGCACGTCCTCTCGCATTGATCCATGCCTGTATTCGTCGTGGCATATTACCCACAAGTTCATCAAGGCACTGTTGGTGCAGATTGTCCCACTACCCAACGGCGATTCGCCAAAGATCCCTCAGAGTGGTTGGTGGGTCACGTCGTCCATAAACAGCCCTTTTTAATCTGTCCCAGGCATGTCCTATAGGGTTCATGTTTGGAGAACAAGCTAGCCACTCTAGTCGAGCGATGTCGTTATCCTGAAGGAAGTCATTCACAAGATGTGCACGATGGGGGCGCGAATTGTCGCCGTTATGGTTGCACTATCGCTCGGAGGATGGCATTCACGTATGGTACAGCCGTTACGGCTCCTTCCATGACCACCAGCGGCGTACGTCGGCCCCACATAATGCCAACCCAAAATAGCAGGGAACCTCCAACCTCCACCTTGCTGCACTCGCTGTTTCTAAGGCGTTCAACCTGACCGGGTTGCCTCCAAACACGTCTCCGACGATTGTCTGGTTGAGGACATAAGTGACACTCATCGGTGAAGAGAACGTGATGCCAATCCTGAGCGGTCCATTCAGCAGGTTGTTGGGCCCATCTGTACCGCGCTGCATGGTGTCGTGGTTGCAAAGATGGACCTCGCCATGGACGTCGGGAGTGAAGTTGCAACCTATTGCGCACAGTTGGAGTCGTAACACGACGTTCTGTGGCTGCACGAAAAGCATTATTCAACATGGTGACATTGCTGTCAGGGTTCCTCTGGGCCATAATCCGTAGATAGCGGTCATCCACTGCAGTAGTAGCCCTTGCCTCAGCGAGGCATGTCATCGACAGTTCCTGCCTCTCTATATCTTCGAACAATATTGCTTTGTTTCACTCCGAGACGCCTGTGCGCTTCCCTTGTTGAGAGCCCTTTCTGGCACTAAGTAACAATGCGGACGTGATCGAACCGCGGTATTGACCTTGTAGGCATGGTTGAACTACAGACAACACGAGCCGTGTACCTCCTTCCTGGTGGAATGACTGGAACTGATCGGCTGTCGGACTCCTCCGTCCAATAGGCGTTGCTCACACATGGTTGTTTACGTCTTTGGGCGGGTTTAGTGACATCTCTGAACAGTCAAAGGGAGTGTGTCTGTGATACAGTATCCACAGTCAACGTCTATCTTCAGGAGTTCTGGGAACTGCGGTGATGCAAAACTTTTCTTTATGCGTGTACAGCCGGCCGAAGTGGCCGTGCGGTTAAAGGCGCTGCAGTCTGGAACCGCAAGACCGCCATGGTCGCAGGTTCGAATCCTGCCTCGGGCATGGACGTTTGTGATGTCCTTAGGTTAGTTAGGTTTAACTAGTTCTAAGTTCTAGGGGACTAATGACCTCAGCAGTTGAGTCCCGTAGTGCTCAGAGCCATTTATGCGTGTACAATAAAAAAATGCAGTTTCTATTGGTTTGACCTATGGCAGCGCCATCTAGTGGGCCGTCTATAGGGTCATTTGTTTTCCCCAACCACGTTCGAGCAGATTTGTTCGTCTTATTTTTTCATTTGATGCTAATTTCGTGAGATATTTGTTCCAGCCACTATCAATGGACCACCCTATATAGATTAAAACGCATTTAAATTCAGTGATTTTTTATATGGAGTGTAACTTGTTATGCTCGAGCTCTACGTACACAAGACAGTGTAGATTTCATAATACATCTCTTTATCTTTTTTTCCGAATGTAAAAACGACGGTGCTGAAACCACAACTAGATTGTCAGTTGGCTTTGCCGTGTTAAATGTTTGCATGTATCAACTAAATACGCACAAAAATATTGGAAATATACACTAAAACAAGGAAAATATGCGACAAACGAATACAAATATGCAGTTAAAATAAACGAACCTTATTTACAACCAACCACAACCAACACATATTAGAATTAGAAAAACTAACAACTTAACAACGTGTTAAGCGTTTCTAACATTACAGTAACAATAAACCAATTCTGAATTGATTTTAGGTGTGTCTTAACTAGGCAAATACTGTTTTTTACCTGGTTTCACAAATTTTATTATTGCTACCGCACATCCTAGATTTTGGGTTATAACTTGAAACCTAGGTTCTGCAGTAACAATAATAAAATTTGTAAAGCAAGGCAAAAAAAAAACAACGATTGTTTAGTTAATTTGCAATGTTTCACCGAAAATCCACAGTTGATTTAATTAAAATGATTTAGGTGTGTCTGTTACAGTAAATTATTGAATACTTTTCCAAATATATTAGAAAGGCCTTCCTTACATCTGTCAAAATAGTTCTCACATTCGGAAATGTCCTCACTGTATCACATTATGTCAGGAGGTCGAAATTCATTGTTGCAATGTTATTTGCAAAATAATCCTCGAAAAGTACGTCCAGAATCATAAAGCCTGATGTAATATTTTTCCTCAATACGCACATGTAACAGCAAGCAAGCATATGTCTGTTTTGTAATGTATTAAAAATTGAGGGAACCATAGATTACTACAGAAATTGCAACGACTGTAGCGATTCAGCGTTTTACTGTATTTTTTTATTTTTTAAGAAGCAAAAAATGGCTGATTCAGCTGTGATACAGGTTAATGTGATACATTGACCTGTTTCCGCTACCAAGACAACTAGCCAATGATAACTGTCACAGAAATAAACTCGATTGATATGCATTCTTATATTTTGTTTTCGTGATATTTTGTAACTGTTGACCACACGTTAGTAAAAGTTGACTATAATAGTAGTAACTTTTACATGCACCACTACAACCATACAAAATTAGGCACCTAGTGAATTATAGTCTGTGTAATAATAAATAAAAGAATGAGAAGTCTTCTAAATTGTACAATGATAATTTTAAATATTACTCACCTAAACAGCCACTTTATTTGCTTTTTGAGCAGTGGAGACCTTCAGAAACTTGTCTGTATCGAGCGAACGTGCAACCTGTCTTGTCACTGTTATTATGGCAGGATATCTTCACTGCCCGTTGCTCATTGTTCGTTGCTTAATGCTCTTTAACTTGCAAAAGCTATGTTATACACAGGCTAGAAACACTGACATGAACAAAAATATTCTTAACGTAATTGTTACATTTGGGAAAACGGAAGTTCTTTTCGAAGATATACTAAAGTGCTTTTAAACATGTGTCGATAGTTTGTGGAAGTATAGGGGACTTTATTTCATTTGTAGGATCCGGGTGAATTTATGTCTCCTGGTTGCATGCTAGGCCCCAAATCATCTACAAGATTTATAAATACTCTGCTGAGATCCCATTTCCTTGTTTCCAAGTCCTTGATGCCACAGATGACACTGATCATGTCATAGCACTTACTGAGCTATCGAAACCTTCCCTTCAAAGACATAACAGCGTTCTCCACAACATAGACGAAGTTTTCCATAAAGCAGCCCTCTTCCCTTGGAATGGGTTCAATCTTACTTTCGTACCAAGACTTCCTTTTAACAGCTGCAGATCTGCATTCTGTTAATTCAACATTTCCTAAAGCAGCAACCAATTCCCCTGCTTCTTTCTTAGCCTTATTATAACTATTGACTTTATATCCTTCAATAAAACTAAGCGTCACGTTTATTAACTTTATTGTAGTGTCCAATTGCAGACATTCTTGCTGAACTTGAGAGGTGGCATGAGCCCCCTCTCATATTTCTATCTTACGATTTTCGTCTCTAATTGCATGCGGTGAAAAGTTGCTATTCCTTCACACGCGGACTTCCCACGCAGCGTCTCTCGTCACCTGGGTGGTCCGGTGACAGGCGGGCTCTGCTGATCTGGAAAGGGTTAAGCCGACGGGTGTGAGGAAGTCGAGTGAATGCTTTGCAGACGCCGACATTGTCAAAAGACATGCCCGGAGGGGCCTGAAGTAGCACCTGGGCTAGAGGTTCCGTGATGTAGCAAAATCAGCGCAGAAATTGGCGCCAAGAATCTCCATTGGTGGAATGGTAGTGCTCCGGCAATGGAGTGGAATTTTCCGCCGGTTTTCGAGTTGCTGATTGGAACGTTTAACCACGGCCACTGTCGTGGGGGCAGGAATGTTCTGTGTTCGGCCTGTACGGATGCTCAGGGTAGTCGGCTCTCGCCTTTCGGTCGAGGACGTTGAAACAACCAGCCATCGCCTCCGGTACGCCAGATTGTGTTCTGGCAGTTAAGAAGACAGTTTGGTAATGTATGTCCGCAGCACCAGCAGATAGGGATTTTCCTAGGTGATAATCAGAGCTCAGCAGAGCGCGCCTGTTCGTCTTTTTCTAACTTTGTTCTGTCTTGAGTAGCAGCAATTTATGTTGGGTTAGCTGTGTGTCTCTCTTAAGATTTGAGTGGCAAGGAATTGGCTCCACATACCACTTCGTCATAAACCTCACAATCTAGTTTAGGGACAACTTCACCTTCACAGCGTTTGTTTGAGTATCCAATTTGAGCCAATTTGATGTATTATAAATGTTTCATGTGTTTTTATTTATTATTTGTGTTTAGTCTTAATAAATCATATTGTTATTTTGGACAGAACTTTCATTCTGTTAATCGGTAGAGCAACCCATCATTTCTCACTACGTTAATGAAACCTTCCTTTATTTAACTTATTTATCAAATTAAATTATTGCAGGTGCCAAACTCTTTTCTACTCCACTTGCAGGGTTGATTACAGTCAGTTCGCGTATATTTTTTTATCCATGTGCAACAGCAAAAGTCGGAGTTAGAATAGGGGGGGCTTAGAGCATCATTTACATATGTAGATTCTAGAAGAATTTAGTGTTAAATACACTGCTTGCCCCGGCACCTCGCAAACTGCTTCACTGACGCCGTTGACACAGTACAGGGCGCTGTGCAATATCACAGCACACAAAGAAAACGTAAATTTTGTGATTTTTTTTCAGAGACTAGATACTTCACTGAAACACATCGATGATTTTCGTAAGTGTTCTTTAACACTGGTAATGCAAGTCTTTTTTTTTAAGCTCAGATATCACCACCCAGACACTTTAAATCTTAGTGTCCCATCTTGTATCACACGGTGGCTTCACAGAGAAAATAAAATAATGTGAACCATCTTTGAAGTACACCAAAAAATGTAGTGCAAGTGTAGATGACTTATCTGCATCACTAACAACTAACTTCAAGCTATGATCACAGCAAGGGTTATAATGTGCCGTTGGAGTTTCTTTGATGATATGAGCTTGAGTACCATTCTTCTTCCCCTTTGTGTTGCGTCTGTTGGTGTAAGATTGTCCCTGATAATCTCCTAGCATTATGCTATGCTTATGAAGTATCTGAAGCAACTATTATTTTACTCCTTTTTCAGTAGCGTCACTCGCTTAAAAAAAAGTTTTCTTGAGCTGCAACTACAGTAATTTGAAAAACACATCTACAACTCTTAAAAGCACGCTCAGTTGTTGCTCCTTGTTACTTACATCTGGCTTACAGTCCAATGCGTTTATTTTTGGGTGTGGTATTGTTCATGATAGATACTCTCTCATCAGAAGTTATGGCAATAATTTCATTTTATATGCTCTTACTTAAGTAAGTAATCAATCTTCCTGGCTTAGCCACACTATTAATGTGATCATTTAATATGGGATCGAACTGGGCCATTATTTCTACTGGCACTAAAAGTTTCCATCACCTGGATTTCCCAACTTTTCAGTGTTGCCTCTTAATGGCAGATTTCTTTCGCGAAAGATATGCTATGGAAAATAACCTTAACAAAACAGATCTCCAACTGATCTCTTCCTGATCAATTTGATCTTGAGTAGCCTGATCCATTAATTTTGCACATAACAGTAATATGGTTACAGGACAATTCACGCCGAGAGAGAACTTTTGACATGCTTGGTAGTTTTTTAAACCATCTCTTGTGAGAGAGCCAACACTCGAATCGAACAACTTGCAACAAAAGAAATACACACCATCTTTTGTTGGAGAACATACAAGCCACGTTCGCTTAAGATTTTCGTCATTTCAAAGATGAAAGAAGGAATGAAAAACAGTTAAACACCTTCTTGTCCAGCTATAAATAGGAAATTTTACATTTTCTTTACTAATATATTCCAGACCTTCCTTAATCTTTCTTATCCTAAAATTATCATTTATAATACGCAGCCGGTTCCTGGATCGCTGAGATCGACAGCTGGAAGCCTGTTACCGCTTCAGATGATTTGAACCCTTTTGCTGCAGCTGTTCTTTCAGGATGTCACACCAATATCTTTTTCTTGTGGCACCTGACGAGTACTTACGATCCATTCTACACTCCTGCGTAAAACGAATCGCATGCTCTGATAGCACCAGAGATGGACACAAAGACTGTGTCTGTGCTTCTTGCCTGACTGCTATGTTCGACCAAGACGTTAGGACTGTTTACTAAAACGCACCCAGCACACTGATAGGCAGTGGAAATTGCAAACAGCTTGATAGTCACAAGGGTTGAGAGCTTTCAATACAGGCTACCTGTCGGTCTTGGTCTACATGCTACGCTTTGTCTAGAATTGTAAGTAAAAAGGCATATCACATCAGTCAGTAATATCAAACACTTATGGTATTTTATGCACAGGCAGGCCGCTGACTGGGTGTAAAATGAAAATCTGTAGTGTCACCAGTTCATGCAGAGAACGTCTGTCATGGTATTCATCAAAGCTGGCTGGGTGTAGGAAAAATGAAATCAACAATGAAGGTGCTTTCGACAGAGGGACTCGTGTGAATCCAGCCTATTAACATTCTGAATTTGAAGTTTTTTTTTCTTTTGTCAGGAAACGAGACTGTTCACTAAGTAAAGACGAATTTTGACAAGGACCATGGCATGGCCCTCTCAAGTTCATGGCCTTCCATGGGTGTTGTTCTTACAGTAGCTTTAATCTGGCCCTGGAAGTAACACTTCAGTACACAGGTAACCATACAGCGTCTCTAAGCACCTCTAACCGATAATGGAAGAATTTTTCGACCAGCAGTTGGCTTATGGCATTAGTGAACATAGTGGTAGCCCCTGCGTAGCACCAATCATAATTGTCCCAAACAAATCACAAGATGGTACAAACAAGTACAGGTTTTGCTGCAAATACGGGTACTTGAATGCAAAAATATCACCGATGCATATCCTCTACCAAAAATAATGGAGTCTTTCAACATGTTAGATCAATGTAAATATCTTTGTTCAATTGTTTTAAAAAGTAATTATCACCAGTCAGAAATAGTTCCAGAAGACCAGTCCAGTACCACATTTAAGGTACCACAGGGTGGTTACCAGTATAGCAGACTGCTGTTCGGTCTTAAAAGAAGGCACCAGTCACTTTCCAAAGGTTGTTAGATGGAGTACTTAAAGGGTTAAAACTGAAACAGTGCATAGCTTATCTTGATAACATAACTGTGTTTTCTAAAAAGATGGAAGAACATGTACAAAGATTGGCAGCGATTTTCAAGAGGCTATGTGCAGCATATTTGACACTGGGTGTGAATAAATGTCACTTTACAATGATGGAACTAAATAATCTGGTGCATGTATTTAGTCAATAAGGTGTGCAACTGATCCAAGTATAATTTCTCTGCAGTGGGTGATTTCTTACCACCACAGACAACAAAACTCCCTCAGTCATTTCTAGGACTCTGTAATAATTATCTAAAATTCGTCAAAGGCTTTGCGTAAATTGCTGAGCTGTTCAGCCATTTGTCAGAGAAGGAGCGAAGTTTCAGTGGTCTACTGATTGTCAGAATGTATTCGATAAGTTAAAACAGGCACTTACGTGTAGCCCAGTATTGGTGATTCTGAACTTTGAAAAAGAGTTTATTTTATCTTGAGATGTAAGTAATATGGCGATTGGAAGTATTCTAAGTCAAAGTGTGGTTGGTAAGGAACACCCAGTGGCATATTCATCAAGACAGTTAAATAAAAAGCAGAATTATATTGGTATGGAAAAAGAAATGCTGGCTGTCATCTATGGTATTACGTACTTCTGTTGTTAACTCTATGAAAGAAAACTTAAGGTAGTAACAGACCACGCTACACTGAAGTGATTACATAGATTAAGAGACCTGTCAACTACACTGATGTGAAATTAAGTGCTCTTGCAACCTGCAGCCTTTAAAGACGAAGTACTTGGGCAAGCACATTACTATGTTCTGTCAGATCATGGAGGAGAGCAACTGATTAATGGGCAGCCGAAAAATTTTAGTGCAGAATAAAGAAACAATTTGCAGAACAATACTTTGTAAAGTGTATATCGTGCCTGCAGCATCCAGATTTTAGCCATCAACATGTCCCACTACAAAGATTTCTGTAAGACTCCAAACCATTTGAAATGGTAGGTCTCAATATTCTCAGACCATTTAACTGACCACCATTGGGTATCTTTACATATTACCTGTGATAGGCCACTTTTCATGTTATCTTGAACTGATTGCAGTTCCAGATCAACAGATAAATACAGTGACTCACGTCATGTCTAACAACTGGCTTTAAAAAATCGGTGTTTCTGACACAATAATCACAGATAAGGAACTAATCTCATTTCTGATCTGGTGAAACAACTATATCATATACTATGAATTCATAAGCTTGTGTCTAGCCATTTCCACCCTCAATTGAATGGAAGAATGGAAAACATTCATCATACAATTTCAAAAATATTGAGCTATTATGTAAACACACATCATAATGATGGGGCGTCTATCTTCCATTGATCATGTCCACGTATTACTCTAAAATTCACTATCTACAAGGTAGTAAATGGTAGGAAGATGCCATCACTTTATGACTTATAAAGCCCAAACTGGGAAAAATTGACTCAGTTAAGAAATTTGTGAAGCTGTTGCCTTAACGTTTGGCAGAAACTGGAAAAGCAGATACGAAAGTACTCGAGTCACAAGAATGGATGGAACACCATGTCAGTTACTTCGATATAGAATGAACAATGGATTCTACTGATGAATCCCAAGAAATTCATAAACTGGTATCAAGGACCGTATAAAATCATTGAGATGACATCACCTGCCAACATGAAGTTGCAACTACCAGTGATGACCTCTATTGTGCCATTGGATGTGTCCAGCCATTTAAAGAAGCTGTAGATGCACTACCAAAAGTGCAAGTGTCATCGCGAGTGCAGTACGCCATGTCCAAGAAGAAAAGAAAGAGAGCAAAATTCAACAATAAAGGAATACAAAACGTGTCATATGCACTTAGACCACATTGCAGAATAACTGAATGACATAGGTTTGTGAAACGTTTCGTCGTTAATATCTGAATAGTTTATTTTGACTGTCATTTTCTTGATGTATCTGGGTTATACCACATGTTTATTTTGTTACTATGGATTGTTATATTTTGGTGACTTTTCTTTTTTTCTTTGTTAATGGTGTTACACGTTATAATGATATGATGTAGGATACTTCAAGCTGTGTGCCTAGAACAGAAATTTGAATGCATACAAAGCTGCATCAAACCAGTCTCAGGACTGAAGACCACAACAACAACAACAGTTTTGAAAGGCAGATGAAAGTGACATAAACTCCTCTTTCCCAAGTGACTAGCATGGATGCACACTATCAATGCTTTATGAAACATCCTTATTCAGTGGAGTGTAAAAATATGGGTTAATGAGTGCAGGTAACAACATAAGTACTGTTGGTGTCAGAAAAAAAAGAAACGTATATGATAATATCAGCAGAAGAGTTAAATGGTTGCCAGGGAGAGTATTATGAGCTGCCCAACTAGGATGGTTCAGACTATTATGCAGGCATGCGATGTACAACTGTTTTGAGATAAGATAACGTCGGAAGGAAGTGTTGTCGCCGCACTCTTATTTTCAGAAAGTGGGCATGCATTGATTTTACTCAGTATTCTCTGCAGAAGTTTTTTTGGTAAACTGTTATGAACAAGGGAATCCAAGAAGTATGAGAAGGATGCAATCGCGAGGTAGTGGGATGTTAATTAGTGGTATGACTTGCGAGATAGCTGGTACAACATTCTGTCTCCCAGCCACTTTCAAGTGGAACGATTGTCATAAATCTGACACAATCTACGTTGTATTGGCCAGGGAAGCCGCTAGATGTATTGCCATCCCAGAACCTAATCTTTCCAAATGAGACCTTAAAACCAGACCTTCTACATTCTTGAACAAATTCAGATCATCGCAAAAGAGACAAATCACTGTGGAATAGCAACACCATACCTTATTCACCGGAAGCGTCACAGACCCTAGCGCAGTACTGGCTCTGGTTATGCTTTGCGTGACCTATAGCCGTCATAACACAAAAACTGTAACCCCTTGCGAACCACTTGTGCACCAAATGCCAATGGAAAGGTACATTAATACAAGTGAGGATAGTTAATATAGAACTAGAGAACGAATTACCTGCTAAGTATGGAGAAGTGAGTGAGATAGTAAATAATAACAAGATTATGAGTGGAATTTGAAAACTAATTGCACTAGTAAAAAAGTAATTTAGACAAAATGTGTTTTTTAAGAATATGGCTTTCCTAGACTGAGTTTAAGAAAATGAGATGAAACTGTTTCGGAGGCACCGCAGTGAAAACTAAGGTAGATTTCTTAAAGGTTGTGGATATGCTGCACAGCATAATGGTATACTTGGTGCAATGCTAGAGGCAGAGCTAAGTGGGTCAACTGCCGTGCTGAATTCCAACGAGGAAGAATCGCTGTTGACGCTGCAACAAACACGGAAGCTATTGTGACACCCTGAATTGTCTGAGCACCTGAGCAAGCAATACTGGAAAATGATATCATGATACTGTTATAATGGAGGCTGCACAAAATGTCACAAAAAGCTTACGTCAGATGCAAGAGTAACTAAGCAGGTTACTGAGAAGGCAGAAAAGAGCGTCAGAAAAGCACAGTTACTAAATCCTGAAGCGAAAAAGAGAAGTGACCAAATGCTAAAACCAGAACGAATGATGTCATTGCCACCCCACCATAGTAGGCCACATCGGCTTGTCCTGTATGAATGCTTTAAGTGGCAGTCGAGTGGAAACGAAACGCTCGGAAAGAAATGTTGCCAAGGTTGTTTCTACAACACTCCAGAAGTTGTCTCGGGAAGCTTTTCCATACAGTCCCGATGTCTCCCTATATGACTACCATGTTTTTGGAGTCCTGAAGAAACACATTTGTGACCATCGATTTGCTTTGGACAAAGAGGTACACGCACAGTACAATCATCATTCCATACGCAACCACAATCGTTTTTCCATTATGGCATTGACCAGCTTGTCCGATAGTGGAGTAAATGTGTATTGGTAATTGCTTTCGAAATAATAAACACTTTACTTATGTTTTTTTCCCATCTGTCTCGCTTTTATTTGACTGCCCCTAATACATCTGATCAGCTGGAGTTCTATTCAGTTTGTAGGCATCCTATCAAAAGGAGAGGCCTACTCATCTAATCGCCTTGGATCTTTCAAGGAGCAGCAAGTCCTGTGTGGAGGGCCTTGGTCGCCGTGAGGAATGGCATGAACTACAGAGTCAAGACTGATGGGAAGCTATGGTTTTCACAATTTGGCAGACCTGGAGGATTAACCAGCAGGGCTTGGGAGCTGATCATCATCCGTCATCGTGTAGATGAGCCACTCCTGCTGCCCACCTCGATTCCTGTAGCAGACTTCGATGGTGCCAGACTCTCTCTCTTGATGGGAGGCGATGGCACTTCTATGCATCACTTGACATACTCCAGCAGAGCTGGTAGATGCCTACCCTATGTGCAGTCTATGACGGGGCCATGGGTATCCTTGCCATCGTATCGCTGAAGCTGTGTACAGCCGTATTTGACGCGCAAGGCAATAACTCACGTGGGCTGATCGGCCTCATGACATCATGACTGCTGAGTTGACATGCTGCCATCTGTGTGTCGAGTGGTGACCAGGATATTCCATGGTGGTACAGTACCACCAGCTCTGCCCACCCTGACTGCCTGGAAGTCGTAGTGCCAACTGTCGTATTTTATGGACAATATATGTTGAAGGCATGAGACGGGCATCTACCTTCTGAGTTGGTGAACCCAGCCTCCTGATCTCGACCTTGCCTCAGGGCACCACTCACCATAGCGTCCTGCCCCCAGCCCACTACAACATACAAAGACATACAAAATGGGTACTAAGACATATAAAACGAAAAGTGTACATTAGCTATAAATGATCAACCGCCAGTCAAGTGTAAACGTAAATTTTAGGTTAAGAAAATCCTAAAAAAGGTGAGTATAGAATCTTATTAATTAAGTGTTGATACGTGCCATTTCGGACTGATAGTGTAGCAGCAATTCATTGTCTTTTCGGGTATTTTGGAGATGTGGCAAACAGCTGACGCTTCCATTTTATGCTGCAGAAAACTTACACCAGAGATGCAGGAAAAATTCATAATTCAAGAGTGTTTCGCATAAGCCTGTGCAAAGAACTGAAAATTCTTAGTAATGCTTTTTCGTCTATTTATTTATCAATGAGATTGGTCCTGAGCAATACATCTTTCTCAAACCAACAGATCAGTCCATAGAATCAGTAACAGCAACAAGAACAATTTTCGTGAAAATTTTAAGACACTCATTTTGGTCCATAAAGTTATCACTATTCATTAACACGTATCTTCAACAGCTTACCAGCACCTATAAAATGTTTGGCTTTCAATAAAGTGCAGAGAAGCCAACATGGGTTGTTGATGGCCATTTTATACTCTACTCATAAATTTCTAAGTAGAACCACTTGTCATACTTATTATTAACTAATGTCACTTATGAAGAATGCTGTGTAACTTCTTTCTCCAGTTGAGCTTGAGTGCTTTAATATAGTCTTCTTAAATAAGCCTTGCATATGTGTATTAGACTCTTCAGATACTTCTCTATATTATGGTAGGTATTCTGCTATGCACTCTTATATAGCTACATTTCAGGGTTTGTGGTAAGCTTTTTAACTAACACATGAATAAAATTTTGACTTTTTGTTTATTTTTCATCCACTGATTACATTATTTGCACACACACACAAGTATGTACCTGAAATAAATTGCTCTCCCAATTTACATAAATCTCAAATTTGAAGTAAAGTGTACTGTACAGGATGCAACAAAAATGTACAGGACACATTCCTCACAAGTAGATGAATAAATTATGTTACATGAATATGCGTCTGGAAATGGTTTGTTTCCATGTCACAACTCATTTTCTCCAACTCATTAATCATGGGGAACACACTGAATGGAGTGGACCAGCATACCACATGCAACTCATTCTCACAGGATATGTTCAATATGCCCTCTGTGGGCACTGATACATGCATCAACCCGCCATAAAAATGGGTCTCAGATGTGCTGATATATCCCTGGAGTACTGCATATGGTTTCAAAGACTTCCATAACATGGGCATGGAGACTCTGAACATTTTGTACATAAATTCCACACATAAGAGATTTCAAACAAAAGTCGAGTTGGCTTAGGTCCTGAGAGCATGGTCCATTTCTAATTATCCATCTGTCAGCAAATCTGCTATTTAGAAGCTGATGGGCATTAACACTAAAATTGAGTCCACAACATAACCAGACATCACCAAGAGTGCATGTTCTCCATGATTCTAACGTTCTATTCTTGTGTATATCTCATGATTAATAAGTTGGAGAAAATGAGTTGCAACATAGACCCATGTTCATATAACATAATCTCTTCGTCTATGTGTGAGGAATGTGTCCCGCAATTTGTGCCATACATTTTTTTAATATCCTGTATACAGTTGTATATATGAAAAAAAATGTCTTTGTGTGTTATTATTTGGTGGCTGGTAAAAGAACAAGGAGGTTAATGTATTCTTATTTCAGTTTATTATTTGAATAGTGTTGTTGATGTTGTTGTGGTCTTCAGTCCTGAGACTGGTTTGATGCAGATCTCCATGCTACTCTATCCTGTGCAAGGTTTTCATCTCCCAGTACCTACTGCAACCTACATCCTTCTGAATCTGCTTAGTGTATTCATCTCTTGGTCTCCCTCTACGATTTTTACCCTCCACGCTGCCCTCCAATACTAAATTGGTGATCCCTTGATGCCTCAGAACATGTCCTACCAACCGAACCCTTCTTCTGGTCAAGTTGTGCCACAAACTTCTCTTCTCCCCAATCCTATTCAATACTTCCTCATTAGTTACGTGATCTACCCATCTAATCTTCAACATTCTTCTGTAGCACCACATTTCGAAAGCTTCTATTCTCTTCTTGTCCAAACTATTTATCGCCCATGTTTCACTTCCATACATGGCTACACTCCATACGAATACTTTCAGAAATGACTTCCTGACACTTAAATCAATACTGGATGTTAACAAATTTCTCTTCTTCAGAAACGCTTTCCTTGCCATTGCCAGCCTACATTTTATATCCTCTCTACTTCGTCCATCATCAGTTATTTTGCTCCCCAAATAGCAAAACTCCTTTACTACTTTAAGTGTCTCATTTCCTAATCTAATACCCTCAGCATCACCCGACTTAACTCGACTACATTCCAGTATCCTCGTTTTGCTTTTGTTGATGTTCATCTTATATCCTCCTTTCAAGACACTGTCCATTCCATTCAACTGCTCTTGCAAGTCCTTTGCTGTCTCTGACAGAATTACAATGTCATCGGCGAACCTCAAAGTTTTTATTTCTTCTCCATGAATTTTAATACCTACTCCGAATTTTTCTTTTGTTTCCTTTACTGCTTCCTCAATATACAGATTGAACAACATCGGGGAGAGGCTACAACCCTGTCTTACTCCCTTCCCAACCACTGCTTCCCTTTCATGTCCCTCAACTCTTATAACTGCCATCTGGTTTCTGTACAAATTGTAAATAGCCTTTCGCTCCCTGTGTTTTACCCCTGCCACCTTTAGAATTTGAAAGAGAGTATTCCAGTCAACATTGTCAAAAGCTTTCTCTAAGTCTACATATGCTAGAAACGTAGGTTTGCCTTTCCTTAATCTTTCTTCTAAGATAAGTCGTAAGGTCAGTATTGCCTCACGTGTTCCAGTGTTTCTACAGAATCCAAACTGATCTTCCCCGAGGTTGGCCTCTACCAGTTTTTCCATTCGTCTGTAAAGAATTCGTGTTAGTATTTTGCAGCTGTGACTTATTCGGTAATTTTCACATCTGTCAACACCTGCTTTCTTTGGGATTGAAATTATTATATTCTTCTTGAAGTCTGAGGGTATTTCGTCTGTTTCATACATCTTGCTCACCAGATGGTAGAGTTTTGTCAGGACTGGCTCTCCCACGGCCGTCAGTAGTTCCAATGGAATATTGTCTACTCCGGGGGCCTTGTTTCGACTCAGGTCTTTCAATGCTCTGTCAAACTCTTCACGCAGTATCATGTCTCCCATTTCATCTTCATCTACATCCTCTTCCATTTCCATAATATTGTCCTCAAGTACATCGCCCTTGTATAGACCCTCTATATACTCCTTCCACCATTCTGCTTTCCCTTTTTTGCTTAGAACTGGGTTTCCATCTGAGCTCTTGATATTCATACAAGTGGTTCTCTTCTCTCCAAAGGTCTCTTTAATTTTCCTGTATCTATCTTAACCCTAGTGAGACAAGCCTCTACATCCTTACATTTGTCCTCTAGCCATCCCTGCTTAGCCATTTTGCACTTCCTGTCGATCTCATTTTTGAGAAGTTTGTATTCCTTTTTGCCTGTTTCACTTACTGCATTTTTATATTTCCTCCTTTCATCAATTAAATTCAATATTTCTTCTGTTACCCAAGGATTTCTACTAGCCCTCGTCTTTTTACCTACTTGATCCTCTGCTGCCTTCACTACTTCATCCCTCAAAGCTACCCATTCTTCTTCTACTGTATTTATTTCCCCCATTCCTGTCAATTGCTCCCTTATGCTCTCCCTGAATCTCTGTACAACCTCCGGTTCTTTTAGTTTATCCAGGTCCCATCTCCTTAAATTCCCACCTTTTTGCAGCTTCTTCAGTTTTAATCTACAGGTCATAACCAATAGATTGTGGTCAGAGTCCACATCTGCCCCTGGAAATGTCTTACAATTTAAAACCTGGTTCCTAAATCTCTGTCTTACCATTATATAATCTATCTGATACCTTTTAGTATCTCCAGGGTTCTTCCATGTATACAACCTTCTTTCATGATTCTTAAACCAAGTGTTAGTTATGATTATGTTGTGCTCTGTGCAAAATTCGACGAGGCGGCTTCCTCTGTCATTTCTGTCCCCCAATCCATATTCACCTACTATGTTTCCTTCTCTCCCTTTTCCTACACTCGAATTCCAGTCACCCATGACTATTAAATTTTCGTCTCCCTTCACAATCTGAATAATTTCTTTTATTTCATCATACATTTTTTCAATTTCTTCATCATCTGCAGAGCTAGTTGGCATATAAACTTGTACTACTGTAGTAGGTGTGGGCTTCGTATCTATCTTGGCCACAATAATGCGTTCACTATGCTGTTTGTAGTAGCTTACCTGCATTCCTATTTTCCTATTCATTATTAAACCTACTCCTGCATTACCCCTATTTGATTTTGTGTTTATAACCCTGTAGTCACCTGACCATAAGTCTTGTTCCTCCTGCCACCGAACTTCACTAATTCCCACTATATCTAACTTCAACCTATCCATTTCCCTTTTTAAATTTTCTAACCTACCTGCCTGATTAAGGGATCTGACATTCCACGCTCCGATCCGTAGAACGCCGGTTTTCTTTCTCCTGATAACGACATCCTCTTGAGTAGTCCCTGCCCGGAGATCCGAATGGGGGACTATTTTACCTCCAGAATATTTTACCCAAGAGGACGCCATCATCATGTAATCATACAGTAAAGCTGTATGCCCTCGGGAAAAATTACGGCTGTAGTTTCTCCTTGCTTTCAGCCGTTCGCAGTACCAGCACAGCAAGGCCGTTTTGGTTATTGTTACAAGGCCAGATCAGTCAATCATCCAGACTGTTGCCCTTGCAACTACTGAAAAGGCTGCTGCCCCTCTTCAGGAACCACACGTTTACCTGGCCTCTCAACAGATACCCCTCCGTTGTGGTTGCACCTACGGTACAGCTATCTGTATCGCTGAGGCACGCAAGCCTCCCCACCAACGGCAAGGTCCATGGTTCATGCTTTGTTATAAAATATACAAGTAACTTTTTTTTATATGACCAACTAAAAGTAGTCAGGTAAATCAGTTTGTGGGAAACTGGATTTGGGAATGCATGTTGGTAAAGCTATGGCTCGACACACATCAAGGAGCATCTCTCGCAATGGCTGTACTCACAGTTTCAACATGGTGCAGTGTCCGGCCCTATAACTGCTGATTGAATAGTGTAACAATGTTGAATACTACATTCTACAATCTCCCTTACACTGTAACAACAAACCAAGATCAGATGACCTCTTAAATTATAGGGCAATGTACATAATGTTTTATATATTTTTATTTATGATGCTTTGTTATAAATTATAGAAGTAACTTTTTTTTATATGACCAACTAAAAGTAGTCAGGTAAATCAGTTTGTGGGAAACTGGATTTGGGAATGCATGTTGGTAAAGCTATGGCTCGACACACATATTTTGCAGACTGATGGGTGATCAAGGAGCATCTCTCGCAATGGCTGTACTCACAGTTTCAACATGGTGCAGTGTCCGGCCCTATAACTGCTGATATCCAGATTGGGACAAAGTGGCTAGATTCTCTTAGTGGCTAATGTTGGTAACTGAGGCAGTGTTTCTAAGATATTGTCACCTACAATGCTTGTAAACTGGCTCATTTTCACCACATTAGCATTTTGTGGTTATGACTCTTCTTAATCTTTATTTTATTGCTTGTCTTGTTGTCATGAGACATTCAATAGGCTGCATAAGATTGCTATTTTTCCTACGCATTCTCTCTTGCAAAAGAAACCAAGTATGTGAGAGGAAAAACAAATTTAGCTTTTACATACTTAGACAGGGATAAAGCTGTAACTGTGCAAACATAAGAACTTAGACAAATTTCTTTTAAAAAGGAAATTTTTTAAGAGTGTAACTGTCAACTCCAGATTTTTTGGTGACCATTTGTAAATTAGAATGAAAACAAGACACTAAGGATAAAGCGAGAAAGCTGAAAAGTTATGACTTGTATATACTGGTGCGGTTTGTTACATTTGTATGTATGTATTTTATCGTGAAAATAAGTGTTGTTGTTTCGAAACGTTCTTGTTACATTATTCCAGTCCTTGCAATTTCTCTGCAAAGTGTAAAATTCATCACATAACGTTTGTAAAAGACACGCTTTATGAATTTTGTTTCCATTTATAATAAAGTATCCTAGAATTGCTAATTTTAATGCTGATAATATTTTCAGAACTGCTGTAAGACAGATTGTCCCTCATAATCTAATTTTACAAATGGTAATGGACTGATGATGAGATGTTATGTTGTTGATCCTAATCTGAGCACGGTGTTATTACATTCCATCACATGACGGTCCATTGAGTTCTAATAAGAATCAGCATTTACAGATGCCTTTATCTAAAAGCATTGATATTCTGGAAAGTTATACATGATCAGTCTTCCGATTCAATTCAGGTGTAACCTACAACATGACAGTGACAAATAGATTCTAAAATTTGATTTTCATGCTCCATGTATGATCCAAATATGATGAACGATGATCAACCGAAAATAGTGTTTGGAAAATGAGTTTATGGAAAAGAGGGTTTAGGAACCCATGTTCATGCAGTAATTTAGGTTAGGCATATTTTCACATGTAATATTCGGTCTTTAGTGACAGTATTTTTTGTTTCTGTTTCAGTCCAACACCTTTCGCAGCTACAACTCCACATCCAAGGAGTGCATCTACAACTACATCTACATCTACAATACTCGGCATGCTACCGTACAGTACGTGGCGGAAGGTGCCTTGTACATTGCTAGACATTCTCTTCCTTCTTCCACTTCCAGATATAGCGAGGCAAAAGCGACTGTTTGTATACCTCCATACGAGCCATAATTTCTCGTATCTTTGTGGTCCTGATGCACAATGTACGTTGGCTGGAGTAGAATCGTTCTGCAGTCAGCTTTAAATGCCGGTTCCCTACATTTTCTCAATAGTGTTTCGTGCAGAGAATGACGTCTTTCCTCCAGGGATTCCCATTTGAGTTCTAGGAGCATCATGGTAATACTAACCAGTAACAAATCCAGTAGGTCGCCTCTGAATTGCTTCGATGTCTTCCCTTAATCCGACCTGGTGAAGATCCCAAACACTAGAACATTTCTTAAGAATGGGTCACACAACCGTTCTGTACAAGGTCTCCTTCATAGATGGGCTACACTTTCCTAGAATTCGACCACTAGAATGAAGTGGACCATTGGCCTTTCCTACTACCGAGCTTAACTGTTCGATCCATTTCATATCGATTTGCAGTGTACTTCTAAATAGTCAGCTGACGTGTCTGTGGCAAGCAGTGTACCACTCATACTGTATTTGGTCTTGACAGGATTGCTTTTCCTACTCATTCACATTAACTTACATTTTTCTATACGTAGAGCGATGAAACGGAAATTTTGTCTACCATCCTGTGTGTTCCTACAGCCACTCAACGACAACACATTCCTGCACAATACTGGTGATTATGGCGAGGTAGCCATCTCTCCCAGTCGTGGCCTTTTTTTTTTTTTTTTTTTTTTTACGGCCGCCACGAATTTCTCTCCTGTTCCAACCCCTTCATCTCAGAGTAGTAGTTGCAACCTACGCCATCAGTTATCTGGCGGATGTATTCCAATCTTTGTCTTGCTCTACAGGTTTTGCCCTCAACAGCTCCCTCTATTACCATGGAAGTCAGTCTCTGATGTCTTAATAGATCTCCTATTGTACTGTCCCTTCTCCTTGCTGTGTTTTCAACATATTCCTTTCATCTCCGATTCTGCACAGAACATCCTCATTCCTTACCTTATCAGTCCACCCAATTTTCAACATTCGTCTGTAGTACTTCATCTCAAATGCTTCGATTCTCTTCTGTTCAGGTTTTCCCACAGTCCATGTTTGACTATCTTACAATTCTGTGCTCCAAACGCATATTCTCAGAAATTTCTTCCTCAAATTAAGGCCTATGTTTGATACTAGTAGACATCTCTTGGCCAGGAATGCCATTTTTGCCAATGCTCGTCTGCTTTTAATGTCCACCTTGCTCCGTCCGTCATGGGTTATTTTGCTGCATAGGTAGCAGAATTCCTTAACTTCATCTACTTCGTGATCATCAGTCATGATGTTAAGTTTCTCACTGTTTTCGTTTCTGCTACTTCTCATTACTTTCGTCTTTCTTCGATTTACTATCAATCCATATTCTGTGCTCATTAGACTGTCCATTCCAGTCAGCAGGTCATGTAATTTCCCTTCACTTTCACTCAGCATAGCAATGTCACCAGCGAATCGAATCATTGATACCTTTTCACCTTGAATTTTAATTCCACTCCTGAACCTTTCTTTTATTTCCATCATTGCTTTTTCGATATACAGATTGAACAACAGGGGCAAAAGACTCTATTCCTCTCTTACACCCTTTTTAATCCGAGCATTTCGTTCTTGGTCGTCCACTCTTATTATTCCCTCTCGGCTCTTGTACTTATTGTATGTTACCAGCCTCTGTCTGTGGAGTGCAGGAAATCTACAACAGACTTGTACCAGATGTCACTTCACTGCAGTCAGGGAATCAAGTGCATACGTCATGTATGCCATCGATTTGTCTGACCGACTGCCTTACGAGCTAAACCGCTGCGGAATTTATGGAGAAAAGTAGTACCGAATGTTTACCCGAGGTCATTCGTCATGACCACATATGGCTTGTTTTTACGAAGGTGTTAGCGGTTTTCCTTCTGCCCTTCTTGCTTAACGAATTTGTTATAGTACAGACCTGGTTCGTAAAAACTTTTGGTACCGTTTGTTGCATTCACCTTAGCCTTTCTGTCGTCACATAACGAAGGTGACGGGACACTGTGTGCCTGCTCTGACCCTCTACACTCTGCTCAAGTCTGCTGCCTGGCTCGCAAGAAAAGCCGATGTCGTGTTTTGCTCTGACCCAGTCTTTGTGTGGAAATAGTTTCATTGCGGCAGCCTCATGTTGACACAGGTGTAATGTAGCGAGATAGCTTCGCTATGGAACTTGGAAAATTTTACTCATTTTACTGCCTTGTACAAATCTGGCATGCTACATATGCCTCTTGTCTGAGAAAAATTCATCCTGAATTTTGGGAAAAAATACTTAAATTTTAATACATTAATCTTACTCCACTTACAAAACTCTTTATCACTGTAGCCTGTGTTACAACTTCTCTATTCCTTTCTGGTGCACCCCACTCCAGAGGGATCTCGTGTGTGAGTTGTAACTCTGTTTTCCTCATTTTAATCCTTAGGAAAAGATAAACTTCAGAAAGAACTGCTAGTACTGTGATTATTCTAGTTGTTGCTATACTGATGATAACTGTGTTCTGCTTTCGCCCCCGATGACATTCCTGAACATATCTTAACAACTGATCGACAGAAGTTTCCCCCTTTTCTGCACCGACCAGTTCTGTACTACTATAGAACCTTATGTGTGATTTCGAAAGAAATATTCTGAACAGATAAAAATGTGAAGAGATTTTATGGCCAATACAATGTCAGCTGTACACTAGTAATCACTGTAGTGCCCACGATGGTTGATGGTAGATGAAAGTCTTCTCCAGCTATATCACATTCAGTCTCATTGATTAATATACCACTAAGCTGTAACTCCTCCCCATGAACCATGGACCTTGCCTTTGGTGGGGAGGCTTGCGTGCCTCAGCGATAAAGAGAGCTGTACCGTAGGTGCCACCACAATGGAGGTGTATCTGTTGAGAGGCCAGACAAATGTGTGGTTCCCGAAGAGGGACAGCAGCCTTTTCAGTGGTTGTAGGAGCAACAGTCTAGATGATTGACTGATCTGGCATTGTAACAGTCATTAAAACGGCCTTGATGTTTTGGTACTGCGAACGGCTGAAAGAAAGGGGCAATTACAGCCGTAATTTTTCCTGAGGGCATGCAGCTTTACTGTGTGGTTAAATGATGATGGTGTCCTCTTGGGTAAAACAGTGCGCAGGTAAAATAGTGCCCCATTCAGATGTCTGGGCGGGACTACTCAGAAGGACGTCATTATCAGGAGAAAGATGTTCAAATGTATGTGAATTCCTAAGGGACCGAACTGCTGAGGTCATCAGTCCCTAGACTTACACACTACTTAAACTAACTTATGCTAAGAACAACGTACACACTCATGCCCAAGGGAGGGCTCGAACCTCCGACGGCAGGGGCCGCTCAATCCGTGACATGGCGCCTCAAACCACGCTGCCACTCCGCGCGGCCAGAATAAAAAATTTAAAAAAAAACTGTGTTTTACGGATCGCAGCGTGGAATGTCAGATCTCTTAAACGGGCAGGTAGGTTACAAAATTTAAAAAGGGAAATGAATACGTTAAAGTTAGATATAGTAGGAATTAGAGAAGTTCGGTGGCAGGAGGAACAAGACTTGTGGTCAGGTGAATTCAATATTCTGAATACAAAATCATATAAGGGTAATGCAGGAGTAGGTTCAATAATGAATTTAAAAAATGGGAGCGCGGATGAGCTACTATGAACAGCATAGTGAACGCATTATTGTAGCCAAGAGAGAAACGAAGCCCACGCCTACCAGAATAGAACAAGTTTGTATGCCGACTAGCTCCGCAGATGAAAAGATTTAAGAAATGTTTGATGCGATGAAAGAAATTATTGAGATAGTCAAGGAAGTCGAAAATTTAATAGTCATGGGGGAGTGGAATTCGATAGTAGGAAAAGGAAGAGAAGAAGAGGTAGTAGGTGAATATGGACAGGAGGTAAGGAATGACAGAGTAAGCCGCCTGGTAGAATTCTTTGCAGAGCATAACTTAATCATACCTAACGGTTTAAGAATCATGAAAAAAGGTTATATATGTGGAAGAGGCCTGGAGACACTGGAATATTTCAGAGAGATTATATAATGGTAAGACAGAGATTTGGGAACCACGTTTCAATTTGTAAGACGTTTCCAGGGGCAGATGTGGACCCTGACTAAATTTATTGGCCATGTACTATACATTAAAACTGAAGAAACTGTAAAAAAGTAGGAATTTAAGGAGATGGGATCTGGATAAACTGAAAGGACCAGGGGTTGTAGAGAGTTTCAGCTATTGAACACCAGATGCAAATGTTGAACATAAAATTAATTAAGAAAGTGACTTGGGATTTCAACTACTTGATTGAAAATAGATGCAGTCGATTATCACAAATTTATTTTAACTCACAACCTTCAATCATCACATTACATGACTCTCCTACCAGGCAGTGGTAATAAATTGCGTTTGCGTGGAGTAAAGCTCGATAACTCAAAAGTAATTCCTATCGACTGACCCAGGCGTAATGCGAAGTGCGAGAAGAATTCTACAGTACACGGCCCATGAAACCCTCGTGGAAACTTTGCAGACGTGATCCGACAAATTAATCAGTGGCCGGAGCGGGTGCAATATCACCGAATACAGCGTGGCGGAGCGGCGGCGTTGTGTGGACGTCGGCCGACCTCGTGGTGCTGCAAGGCTGCGCTCGTCTATTCACTCCTAGCTATCTTGCTCAGTACATAGCTGAACCAAAACTTTCAATCTCCAAGCTCAATCGTCCCATTTGCTAGCTATCTTGCTCAGTACATAGCTGAACCAAAACTTTCTATCTCCAAGCTCAATCGCCCCATTTGCTAGCTATCTTGCTCAGTACATAGCTGAACCAAAACTTTCTATTTCCAAGCTCAATCGTCCCATTTGCTAAGTCCTAAACTGCAGAGATGCTCACTAGTTCTGAGGCAAGCTGAGTAAAGAACTTGCTCAGTACATAGCTGAACCAAAACTTTCTATCTTCAAGCTCAATCGTCCCATTTACTAGCTATCTTGCTCGGTACATAGCTGAACCAAAACTTTCCACCTCCAAACTCAATCATCCCATTTACTAGCTATCTTGCTCAGTACATAGCTGAACCAAAACTTTCTATCTCCAAGCTCAATCGTCCCATTTACTAGCTATCTTGCTCAGTACATAGCTGAACCAGAACTTTCCATCTCCAAGCTCAATCATCCCATTTACTAGCTATCTTGCTCAGTACATAGCTGAACCAAAACTTTCCATCTCCAAGCTCAATCATCCCATTTACTAGCTATCTTGCTCAGTACATAGCTGAACCAAAACTTTCTATCTCCAAGCTCAATCGTCCCATTTGCAAAATTCTAAACTGCAGAAATGCTCACTAGTTCTCAGGCAAGCTGAGTAAAGAACTTGCTCGGTACATAGCTGAACCAAAACTTTCTATCTCCAAGCTCAATCGTCCCATTTGCTAAGTCCTAAACTGCAGAGATGCTCACTCTTTCTCAGGCAAGCTGAGTCAAGAACGCCACGTCCGCACTCTAGGCAAGCTGGGAATGGAAGACCTCTACGGAGACTTCTCACAGTCCGCTCTTTGCTTCGGTTTCCCCTCCAGGAAAATCACTTGCGCCAATTGCAGCGCAAGTCGCGTTAATTACGCGTCGCTTCCCAGCGCCGACTAATGCCTGCTCTGGGAAGTGAACAAATTCCCACAAAATTTCCCTTCTTCTCAACTTCTGCTATATAGCTCCTCCCAGGCCCCCCATCAAGGTTAGTGTCTGCACAAACACCAAGTTTTCCGGAATTCTGACTCCCAGGAGAGTACTTCAAATTCCTTGGTCCTACGTTTCCATCAGAGGCTGGTGTATTTCATGCTGTCGCTCTTCACCTGATTTACTTCAGGCTCTGCGGACAATGAATTCACCGTGAAGTTGCTATAGTCACGAACATGCATATTTTGACCTCTGTTGACCACTCCACCGTAGCTTTGCGCGGCTTTCTCGCATGTTTCACAGAAAACGGGATGACGGACATTTATCAACAAGCGTAAAGTTCTCCGTCTGTTTCCCAGTACATCAGCATGTGGTCGGGGTCAACCACCCATGCTGTCACTCATCTTAAGGCGGCTGGAGGCCGCACCGCGTTACCGCTTCCTCAGAGCTTGAGCCGCCCTAAGCTGCCTGTTGTTGCTTCCCTTCACTGTTCCCCATCCGGCCACGGTCAATTCTAAATACTTCCCTGGGGGTAAACTAGCGTCCAGTAAGTCGACTCGTTTCCACAAAGTTTTCATGTCGTGTGAATTACTTTAAAACCATCACCCGACATTAATTATTCCACTACGTCCATACTATACCCTCTACAAGATCCATTGCGCCTTGTCAGTCATTTTGTTCAGCCCTACTGTTCGCTCAACGTGACTTAGGTGAACTTTAATGACTTCGTGTAAGGGGCATAGTTCTTGAAATCTTACAGAATGGGTACCTTTGAGAGATGAAATAGTGAAGGCAGCAGAGAATCAAATAGGTAAAAAGACAAGGGATGAGGGCTAGCAGAAATCCTTGGGTAACAGAAGAGTTACTGAATTTAATTGAGGAAAGGAAAAAAATATTGAAATGCAGTAAATGAAGCAGGCGGAAAGGAATACAAACGTCTCAAAAAAGAGATCGACAGGAAGTGCAAATTGGCTAAGCAAGAATGGCAAGAGGAGAAATGTAAGGATGTAGAGAAATATATCGCTAGGGATTAGGTTGATACTGCCTGCAGGAAAATTAAACAGACCTTTATTGAAAAGAGAACCACCTGTATAAATATCAAGATCTCGTCTGGAAAACCAGTCCTAAGCAAAGAAAGGAAAGCAGAAAGGTGGAAGGAGTATATAGAGGGTTTATAACAGGGTAATGTCCTTCAGGGCAATATTATGGAAGGGGAAAAGGACGTAGATGAAGATAAAATGTGAGATATGATACTGCGTGAAGAATTTGACAGAGCACGGAAAGACCTAAAAGGCAACGGGAGTAGACAACATTCCACTAGAACTACTGATAGCCTTGGGGGAGCCAGCCATGACAAAACTCTACCATCCGGTGAGAAAGATGTATGACATAGGCGAAATACCCTTAGACTTCAAGAAAAATACAATAATTCTAATCCCAAAGAAAGCAATTGTGAAAATTACCGAACTATCAGTTTAATAAGTCATGGTTGCAAAATACTAATTCTGTAATTCCTTACAGACGGATGGAAAAACTGGTAGAAGCCGACCTCGGGGAAGATCAGTTTGGATTCGGTAGGGATGTTGGAACACGTGAGGAAATACTGATCCTACGACTTAACTTAGAAGATTGTTAAGGAGAGGCAAACCTACGTTTCTGGTAATGGTAGACTTAGAGAAAGCTTTCGACAACGTTGACTGGAATGCTCTCTTTCAAATTCTGAAGGTGGTAGGTTCCAAATACAGGGAGCGAAAGACTATTAACAATTTGTACCGAAACCAGACAGCAGTCGTAAGATTAGAGGGGCACGAAACGGAAGCAATGCTTGAGAAGTGAGTGAGACAGGGCTGCAGCGTATCCCCGATGTTATTCAGTCTATATACTGAGCAAGCAGTAAAGGAAACAAAAGAAAAATTTGGAGTAGGAGTTAAATTACATGGAGAAGAAATAAATCTTTGAGGTTTACCGACGACTTTGTAATTCTGTGAGCGGCAGCAAACGACCTGGAAGAGTAGCTGAACGGAATGGACAGTGTCTTGAAAGGAGGATATAAGATGAACACCAACGAAACTAAAACGAGGGTAATGGAATGTACTCAGATTAAATGAGACGATGCTAAGGGAATTAGATTAGGAAATGAGTCACTTAAAGAAGTAGATGAGTTTTGCTATTTGGGCAGAGAGGGTATAAAATGTAGACTGGCGATGGCAAAGGAAAGCGTTTCTGAAGAAGAAAGAACGTCGAGTATAGATATAGGTGTCAGGAAGTCTTTTCTGAAAGTATTTGTGTTGAGTGTAGCCATGTATGGAAGTGGAATATGGACGATAAGTACTTTAGACAAGATGAGAAATGCGGTGCTACAGAAGAATGCTGAAGATTAGATGGGTAGATCACGTAACTAATGAGGAGGTACTGAAGAGAATTTGGGAGAACAGGAATTTGTGGCACAAGCTGACTAAAAGAAAGGATTGTTGTTAGGACACATATGAGGCATCTAGGTATCACCAATTTAGTTTAGAGGGAAGTGGGGAGGATAAACATCATAGAGGAAGACCAGTAGATTAAAAAGGATGTAGGTTGCAATAGTTATTCAGAGGTGGAGAGGCTTACACAGGATAGAGTAGCATGGAGAGCTGCATCAAACCATCTCTGGACTGAAGACGACACAACAACAAGCTGTAATTCTACTCTTGTCATTCCTGGAAAAGTCTTGATTTTATAATAGTTCACTGTTACCGCTTGGGGGTTGTAGACAGAATAAATCCAGTGATTTCTGACTCGCTGAAAATTTTTGCATGACTTCCTAACTCCCTTCTTACACTCTGACGCATTCATATTTCCCAAGAATGATTGCACTTCAAACGATCAGTTATACGTTTGAACTGCTCATGCGGGACAAATAGTAATAATTTCATTAATACACGTACCAACATCTTCTACTGACAGAGCTACGTGCATCTCGTGTTGTATAGATACAAGTAATACTTAATTAACCGACAATTTAATCCATCTGTTAAAAAAAGCTACGTGCATCTCGAGTTGTATAGATACAAGTAATACTTTATTAACCGACAATTTAATCCATCTGTTAAAAAGACTCCATTCATGTGGATGTGCTTGAATCGTATAACACTCAGATTGTGACTTAAAGCTAGTTACAGGGAACTGTATATTAATATACGTACATGCTTTATCAGAATAAACTTTAACTATGGAAACATGATAGCAAAAAGCTATACTGCTTTCATTTAGGGAAATATGCTACACACCAGCGGAAAATTCCTTTTTCGCTTGCAATAGCCCTTGCTACAGTTTTTCCGGGGGTAGCAGTGTAATGCTTAATTTTTTATGCGTAGCGTGCTGGATAGTTTATTGAATTCTTTCCAATTCCATTCTAGCGTTACTTACACTGTTTGCTCTATCCCTCAGTAGCTTATCTTTGGCTACTTTGCTGTCCAACGTTTTTAGATGATTCTGTATTATTCCTAAATCCTTCTCGTTGTATCATTAGCATACTGTTGTAATTATTTTATGCATTCTTTTAGTTATGATTAACAACCCTTGCTTCATACCCACAACTTGGGTCGTGTGCCAGTTCATTGTTCTTTCTGTATGTCTCGCTACTTCTTGCACTTGGCCTACTGAACTATTCAAACTTGAAATATCTTCACTATCTGCTGTGCCAAACACGGTTTTTAGTAGTTTTTCCAACCAGCATTCAGCCATCCCGTCTCCTTCTGTGCAACGGAATATGGAATAGTACCTGTCACTTGCTGCAACTGCTCTCTCAGCTTATCATACGAGAACTTAAGTTCATAATAGTCATTTCGTATATCCCCTATCATACTGCCCCGTTTCGTCTCCTTTAGTGCTTCGAAGAACATATCTTGCAAGCTTCTCACTTCGGTCTTTACCTCCCAGATGTCTAATGTAAATCTCAACGACTACTTGCGATTCGTGAGGATTACATCCAGCTGCTGCGCGAACAAAACTCTGTTCTGTAAAGACTGGTTGACAATTCCTTCTGCTTCAGCGGTGGGCATGATCGCAACACTCGCTTCATTCCATCTATGCGTCATCCTCGCCATCACCTAGAGGAAATACTTTTTGTGTACTCCCTTCTTCCTTAGAAAAAAGTTAGAATATAACAAAGATACCTATATTCCTAAATAAACTACGTAAATCAATGAAAACAAATAATAAAAAAAATCCTAATGTTACCATGCATCTCTACATCCACAACTACATATTCCTTGGTCTCAACCGATATGGACTATTCGGCGGTGTTTACTCTTTTGCTTCTTAATTCTCATATGTGGCATCACCGCTGGTACTTGAGGAAAGGAATCTATGGCGCTTTGAAAAGGTTTAATTCTGCTGATATGGACTACTGAAGTTCGTCCTGGTAATTGTAACTTTCCATTTACAGGTTACTTTATCTCGACCACCTAGCAAGAACTCTGAAACTTCGTAAAAAAATTTTTTGTCTTACGTTTGAGAGGGTAAGGGTTTGTAAGTAATACCCACTGACGTATCCAATACTGTGGTGATTCGTATAACTTAACTCCACAGGCTCTTGACGTTCAAGCGCTTTTGTGTTAGCTCGTTTTATCTTTTGCCAGACTTCCTGTAGAGTTTTTGCTAATACCTTGAAGTGTTCACCTTCTTTTCCCACCTTTGGTTGATTCACAGCAAATGGAGAAGGCATTTTGCGTCCATATACCACCACGTAAGGTGATAACGCTGTTGCTGTATGAGGTTGATTGGTTGGTTGGTTTTGGGGAAGAAGACCAGACAGCGTGGTCATCGGTCTCATCGGATTAGGGAAGGATGGGGAAGTCGGCCGTGCCCTTTCAGAGGAACCATCCCGGCATTTGCCTGGAGTGATTTAGGGAAATCACGGAAAACCTAAATCAGGAAGGCCGGACGCGGGATTGAACCGTCGTCCTTCCGAATGCGAGTCCAGTGTGTAACCACTGCGCCACCTCGCTCGGTGCTGTATGAGGTTTTGAATGTAGGCACAAATTACAAAATCTAATTTTACATCCCTGTCCGGGCGTTGAGAATTCACGCAATGGCTTAGCATCTTAGATATAGTCTCTTGAACTCTTTTTGTACCACCATTTGGCTGTGGGTGGAATGTATCTGCATGTAATTTCTTAACTTTCGCTAAGCAGCACAACTGCTTAATGAGATCGGACATGAAATTTGTCCACTGGTCCGAAATAATAGTTTTCGGCACCCCAAATTTAATTATCCAATGATTTACCATATCGTGAGCTACTGTGTTTGCTTTCTGATCTCGTATCGGTACCATTACCAGATACCTTCAGAAGTGATCGATAACTTTTAACACATATTTGTTACGCGATTGATTCCTGTAAAACGGCCTCAACATATCTGCTCCTACTGTTTTTAATGGATAGTCAGATTCTGGTACTTTCTGTAATTGTATCTTTTGATGTCATAAATCAGCACATTGTGCACACTGAATACAGTTCTTGACGTATTGTTGAACATCAGCATGTCTTGTTCTCTACCAGAACATTTCAGCTACTCTTCCATCTGTTGTTATCTTACCTCCACGACCAAATGAGATATGATCATGTGGTTGCTGTGGTACTTCTGTTTGCAAAGCTGCTGGAACAACAACACGCACTCAGCACTTGGTTGATCTATACCAAAAACCTTCTTGTATGACGAACTGTGGCTGTTTGCAATACTCTTTATCATTTGCTTGTGCTTTCTGTAGATCTTTTAGATCGAATAAGAGATTTACAATGCACCAATTTTCCTACTAACTGTGTCTGCATTTGTGTGTTTAACACGCGATTTGTGAATTTCATCGCACTGAAATTCATTTAGTTTAAAAGTCCACCTCATTAAACAACTTGAAGGATCTCGTAGCCCTAGTAGTCATTTTAAAGCTGCATGACCGGCAATCACTGTGGACTTAGTCCATATAAATAGCATCTAAAATAAGAAATACCGTATATTAATGCTGACATCTGCTTTTCAGTGGTAGAATAATTTTGTGTGGCCTTATTAAGCTGACGAGATGCATATGCAACTGGGTGTTTTTCCCCATCAATGATTTTCCCTAAAACTGCTCCCAAAACATTACGATAAAAATTCTTTTGTGAAATCCGGAAAAATCAAAACTGGATCTGAAGTTCATATATCTTTTAAATTCTGAAATGTTGTCTGACACTCAGGTGTCCAACTAAACGTAATATCTTTTCACAATAATTTTGTTATGGGTTGTGCCACTTCAGCAAACCCCTTCACGAATTTTCTATAGTATTTTGGTACTCCAAGGAAAGATTGTTATTATTTTACTGTCTGAGGGCCCAGAAAGTCATGTACTGCTGATGTAAGGCTTGGATCTGTCCTTACTCCTTCTTGGCTTATTATTTGCCCCAAATCGTTTACTTGTGACTGTCCAAAGTGACATTTATCAATGTTAAGCACAAGCCGATCCTTTCTCAACCTGTCAAATATCAACTCCAAATGCTAAACATACTCTTCCAGGCGTTTTGCGAATATAATTACATTTTCGAGATACACCATTCCTTTGTTTGATTTTAAACCGCTGAGAACTCCATTTAATAAACGCTGAAGTGTAGCTGGTGCGTTTTTCAGCCCAAAAGGTATCCTACAAAATTGGTAGTGGTCGTAAGTTGTGGTAAATGCTGTTTTAGGTCTATCTTCAGGGTGTACATCAATTTGATGATATACATTTCTTAAATATAGGGTTGAAAAGAACTTGCACTGACCCAAATTACCTTATGCGACAGTAATATTAGGGATCGGGTACACATCTGTTATTGTTTTTTTTTTTTTTTTTTTAAGGATCTGTAGCCACAACAAAGTCGATATTTCCTTGTTCCATTGTGTGACTTCTTATCCACAATCATGATGCTCGGTGACCACGGGCTTTTACAATGTTCTATAATCCCACCTGATGACTGCTGATTCACCATTTCCTCTACTAACGGCTGTAAATGATCAGGTAGCCGATACTGTTTCCTAAATACTGCCAAATGATTGCCTGTTGGCATTCTATGTTGTGTGACTGGTGTAACAGGTAACACTCTTTGTGGATGAACAAATGCTTATACCGTATAACACTGATTCCATTAATGACTTGTCTTCACCCTTAAGTTGTTTGACTTTTCCTCGCATTGCAGGTACGTTGACGGTCTTTAGAATCCTCAATATCTTCCTCTTCGAGAACCTCTAACGTGGTTATCAGTAATCCTTTTGGAAGACTCGCTTCATCTCTCCCAAAAACATCCAGGCTTATTGGCCCCATAACCTGACCATCAATATCCCTTGAACGCATTATACAACTACGTTCAAATCAATGTTGCTCATCCAGCATGTCATTACTCGTTATTGGCTCCAGCAAACACACGACCCCCTGTTGGAATGTTCTGCCTCCTGGTAACCAGACTTGTTTTCCTGCACCGGCTGGTATTTTGTCATCCAAAACAACTTTTAAGGCAATTATACACAGTTTATTCGATTCCATCTTTGCAATGGGTGCATCTTGTGATACAGAAACATTTGCAACTGTTGTATCGAACGGAAATAAATTGCGATCGAATTCAATAGTCCGGTGCCAAAGGTTGATTCTAGCACGATGCCTAACCAGAAAATGTGACCCAAGTATCAAAGCGACACTTTATCCCACAGCTGGCAACACTTCCATTTGCTCATGAAACCTTGAGTTTCCTATTTTAAATCCGAGCCGTGTTGTCGCGACTGAACTTGGCGTAATGTGGTGAGATAGCTTCGCTCTAGGACTCTGAAAATTTTACCGGTTTTACTGACCTACACAAGGTTGGCATACAACAATATGCTCAAGGGTTCTGCAGCAAACCGATATTTAGGATATTGAGTATAATTTTGCGGGACCATTCTTTTACTCTTCTTATACAGGGATAATCACCTAAAACTTGCACCGCAAATATTGCTGAAATGGTAAGTGCTACTGATGTGCGGTTTTCACAGAATAGATTGGCAGTCAGGTGCTCCGTTGTTAGCTAATAAACAGCTTGTAATAGTACTTCGAAAGTGTATTTTTCTGCAGAAATACACTTTTTAAAATGGAACAATGCCTATTGAAATTAAGAACCCAAAAGCAGGTTAAATTAGAATGTTCAAATGTGTTTGAAACCTTATGGGTCTTAACTGCTGAGGTCATCAGTCCCTAAGCTTACACACTGTTGTTGTTGTTGTCTTCAGTCCTGAGACTGGTTTGATGCAGCTGTCCATGCTACTCTATCCTGTGCAAGCTTCTTCATCTCCCAGTACTTACTGCAACCTACACCCTTCTGAATCTGCTTAGTGTACTCATCTCTTGGTCTCCCTCTACGATTTTTACCCTCCACGCTGCCCTCCAATGCCAAATTTGTGATCCCTTGATGCCTCAGAACATGTCCTACCAACCGGTCCCTTCTTCTTGTCGAGTTGTGCCACAAACTCCTCTTCTCCCCAATTCTATTCAATACCTCCTCATTAGTTATGTGATCTACCCATCTAATCTTCAGCATTCTTCTGTAGCACCACATTTCGAAAGCTTCTATTCTCTTCTTGTCCAAACTATTTAACGTCCACGTTTCACTTCCATACATGGCTACACTCCATACAAATACTTTCAGAAACGACTTCCTAACACTTAAATCTATACTCGATGTTAACAAATTTCTCTTCTTCAGAAACGCTTTCACTGCCATTGCCAGTATACATTTTATATCCTCTCTACTTCGACCATCATCAGTTATTTTGTTCCCCAAATAGCAAAATTCCTTTACTACTTTAAGTGTCTGATTTCCTAATCTAATTCCCTCAGCATCACCCGACTTACTTCGACTACATTCCATTATCCACGTTTTGCTTTTGTTGATGTTCATCTTACATCCTCCTTTCAAGACACTGCCCATTCCGTTCAACTGCTCTTGCAAGTCCTTTGCTGTCTCTGACAGAATTACAATGTCATCGGTGAACCTCAACGTTTTTATTTCTTCTCCATGGACATTAATACCGACTCCGAATTTTTCTTTTGTTTCCTTTACTGCTTGCTCAATATACAGATTGAATAACATCGGGGAGAGGCTACAACGCTGTCGCACTCCCTTCCCAATCGCTGCTTCCCTTTCATGCCCCTCGATTCTTATAACTGCCATCTGGTTTCTGTACAAATTGTAAATAGCCTTTCGCTCCCTGTATTTTACCCCTGCCCCCTTTAGAATTTGAAAGAGAGTATTCCAGTCAACATTGTCAAAAGCTTTCTCTAAGTCTAAAAATGCTAGAAATGTAGGTTTGCCTTTCCTTAATCTATTTTCTAAGATAAGTCGTAGGGTCAGTATTGCCTCACGTGTTCCAGTATTTCTGCGGAATCCAAACTGATCTTCCCCGAGGTCGGCTTATACTAGTTTTTCCATTTGTCTGTAGAGAATACGCATTAGTATTTTGCATCCGTGACTTATTAAACTGATAGTTCGGTAATTTTCACATCTGTCAACACCTGCTTTCTTTGGGATTGGAATTATTATATTCTTCTTGAAGTCTGAGGGCATTTCGCCTGTCTCATACATCTTGCTCACCAGATGGTAGAGTTTTGTCAGGACTGGCTCTCCCAAGGCCGTTAGTAGTTCCAATGGAATGTTGTCTACTCCCGGGGCCTTGTTTCGACTCAGGTCTTTCAGTGCTCTGTCAAACTCTTCACGCAGTATCGTATCTCCCATTTCATCTTCATCTACATCGTCTTCTCTTTCCATAATATTGTCCTCAAGTACACACTACTTAAGCTAAATTATCCAATGGACAAACACACACATCCATGCCCGAGGGAGGACTCGAACCTCCGCCGAGACCAGCCGCACAGTCCAAGACTGCAGCGCCTTAGGTAGAATGTCAGTGTTGTTCATTACAGGAATCGAGTGCCAGTCGTTTAGGAGATATCGTATTGTTCAAGGTTTCCACACCAACACATGTTTGTGCCATTCAACTTGCGTAGTTTCTAGGTACGATGTTGTTATACACTCCTGGAAATTGAAATAAGAACATCGTGAATTCATTGTCCCAGGAAGGGGAAACTTTATTGACACATTCCTGGGGTCAGATACATCACATGATCACACTGACAGAACCATAGGCACATAGACACAGGCAACAGTGCATGCACAATGTCGGCACTAGTACAGTGTATATCCACCTTTCGCAGCAATGCAGGCTGCTATTCTCCCATGGAGACGATCGTAGAGATGCTGGATGTAGTCCTGTGGAACGGCTTGCCATGCCATTTCCACCTGGCGCCTCAGTTGGACCAGCGTTCGTGCTGGACGTGCAGACCGCGTGAGACGACGCTTCATCCAGTCCCAAACATGATCAATGGGGGACAGATCTGGAGATCTTGCTGGCCAGGGTAGTTGACTTGCACCTTCTAGAGCACGTTGGGTGGCACGGGATACATGCGGACGTGCATTGTCCTGTTGGAAAAGCAAGTTCCCTTGCCGGTCTAGGAATGGTAGAACGATGGGTTCGATGACGGTTTGGATGTACCGTGCACTATTCAGTGTCCCCTCGACGATCACCAGTGGTGTACGGCCAGTGTAGGAGATCGCTCCCCACACCATGATGCCGGGTGTTGGCCCTGTGTGCCTCGGTCGTATGCAGTCCTGATTGTGGCGCTCACCTGCACGGCGCCAAACATGCATACGACCATCATTGGCACCAAGGCAGAAGCGACTCTCATCGCTGAAGACGACACGTCTCCATTCGTCCCTCCATTCACGCCTGTCGCGACACCACTGGAGGCGGGCTGCACGATGTTGGGGCGTGAGCGGAAGACGGCCTAACGGTGTGCGGGACCGTAGCCCAGCTTCATGGAGACGGTTGCGAATGGTCCTCGCCGATACCCCAGGAGCAACAGTGTCCCTAATTTGCTGGGAAGTGGCGGTGCGGTCCCCTACGGCACTGCGTAGGATCCTACGGTCTTGGCGTGCATCCGTGCGTCGCTGCGGTCCGGTCCCAGGTCGACGGGCACGTGCACCTTCCGCCGACCACTGGCGACAACATCGATGTACTGTGGAGACCTCACGCCCCACGTGTTGAGCAATTCGGCGGTACGTCCACCCGGCCTCCCGCATGCCCACTATACGCCCTCGCTCAAAGTCCGTCAACTGCACATACGGTTCACGTCCACGCTGTCGCGGCATGCTACCAGTGTTAAAGACTGCGATGGAGCTCCGTATGCCACGGCAAACTGGCTGACACCGACGGCGGCGGTGCACAAATGCTGCGCAGCTAGCGCCATTCGACGGCCAACACCGCGGTTCCTGGTGTGTCCGCTGTGCCGTGCGTGTGATCATTGCTTGTACAGCCCTCTCGCAGTGTCCGGAGCAAGTATGGTGGGTCTGACACACCGGTGTCAATGTGTTCTTTTTTCCATTTCCAGGAGTGTATTTCCTTACCGTGGGCTAGTATCTCCGTTTAGTGCATTGGGACTTGCTAGTCAGTTAGTGTGAGATGGTCCAAACAGTAGGTGGTGAGTGGACGATGGGATTTAGCAATGCAGATAAAGGCGACAAGCTCGTGGTGTATGGATAGTGCAGGAAGAATGCAATTCGTTTTTGTACTGTGTGTGCTGAAATATATCCCAACTGACGTCCACTATCTCGACAATTATTTACCAGTCTCTCCAACCAGTTATGTGAAAGTGGTAGTGTAACACAAGAAAACGTAACGGAAGGAAACAAGTAGCTGATCCGCACGTTAGCTCCCGCACAGTCTCACGAGGAAGCAGCACGAGTCGGGCAAGTGTCCTTCGCATTCTCCAGCGACATAGGTTCCAGCCCTACTACATCTCTCTCGATCAAGTGCTGCAAGGAAACGATTTTAAGACTCGTGTTAACTTCCGTACATGGGCTTTAAGATGGGATGTTCCATATGTTTCATGTACCTTGTTTAGAGATGAAGCCACATTTGCCAACCATGGCCAGATGAAGCGCCGAAACATGTACTGTTGATCTGTTGACAACTCCGTTGGCTTCGGCAGGTGAAACGTTAGCGTCCATGTAGTGTAAACGAGTGGTGTGGGATAGAGAGCCGGTCGGAGTGGTCGAGCGGTTCTAGGCGCTACAGTCTGGAACCGCGCGACCGCTACGGTCGCAGGTTCGAATCCTGCCTCGGACATGGATGTGTGTGATGTCCTTAGGTTAGTTAGGTTTAAGTAGTTCTAAGTTCTAGGGGACTGATGACCTCAGAAGTTAAGTCCCATTGTGCTCAGAGCCATTTGAACCATTTTTTGGGATAGAGAACGATCAGCGCAGGAACGTATGCTTCCAACATGATGGCTGTCACGCCCATAGTGCATGAAGTACTACCGCATATGTCTTCACGAATTATTCCGAATCGTTGGACTGGAGGCAGAGGACCTGTACCTTGTTCGGCCCGTTCGCCAGATGTGACACCTGTAGACTTCGTTATGTGGGGAAAGCTGAAAGACGCTTCAAGGACTTACCAGACTGGAAGTGTGTATTGCCGCTGCAGGTGGTCGTTTTCAACACAACCTGTGATGGTCAGTTGTCTTTTTACTAGAATCGACATAGTTAGTGTATGCACTTGTGTTGTTCTTTAGTGTATGCTCCCACGTGTATTGTAGAAGTGTCGGTGTGCAACTTTTCAAAATACGATATCTTGTAAATGACCAGCACTAGAATCCTGCCGGCCGGAGTGGCCGAGCGGTTCTAGGCGCTTTCAGTCTGGAATAGCGCGACCGCTACGGTCGCAGGTTCGAATCCTGCCTCGGGCATGGATGTTTGTGATGTCCTTAGGTTAGTTAGGTTTAAGTAGTTCTAAGTTCTAGGGGACTGATGACCTCAGATGTTAAGTCCCATAGTGCTCAGAGCCACTTGAACCATTTTGAACTAGAATCCTGCAACAAACACCACTGACATTCTAATTTACCCTGCTTTAAGTTTGTTAACGTCCATGGACCTTGCCGTTGGTGGGGAGGCTTGCGTGCCTCAGCGATACAGATAGCCGTACCGTAGGTGCAACCACAACGGAGGGGTATCTGTTGAGAGGCCAGACAAACGTGTGGTTCCTGAAGAGGGGCAGCAGCCTTTTCAGTAGTTGCAAGGGCAACAGTCTGGATGATTGACTGATCTGGCCTTGTAACAATAACCAAAACGGCCTTGCTGTGCTGGTACTGCGAACGGCTGAAAGCAAGGGGAAACTACAGCCGTAATTTTTCCCGAGGGCATGCAGCTTTACTGTATGATTACATGATGATGGCGTCCTCTTGGGTAAAATATTCCGGAGGTAAAATAGTCCCCCATTCGGATCTCCGGGCGGGGACTACTCAAGAGGATGTCGTTATCAGGAGAAAGAAAACTGGCGTTCTACGGATCGGAGCGTGGAATGTCAGATCCCTTAATCGGGCAGGTAGGTTAGAAAATTTAAAAAGGGAAATGGATAGGTTGAAGTTAGATATAGTGGGAATTAGTGAAGTTCGGTGGCAGGAGGAACAAGACTTCTGGTCAGGTGACTACAGGGTTATAAACACAAAATCAAATAGGGATAATGCAGGAGTAGGTTTAATAATGAATAGGAAAATAGGAATGCGGGTAAGCTACTACAAACAGCATAGTGAACGCATTATTGTGGCCAAGATAGATACGAAGCCCACGCCTACTACAGTAGTACAAGTTTATATGCCAACTAGCTCTGCAGATGACGAAGAAATTAAAGAAATGTATGATGAAATAAAAGAAATTATTCAGATTGTGAAGGGAGACGAAAATTTAATAGTCATGGGTGACTGGAATTCGAGTGTAGGAAAAGGGAGAGAAGGAAACATAGTAGGTGAATATGGATTGGGGGACAGAAATGAAAGAGGAAGCCGCCTCGTCGAATTTTGCACAGAGCACAACATAATCATAACTAACACTTGGTTTAAGAATCATGAAAGAAGGTTGTATACATGGAAGAACCCTGGAGATACTAAAAGGTATCAGATAGATTATATAATGGTAAGACAGAGATTTAGGAACCAGGTTTTAAATTGTAAGACATTTCCAGGGGCAGATGTGGACTCTGACCACAATCTATTGGTTATGACCTGTAGATTAAAACTGAAGAAACTGCAAAAAGGTGGGAATTTAAGGAGATGGGACCTGGATAAACTAAAAGAACCAGAGGTTGTACAGAGATTCAGGGAGAGCATAAGGGAGCAATTGACAGGAATGGGGGAAATAAATAAAGTAGAAGAAGAATGGATAGCTTTGAGGGATGAAGTAGTGAAGGCAGCAGAGGATCAAGTAGGTAAAAAGACGAGGGCTAGTAGAAATCCTTGGGTAACAGAAGAAATATTGAATTTAATTGATGAAAGGAGAAAATATAAAAATGCAGTAAGTGAAACAGGCAAAAAGGAATACAAACGTCTCAAAAATGAGATCGTCAGGAAGTGCAAAATGGCTAAGCAGGGATGGCTAGAGGACAAATGTAAGGATGTAGAGGCCTATCTCACTAGGGGTAAGATAGATACCGCCTACAGGAAAATTAAAGAGACCTTTGGAGATCAGAGAACGACTTGTATGAATATCAAGAGCTCAGATGGAAACCCAGTTCTAAGCAAAAAAGGGAAAGCAGAAAGGTGGAAGGAGTATATAGAGGGTCTATACAAGGGCGATGTACTTGAGGACAATATTATGGAAATGGAAGAGGATGTAGATGAAGATGAAATGGGAGATATGATACTGCGTGAAGAGTTTGACAGAGCACTGAAAGACCTGAGTCGAAACAAGGCCCCCGGAGTAGACAATATTCCATTGGAACTACTGACGGCCGTGGGAGAGCCAGTCCTGACAAAACTCTACCATCTGGTGAGCAAGATGTATGAAACAGGCGAAATACCCTCAGACTTCAAGAAGAATATAATAATTCCAATCCCAAAGAAAGCAGGTGTTGACAGATGTGAAAATTACCGAACTATCAGCTTAATAAGTCACAGCTGCAAAATACTAACACGAATTCTTTACAGACGAATGGAAAAACTAGTAGAAGCCAACCTCGGGGAAGATCAGTTTGGATTCCGTAGAAACACTGGAACACGTGAGGCAATACTGACCTTACGACTTATCTTAGAAGAAAGATTAAGGAAAGGCAAACCTACGTTTCTAGCATTTGTAGACTTAGAGAAAGCTTTTGACAATGTTGACTGGAATAATCTCTTTCAAATTCTAAAGGTGGCAGGGGTAAAATACAGGGAGCGAGAAGCTATTTACAATTTGTACAGAAACCAGATGGCAGTTATAAGAGTCGAGGGACATGAAAGGGAAGCAGTGGTTGGGAAGGGAGTAAGACAGGGTTGTAGCCTCTCCCCGATGTTGTTCAATCTGTATATTGAGCAAGCAGTAAAGGAAACAAAAGAAAAATTCGGAGTAGGTATTAAAATTCATGGAGAAGAAATAAAAACTTTGAGGTTCGCCGATGACATTGTAATTCTGTCAGAGACAGCAAAGGACTTGCAAGAGCAGTTGAATGGAATGGACAGTGTCTTGAAAGGAGGATATAAGATGAACATCAACAAAAGCAAAACAAGGATAATGGAATGTAGTCTAATTAAGTCGGGTGATGCTGAGGGAATTAGATTAGGAAATGAGGCACTTAAAGTAGTAAAGGAGTTTTGCTATTTGGGGAGCAAAATAACTGATGATGGTCGAAGTAGAGAGGATATAAAATGTAGGCTGGCAATGGCAAGGAAAGCGTTTCTGAAGAAGAGAAATTTGTTAACATCCAGTATTGATTTAAGTGTCAGGAAGTCATTTCTGAAAGTATTCGTATGGAGTGTAGCCATGTATGGAAGTGAAACATGGACGATAAATAGTTTGGACAAGAAGAGAATAGAAGCTTTCGAAATGTGGTGCTACAGAAGAATGCTGAAGATTAGATGGGTAGATCACATAACTAATGAGGAAGTATTGAATAGGATTGGGGAGAAGAGAAGTTTGTGGCACAACTTGACCAGAAGAAGGGATCGGTTGGTAGGACATGTTCTGAGGCATCAAGGGATCACCAATTTAGTATTGGAGGGCAGCGTGGAGGGTAAAAATCGTAGAGGGAGACCAAGAGATGAATACACTAAGCAGATTCAGAAGGATGTAGGTTGCAGTAGGTACTGGGAGATGAAAAAGCTTACACAGGATAGAGTAGCATGGAGAGCTGCATCAAACCAGTCTCAGGACTGAAGACCACAACAACAACAACAACGTCAGTATGTATTATATTAGAATGAATAAGCCCTCGGTCACAAATATTAAGTCAAAATTGACCAGGTTGCAACCCTTATTCACTCAAGTACGAGCAGCCCTTAGCGGCTCGCCATCTTATTTACAACTATTCATGACGTCGCCTTTCCGGCTTAAATTTTTTAAAATGTGACTTGTAAGTACTGCATCTCTTCCCAGTCAGTACAAACTTTAATTTTATTAATGTATTATACACCTAATATGTTTTAGAACAGTTAGTTTAATTCTGAAGACGACGCTCATAGTAGCGTCGAAACCTGGTCAAGTTTGACTTAATATTTGTGACCGAGGGCTTATTTATTCTAATATAATTCTGACACGGTCACTGAACCTTAGCAGCTATGTTCAAAGTTTTCAGTATGTATTGTTCAATTTAAAAAGATGTATGTTTGCACGAAAAATACACTTACTAAGTATTATTACAGTCTCTTTATTGGCTAACAATACAAGCCCATGATTACCAATCCATTCTGTGAAAACAGCACTTTCCATTTACGTAATATTTGCTGTGGAAGTTTTAGGTGATTCCGGAGTGGCTGTGTGGTTTGAGGGGCCATTACACGGATTGCGCGGCCCGTCCCGCCGGAGGTGGATTCCTCCCTCGGGCCTGGGTGTGTGTGTTGTTCTTAGCATAAGTTAGTTTAAGTAGTGTGTAAGTCTAGGAACCGATAACCTCAGCAGTTTGGTCCCTTAGGGATTCATACACATTTGAATATTTTTTAGGTGATTCACCCTCTTTATAGGTGTCACCTGTGCTTTTCCCAGTCGCTCAGAACTTTGCGTTGGGCGAGAGATTCACGATAAATGCAAGCTATGTAACGAGTCGGTGCCGAGGAGAACTCTCTGTAAAATCGATATGGAATTCCAACCAAACCTGGCGACTTATTTGTTTTCAAGTCTTTCAGTTGTTTCTCTACGTCTGGGGTGCCAATTACTATGTCCCCCATACAGCAGTCTGTACTACTGTTAAATGGTGGTACTTCTCTACAATCCTCCTGCGCGAATTATTTTTTAAAAGCGAAATTCAAAACTTCGGTTTTCCTTTTGCTGTCTTCTGTTGCCTCACCAGACTGGTCGCCGAGTGACTAGATAGAATCCTTCGACCTGCTTAACGATTTTGTGATGGAACGGAATTTTCTCGGGTTCTCGACTAGATCATACGCTAAGGTATGACGGTGGAAGTTGTTTTATGTTTCGCACATCAGTCCTTTAGTACACGGATAAATTTCTACTAACTTTTGCCGTTGACAGCTCCGTATTGTTTTTTGAACGAAAATTTGCTATTACCAACGTGAGTTTTTACTGCCGTTGTCTCACTTAGTGTGCACATACTTCTCCAGTGCGCGATTTTCAATCAGTTTGAAAGTTGCCCATAATCCTTCTAAGAGCGTCATATCGGAGCTGAATGACGCCCATCATTGTCTAAGTAGGAGGTTGAGCAACTGCTTATCTGCTCCTTCCAGCAGACTTTATAGACATATCACCTGTCCTACCTTAATACATCTTTGATTAACAATTAAATTGTATCATTCGAGTCACGTTGTACAGTCACAAACAAGTCAAATTATTGGAAGTAAAGTGCAAATGAGTATGTTTTCGCTATTGCAGAAGATGAACATATTGTGACCAAGTGAAAATAAGTTAGGACACTTTTCTCATAAAACTGAGGATGCGTCTTTCATTTACTGCTAGGTGATAAAAAGGAGCAGCTTTTATGCTTAAAAAGGTGTATAGTCTTTTAATATGTTATAGCTACAAAACGTGCTGGAGTTAAAAAAAAGTGTAATAGATTAATTAATTATATAGGTTTACTTTCCAGCAAGTCACTGCATTTCTGAAACAGAGAAAACGAAACGTCTGTCGTTAATTACAGTCTGTCATTCATACAGGTAGTTTACTGAAATTCTGAAATTACATCGTGTTCTAGCTGTAAATGCACTTAAATGCCTACAACTGAAATCGGAAGAGAAATTACTGTAGGCTGCTGTTGTGGCCTTCAGTCCAGAGACTGGTTTGATGCAGCTCTCCATGCTACTCTGTCCTGTGCAAGCCTCTTCATCTCCGAGTACCTACTGCAACCTCCATCCTCCTAAACCTGCTCAGTGTATTCATCTCTTGGTCTCCCTCTACGATTTTTACCCTCCACGCTTCCCTCTAGTACTAAAATGGTGATCCCTTTATGCCTCAGAACGTGTCCTATCAACCGATCCCTTCTCCTAGTCAGTTTTTGCCACAAATTCCTCTTCTCCCCAATTCTATTCAGGACCTTATCATAATTTACATGATCTACCCTTATAATCTTCACCATTCTTATGTAGCAACACATTTCGAAAGCTTCTATTCTCTTCTTGTCTATACTATTTATCGTCCATGTTTCACTTCCATACATGGCTAAACTCCATACAAATACTTTCAGAAAAGACTTCCTGACACTTAAATCTATACTAGATGTTAACAAATTTCTCTTCTTCAGAAACGCTTTCCTTGCCATACCCAGTCTATTGTCTTCTCTACTTCGACCATAATCATTTATTTTGCTCTGCAAATTGCAAAACTCATCTACTACTTCAAGGGTCTCATTTCCTAATCTAATTCCCTCAGCATCACCCGACTTAATTCGACTACATTCCATTATCCTCATTTTGCTTCTCCTTTTAAGACACTGTTCATTCCGTTCAATTGCTCTTCCAGGTCGTTTCCTGTCTCTGACAAAATTATAGTGTCATCCGCAAACCTCACAGGCTCGATAAATGTGGTTTGATTCGAAGTTATTCCTAGGGTGACTAGACGTCCAGATTAATCCGGACATGTCCTCCTTTTTAGCTCTTTGTCCGGGGCCCGGGCGGATTTTTACAGTGTCCGGCTTTTTGAGAAGTTGAGCGTAACATAGTTAAATTTACTATTCGTCCCGTTCTATTGCTCTTTTCTTAAATACTTTAACTATTGGCACAGCCTTCGTGATAAAGAAGCGCGAAGGCAGTGTTAGTAGGTGGCACCAGGATCGTCGATGTTATCGTTGATCGACCTATAAGCGAATGCAAATATCGATAATTTAAAATTTCGTTTCGTATCTTCGCTTTGTATAGGCTTGGCTGCCTGTAGTGCACGTGTGATTAGTGAGTGAAATTTTTAACCGAGTGAGTTATGTAAAATATTTGACTATGCCTAAACGAAAGTGTTGATTTTCTGATGTCCTTTTCTGCAAATATCCGGCTTTCAAGAAAGGGAGAAATGAATTTGAAACGGAATGTAAGATATGTGGAGCAGGCACGTAAGTCTGAGTGGCCAATAAAGGTAAGAAATAACTCGACGGATTAACTGTCATGGTTTTATTCATTGTTTCATAGTCATTCAATTTATTTGTATTCAGAATGTTACAGTGCAGTTTACATGTCGTCAGCTGCTGCTTGAATTGTAGATGTTGGTAGCGGTGCGTCGAATGAAGGGAGGTGAATGGTCTTACGTTTTTCGCTTTGTAAACAATTCCGTGTTGTTGACATAACAAAACAATTGACGCCGCACTGTCACCACAATCAATGTTTTTAATTTTTTTCATATTGCTCAGTTAACCACCACTTGACCATCAGTAACAGTTAACTGCTAGTTTTAACAGTTATTCCCAGCGGTCACGTGACTTGTCCAAAGCTGACGGCTGGTATCCTCATCTGTAATTGACCCGTTTGATGTGTCCTCTTTTTTCTTCCTTTGTCCTCCTTTTTGAAGCTGTTTGTCCTCCTTTTTAAACAATTGCATCTGGTCACCCTAGTTATTCCTGTTATTGTTAAGTAATTTACTAGGGGCTAAATAACACCGGGACGAATGAGTGAAGTTCTGTTGTTATTAACTCACATAAACCGTTTCCACGACGACTCGTAATTTAGTTACAGTGAATTTTCGTGTTCATTTGTATGTTCGATACCTACGAGCTGCTTCTGCGCGTCATCCAATTTTGGGCTCAAAAGTTCTTTTTTTTTTTCCTCTTAATTGGTTCTCGGAACAGCTGTACTGTCAAAACCTGCGCTGTGACAAAATCGTGCCCGCCCATACGATTTCAGATGAATGATTATCGAAAACCGGGCTGCGGGAAGTTTCACCGTAGCTCGTGGAAGCAGCAGTTCTCGTCGCAGCTGCCCTTCGAACCGTCTTGCCACTTGTGGTTGCTGTGTGGGGAGGCCCAGCTTTAATAACGTATAGTTCAGGTGGTGCGACTGCCCGGTCGATATTCTGCAGATCGATAACGCAGGCTGGCGACCGGTGCAGCGCGCCTCTCTGGCTGCTCGAGGAGCCTCTCTGGCGGCCGCGGACTCAAGATGGCGCCGCTCGGCGGGCTGCCGTGAGCACGTGATGGTGTGTCCGCGCCGCGTCAGCCCCGGCCCGCCGGCTGTTGTCTGCTCTTTCCTTCCCACGCGGTCGCCTAGGCTGGAGTGGACGCTAGACTCCGGGCCTCGCCGGCAGATGGTAGCAGCGGGGCCGGGCCGGACGGGGCTCCAAAAAGTGCGCGCCGTCTGCTGGGTTCATTGCTCACGCGTCGCCTCCCGAAAGTGAAGGTCGCCCCCACACACCCGCCCCGCCCCACCCTCCGCCATCCCCCCCCCCCCCCCCCCCCCCCACATCCCACTCCCGGCGACCAGACGGCCCGTTCCCCTCTCTCACAAAGCCGGCGGGCCGGGCCTTGCGCACTCGCCCCAAACTTGTCTCCGCGCGGTTCTGGCGGGCCCGCTACAGCGCCGCGCAAGAGAACCGCAGCCGCGCGCCGGACCACACGGGCGCCCGAGCTCTGGCCCGCTCCAGACGGGACGCCCCAAAAAACGAGCAGCTCGGCGCAGACGGCGTGCCTCGGCGCCCGCCGTGCCATTTGCCTCCGCAAGCAGGCCGCAGCGCGAGTGCGGGACCCCGCGGGCTGCTGTCTCACGGGGAAGGTCGAGGGGTCAACGTCTGGCCGGCGAGCTGTCTCCCGCCGGCTGTCGTTTTGGACACCAGACCTCGGGTCGCTCTGTCACAGTTGTGCGTTCCTCCGTCGCGCCGGCCGCAGCTCGCCTCAGCCTAGAGCCGGCGTCACGACTTGGCTAGCGCTGACGTGGCACTCTACTGCTTTTCTGGCGTCACCTCCCGCTGTTTCACGTTCAGGAGTCATTTCGTCGCGTGAAACACAAAATACGCTTCGCGATATTTCGGAAACATGCCACGTAAAGCACAGCCAATAAGAATCGAAAACGCCCTCTATGTCACGGGCAAAACTTGCGAGACGCCATAGTGTATTAACCGTTTTCAGCTGAAACCACAGACACACATTATTAGAATGCAAAAGACGTCGCTTTTACTGAAGCACGACGTTTGGTGAGGGAAGATGGTCGGCGTCAAGAAGTCCTAACACGATTTTCTGAAACGAAATGGCGTTCTAAGCTTTACGAGGTGATTTAAAGAATTTCTGCAGTTGAACAAATATTTGCGTACTAGTCGAGTCCAACACATACAACGTAAATGTAGACTCGTGTAATAAGAAAATCATCAAGATACATATATACACCTGTAAAGCAGACTACACTTTTCACCTGAACATTCAAATGAAGAAAGACACTTGTTGTCAACGATAAATACCACGTTCTACTTATAGGAACACTTTCATAACGAGCATATTATTCGAAGAAAAGCCAAAGTTCATCAAAACTGCTTGAAAGCACATCATTAAGCTATGTCTATTAATACTAGATTTATTAAACCCCTTAAAATATACATGAACTATTTAAATTGTGCCAGTATTTTGGATAAGACAAACTTTAATGTAATTATTTAGGCTTACATAAAGTACAAAAGCAGAAAGTAAGTAAGATGTTTCTAGTTGCGGTTGTATTGACACATTTCTTTAGTTTTTGTCTTCCATCTGCTGCACGAAAAGTTACAGCCAAACACGACGCTTCTATTGACCATTATGTGAAAAGTATAAAGGCAACGTAGCTACACCAGTTTATTCCCGTTTCTTACGAGTGTTTAATTGCTAAATAAACAGCTGTTTACACGTCCTTTGCTCTCGCCACCATACTGCTGTTCTTAACTCCTGGCTTCAGTGGCGCCGGCCGCAGTGGCCGAGAGGTTCTAGGCTCTTCAGTCTGGAACCGCGAGACTGCTACGGTCGCAGGTTCGAATCCTGCCTCGGGCATGGATGTGTGTGATGTCCTTAGGTTAGTTAGGTATAAGTAGTTCTAAGTTCGAGGGGACTGATGACCTCAGGTGTTAGTCCCATAGTGCTCGGAGCCATTTGAGCTCCAGTGACGCCAGTGATACTGTATATGGTATTGCAAGTCTAGTAATGTATGTCTGTGATTGAAACCTGTAATCGGTGGGTTGTGTGTGCAACATAACCCTTCGCTCCATGTAAGGACCGGTACACTGACGGACCTCTCGAGATCGCGTCGTTATTGGCACGGTTTGTTCATCAAATGACTTGCGACGATTAAGTATTTTCGTAGTTAGTTATTCTAGCGTGTTATGAGAGTACCCTGTTTTAAGGCAGCGGCACGTGGATGATCAATCAAAACCGTGTAGTTCTTGCTGTGGTTTGTAATAAATGAATGTCAGTTATTAACCCATCGACGCCGCTATTCGATTAAAGTTTTCACAACACCGTAACATGAAGTACACTGTCGCTTAATTCAGAACGTCAGCATGAAGTAGTTGGCAGGGATGTCATGCTACGAAACGGTAGAAATTTTTTTTTAACTTCGCGTTTTCTGAAAGGTTGTGGGATTCTTTTACTACATTAATAGAAATAATTTCTGTGATATTTGATGTTATGTGAATAAAAATGCGCTCTCTGTCACGAGTAAGTTCTATTTTGTGAACTTTTATAAGTCAATGCCCTCACTGACTGGATATCTAGCTTTCCTTTTCGTCTTACATGTTCATGAATACCGAAGTTTTCATTTACATATGCAACAGCTAGAACAACATTACCAGCATATGGACAAAGGGAAGGAAATGTGCGTTTCATTAGGGCTAATGTAGGAATTGCACATGCGTCCATTTTCCTAATCAGTCTGTGTCATTTGCGAGTCAGATAAAACCGATAATTGCAGCTGCGGAAAATCACGTTAACCCTCACGTCCCGTGTGTCGGCGGCGCTGTGTTTCGCACCTGTATGTTAATTGCCCCCCCCCCCCCCCCCCCATGAACCATGGACCTTGCCATTGGTGGGGAGGCTTGCGTGCCTCAGCGATACAGATGGCCGTACCGTAGGTGCAACCACAACGGAGGGGTATCTGTTGAGAGGCCAGACAAACGTATGGTTCCTGAAGAGGGGCAGCAGCCTTTTCAGTAGTTGCAAGGGCAACAGTCTGGATGATTGACTGATCTGGCCTTGTAACAATAACCAAAACGGCCTTGCTGTGCTGGTACTGCGAACGGCTGAAAGCAAGGGGAAACTACGGCCGTAAATTTTCCCGAGGGCATGCAGCTTTACTGTATGATTAAATGATGATGGCATCCTCTTGGGTAAAATATTCCGGAGGTAAAATAGTCCCCCATTCGGATCTCCGGGCGGGGACTACTCGAGAGGATGTCATTATCAGGAGAAAGAAAACTGGCATTCTACGGATCGGAGCGTGGAATATCAGATCCCTTAATCGGGCAGGTAGGTTAGAAAATTTAAAAAGGGAAATGGATAGGTTAAAGTTAGATATAGTGGGAATTAGTGAAGTTCGGTGGCAGGAGGAACAAGACTTCTGGTCAGGTGACTACAGGGTTATAAACACAAAGTCAAATAGGGGTAATGCAGGAGTAGGTTTAATAATGAATAGGAAAATAGGAATGCGGGTAAGCTACTACAAACAGCATAGTGAACGCATTATTGTGGCCAAGATAGATACGAAGCCCACACTTACTACAGTGGTACAAGTTTATATGCCAACTATCTCTGCAGATGACGAAGAAATTGAAGAAATGTATGATGAAATAAACGAAATTATTCAGATAGTGAAGGGAGACGAAAATTTAATAGTCATGGGTGACTGGAATTCGAGTGTAGGAAAGGGGAGAGAAGGAAACATAGTAGGTGAATATGGATTGGGGCTAAGAAATGAAAGAGGAAGCCGCCTGATAGAATTTTGCACAGAGCACAACTTAATCATAGCTAACACTTGGTTTAAGAATCATGATAGAAGGTTTTATACATGGAAGAACCCTGGAGATACTAAAAGATATCAGATAGATTATATAATGGTAAGACAGAGATTTAAAAACCAGATTTGAAATTGTAAGACATTTCCAGGGGCAGATGTGGACTCTGATCACAATCTATTGGTTATGACCTGTAGATTAAAACTGAAGAAACTGTAAAAAGGTGGGAATTTAAGGAGATGGGACCTGGATAAACTGAAAGAACCAGAGGTTGTACAGAGTTTCAGAGAGAGCATAAGGGAACAATTGAAAGGAATGGGGGAAAGAAATACAGTAGAAGAAGAATGGGTAGCTCTGAGGGATGAAGTAGTGAAGGCAGCAGAGGATCAAGTAGGTAAAAAGAAGAGGGTTAGTAGAAATCCTTGGGTAACAGAAGAAATATTGAATTCAATTGATGAAAGGAGAAAATATAAAAATGCAGTAAATGAAGCAGGCAAAAAGGAATACAAACGTCTCAAAAATGAGATCGACAGGAAGTGCAAAATGGCTAAGCAGGGATGGCTAGAGGACAAATGTAAGGATGTAGAGGCTTCTCTCACTAGGGGTAAGATAGATACTGCCTACAGGAAAATTAAAGAGACCTTTGGAGATAAGAGAACCACATGTATGAACATCAAGAGCTCAGATGGAAACCCAGTTCTAAGCAAAGAAGGGAAGGCAGAAAGGTGGAAGGAGTATATAGAGGGTCTATACAAGGGCGATGCACTTGAGGACAATATTATGGAAATGGAAGAGGATGTAGATGAAGATGAAATGGGAGATACGATACTGCGTGAAGAGTTTGACAGAGCACTGAAGGACCTGAGTCGAAACAAGGCCCCCGGATTAGACAACATTCCATTGGAACTACTGACGGCCTTGGGAGAGCCAGTGCTGACAAAACTGTGCCATCTGGTGAGCAAGATGTATGAAACAGGCGAAATACCCACAGACTTCAAGAAGAATATAATAATTCCAATCCCAAAGAAAGCAGGTGTTGACAGATGTGAAAATTACCGAATAAGTCACAGCTGCAAAATACTAACACGAATTCTTTACAGACGAATGGAAAAACTGGTAGAGGCCAACCTCGGGGAAGATCAGTTTGGATTCTGTAGAAACACTGGAACACGTGAGGCAATACTGACCTTACGACTTATCTTAGAAGAAAGATTAAGGAAAGGCAAACCTACGTTTCTAGCATATGTAGACTTAGAGAAAGCTTTTGACAATGTTGACTGGAATACTCTCTTTCAAATTCTAAAGGTGGCAGGGGTAAAACACAGGGAGCGAAAGGCTATTTACAATTTGTACAGAAACCAGATGGCAGTTATAAGAGTTGAGGGACATGAAAGGGAAGCAGTGGTTGGGAAGGGAGTAAGACAGGGTTGTAGCCTCTCCCCGATGTTGTTCAATCTGTATATTGAGGAAGCAGTAAAGGAAACAAAAGAAAAATTCGGAGTAGGTATTAAAATTCATGGAGAAGAAATAAAAACTTTGAGGTTCGCCGATGACATTGTAATTCTGTCAGAGACAGCAAAGGACTTGCAAGAGCAGTTGAATGGAATGGACAGTGTCTTGAAAGGAGGATATAAGATGAACATCAACAAAAGCAAAACGAGGATACTGGAATGTAGTCGAGTTAAGTCGGGTGATGCTGAGGGTATTAGATTAGGAAATGAGACACTTAAAGTAGTAAAGGAGTTTTGCTATTTGGGGAGCAAAATAACTGATGATGGACGAAGTAGAGAGGATATAAAATGTAGACTGGCAATGGCAAGGAAAGCGTTTCTGAAGAAGAGAAATTTGTTAACATCGAGTATAGATTTAAGTGTCAGGAAGTTATTTCTGAAAGTATTTGTATGGAGTGTAGCCATGTATAGAAGTGAAACATGGACGGTAAATAGTTTAGACAAGAAGAGAATAGAAGCTTTTGAAATGTGGTGCTACAGAAGAATGCTGAAGATTAGATGGGTAGATCACATAACTAATGAGGAAGTATTGAATAGGATTGGGGAGAAGAGAAGTTTGTGGCACAACTTGACCAGAAGAAGGGATCGGTTGGTAGGACATGTTCTGAGGCATCAAGGGATCACCAATTTAGTATTGGAGGGCAGCGTGGAGGGTAAAAATCATAGGGGGAGACCAAGAGATAAATACACTAAGCAGATTCAGAAGGATGTAGGTTGCAGTAGGTACTGGGAGATGAAGAAGCTTGCACAGGATAGAGTAGAATGGAGAGCTGTATCAAACCAGTCTCAGGACTGAAGACCACAAGAACATGTTAACTGCGTTCTACTACGAGAAGAGGGCTTAACTGCCGTATCCCACATCGTCGGCGACCTCTCTTATACAGGGTAGGCCACAAATGCCTCAAAATATAACGATGGCTGCTAGTGTTATGCGCAAGTGAAGAACCTCTATCTATTTTTTCCCTGCCGCGCTTATTGTTCACTAACTTGAATAAGAAAAATTATTTAACGAGGCACTGAAAAATCTTAAGATATGCACATGTCGTTCTCCCACTCATGTGTCAAATCAGCTAGAAAAGTCCCAATTTGTATCAGACGGCGCTGGGAACGGCTCGCAGCAGAGTACAAGTAATTGTGTCACAATTTGTGACCCACATGTTGCCGAAAGCGACAGAGGCTCTAGTGGCGGTTCATGCCACGTGGAATTACAACTGCGGACGGAAAGAGCGGCCGATAGCTGGAGGAATAACGCTGATCACAATGTGGGCAAATTGTGCAGTCTTTCCCCTGTTCCCTCCTGGCTTATGTAGCCGAACAGGTATACTCGAATGGTTCCCCTCACACTTTACTATTTTATCAACTTTAATTGCATTACTATTTATTGCACAAGAAAACGAGGAAAACTATTTAGTGCTTGTACTTCAATAGATGTGACCAGGCACGAAATGCTTACCACTCTCCCCGTCCACTCACATGTAGGACTGCCGCTGCGATTGATTTCCTTCCGCCACCATTCAGCAACAGTCTCGTGTCGTAATACGTGCCTGGTCATTGTCTTTCCTCGTTTAGTACGTTACATATTTATTGCTTTTCCTCATTAATCCTGTGCAGGATGACTTCGTTCCTTACTCGATCAATACGTCTGATCTTCAACAGCCACCTGTAACACCACATGTTAAAGACTTCTAATCGTTTTATTTCTGTCTTTGCAGCTCTTCACATTTCACACTCACAGAAAATTATGACCCAAATTTTATTTCACGTACTTTCCTGGTCTCAAGATGTATGTCTGTTTCTTTTTACAGAAAGCTCTTTTCCTCTGCGCAATTCGTGCTGTTGTGTCTTTCTCGGATCTTCCTTTTTTATCTATTGAAACCTTCCCTTAGAAAAATTTATGAATTACTGTGCTTCGATACCCTGCGAGGTGCCGGGGCTAGCAGTGTATTTAACACTAAATTCTAGAATCTACACATGTAAATGATGCTCTAAGCCCCCTTATTCTAACTCCGGCTTTTGCTGTTGCTCAAGGATTAAAAAATATACGCGAACTGATTGTAATCAACCCTGCAAGTGGAGTAGAAAAGAGTTTGGCACCTGCAATAATTTAATTTGATAAATAAGTTAAATAAAGGAAGGTTTCATTAACGTAGTGAGAAATGATGGGTTGCTCTACCGATTAACAGAATGAAAGTTCTGTCCAAAATAACAATATGATTTATTAAGACTAAACACAAAATAATAAACAAAAACACATGAAACATTTACAATACATCAAGTTGGCTCAAATTGGATACACAAACAAACGCTGTGAAGGTGAAGTTGTCCCTAAACTAGATTGTGAGGTTTATGACGAAGTGGTATGTGGAGCCAATTCCTTGCCACTCAAATCTTAAGAGAGATACACGGCTAACCCAACATTAATTGCTGCTACTCAAGACAGAACAAAGTTAGAAACAGACGAACAGGCGCACTCTGCTGAGCTCTGATTATCACCTAGGAAAATCCCTATCTGCCGGTGCTGCGGACATACATTACCAAACTGTCTTCTTAACTGTCAGAACACGATCTGGCATACCGTAGGCGATGGCTGGTTGCTGCGACGTCCTCGACCGAAAGGCAAGAGCCGACTACCTAGAGCACCCGTACAGGCCGAACACACAACATTCCCGCCCCCACGACAGTGGCCTTGGTTAAACGTTCCAATCAGCAACTCCAAAACCGGCGGAAAATTCCACTCCATTGCCGGAGCACTACCATTCCACCAATGGAGATTCTTGGCGCCAATTTCTGTGCTGATTTTGCTATGTCACGGAGCTATGCCCTGAGCCAGCCAATCACAGTTACTATTTTGCAGAAAGCGCGGGAATTTTCGCGCCACAACTGCCTGGGTACACAAGTCATTCCCACGCCTCGCTGGTAGCCCGCCAGAAAGTGTTTTTGCTAAGATTCTGCGAAGTAACGGAACCTCTAGCCCAGCCGCTACTTCAGACCCCTCCGGGCGTGTCTTTTGACAATGTCGGCGTCTGCAGAGCATTCACTCGACTTCCTCACACCCGTCGGCTTAACCCTTTCCAGATCAGGAGATCCCGCCTGTCACCGGACCACCCAGGTGACGAGAGACGCTGCGTGGGAAGTCCGCGTGTGAAGGAATAGCAACTTTCCACCGCATGCAATTAGAGACGAAAATCGTAAGATAGAAATATGAGAGGGGGCTCATGCCACCTCTCATAGCTCCTACGCCATTTTAGATTGTAATTGGTGAGCGGTTGGCTCACTTAGGAGCAAGGTAGTGAGTCAATTGCCCAAGAACAATCTTACAAACTGACTCCACATGCCGCACTCTATAAAAAAAATTACTGCAACTGAAAAATGCAGCTCATAGAGGGAGGATTATTTATGGTGTAGCCAACTTCACCTTCTTAATATGGAACACTAACACTCACATCACACATCCATACCCAGGGAGCCCCTTCCAAACACCGATTCACACAGACATTCACGCTCTAAATATGGCCCGGGCATGTGAGCCAAATATGGAGAAGTTTATTCTTTACAATCAGAGTTGGAGTGCTCTGCAATTAAATGCCCAAGATTTTACAACAATTTGAATCATTAAACTAACCTGAACTCACTCACACATGATACTATTTAAGTTAACAATCTCTTTTTGTGAGCTTTCAGAATCTAATTAGAACCTCCGATTCATTCTGTCTCCCTGCACCAAGAATAACCTTTACAAAATGTTCCCTGAACTAATGGTCCATTCACAATGACAGTGGTGGTATCTGCTTCAGTTTATGGGGACTTCAGGCACACTGTTTGAATACACACAACAATAAATACAAAAAAAACATGGTGAGGAGAACAATACAGTAATTTGTAATAAGAATTACAGTGTAAAACACAAACACATACAAGGTATAACATACATTACAAAAACAACACTAGAGAAAAATTTAAGAAAGAAAAGAAAGAAAAAAAAAAAGCAAGGTTCATGGGGCATCAAGTTGTGCGTGCACATTGCACAATGTTCACGACTGTGCTGAGAATGAGGCACTAAATCACATTGTTAGAAATATTCGAAGCACTTCACAAATTCCACAGTACTGACATCACATAGGACTAAACGTCGGGTGTTGTTGCTACGTTGTTGCAACGGCAATAGGGTATGCTGGAGCATCTGCAGTACTCTGTTGAGATTGGACCAAGACCCACGCATATGATGATGGCGGTACGGTAGGAAGACACAGTGATAGGCTCTCCTCACGTCGATTAATTGGCTCTGAGGATACATCACTAGTCTAGGTCTCTTCTCTCGCTGGACAGTACTTTTACGTTTCCCAATACTGCAGTCCGACGAGGGATGATGGCATGTGGAGTGACTCCACAAGTGTGTGAGGTCATCCATACAGGATCGAACTAGGAGCGACGATTGCTACACCTGCTCTCTAAGAGAGAGGGGAAGTTAGAAATGAGACCATTCATTTGTTAGAGTGTATGGCACGATACTGCTTTGTGTATGCAGATCGGCCAATGCTAGTGAGTTGTAAAAACCCAAACAGGTAAGTATATAGCGTCCCTTTCTGTCCTGAGGCACATGAGGCGCAGGTTCTGACACGATATGTGATCTTCGTGTACTCACGACAATGTGGTCTGCCGCAGGGAATCCCTCCAAACGGCTGCCGCGTCCGGAGAGCTAGCAGGCTGTCGCGTGTGGGTCGCATGTCAGTGTCAACGGACAGCCTCACTTTCGCTTGTGGCCCGGCGAGGATTGTCTGCCGCCTAATCTCGCAGGTATACGGCCCGGTGACTGTCAGCTTGTAGGACCGGATGCTCTCGCGCCCTTCACGTCAGGTGGCGCGCTGACGCTCTCTTCTTGCAGGTAGCCGATGACCTCTTGCTTTTGCTCCGGCTGGCCTCTGCATTGCCACGATACCCGTCATCTGCACAATTCTGACAAAAATCTTATACCTAACTTTTCCCTATGACCTTCTATGTTATAATAAATTTACATAACGATACATTGATGGTCTGTCATTTCAGACACTCTAATTTTAATTTTATAGTTATTTATCTGTTGCTATCATAACAAAATCATGGAAATAATTTATCTTAATATTTGTGTAGAGACCGATCTCACTATTGTACATGGTGTGTGACGCTATATTGGATGAAGAAATAAATGTGCGGGCCCGCACTAATATTACTATTAATTATATAGATCGACAGTAGACATGCTCAAGAATTAACTACCATTTACCAACGCTCTACATTCTATGTCTTTTAATTCAATTATGTTGTTATGCAGGTCTAAGTTTTACTGTGCTATAAAGAACATGCAACTATGCTACTTTCGCTCGCCCGTCGTCCCTCCATCTCCGGTCTGTGGTTTGGTGACCTGAAAAATAGCATCTCAACAGGCGCGCGCCAAACACTTGTGGTAGAAAACCGCCACAATATTAAGGATCTAGTTATTGTAAAAGCCTAAAGTTTAATTTATCCTAGTATATGGTACTCTCTCTATTATTATTATAATTTTTTTTTATACAACACTCTTAAATAATTCCTGTTACGCTGAAATGTCTCGCTGCTCGCCGCTATTGACGACAGTGATGTGCGCGCCGTACGACATGGCCTCCGAGTTCTCACTACGCCTCACTGAAACTCCAGAGACTGGGTTAGCCATGGCTATACAAGACAATAAATTTATTGTTGCAACTTCTTTTTCTATGTTATGCAGTATTCGCGATCAAAGCACACCCTTCCAGAGGCAATGTAATATGACCAAGCCAGGACTGGTTCCTGTTGAGGATTCAGTCGCCCAACACACGCCAGCTACACAGTATGTCACGAATATCCAAGTATAAGTCCCTGGTTATTCATCTGTGACAGTCACGAGCAGCACGCTAAATCCCTAACCAGCACATTGGCATGGTAGGCTTTATGCCCGCATTTCTCTCGTCTAGGGCACCATTGGAGTCAAACGCTCACAGGTTCACCCCGACTTGCAAGACAACGATGCTGGCGCAGCTCTGCAAAAAACTATACTGCCCATATTCATCCTCGAAATCACGCAATATACCACAATCTTGCAGTGCACTGACGCGTGCCTGCAAGCATTGGTATGAACGTCGCACGAACTGGTTGTGGCCGCTATGGAGCGTATCACGACTTCTCAGAACGCTTCTAAGAGCACGTTCTTGTATGCGCCCGTTTGTGCGACATCTCGTCACTCATCTTTATCCCTTAACATGGACACCAGATAGGAAAGGACAAAAACATTGCTCATGGAAAGGTAGTGCCTCTTATCGCAACGACAGAGGAGATCCCGAACATAGACAAAAAGTTAACAGCAGTAAATTCTTATGCGAGAAAACGCAGCGTGTTAATACTTTAACAATCTTAATCTATTAATGCAACGATTATTGTTCCCCGAAGAAAGGTTCATATATTTGCCTATTCTACTATGTACACCACTTACACTACTACTATAGCAAGGTTCATGTATTTGCCCATTCTACTATGTACACCACTTACACTACTACTATTCCACGAACTCCTTTATGTGAGAGATGTGGTGGAGTCCTATGGACTTCTTTCCTTTCAGCGTCTCCAGTTCATAAGCATTGTGGTGAGCTGCTCTCCTTATACGGTACAGGCCGTTGTAAACAGAATAGAATTTTTGGCATTTCATTTTTTTGTTTGTTCGAAAGTCGGAAAGACTTAACGAGCACCTTTTGTCCAATTTGGAAGTGTCGTAGACGAACTCCCCTGTCGGCACTTCTCTTCCTGACCTCTGCTGCAGCCCGTATCCTCTGGAGAGCCAAATCCACTATGGCTTGATGCTGCGTTCGCGCCCTTGGTGGGAAGTTTACGACCTCGGTTATCAAGTCCTTAGGAATCCGGTTTTTCAGTACTGTAATGGGTGCCAATTTTGTTATCCCATGGGGTGCCTCATTGATCACCTCCTGGAAGTCTTTAAGGAAAACGTCCCATGTCGTGTGCTGTTTGTTACAGTACAACCGGCACAAGTTTCCGAGTTCCTTAATAACCCGTTCTGCAGCATTCGAGCTCGGATGGTGTGAAGATATAAAAATGGGATCAATTTTACATCCACGCAATGCACCCTTCCATGTTTTTGACTTAAACTGTGGCCCATTATCAGAAATAATTTTACTCACATGACCAACCTGTGGTAGGAAATCCCGGATTAGGGCTCGTGATACAGTTCGTCCTGTCGCCCTCTTCAGTGGCGTAAAGGTAACGTTTTTGGACGTTAGTTCAACAAACACTAATACGTAAGTATATCCTCTTCTTGTTCTTGGCAAAGGTCCCATCAAATCTGTTGCTGCTAATTGTCTTAATTTGGTCGGTACGATTGGGTATAATGGTGCCTGCATGCTCACAGTGGTGTGCTTAGCCTTTTGGCAGTCTTTACACACCGACAGTACCCTCCGTATTCGACGCTCCATGTTTCGAAAGTAACACATGGTCCTTAGCTTGAGATTGCACTTGCGTGGTCCGAAGTGTCCATAGCTGAGGTGAGTATGCCATATACCCTTGTTTATTAGGTGTTCAGGGATGCAGTGTCATTGGCATAATTTCGGTGGAAAATTATGCCTTTCCGCAAGAGGTAGAACTGCCTGATGGTGGCGTCTCTTCTGTCTATCCACTTCTGTTTCAATAACACTAGGGCAGGGTCCTTGTCTTGCTCCTTCTTGATGTCCTGCATACTACAGGTAATAAAATTTTCAAAGGCTACTTTCTGCATATAGAAAAGGCAGTAGTGATTTTCCTCCAGATCTTCTTCCATGTTGTGCTCAGATCCGATCGGTGACCGTGATAAGGCGTCTGCAATAATGTTCTGACTGCCGGGGATATATTCTATCGAAAAGTTATACTGCTGCAGATATGATGCCCACCTAATGAGCCGCCTGTGATTCAGGTTTGCAGTCATCAAGAACTCGAGTGCCTTGTGGTCTGTGTAGACCCTCGTCTTGCGACCAAACAGAAGGTATCTGAATTTTTCAGACGCCCATACAATAGCCAGCGCCTCTAACTCGGTTATTGAGTAATTCCTCTCACTCTTGGCTAGTACTCTGCTACCAAACGCAATTGTCTTCCACACCCTGTTTCCTTCATGTACATAGTCTTGGAACACCATGACACCCAGACCTGAGTATGAACTGTCCGTTACTATGCAAAGCTCTTCTGCTAAATTAGGGTGTGATAGGATGGGTGCTTGTAATAGTGCGAATTTTAATGCTTTCCATTCGGATTCGGCCGCCTCATCCCATTCCCAAGGAATCTTATTTCCTGTAAGTTGATGCAACCTAGGACTGCTCTGAGTTTTGACATGTATAAAGCGGTTGTAAAAATTTATGATCCCCAAGAACCCCCTTAACTGCTTCTTTGTCGTAGGAATGGGAAACTTTTCAATCGCTTCGATCTCTTCGGGATTTGGCGCAATGCCCTCACCCGTGATGATATGTCCTAGAAATTTGACAGAGGACGTCCCAAAATTCGATTTTTCGATATTGATAGTCACTCCGTATTCCTTGAATGTCGCAAGGAGTTCACCGAGGACCGCATTGTGCTCTCCCCAAGATTTCTCTGCGATCAGCAAATCGTCCACATAGCTGGTGACATGACGTTTCAAATTATCCCTTAGTATGCCGTCCAGCCCCCGAATGAATGCGGCAGACGAAATGTTCAAACCAAATGGGAGACGACGAAACCGGTAACATCTTCCAAATGCTAAAATGGCTGTGTACTGTCTGCAATTTGGATGGAGCTCGATCTGCCAGAAACTCGATTTTAGATCAACTGATGAGAAGATTGATATTCCATGGAAGTTTTGTAAGAGTTCCTCTAATCGTTCCGGTCTGTCTGTTTCGGGTTCTATTATGGTATTAATTTGTCGCGAGTCCAAGACTAAACGAATACTACCAACTGCCTTCTCGACTACTCTTAACGGGTTATTATAGGCTGAAGCCGTAGGTTCTATTATTCCTTCACTCAGCATTCGCGTAATTTCAGCTGCTACTTTCTGTCGATATGCCAAGGGGATTGGATAGGGTGGCACACGAAACTGGTTGTGCGGACGTACACGAAATTCATATTGGAAGTTCTTTATTGATCCTGTCTTGGGAAGGAAGACCTCTGTATGTTCTACTAGTAATTTATGAAGTTCTTTGCGGTGGTCGCATCTTATATTGTTTATTGCTTCCACTTTTTCTCCTATTTTCTCCTTTATTTCTCCCATTATTCCGACTTCATTCTCATCCGTGTCCTCTCCCCTACCCGCAACGTCGACCTGTTCTTCCTTTCTGTCTTTAAGACACGCATAGTTTATCCGTACACAGTTAGACGGTAGTTGAGCTGGGATCAGCTGGTCGTCGAACTTAATGTGGACGGGATTCCCTTTCCTCAAAACCACTTCACCTCGTCCTAGATCAACTATCGCTTCATGTTCATTTAGGAAGTCCGTTCCTATTATCATGTCTATCGCCAGATTTGGCACGATCCAGAAGTTAGACTCTATTTTGTGTCCTTGGCAGGAGAATTCCAGTCTTGTTTGTTGGGTGACCTCCGCACATTTACCCGCTAATGCCCCTTTTATTTTGGCTTTCTTAACCGATAGAACAGGCCAGTCCATCTCCTGAGAGCACCTCTTGTATGCTGCCTCAGATATTACTGTTATGTAGCTTCCACTATCTATTATCGCATTCATACTCTTTTCAGCTATTGCTACTGTGACAAGAGGCTGCCGATCTTGTCGAGGAGTTGCTTTATGTTCCTCGAGCGGGATTTCTGATAAATCTTCGTAATGTATCATCCGTAGTTGGCCAGGTCCGAGATTACGTGCGAAATTCCGGCGGCCTGTGTTCGCACTAGTCTGGCGTCAATCCCTTGTTAAGCTCCCCCTTCTCTGACGTGCATTAGGATTTGCGGGTCTAGTTTCAATCTCCTGGTTCCACTGTTGTCCTTGGTTTCGCTCTCTCCAATTACGGTCGCTTTGCCGTTCGTTATTCCTCCTATCCCAGATTCCTTGTCTAGATTGACCCTGTTCCTTGACGTTCTGGTTTCCGTGTCTCTGGTTTCCATAACCTTGAATAGCGTAACCTTGATTTCCGTAACCCTGGTTTCCTAACTGACCAGTGCGATTATGCGATCTGTTGTCGTCTTCCCTTCCTGGCCCGTGGTATTTGTTACTTTGCCCTTCTTCCTGTCCTTTGCGTCTTGTTTATCAAAGACTACTTCGGGTTCGCGCAATAGACTCTTGAATGCTTCTATGTCAGATCCACACTTCCCGACAAGTGTCTGTTGGTACCTAACTGGCAATTTGGAAAAGCAAAATTTAATTATTTCTCCGTTGCTATATGGACTATCTAAAAATTGATTCTTCTTGAGTAAATTATCAAGAACTTTGGTTGCGCTCCTATGCCCAGACACTTCCAGTTCAGGACAAAATATTATTTCCTCTTTAATCCTGTCTTGCGTTTCCTTTGACCAGTAGGTCCGCAGGAATGCACCAACAAATTCCTGATAAGTCCGACACGTCACTGCCACACCCCGCAACTTTTCCGCCGCTTGGCCTTCGATGTGTCCACACATGAAGTCTAATTTTGCCTGGGTTGGCCATGATGCCGGTAATGAATTTGTAAACTGCATCACCCAGCTCCTCGGATGCATCGACTCTCCATTTTCTTTGAACTTCTGGAATTTTGGTATCGACAGGAAGTGATTGTGATCAAAATCCTGTCTGATCCTCGCACTGGTGTTGTCACTCGTTTCCGATACTTGCACGTCTGCTGAGTGTCCTGTTCTATCTTGCTGATAACTGTGATGTGCTACCTCTGTATCACAGTGGAAGTGGCACTCAGAATTCACTCTCCTAAGTGGGCTATAATTATTGGAGCTATTACTCGCTGTTTCTGCGAGTGCATTGTTAGTTCCGCACTCTATCACTGGGCTAGAGCACGGCGGGCTTTTCCTTGGAGACACAATTCTGTGTATTCCATCATTGGTATCCGAACGCGCAGTGCTCGTGTGCCCGTTTTGCTCTAGTTTTGCTATCCGACTCTCTACTTCTTCCATTCGTTTCGTGGTGTTCGCAACCGCGATATTACCTTGAGTTTATAAGAATGCTAGGGATTTTGAGTGGGATTGTGTTGTACGTCGCAAGCGCCCTGCGAGTTTAGAAGTTGCTTCCGCGACTTTCATGGCCCCTATTGCTGGCGTTTTGGCCTGGCCTGCTACTTTTTGTGCAGCCATTGACATTTGTTTTACTTCTCCACATTCTTTCTTTATTGTTAGTAATTCCCCTCGAATTTCTCCTATATGCGAAATTATTTCCTGAGTGTCCTTCTTACGCTGTTCGTCAGCTTCTTCCTTCTCCTTCTTCCGTTGTTTCTCATCTTCTTCCTTCTCCTTCTTACGCTGTTCGTCAGCTTCTTCCTTCTCCTTCTTACGTTGTTTCTCCTCTTCTTCCTTCTCCCTCTTACGCTGTTCGTCAGCTTCTTCTTTCATTGATCGTAGGAAGCTCAGTATTGGGTTTACGTCATCTTTTGATCCTCTTCAAACGTGGGAGATGTAACTCTGGACACCTGGGCGCTAGAGCTCTGACGTGGCTGAGCTAGCCCCTGTCTGCTCTCGTTCGTTTGATTATAAACGCCCGCATCTCGTGGTCGTGCGGTAGCGTTCTCGCTTCCCACGCCCGGGTTCCCGGGTTCGATTCCCGGCGGGGTCAGGGATTTTCTCTGCCTCGTGATGGCTGGGTGTTGTGTGCTGTCCTTAGGTTAGTTAGGTTTAAGTAGTTCTAAGTTCTAGGGGACTGATGACCATAGATGTTAAGTCCCATAGTGCTCAGAGCCATTTGATTATAAACTTCTGCTACCGTCTCGACTTGTATGCCTGTCTCTGTTTCATCCTCTACCTCACTATCATAATCATGGCCGCGACGTTGCTCTAAGATCGCGTCCAAATCACCGTCCTCATCAATGACCCTGTCGTCCTGTCCTGCTAAAAATGTGCCCATCTCATCTCCTAACCTATCCCCGTCAGTAACGTGCCTCTTATCCATTATAGTATCCACTTTTGTTTTAGCTTCGCTCACTAATAGTCGTGCCTTACTTCTCGTGATCATTTATGAGAAACAAAATTTATCTAAAATACACAATAAAAAGAATCTACTCCCTGTATCTTTACACATAGACATAAAAATTTCAACAACGCCTCTCCAACGCTGTAATTATACGCACGATTTGTTGTGGTACAGAAACCGCACACGAACCCGACAAAGTGTGATGTGATACGGACACACCATCAAAGGAACACAAAAACAATGAACAAAAGAATATATACACTGAAAACAAAAACTGTAATCATGCGCCGCTACTTAAAACTAAACGCAGAACTACCAGCAAAAAACTTGGGTATTAATCAATAAAAAAATTAAGCAAAAAAAATTCTGGATGTCCCTACTACTAATAATACTTGCTTATCAGCGATTCACAGGAAAGATCTGAGGCTAAGGGTCGCCATTTTATGCGAGGTGCCGGGGCTAGCAGTGTATTTAACACTAAATTCTAGAATCTACACATGTAAATGATGCTCTAAGCCCCCCTATTCTAACTCCGACTTTTGCTGTTGCACAAGGATTAAAAAATATACGCGAACTGACTGTAATCAACCCTGCAAGTGGAGTAGAAAAGAGTTTGTCACCTGCAATAATTTAATTTGATAAATAAGTTAAATAAAGGAAGGTTTCATTAACGTAGTGAGAAATGATGGGTTGCTCTACCGATTAACAGCATGAAAGTTCTGTCCAAAATAACAATATGATTTATTAAGGCTAAACACAAAATAATAAACAAAAACACATGAAACATTTATAATACATCAAATTGGCTCAAATTGGATACACAAACAAACGCTGTGAAGGTGAAGTTGTCCCTAAACTAGATTGTGAGGTTTATGACGAAGTGGTATGTGGAGCCAATTCCTTGCCACTCAAATCTTAAGAGAGACACACAGCTAACCCAACATTAATTGCTGCTACTCAAGACAGAACAAAGTTAGAAACAGACGAACAGGCGCACTCTGCTGAGCTCTGATTATCACCTAGGAAAATCCCTATCTGCCGGTGCTGCGGACATACATTACCAAACTGTCTTCTTAACTGCCAGAACACGATCTGGCGTACCGGAGGCGATGGCTGGTTGCTTCGACATCCTCAACCGAAAGGCGAGAGCCGACTACCTAGAGCACCCGTACAGGCCGAACACACAACATTCCCGCCCCCACGACAGTGGCCGTGGTTAAACGTTCCAATCAGCAACTCCAAAACCGGCGGAAAATTCCACTCCATTGCCGGAGCACTACCATTCCACCAATGGAGATTCTTGGCGCCAATTTCTGCGCTGATTTTGCTACGTCACGGAGCTATGCCCTGAGCCAGCCAATCACAGTTACTATTTTGCAGAAAGCGCGGGAATTTTCCCGCCACAACTGCCTGGGTACACAAGTCACTCCCACGCCTCGCTGGTAGCCCGTCAGAAAGTGTTTTCGCTAAGATTCTGCGAAGTAACGGAACCTCTAGCCCAGCTGCTACTTCAGACCCCTCTGGGCGTGTCTTTTGACAATGTCGGCGCCTGGAAAGCATTCACTCGACTTCCTCACACCCGTCGGCTTAACCCTCTCGAGATCAGTGGTCCCCGCCTGTCACCGGACCACCCGGGTGACGAGAGACGCTGCGTGGGAAGTCCGCGTGTGAAGGAATAGCAACTTTCCACCGCATGCAATTAGAGACGAAAATCGTAAGATAGAAATACGAGAGGGGGCTAATGCCACCTCTCAACCCCTTATGTTATTTGATTCTCAAACAGCTGAGCAAAACTGAACGTACACAGACTGTTCTCTCTTTACTTATTCTGATCGTCACTAAACTGACACACAATATTTTTAGCGCAACGCAATCTGACTTTAAATAATCCCTACAAAAGAATGGCCCTGACTAACAATAACCTATACCTTTCATGAATCACTTACGTCACAGAAATCTTCGTTACTCGAACTACTGCAATACAACGAGCGCCAATACTGCCAGCTAAATAAAAGATTCTAACTACTGAAGGCACTAACTACTGATAGGCATACTTAGCAAATAAAAGATTTTGATAGAGAATAAACAATGTATTTACCTTAATAATGTTCAAAAGTCATAATATATATATCAGTTCATGACATCCAGTCTTACAAATTTACTGTCTCTGATGGACACATGTCCAGATCATCTGTTCTCAAAACTCCGCCATCTCTCTCCCCACATCCACCACTGCTGGCGGCTCACCTCCAACTGCGCAACGCTACGCGCTGTTCACATCCAACTGCCCAACACTACAATAGCGAATATTCCAACAATGCCAACCAGCCACAGACTGCACACAGCACGGCCAGTGATTTTCATACAGAGCGCTACGTGGCGTTACCAACATAAAAACCTAAACAGCCTACTTACACTATTCTGCTTCCTAGGTACCAACATTCGTCCAGCCCCTACAGAGTCTCTTGTCGAAGTTTGACTTTTAGACGTGGACGTCTACAATTCCACTCGATGTGCACTCCGTTAACACGTTTTTCATTTTGTTCACTTAGTTCAATGTGCGCCTCAGTAGGTGAGTGGCCAGCGCCTATGCCTGCCACGTGGAAGACCCTGGTTCAACTCCCGTCAGTGTCACTGATTTTTCCTTGGTGGGAGAAATGTAGCCTCATGATCCCACTTGAAGCTGACAACGACCCTGATGTGCTGACGCAATGCCCCTCCATAAGTAAAGTAGTCATCAATCGGAACATAGTTTAGAGCACCACAGTGCTCTTCGAGGTGGTATGCCGTCTCCACCCTCCTTCCAGCTCTTGCGCTGCCTCACCCAGCTTGTTACCCACAGTTTAACATCAAATACGAACAACGGTGCAACTCGCCATTTTCACATTAACAAACATTTCCAGAGGCAAAACAAGTGACAAAAATCCTACGATTGACCGTAAACCGAACCCATGATCTATGGCTTTGTACTCCGGCAGTTTACCACCGAGCCGTCGAGCTGCATACGCCAGGCGAATGCGCTATATGGTAGAGGAGGGCACAGCGAGCCGTATGCATAACGAGGTACTCTAGGTCCGATGGCGGAATGTTTTTTCCTTCTTCGTTTTTAAGTTCCACACCTCAGATGGAAGACGATAGTGCAAACAATCTTACGTGACGTCATTTACCGAACCATTATGGTACTGGTTTCTATTTATTCAATTTGCTTCTACATACAACTGGTGAAAATTTATCACGAAACAGGCAATCTACATCTACATCTGCATCTACATGGATACCATGTAAATCACATTTAAAAGCCTGGTAGAGCGTTCGTCGAACCATCTTCACAATTCTCTATTATTCCAATCTCGTAGAGCGTGGAGAAAAACGAACACCTATAGCTTTCCGTGCGAGCTCTGATTTCTCGTATTTTATCATGGTGCTCCTTTCTCCCTATATAGATCGGCGTCAGAAAAATATTTTCGCATTCGTAGCAGAAAGTTGGTGATTGGAATTTCGTGAGAAGATTCCTTCGCAGCAAAAAACGCCTTTGTTTTAATGATGTTCATCCCAAATCCTGTACCACTTCAGTGACACTCTCTCCCCTATTTCGAGATAATACAAAACGTGCTGTCCTTCTTTGAGCTTTTTCGATGTACTCCGTTAATCCTGACTGGTAGGGATCCCACACCGCGCAGCAGTACTCCAAAAGAGGACGGACAAACGTAGTGTAGGCAGTCTCCTTAGGAGATCTGTTACATTTTCTAAGATTTTCTGACCTCTCTGGCAGGAAATCACGAATCGAGTCACATAACTGAGGCGATATTCCATAAGCAGGCAATTTCACTACAAGCCGCTTGTGTGGCATAGTGTCAAAGGCCCTCCGGAAAGCCAGAAACACGGAATCTATTTGAAATCCCTTGTCGATAGCACTCAACGCTTCGTCCGGGTACAGAGCTAGTTGTGTTTCACAAGAACGATGTTTTCTAAATCCGTGTTGACTGTGTGTCAATCAACCGTTTTCTTCGAGATAATTCATAATGTTTGAACACAGTATATGTTTCAAAATCCTGCGGCATATGGGCCTGTAATTTAGCGGATTACTCCTACTACCTTTCTTCAATATTGGTGTGACCTGTGCAACTTTCCAGTCTTTGGGTACGTATCTTTCGTTGAGCTAACGGTTGTATATGGTTGTTAGGTATGGAGCTATTGCATGAGTATACGCTGAAAGGGACCTAATTGGTATACAGTCTACACCAGAAGACTTACTTTTATTAAGTGATTTAAGTTGTTTCACTACTCCGGGGATATCTATTTCTCTATTACTCGTGTTGGCAGCTGTTTTTGAGTCGATTTGAGGGTCCTTGAATCCCGTCCTCGGGTACCTCACTCACTGGTCGCTCTGATGGCTGGTGGCCGTCGCGGCTTCGTGTTCTGGGCTGGCTACGGTGCTTCAGGAGACGATCTGAGTACCACGAAATACACTGCATGTGCGGTAATAGATTTTAACACAGCACGTTCGTGTGGAAAAGTGAATTTAATAAAAGGAAGTCAGATGCAACAGTTGACCTGCTACAATGCCGTCTTGCTGCGGAATCTGCAACATTCTCGTAGTATTTTGTAGTGTTCGTTTATCCTTCTTATTTTGTCTTCTTATTGTTTTGTATTCTTTTGGTGTTTCACTTCCTTATCTGTCCCATATAAATTAGATAATTATGTGCGTGTAGGCTCTGTCTTGTGAGTATAAATAGTATAACAATAAAATATTGGGTTCGTATTCTGTACATGTGGTTCTGGAAACATAAAATTCTTTTGCATTATTAATACATAGAAGACATACAATAACTTTTCAAATTACCTTGATGCCTTAATTTTCCTTGGTTCAGAAAATTATTTCGAGCAAGCATTTTAATTATCTTCGTTGCAGTAATGTTAAGTACTCCGCCGCTTTCATATGCTTTCTTCAATTGCGAGTATGTGATGATGGCGGATCAGTTTAGACAAACCGTCTTACTGTTTTCAGTGACGAACAAGAGCTAACTTCTGCGGCAGTGTCTCCATCTTTGAAAAGAGACAATGCGTAGAGAGTAATACGAATCTTTGCTCTACTTTATCGTAGGTAGTAAAATCTATTTAATATTCAGATTTCGATATGATTTATTGGTAGGTTGGAGGCAGAAAAAGACAGAGATAGTAAAATTTTTCAGGAAGTTACTTAGGGACTTCGTGTGCTACGTAAATCAAGATGGCTGGAGGGAGTTGAACTTCAATAATTCCGAATGCAAGCAGAGCGCCGGCCGGAGCGTTGCGCCAGAAATGACTGCCCCCATGATCCAGGGAGTGTCACATATCAACGCCGGCGTCTTCTGGGTCCGAGCTTCAGTCTGAGGCGATTGGGTAAACCTTCGGTTCGTAATGAAGGTGTGGAATAGCGCGACTGTCCAAGTACCAAATCTGTACTCTTAGAAATCACTGTGGAGTGTGTGAGAGGGGACGCTTCTTATCGAACCATATATCACGTTTACTACCTTTTCCACCCACGCATGGGTACCCGTGAGAATGGCTGCTTGTACGCCTCAGTGCCAACTCTTACTCAGCCGACTTACTTGCGGAACCTGTACACATCAGACCGGGAGGAGGCTGAAGATCTGCAGGTTCTGTCCTGGAAGACAGCTCTCGAAGTTTCCAAGGTAGGTTCTCGCGAGATGTATAGCGTCTTTCTTCGATCGGCACCCATTTAAAACTTCTAGACATTTCTGTTACACCTTCTCGACAAGCAAACAGTGCTGCGATCTTGCATTCACCTAATTATAGGTTGGATGCTCGCTGTTACTCTCACCTGATACGGGTCCCGTGCACTTGAGCAGTGTTCAGGTATGGACCGCACAAGTGTTCTGCGTGCAGTCTCTACTGTAAACAAACCGGGGTTCGTCGGTATCCCAGTGACGAGTGGCTGCCGCCCCCACATTGGTACAAAAAAATATTTGTATGGCCCCACTGGTGCTAAATGTCACGAAATAGAGCGAAACCAGTCAGGCATCTACTTAAAAAGATCGTATGAATCGTTGTTATTTGTTTTAATTTTCATTCGGAAAAACATGGACAACGTGATGATTATTTAAATCATGTTTGGCCTGAACGCAAGTTAACTGTCTCAAACAATCGGTTGAGACCGCTGTGTGTGCAGCAAACCAGTGGTAAAAGGTGACCTCTATGCCAGACGAGCAGCTATTGCCTACTGCGGTTCCCAGGGCTGCCGGCCGCCTCGGCACTTTGCTGCCTGCGGATTCAGCCCTCTGGCGCGTCGATTCGTTTATTCGATGGAAGTGTGACGGTATCGCTTTTCGTTTCTTTTGAGTTTCAAGGTCCGAGCAACACGTAGCAGAAGGCATTTCGCTGATTTTAGTCTGTCCTCAAATTCCTTTCTCTCCCAACTGTCTACATCGACCTGCAGATTCCGTAAGCTTTGTACATTGCATGGCGGAGGGTATATCCTACCAGTATTACCGATTCTCTGTGCTGTGCCGTTCACGTGCTGAGTGAGGGTGAAATGGCTGCTTGTCCACCTCTCTACACGCACCAACTTCTCTCATCTCACCCTCAGGGTCGCCTTGCTAGATACACCACAGTGGCAGAACAATATTCGCACACTCTTCTTCGAATGCAGGTTCCCTGAATTCACCCAAAATGCTTTCGCGAGAAGTACGTCGTATTTTCCCACAGGAAGCCCACTTAAGTAGCCGGCATTTCTGTTCCTCTGCCCCTGCCTTTGATGACCCTAGCAGTGTGTCTTAATTCATGCGTTGTTTGTTGCTACGCCTACTTGATGAGGACTCGCGACAGTAGAACAGTGTTCTGGGAATGGTTCTCGTGTGCGATTTCCTTTACACGTGCAATGCAATTTCTCAGTACTATCGCAACGTGTCTGGCCGTAAGTGTTCCATGGGGATTCCCTAATAACGTTCACATTGGTTCTTCCTGTTATCCGTAAACACTTACAAGATGCGAGGTGCTCAAGACGCTCACCAGTAACCTCGTAATCAGATATTGTCGAGTCCCTTCGCTCCGTTATGAGCATTATCTTACATCCATCCACATTCAAAGATAGTTGCCATTCATTATATCAAGTGCAAATTTTGCCCAAGTCTTTCTGCATTTTCTTAATAGCGTCCCAGAACACACCAACGTCGTCAGGAACAGTCTTATAATTCTGCTCATCTGCCATTGTTTATGTGCACTGATAACAGTGGAGCTCCGTTTTCCACCTGGCTGGGTCACGCGCGATACCACTCTCGTCCCTGTACAGCATTCACCGTCCAGCACAACGTACTGCATTCCTTTCAGTCGAATATGCATCGGGCCACCGCACATATGTGATGACACTCCGTAACATCCTATGATCGTTAGTAGTCGACAATGCGGCACAGTGGCGAACGCCTTTCAGAATGCGAGGAAGCCAAAGACGGGAGCTACCCGTTCACCTGCACCTGTTGTTTGCGAGAATCGAGTGTGAGTAGAGTAAGTTGCTTTCCACACGATTGCTTTTTCCTAGATCCTTCTAATTCTTTGGCAGAACCTTTTTTCCCCTCCAGGACTCTTAACATCTTGCGTAGATACATTTTTAGCCGCGGAATTTAAAATTTCCGCCTTCAATGTCAACACCAGACAAATTCGCGAGAGATGAATCGTAAGGTTTGATCATTTCAGTGCCTTTATGTTGACGAGAACTTCCTGGGATTTGACAGATCTTTCGCCAGGATCTGACGGTTAAAACTGAGTGTGTGATTCTCCTTATGCATGCACCAGCCGCTACTATATTTTCTCTATCCTTTTCCCTGATGACTTCTTTGTATCGAGAGTCGGTACTCTCTGTTCTTGCTATATCCTCCGAATCATACCATTAAACCAGGATGAGCCTTTGTCGTCTTTACTCGGATTGTATTTATCCAGAAGTAGGTCTGTAAAGTTATCTAGCTTTTAACCATAACTGTTTTGCGTCTGGCAGATCTGAACGAAATGTTCTCAGTTTGCCCTTTAAACAAATTGATAGGACTACCTGATGGACCAAACACAAACATTCACCTAGTTTACTTTATGACTGTTTTGCCTTTGGTGACCAATGTTCCTGTAACAGAGTCATGGTCGCTAAACCCTCTCTCGTTGGTGACGTAGTCGAAAAGATCGGGCCAATTTGCTACTAGGAGGCTTAGAATATTTATTTACCGTAGTTCGTGAGAGTTTTCAGACAATCTATGCACTATAAATTCGCGGCAGTGTTTGTCCTTACAGCCGATATGTGTACTTACTCTTCCTAGTCGATACTGACAAGGGAACCTCCCCATCGCACCCCCCTCAGATTTAGTTATAAGTTGGCGCAGTGGATAGGCCTTGAAAAACTGAACACAGATCAATTGAGAAAACAGGAAGAAGTTGTGTGGAACTGTGAAAAAATAAGCAAAATATACAAACTGAGTAGTTCAAGGGAAGATAAGCAACATTAAGGAGGATAGGAACGCAGGAGCGCCGTGGTCTCGTGGTAACGTGAGCAGCTGCGGAACGAAAGGTCCTAGGTTCAAATCTTTCATCGAGTGAAAAGTTTGATTTTTTCTTTTCAGTCGATGTGACAAACTCTTATGTTTTCATCACTTTTTTGGGAGTGATTGTCACATCCACAAGAAACCTAAATCGGGCAAGGTAGAAGAATCTTTTTACCCATTCGCTAAGTGTACAAGTTAGGTGGGTCGACAACATATTCCTGTCACGTGACGCACATGCCGTCACCAGTGTCGTATAGAATATATCAGATGTGTTTTCCTGTGGAGGAATCGGTTGACCTATGACCTTGCGACAAATGTTTTCTGTTCCCATTGGAGAGGCACGTCCTTTCGTCTACTAATCGCACGGTTTTGCGATGCGGTCGCAAAACACAGACACTAAACTTATTGCAGTGAACAGAGACGTCAATGAACGAACGGACAGATAATAACTATGCAAAAATGAAGAAAGGAAAATTTTCACTCGAGGGAAGACTTGAACCAAGGACCTCTCGTTCTCCAGCTGCTCACGCTACCACGGGACCACGGCGCTCCTAATGTCACATAGTCCATTATGTTGCTTATGTGGCCCATTGACTACTCAGTTTGTATATTTTGCTTATTTTTTCACAGTTCCACACAACTTCTTCCTTTTTTCTCAATTGATCTGTGTTCAGTTTATCAAGGCCTATCCACTGTGCCAACTTATAACTAAATCTGAGGGGGGTGCGATGGGGAGGTTCCCTTGTGAGCAGGTTAAAGTTATCACCTACCGCCAGGACTGTATGCTGGGGTGTTACCATGCCACTGAGTTTAGGTTATCTTTGAATCATCCTACGACCGATGTGTCTGCATCTGGTGCTCGGCAGAAACATAGCGTCATTAATCTAAGTCGACCAGTGTACTCTTGTCCGTATTATTTCACAGAAGGATTTCTTTTGGACCTCAATGGATGTACCATTTCTGCTCGTCGTGTTGATCAATCCTCCCGTGTAGAGCCTAATGTGTCTTAGCGATGCACACTCCACATGTCGAAAATTTCGCTACTCTCTACCCCAGGTTTCAATCAGCTGTCACTTCGCAGTATGATGTGGCGGGTCCTATTTTCTGCGAGAGAGTAAGATCTGGCGGTTTATTGCAAGTACCCTGGTAGTTAACAACTAATACTTTGAGGTTCTCACTCTCCAGATTTGTAATTGTATATCAGCAATACGCTATCCCGAAATCTGGCATCGGGGTATATAACGGCTTCCAACTGTGACAATAATTTGATTTTCACTAGTGTGTGCAATTATTGACTAAATTTAAAACTTTAAAATGCTGTCATAATCTACTCATTAAGACGTGTAATCGTATGTTTCACACAGTAGGACAAGTTTATACTTACAAACTATGTGACCGAGGGAGGTGGCGCAGTGGTTAGCACACTGGACTCGCATTCGGGAGGACAACGGTTCAAACCCGAGCCCGACCATTCTGATTTAGATTTACCGTGATTTCCTTCAGGCAAATACCGGGATGGTTTCGTTGAAAGAGCACGGCCGACTTCATTTCCCATCCTCCCCTAATCCGACGGGACGGATGATCTCGGTGTTACGTCCGCACCCCCAAATCAACGAACCAACCTGCGTGTTTGCCTTGAGGCTGCGTAAGCAACGGCCCACAAATTCCCGGACTTTATTCACTATGTTTTGTATGTGGGAATGAGAGCGCTTAGCGACTGCGAACAAGCTTTATATGTAATTTCAAACATTACGAATCTTTCTTTCGTTTATACCTCCCACAAATTGATGAAACGAAAAACGTTTATCGCTTACGCCATTTTTCGCTGTTCACGCAGACCAGCCTGAGCATCAGGCACGACAATTTGTTACTTCTTTACTATTGACTCTATTCGCAATACAGTGTGCAGCCAGTATCCCATACACCACTGAACGTACCTCCGAAATTGTATCATCGTACAATACACAGCTGAGATGCGTGAAAAATTAGTTTTTGCTTCAAATGCAGCGCAAATTTCTCAGACTGTGTTAATCAACTGCTTCGTAATGAGAGGACTTAGCAACTTCCAACAAATTTACGCATAATTTCAAACCTTTTTCTCGTTTTCATGCTTAACGTCAACTATTTAACGCGTTACCTCATTTGTAGATAAGCGAGACATTTGAAGCTGTTTTAGCCAGAGGAGTTGGACCGTTAAAGAGTCGGAAATTCTCTGGCGTTTAAAACGCTCGCAAACCGCAACGCTCGACGGTCCCTGTGCATCAGTGCACGAGGTCTGCCCTACTAGGACAGCCTTGGAAGGCTTGAAATGTCCATGATGAATTTGTCACTCAGGTGAGATAAGAGGACTAGTCCACGTGCCAAGTCACGTGCCGTCACTGCTTCTATACTAATGCTCGGTTTACACTAGCAAGTTATTGCAGCAATTTACTTGCGCGGAGGAACTTGCCGCGCGATTTGACAGTGTAAACATATCGCTAAGTCGACTTGCGACCGTAGCAATTTATTGCGGAAGTGACTTGCTGCACGTTTTCCGCTTCCAGTGTGAACACCAAGCAAGAAGTATCTGCAAGTAACTTGCAGCTTTTAGGATTTATTTCCATTTCCTGCAAGTAGGAAGCGCAAGTTATAGTAAGTATGTCGTCTGCATAACACTCATATTTAACATTTTACTTAGTGTGGTGACTTAATTTTATGCAACCATCTTGCGTATTATATGCAAACAAATTCCAGAAATGGAGGAGAAACGGGAATGGATGAAGCAGGGTACAGAACATTTTATTGAAGCCGTGGAGAGCTACCCCGAAATATGGAACGTGTATAACCGAGACTTTAAGGATAGAGTGAAGAAGATAAGCGCATTAAATGAAATGTCGTCAATATTTGACACATCTGTAAAAGAAGTACATAGAAAGTAGCATAACTTGAAGACACAACCCCTTTGCCACTTGCATCCACCCGCTTGTTGTTTTAGGAGTTTAGAAAAAGACGATGTGTAATTATTACATGGTCTATTTAATTAGCTTGTCACTTGCAATTTTATGAGCATTAGAAAAAAACATTTTTATAAGCATATCATTCTGTAAAATGCAGTTTATTTCAATAAAAATTTAATGTCATTGTTGTGTTTTCACATACCTTCAAATAAGTTTCCCTTTTCAAGACGTTAAAAATGGCTCTACATACATCAGGTACGATCAGAGAAATCGTGCTGACGGGAATATGAAACAAGTACATTAGGGACTTGTATGAGTCTCCTACAAAGAAAAGATTTCAAAATTCAAACTTTTTTTGGTTGTATGTTTCACACAAATAAATGAAATGCCTACTTTATTCGTAGCTCACCAGTAGCTATAAATCATAGAGTGACTAACAAACGTTCCTTTGCTGAAATAGCAGTATGGAAGTTTGTGTCTCGTTTTGATATGACGGGCGCTATTAACATCAACAAATACTCCAGATCATTTGGGGACATTCTGCAAAAGTTTTCAAAAGTATCCATGCTCTCGATACTAAGTTCTTGCGAAAGATTATTTTAGGCACCATTTTGCGATCTTCTCATTATCTACTTTCTAAACCAAATACTTCTCTTTTTCACGTTTTGCGTTACAATTACAAGAGCTGCAGCATATCTCACCGGCCTACTTGTCATTTTACACTTCGGCTGACACTCGTAGTGGTACTGAAAGCGTATATAAACAGTATCAGCAAGTTGTCGACGCAAGTTTCTTGCCAAAGAACTTGCTGAGGAATCTTGCTTAATTCTTGCGCTGCTGTGTAAACACAGCTGCAAGCGGCTAGCAATAACTTGCAGCAATAACTTCTGCAAGCGACTTGCTAGTGTAAACCCACCTTAACAACACAGTATTCGCTGCTTCCTTTTACACTGGCCAGTGCTCCTCTCGTGACATCTACCGGTCGATTCTGCGTTACGCAGTGGTGTCGGCGTACTTTTGATCAGACACTGCACGTAGAGGTGCGAACAAGTGGAGAGCCCCCCTTTGGCTTTTAGTGCAGCCGACACTTGCGACGTGTGTGGCGGGCAGCGGTGGCTGGAATACCCGTGGCAGCGACGGTACGCGCGTGTTTGGCTCGGCCACTCAAGAGGTTAGGTTAGGGTGAGTGCTCGGGAGGCCCGCCCCAGGCGCCGCGGCCTTCAGCTTGCGTCTGTCTAGCCGGCCAGAGAGCCACACTCGTGCCAACGTGCCTCGTGTCCGCCGCACCGAGCCACGCCGTGGAGCGGCTGTACACTGCAGCTGCTAGAGCCAGGAGGCTGTCAACCCTCCCTCCACCCGTGTATCTTTGGCGTGAAATTGCTGTGTGCGAACTGTATCTGCGGCTACGTTACGCTCTGCGAGTGACTGTGGAGGGTTTTCTTTTTACTTGGCCTCATATCAAGATATCTTTCCGGTCAGGTCAAAGATGGGGTGTGGTAAGAATGACCGCACGTATGACTCTGTGGCGGATTGTTGTTTACCTGATTCCTGCTGCACGAGCTCTACAGTACAGATACACAGGGCACTCACACTCATTGGTAATTTCCTCTCTGAGAAATGGTTTACGAAGTTTTCCAAGCAGGATGTCGCGTCTTTCTTGCAGCGTCTGCCACGTAAGATTTTCAAGCATTTCTGTTCTACTGTCTAGCCAGGCAAAGACGCCTGTGTCCACTCTCGATATCCCCAACTAGTCTGACCTGAATTGAGTCCTACAGACTTGAGCAGTATTTAGGTATAGCCAGTATAAGTGTTTTGTTTACAAACTTGCAGTGTTCCGGTACCGTACCAACGAATCGCAGTCTGCTGCTTGCTTTACCCACAACTAAGTGTATGCGATCATACCTCTCCACACTGTTAAAATGCTTCAAATGGCTCTGAGCACTATGGGACTTAACTGCTGAGGTCATCAGTCCCCTATAACTTAGAACTACTTAAACCTAACTAATCTAAGGACAGCACACACGTCCATGCCCGAGGCAGGATTCGAACCTGCGATCGGAGCGGTCGCACGGTTCCGGACTGTAGTGCCTAGAACCGCTCGGCCACCCCGGCCGGCTCCACACTGTTACTCCTAGATATTTGTAATACGTCACTGGTCCTGGGTGCGACTCATTAATCGTAGAGTCAAACAATTACACCAAGCTGATATTTTGTCGACATATGTATCTACATTTTACTGTAGTTTTTACCTGATCGACTTTTCTTATAGACTTTGCATCATCTGAAAATCCTCTGATTGCTACTAATAACTGTCCGCTATGTCATTACTGTGGAGAATAAACAAAAACGGACCTTTTACGGTCCCTAGGACACAGCAAACGTCATTTCAATGTCTGTTCAGGACTCTCCACCCAGGAGAATGTAGCGAGACGCACTCACAACACAGTGAAACCGATAGTAAGGCACGTGAGTCTCAGACAGGAGCGCGCCGGTTCAAATCACCGTCCGCCCCTCCATTTCCGACAATGCCGACTTCCTTCCACGTGTTTCCCTAACTCAAACTTGTTGTCCTCTCGCTCTCTCTAATGACCTCATCCCGACGGGCCGTTAAACCCTAAAATTGCATCAGCGAAAACCAGTTTTTAAAATCTATTGTCATAGTTTAGCGACTAAGGAGAGCTGTAAGTGGAACATAACCAGCATCCTAATTAGCAGTTTCACGGATTGTGGTTCTCACTGCAAGTGGGATTCCAAGTGCGGGGGAGGGGGGGGGGGGGGGGGAGACCATGACAAACCTACGAAAAAACACTTCATTAAAAGCATTTGTGTGCGGTTCTAGGTGCTACAGTCTGGAACCGCGCGACCGCTAGGGTCGCAGGTTCGAATCCTGCCTCGGGCATGGATGTTTGTGATGTCCTTAGGTTGGTTAGGTTTAAGTAGTTCTAAGTTCTAGGGGACTGATGACCACAGCAGTTAAGTCCCATAGTGCTCAGAGCCAAAGCATTTGTGTGAGTAAATTTCAAAACTCGCCTCCTAACTTTAGGGGAATAAAATGGGATGAAAATTTAAAGTCTCAGAAACGCCAAGGAATTCTAGAAGCTACGGCTACGTTTAGTATAGGACACTTCCCAGTTGCTAGCGTGACAGCCAGCCCACGTGGACGTGCTTGCAGCCTGACCTGAAGCTTTCCAGCCACGAGAAAGGCGCACAGCCTGACCCATGCCTGTTGTTGACAACGGATGCAGCACAGTTTATAAGTGCACAGGTAGAACTGGCAAAACACAGGCAGCTGAGCTATGGAAGGCAGGAAAAAAAAGTGATGAACCAGCGTTCGCACACGTACACGTAGGCATAGTCCGTGATCCGTGATAATGCTGAGTCCACACTACGATTTTCTGTTGGGTATGTCGTCAAAGTTTTGAGAGCTTATTGCTATTATTGTTCGTAAATGAACTGTATGACACATGTCATTCTCAAATTTTCGGACGAATCCTTTTCAAATGTTGCGTTTCTCTGATTTGTAATGTCTGGTAAGTTATGCTAAAGACGTGTATTATTTACATTAAAACATTTTGTTCAAATTAAACAATTCCTTATTATTATATTAAAACATTCACATTTTTATTGTTGTTGTTGTTATGTCTGTAACTTCGCTTCCGTCATTTTTTCTCGAAGTTCCAGAATATATCGTGAAAAACTTACAAATAATTTACGATTCAAAGTATTGGCTGTCCCTAGTCACTACTTTCTCGTATATTTCGGGCAGCATACGAATCCCGTGGCGGAATAACTGGGCGTCTTTTGAGGAGGTCCATGAATCGATCCAATTTTGCACTTGTTCATATGCTTATCAGCCAGGCCGTGTGGCGGTCAGAGGGAGCTATGTCTGGAGAATACTGTGCGAGGGGCAGGACTTCCCATTTCAGCGGTTCCAAGTATGTTTCGACGGACTTCACGACAAGGGTTCGAGCACTGCTGTGCTGCAAGATCGCCTTTTCATGTCTGTCACTTTATTGTGGACGTTTGTCTTAGTGCTCGGTTCAAACGCATCAGTTGCCTTCGACAACGATCTGTGAGTGTTTCTGTCTGTTTCAGTAGCTTCGAAAACCTCTTCCACCGCCATGTCATTCTCCGACGTCAAAGTCACCGTTCTTGAAGCGTTCAAACCATTATCTGGACTTTCTTTCAGCAACAGGTGCCTCAAAAATGGTTCAAATGGCTCTGAGCACTATGGGACTCAACTGCTGAGGTCATTAGTCCCCTAGAACTTAGAACTAGTTAAACCTAACTAACCTAAGGACATTACAAACATCCATGCCCGAGACAGGATTCGAACCTGCGACCGTAGCGGTCTTGCGGTTCCAGACTGCAGCGCCTTTAACCGCACGGCCACTTCGGCCGGCAACAGGTGCCTCATCACAGGTGTTACCCAGCGCTTTATAAGCCCCAGCAGTATATTTTTTCGTGTTATAGCAGAAAGTTAAAAATTCCCGAAAATGACGAGAATTTGACTCCTAAGTTGACGTATTCAGTCGGAAATAACTTTACGATGCAATCACAAATGGAATAATATTTTGATGGCATTATGGTTTCAAATGCTTAAACTTATTGTGCGACACTTGCAACTTAGACCTACACCACGGTTTACCACTGTTGCCATCTACTATAAAACGACGGAACCAAAGTTGCAGACCCAGTATTAAAATTATATGTGTGTTAAGTGGGGGTGTCAGCATTATATTTGGGTTGGTTGGGGAGGGGGGTGAAGTAGAGGGGAGAGAGACAATAAAAAAATCTTGAAAACTCTCCTTCCCTCCTCCACAACGGAACCCTGGATCGCTCACTCGTGGTACAGTGCGTAACGTGCACAAATACCTGCAAATCAAAAAGTAACAGCCGTGGTAGAATAATGTTCTAACATTCACTAACTTAGCGGGTGTAGTACGCCATATGAAGAAAATGATTGCTCCCTTATAAAAGTTGATAAAATAAAAATGGGCCAGGTGCAAGTCAGAACGGTAAACGTGCAACATACGTGGGTATAATGACTATGAAACTTCTTGTTTCATTACTGCTATCTGACCTCCGCTCTGTTTAAATGCGCGAATATACCCTCAGTATCGTTTGCATCGAATTAATATGATAATTTATTTTATTAATAAAACCCTTATTCCATCAGTAGTTTGCTACCTACGGAAGTGATTATGCGTTGATTATGATCAAGTAGGTAAAAAGACGAGGGCTAGTAGAAATCCTTGGGTAACAGAAGAAATATTGAATATAATTGATGAAAGGAGAAAATATAAAAATGCAGTAAGTGAAACAGGCAAAAAGGAATACAAACGTCTCAAAAATGAGATCGACAGGAAGTGCAAAATGGCTAAGCAGGGATGGCTAGAGGACAAATGTAAGGATGTAGAAGCCTATCTCACTAGGGGTAAGATAGATACCGCCTACAGGAAAATTAAAGAGACCTTTGGAGAGAAGAGAACGACTTGTATGAATATCAAGAGCTCAGATGGAAACCCAGTTCTAAGCAAAGAAGGGAAAGCAGAAAGGTGGAAGGAGTATATAGAGGGTCTATACAAGGGCGATGTACTTGAGGACAATATTATGGAAATGGAAGAGGATGTAGATGAAGATGAAATAGGAGATACGATACTGCGTGAAGAGTTTGACAGAGCACTGAAAGACCTGAGTCAAAACAAGGCCCCCGGAGTAGACAATATTCCATTGGAACTACTGACGGCCGTGGGAGAGCCAGTCCTGACAAAACTCTACCATCTGGTGAGCAAGATGTATGAAACAGGCGAAATACCCTCAGACTTCAAGAAGAATATAATAATTCCAATCCCAAAGAAAGCAGGTGTTGACAGATGTGAAAATTACCGAACTATCAGCTTAATAAGTCACAGCTGCAAAATACTAACAGGAATTCTTTACAGACGAATGGAAAAACTAGTAGAAGCCGACCTCGGGGAAGATCAGTTTGGATTCCGTAGAAACACTGGAACACGTGAGGCAATACTGACCTTACGACTTATCTTAGAAGAAAGATTAAGGAAAGGCAAACCTACGTTTCTAGCATTTGAAGACTTAGAGAAAGCTTTTGACAATGTTGACTGGAATACTCTCTTTCAAATTCTAAAGGTGGCAGGGGTAAAATACAGGGAGCGAAAGGCTATTTACAATTTGTACAGAAACCAGATGGCAGTTATAAGAGTCGAGGGACATGAAAGGGAAGCAGTGGTTGGGAAGGGAGTAAGACAGGGTTGTAGCCTCTCCCCGATGTTGTTCAATCTGTATATTGAGCAAGCAGTAAAGGAAACAAAAGAAAAATTCGGAGTAGGTATTAAAATTCATGGAGAAGAAGTAAAAACTTTGAGGTTCGCCGATGACATTGTAATTCTGTCAGAGACAGCAAAGGACTTGGAAGAGCAGTTGAATGGAATGGACAGTGTCTTGAAAGGAGGATATAAGATGAACATCAACAAAAGCAAAACAAGGATAATGGAATGTAGTCTAATTAAGTCGGGTGATGCTGAGGGAATTAGATTAGGAAATGAGGCACTTAAAGTAGTAAAGGAGTTTTGCTATTTGGGGAGCAAAATAACTGGTGATGGTCGAAGTAGAGAGGATATAAAATGTAGGCTGGCAATGGCAAGGAAAGCGTTTCTGAAGAAGAGAAATTTGTTAACATCCAGTATTGATTTAAGTGTCAGGAAGTCATTTCTGAAAGTATTCGTATGGAGTGTAGCCATGTATGGAAGTGAAACATGGACGATAAATAGTTTGGACAAGAAGAGAATAGAAGCTTTCGAAATGTGGTGCTACAGAAGAATGCTGAAGATTAGATGGGTAGATCACATAACTAATGAGGAAGTATTGAATAGGATTGGGGAGAAGAGAAGTTTGTGGCACAACTTGACCAGAAGAAGGGATCAGTTGGTAGGACATGTTCTGAGGCATCAAGGGATCACCAATTTAGTATTGGAGGACAGCGTGGAGGGTAAAAATCGTAGAGGGAGACCAAGAGACGAATACACTAAGCAGATTCAGAAGGATGTAGGTTGCAGTAGGTACTGGGAGATGAAAAATCTTGCACAGGATAGAGTAGCATGGAGAGCTGCATCAAACCAGTCTCAGGACTGAAGATCACAACAACAACAACAACATGGTCTGTTATTAAATCTTATATTTATTCATTAAAAAACAGGATGAGCAATATTCCTAACCTAAAACATTACAATCAAATTAATTCCCTAAACTAACTGTCCTACCATCTGCACAATGGGGACACGACCCCTAATCGTCCCTTTCCCTAACTTACTCAGGTTAATACTGGCCACGCAAGTGGTTTTACTGATTTCTACCTAGACGGACAAAGAATCATAGAGCTAAAGCAAAGAGCTAGTGGAACGCGTACGCACTTTCAGTTACAATGCCCTACTTTGCCAGCTGTTTGCTCTAATATCACCATAATTCCGCACGTAGACTACGACAGTCCCAGGCACCAGTGTGACATCGCCTGTCCCCTGTGAGAGCTCTTGCGAAGCAGACCCTCAGCGTCCTCATAGCACCACCGCCGACACCAGAGTACCGATCTTGTTGACGCCAAACTGTGCCGTTCCTCGCACATGTATCCATACGCGTTTTTTGGCCAATCATGACTCTGAATTTTCACGCGGCTCTTGTTGCCGCCAAACTTTGCCTTTCCTCTCACATGTATTCCTACGCTTTTCGGCCAATTAGGACTCTAAAATTTCGCGCGGATCTCCCGCCTTTCTTGGGCGCGCCGTAGTTGCGTCCCGTTAGCCGCAACGGCGGGAAGCAATCTCTCTCTGTTTCGCACGTACGCCCTCTCTCTCTTCTTCCACCTGTGCGGTCTCAGGCTCCCCTAATACTCCCTGTGGTCACAAGTGCCACTCAACCGACAAAGCAGCCGCCGTGTGAAACACCGACATCACAAACAACTCTTTCCTGTGTCCGTCCAAACCACTTTCCCAATGATAATATGCACGGTTCTAAATTTTACGTACCAGTACTAACCTTGATATGTTGATACTAGCATCGTTCTGTCAAATGGCTATCTCTGTCCGCGTGGTATTTGTCATATATTATTTTCTGAATAAATACCATGTAAGGTGCTAAAATATGCCACCTTACTTAATATACCAGTCAGCAAACAAATTTCGACTTATATCTGGCAAATACCGGCAATATTGACTGATCAAGCTCGTAGTTACTCTATTTTTATTTTATTTATTTATTTTTTACTGACTTCCATTGTGCCAATCTGCCACAATCATCCAGATTTGCATGGAGAGTACCTCAAAAAGATTCTACAATCAAAAACTTAAACTGTGGTCATCAATTACTTGTCTACTGGTCACCTCTTGATAGAACTTCTTGTTCTGTGACTCGTCATGGATACATGTCTAACCAGATGACCCAGAGCAATAAAGTATCAAAAATATTTAAAACAGATGAGACTAATAGTAACGGCTGGTCCCGCCCAGAGGTTCGAGTCCTCCGTCGGGCATGGGTGTGTGTGTTTGTCCTTAGGATAATTTAGGTTAAGTAGTGTGTAAGCTTAGGGACTGATGACCTTAGCCATTAAGTCCCATAAGATTTCACACACATTTGAACATTTGAACTAACAGTAAACAGTGTAGCTGTCTGTCTGTACTGCAATGGTAGCCCCCACATACTTATTTGAGGCCTCAGACGTACCTCATACATAACAGCTACCACACTCATTCTCTTATCTTAATACCCATAACTACTTATTAACTGTGGCCGCCCGCCGGGGTGGTCGAGCGGTTCTAGGCACTACAGTCTGGAACCGCGCGACCGCTACGGTCGCAGGTTCGAATCCTGCCTCGGGCATGGATGTGTGTGATGTCCTTAGGTTAGGTAGGTTTAAGTAGTTCTAAGTTCTAGGGGACTGATGACCACAGCAGTTAAATCCCATAGTGCTCAGAGCAATTTTTGAACTGTGGCCGTCCACCCTTAAATTTATTGTTTTGATATGGAATGTGACTCAAAATTCAAATATGCAAAATTATTTCTCTCGAATAAAATACAAAGGTGAAGCATGACCACGATCTGTTCAATTCTTCTGACCTGCACATTTACTGTTAATTTTAAGACACGAAACTTTACATCCAAACTAGCAGTATCACTCGAGTTAACTTAAAACAATGATTCTACGGTGATCTGCGTACCTTTTCTGGAGCGGTATTAAATCGTCAAAGAAGCAGCATCACAAACTGCTAACAACTGTACATGGCATTTTCTTACGTGATGTGCATTTACAAAAAATGACTCTGAGCACTATGAGACTTAACTTCGGAGGTCATCAGTCCCATAGAACTTAGAACTACTTAAACCTAACTAACCTAAGGACATCACACACATCCATGCCCGAGGCAGGATTCGAACCTGCGACCGTAGCGGTCGCACGGTTCCAGACTGTAGCGCCTAGAACCGCTCAGCAACTCCGGCCGGCGATGTGCATTTACATTTATTGAATGACTGAAAAGGTGTTATGTGGATTGAAGCAGTATCACCAGCAAACACCCTAAACAGAGCACATTCGCGTTACCAGTATTAACCTTGATATGTTTATATTGAGCAAGCTGTGAAGGAAATAAAAGAAAAATTCGGAGTAGGTATTAAAATCCATGGAGAAGAAATAAAAACCTTGAGGTTTGCCGATGACATTGTAATTCTGTCAGAGACAGCAAAGGACTTGGAAGAGCAGTTGAACGGAATGGATAGTGTCTTAAAAAGAGGATATAAGATGAACATCAACAAAAGCAAAACGAGGATAATGGAATGTAGTCGAATTAAGTCGGGTAATGCTGAGGGAATTAGATTAGAAAATGAGACACTTAAAGTTGTAAAGGAGTTTTGCTATTTGGGGAGCAAAATAACTGATGATGGTCGAAGTAGAGAGGATATAAAATGTAGACTGACAATGGTAAGGAAAGTGTTTCTGAAGAAAAGAAATTTGTTAACATCGAGTATAGATTTAAGTGTCAGGAAGTCGTTTCTGAAAGTATTTGTATGGAGTGTATCCATGTATGGAAGTGCAACATGGACGATAAATAGTTTGGACATGAAGATAATAGAAGCTTTGAAATGTGGTGCTACAGAAGAATGCTGAAGATTAGATTGGAGGATCACATAACTAATGAGGAGGTATTGAATAGGATTGGGGAGAAGAGAAATTTGTGGTACAACTTGACTAGAAGAAGGGATCGGTTGCTAGGACATGTTCTGAGGCATCGAGGGATCACCAATTTAGTATTGGAGGGCAGTGTGGAGGGTAAAAATCGTAGAGGGAGACCAAGAGATGAATACACTAAGTAGATTCAGAGGGATGTAGGTTGCAGTAAGTACTGGGAGATAAAGATGGTTGCACAGGATAAGGTTGAGAGGTGGCATGAGCCCCCTCTCATATTTCTATCTTACGATTCTCCTCTCTAATTGCATGCGGTGGAAAGTTGCTATTCCTTCACACGCGGACTTCCCACGCAGCGTCTCTCGTCACCCAGGTGGTCCGGTGACAGGCGGGCGCCTCTGATCTCGAGAGGGTTAAGCCGACGTGTGTGAGGCAGTCGAGTGAATGCTTTCCAGACGCCGACATTGTCAAGCGACACGCCCGCCGGGGCCTGAAGTAGCGGCTGGGCTAGAGGTTCCGTTACTTCGCAGAATCTTAGCGAAAACACTTTCTGGCGGGCTACCAGCGAGGCGTGGGAATGACTTGTGCACCCAGGCAGTTGTGGCGGGAAAATTCCCGCGCTTTCTGCAAAATAGTAACTGTGATTGGCTGGCTCAGGGCATAGCTCCGTGACATAGCAAAATCAGCGCAGAAATTGGTGCCAAGAATCTCCATTGGTGGAATGGTAGTGCTCCGGCAATGGAGTGGAATTTTCCGCCGGTTTTGGAGTTGCTGATTGGAACGTTTAACCATGGCCACTGTCGTGTGGGTGGGAATGTTGTGTGTTCGGCCTGTACGGGTGCTCTAGGTAGTCGGCTCTCGCCTTTCGGTCGAGGACGTCGAAGCAACCAGCCATCGCCTACGGTACGCCAGATCGTGTTCTGGCAGTTAAGAAGACAGTTTGGTAATGTATGTCCGCAGCACCGGCAGATAGGGATTTTCCTAGGTGATAATCAGAGCTCAGCAGAGAGTGCCTGTTCGTGTTTTTCTAACTTTGTTCTGTCTTGAGTACCAGCAATTAATGTTGGGTTAGTTGTGTGTCTCTCTTATGATATGAATAGCAAGGAATTGGCTCCACATACCACTTCATCTTAAACCTCACAATCTAGTTTAGGGACAACTTCACCTTTACAGTGTTTGTATGAGTATCCAATTTGAGCCAATTTGATGTATTATAAATGTTTCATGCGTTTTTGTTTATTCTACTACATCTACATCTACATCTATACTCCGCGAGCCACCTTACCGTGTGTGGCGGAGGGTACTTATTGTACCACTTTCTGATCCCCCCTTCCCTGTTCCATTCACGAATTGTGCGTGGGAAGAACGACTGCTTGTAAGTCTCCGTATTTGCTCTAATTTCTCGGATCTTTTCGTTGTGATCATGACGCGAGATATATGTGGGCGGTAGTAATATGTTGCCCATCTCTTCCCGGAATGTGCTCTCTCGTAATTTCGATAATAAACCTCTCCGTATTGCGTAACGCCTTTCTTGAAGTGTCGGCCACTGGAGCTTGTTCAGCATCTCCGTAACGCTCTCGCGCTGACTAAATGTCCCCATGACGAATCGCGCTGCTTTTCGCTGGATCATGTCTATCTCTTCTATTAATCCAACCTGGTAAGGGTCCCATACTGATGAGCAATACTCAAGAATCGGACGAACAAGCGTTTTGTAAGCTACTTCTTTCGTCGATGAGTCACATTTTCTTAGAATTCTTCCTATGAATCTCAACCTGGCGCCTGATTTTCCCACTATTTGTTTTATGTGATCATTCCACTTCAGATCGCTCCGGATAGTAACTCCTAAGTATTTTACGGTCGTTACCGCTTCCAATGATTTACCACCTATAGCATAATCGTACTGGAATGGATTTCTGCCCCTATGTATGCGCATTATATTACATTTATCTACGTTTAGGGAAAGCTGCCAGCTGTCGCACCATGCATTAATCCTCTGCAGGTCTTCCTGGAGTACGTACGAGTCTTCTGATGTTGCTACTTTCTTGTAGACAACCGTGTCATCTGCAAATAGCCTCACGGAGCTACCGATGTTGTCAACTAAGTCATTTATGTATATTGTAAACAATAAAGGTCCTATCACGCTTTCTTGCGATACTCCCGAAATTACCTCTACATCTGCAGATTTTGAACCGTTAAGAATGACATGTTGTGTTCTTTCTTCTAGGAAATCCTGAATCCAATCACAAACCTGGTCCGATATTCCGTAAGCTCGTATTTTTTTCACTAAACGTAAGTGCGGAACCCTATCAAATGCCGTCCTGAAGTCCAGGAATACGGCATCAATCTGCTCGCCAGTGTCTACGGCACTGTGAATTTCTTGGGCAAATAGGGCGAGCTGAGTTTCACATGATCTCTGTTTGCGGAATCCATGTTGGTTATGATGAAGGAGATTTGTATTATCTAAGAACGTCATAATACGAGAACACAAAACATGTTCCATTATTCTACAACAGATTGACGTAAGCGAAATAGGCCTATAATTATTCGCATCTGATTTATGACGCTTCTTGAAAATGGGAACGACCTGCGCTTTCTTCCAGTCGCTAGGTACTTTACGTTCTTCCAGCGATCTACGATAAATTGCTGATAGAAAGGGGGCAAGTTCTTCAGCATAATCACTGTAGAATCTTAAGGGTATCTCGTCTGGTCCGGATGCTTTTCCGCTACTAAGTGATACCAGTTGTTTTTCAATTCCGATATCGTTTATTTCAATATTTTCCATTTTGGCGTCCGTGCGACGGCTGAAGTCAGGGACCGTGTTACGATTTTCCGCAGTGAAACAGTTTCGGAACACTGAATTCAGTATTTCTGCCTTTCTTCGGTCGTCCTCTGTTTCGGTGCCATCGTGGTCAACGAGTGACTGAATAGGGGATTTAGATCCGCTTACCGATTTTACATATGACCAAAACTTTTTAGGGTTCTTGTTTAGATTGTTTGCCAATGTTTTATGTTCGAATTCGTTGAATGCTTCTCTCATTGCTCTCTTTACGCTCTTTTTCGCTTCGTTCAGCTTTTCCTTATCAGCTATGATTCGACTACTCTTAAACCTATGATGAAGCTTTCTTTGTTTCCGTAGTACCTTTCGTACATGATTGTTATACCACGGTGGATCTTTCCCCTCGCTTTGGACCTTAGTCGGTACGAACTTATCTAAGGCGTACTGGACGATGTTTCTGAATTTTTTCCATTTTTGTTCCACATCCTCTTCCTCAGAAATGAACGTTTGATGGTGGTCACTCAGATATTCTGCGATTTGTGCCCTATCACTCTTGTTAAGCAAATATATTTTCCTTCCTTTCTTGGCATTTCTTATTACACTTGTAGTCATTGATGCAACCACTGACTTATGATCACTGATACCCTCTTCTACATTCACGGAGTCGAAAAGTTCCGGTCTATTTGTTGCTATGAGGTGTAAAACGTTAGCTTCACGAGTTGGTTCTCTAACTATCTGCTCGAAGTAATTCTCGGACAAGGCAGTCAGGATAATGTCACAAGAGTCTCTGTCCCTGGCTCCAGTTCTGATTGTGTGACTATCCCATTCTATACCTGGTAGATTGAAGTCTCCCCCTATTACAATAGTATGATCACGAAACTTCTTCACGACGTTCTGCAGGTTCTCTCTGAGGCGCTCAACTACTACGGTTGCTGATGCAGGTGGTCTATAGAAGCATCCGGCTATCATATCTGACCCACCTTTGATACTTAGCTTAACCCAGATTATTTCACATTCGCATTCGCTAATAACTTCACTGGATATTATTGAATTCTTTACTGCTATAAATACTCCTCCACCATTGGCGTTTATCCTATCCTTGCGGTATATATTCCATTCTGTGTCTAGGATTTCGTTACTGTTCACTTCCGGTTTTAACCAACTTTCCGTTCCTAATACTATATGCGCACTATTTCCTTCAATAAGAGATACTAATTCAGGAACCTTGCCCTGGATACTCCTGCAGTTTACCAATATTACGTTAACTTTTCCTGTTTTTGGTCTCTGAGGACGGACGTTCTTTATCAACGATGATAATGTCCTCTCTGGTAAGCCGTCAGGTATTTTATCGTTTCGCCCAAGGGGGGGTCCCTCTAACCTAAAAAACCCCCGTGTGCACGCCACACGTACTCTGCTACCCTAGTAGCTGCTTCCGGTGTGTAGTGCACGCCTGACCTGTCTAGGGGGGCCCTACAGTTCTCCACCCAATAACGGAGGTCGATGAATTTGCAACCATTATAGTCGCAGAGTCGTCTGAGCCTCTGGTTTAGACCCTCCACACGGCTCCAAACCAGAGGACCGCGATCGACTCTGGGCACTATGCTGCAGATATTATGCTCAGCTTGCACTCCGCGTGCGATGCTGGTTGTCTTCACCAAATCAGCCAGCCGCCGGAAGGAACCAAGGATGGCCTCAGAACCCTAGCGGCAGGCGTCATTCGTTCCGACATGTGCTACTATCTGCAGCCGGTCACACCCAGTGCGTTCAATAGCTGCCGGAAGGGCCTCCTCCACATTACGGACGAGACCCCCCGGCAAGCACACCGAGTGCACACTGGCATTCTTCCCCGACCTACCCGCTATTTTCCTGAGGGGCTCCATAACCCGCCTAACGTTGGAGCTCCCTATAACTAATAGGCCCGCCCTCTGTGACTGTCGGGACCTTGCCGGAGAATCGGCCACTGGCCCAACAGGCGAGGCATCCTGTGGTGGCTCGGAAACGATGTCATCACCACTAGGAAGCACCCCGTACCTGTTGGAAAGGGGTAAGGCAGCTGCCACGCGGCCAGATCCCACCTTCGCCTTTCGGCCAGGCACGCGCGAGCCCACCACTGTCCGCCATTCACCCTGGAGTGATGGCTGACCGGTAAGATGCTCACTGCCGGAAGACGCAGCGACATCAGGGGTTCCATGTGATTCCAAGGCCACCGAAGTAGGCATAGGTCTCACCACAGTTGCCCCAACGCCACTACGAGCCGACGCCTGCGCCTCGAGCTCGATGAGCCTAACAGACAAAACCTCCACCTGCCCCCGAAGAGTGGCCAATTCTCCATGCGTCCGCTCACAACAACCACAGTCCCTACACATGACTATGTTTACCCTACTCTATACGGTGACAAATTCCCAAGATAATCTTCTGATGAGCTACTCTGATAATCAAGAAACACTCACTGAAATACGAGACGCGAAAACTACGCTAGGTTTTCCCAGAAAAACTATTTAAAAGCTAAGCGCAGCAAATAAGTACAAAAACGCTTTATACAAACAGTACTCGCTGCTGCTGGTGCTCTCGCTCTGGCTGTCACAAGACAACTGCTGATTCAAGTGACTAGTGGCTAACGGCCGCGAAACAAACAAAAGACGGTTTTAGGGCGCTTTCTGTTCTAAACGATCAAGAAAACACTAAGAAATCTAACACGAAAACTACGTAAAGTTTTATCAAGAACTGTTAGTTACTATGCAGAGCAGATAAAGACAAATAGAATCCCTTCCTTAGTGGAAGGTCGTAAACAAAATGCAAAATAAACGCTTTATACAAACAGTACTCGCTGCTGCTGGTGCTCTCGCTCTGGTTGTGTTAGTCTTAATAAATCATATTGTTATTTTGGACAGGACTTTCATTCTGTTAATCGGTAGAGCAACCCATCATTTCTCACCACATTAATGAAACCTTCCTTTATTTAACTTATTTATCAAATTAAATTATTGCGGGTGCCAAACTCTTTTCTACTCCACTTGCAGGGTTGATTACTGTCAGTTCGCGTATATTTTTTAATCCTTGTGCAACAGCAAAAGTCGGAGTTAGAATGGGGGGGGGGGGGGGCATCATTTACATGTGTAGATTCTAGAATTTAGTGTTAAATACACTGCTAGCCCCGGCACCTCGCATAATATGGCGACCCTTAGCCTCGGATCTTTCCTGTGAATCGCTGATAAGCAAGTATTATTAGTAGTAGGGACATTCAGAATTTTTTTGCTTAATTTTTTTATTGATTAATGCCCAAGTATTTTTTCTAGTAGTTCCGCGTTTAGTTTTAAGTAGCGGCGCATGATTACAGTTTTTGTTTTCAGTGTATATATTCTTTTGTTCATTGTTTTTGTGTTCCTTTGATGGTGTGTCCGTATCACATCACACTTTGTCGGGTTTGTGTGCGGTTTCTGTACCACAACAAATCGTGCGTATAATTACAGCGTTGGAGAGTCGTTGTTGAAATTTTATGTCTATGTGTAAAAATACAGGGAGTAGATTATTTTTATTGTGTATTTTAGATAAATTTTGTTTCTCATGAATGATCACGAGAAGTAAGGCACGACTATTAGTGAGCGAAGCTAAAACAAAAGTGGATACTATAATGGATAAGAGGCACGTTACTGACGGGGATAGGTTAGGAGATGAGATGGGCACATTTTTAGCAGGACAGGACGACAGGGTCATTGATGAGGACGGTGATTTGGACGCGATCTTAGAGCAACGTCGCGGCCATGATTATGATAGTGAGGTAGAGGATGAAACAGAGACAGGCACACAAGTCGAGACGGTAGCAGAAGTTTATAATCAAACGAACGAGAGTAGACAGGGACTAGCTCGGCCACCTCAGAGCTCTAGCGCCCAGGTGTCCAGAGTTACATCTCCCACGTTTGAAGAGGATCAAAAAGATGACGTAAACCCAATACTGAGCTTCCTACGATCAATGAAAGAAGAAGCTGACGAACAGCGTAAGAGGGAGAAGGAAGAAGAGGAGAAACAACGTAAGAAGGAGAAGGAAGAAGCTGACGAACAGCGTAAGAAGGAGAAGGAAGAAGCCGACGAACAGCGTAAGAAGGAGAAGGAAGAAGATGAGAAACAACGGAAGAAGGAGAAGGAAGAAGCTGACGAACAGCGTAAGAAGGACACTCAGGAAATAATTTCGCATATAGGAGAAATTCGAGGGGAATTACTAACAATAAAGAAAGAATGTGGAGAAGCAAAACAAATGTCAATGGTAGCACAAAAAGTAGCAGGCCTAGCCAAAACGGCAGCAACAGGGGCAATGAAAATGGCAAAAGCAACTTCTCAACTTGCAGGTCGCTTGCGACGTGCGACACAAGCCCACGCAAAATCCCTATCGTTCTTAAAAACTCAAGGTAATATTGCGGTTACGAACATCAAGAATCGAATGAAAGAAGTAGAGAGTCGGATAGCAAAACTAGAGCGAAACGGGCACATGACCACTGCGCGTTCGGATTCCAATGATGGAGTACACAGAATTGTGTCTCGAGGAAAAGCCCGCCGTGCTCTAGCCCAGTGATAGAGTGCGAAACTAACAATGCACACGCAGAAACACCTAGTAATAGCTCCAATAATTGTAGCCCACTTAGGAGAGTGAATTCTGAGTGCCACTTCCACTGTGATACAGAGGTAGCACATCACAGTTATCAGCAAAATAGAACAGGACACTCAGCAGACGTGCGAGTATCGGAAACGAGTTACAACACCAGTGCGAGGATCAGACAGGATTTTGATTACAATCACTTCCTGTCGATACTAAAATTCCAGAAGTTCAAAGAAAATGGAGGGTCGATGCATCCGAAGAGCTGGGTGATGCAGTTTACAAATTCATTACCGTCATCATGGCCAACCCTGGCAAAATTAGAATTCATGTGTGGACACATCGAAGGCCAAGCCGCGGAAAAGATGCGGGGTGTGGCAGCGACGTGTCAGACTTATCAGGAATTTGTTGATGCGTTCCTGGGGATCTACTGGTGAAAGGAAACGCAAGACAGGATTAAAGAGGAAATAATATTTTGTCCTGAACTGGAAGTGTCCGGGCAAAGGAGCGCAACCAAATTTTTTGATGATTTACTCAAGAAGAATCAATTTTTAGATAGTCCATATAGCAAGGGAGAAATCATCAAATTTTGTTTTTCCAAATTGCCTGTTAGGTATCAACAGACACTTGTCGGCAAGTGTGGATCTGACATAGAAGCATTCAAGAGTCTATTGCGCGAACTCGAAGTAGTCTTCGATAAACAAGACGCAAAGGACAGGAAGAAGGCGCAAAATAACAAATACCACTGGCCAGCAAGGGCAGACGACAACAGATCGCATAATCGCGCTCGTCAGTTAGGAAACCAGAGTTACGGAAATCAAGGTTACGCAATTCAAGATTATGGACACCAGAGACACGGAAACCAGAACGTCAGGGAACAGGGTCAATCTAGACAAGGAATTTGGGACAGGAGGAATAACGAACGGCAAAGCGACCGTAACTGGAGAGAGCGAAATCAAGGACCACAGGAGAATCAGGAGATTGAAATTAGACCTGCAAATCCTAATGCACGTCAGAGGAGGGGGAGTCTGACAAGGGATTGGCGCTAGTCCATAGGACTCCACCACATCTCTCACACAAAGAAGTTCGTGGAATAATAGTAGTTTAAGTGGTGTACATAGTAGAATAGGCAAATATATGAACCTTTCTTCGGGGAACAATAATCGTTGGATTAATAGATTAAGATTTTTAAAGTATGAACATGCTGCGTTTTCTCGCGTAAGAATTTACTGCTGTTAATTTTTTTATCAATGTTCGGGATGTCCTCTGTCGTTGCGATAAGAGGCACTACCTTTCCATGAGCAATGTTTTTGTCCTTTCCTATCTGGTGTCCATGTTAAGGGATAAAGATGAGTGACGAGATGTCGCACAAACGGGCGCATACAAGAACGTGCTCTTAGAAGCGTTCTGAGAAGTCGTGATACGCTCCTTAGCGGCCACAACCAGTTCGTGAGACGTTCATACCTCTGCTTGCAGGCACGCGTCAGTGCACTGCAAGATTGTGGTATATTGCGTGATTTCGAGGATGAATATGGGCAGTATAGTTTTTTTTTTTGCAGAGCTGCGCCAGCATCGTTGTCTTGCAAGTCGGGGTGAACCTGTGAGCGTTTGACTCCAATGGTGCCCTAGACGAGAGAAATGCGGGCATAAAGCCTACCATGCCAATATGCTGGTTGGGGATTTAGCGTGCTGCTCGTGACTGTCACAGATGAATAACCAGGGACTTATACTTGGATATTCGTGACATACTGTGTAGCTGGCGTGTGTTGGGCGACTGAATCCTCAACAGGAACCAGTCCTGGTTGGTCATATTACATTGCCTCTGGAAGGGTGTGCTTTGATCGCGAATACTGCATAACATAGAAAAAGAAGTTGCAACAATAAATTTATTGTCTTGTATAGCCATGGCTAACCCAGTCTCTGGAGTTTCAGTGAGGCGTAGTGAGAACTCGGAGGCCATGTCGTACGGCGCGCACATCACTGTCGTCAATAGCGGCGAGCAGCGAGACATTTCAGCGTAACAGGAATTATGTAAGAGTGTTGTATAAAAAAAAATATAGTAATAATAGAGAGAGTACCATATACTAGGATAAATTAAACTTTAGGCTTTTACAATAACTAGATCCTTAATATTGTGGCGGTTTTCTACCACAAGTCAAGGAACATAGCCACAAGTGTTTGGCGCGCGCCTGTTGAGATGCTATTTTTCAGGTCACCAAACCACAGACACGAGATGGAGGGACGACAGGCGAGCGAAAGTAGCATAGTTGCATGTTCTTTATAGCACAGTAAAACTTAGACCTGCATAACAACATAATTTAATTAAAAGACATAGAATGTAGATCGTTGGCAAATGGTAGTCAATTCTTGAGCATGTCTACTGTCGATCTATATAATTAATAGTAATATTAGTGCGGGCCCGCACATTTAGTTGTTCATCCATTACATAACATCAGTTATCACACACCATGTACAATACTGAGATCGGTCTCTACACATATAACAAAATAAATTATTTCCATGTCTAGATTAGATGTTATAATGATAGCTACAGATAAATAACTATAAAAGTAAAATAAGAGTGTCTGAAATGACAGACCATCAATGTGTCATTATGTAAATTTATTATAACATAGAAAGTCATGGGAAAAAGTTAGGCATAAGATTTTTGTGAGAACTGTGCAGATGACGGGTATCGTGTCAATGCAGAGGCCAGCCAGTGCAAAAACAAGAGGTCTTCGGCTACCTGCAGGAGGGCGAGCGTCCGGTCCTGCAAGCTGACAGTCACCAGGCCGTATACCTGAGGGATTAGGCGGCAGACAATCCTCGCCGGGCCACAAGCGAAAGTGAGGCTGGCTGTTGACCCTGACAAGCGACCCACACGCGACAGCCTGCTAACTCTCCGGACGCGGCAGCCGTTTGGAGGGATTCCCTGCGGCAGACCACGTTGTCGTGAGTACATGAAGAAGATCACATATCGTGTCAGAACCTGCGCCTCATGCGCCTCAGGACAGAAAGGGACGCTATATACTCACCTGTTTGGGTTTTTACAACTCACTAGCATTGGCCGATCTGCATACACAAAGCAGTATCGTGCCACACACTCTAACAAATGAATGTTCTCATTTCTAACTTCTCCTCTCTATTAGAGAGCACGTGTAGCAATCGTCGCTCCTAGTTCGAATTTGTATGGATGACCTCACACACTTGTGGAGTCACTCCACATGCCATCATCCCTTGTCGGACTGCAATATTGGGAAACGTAAAAGTACTGTCCAGCGAGAGAAGAGACCTAGACTAGTGATGTATCCCCACAAGTAGACCTCAGAGACAATTAATCGACGTGAGGAGAGCCTATCACTGTGTCTTCCTACTGTACTGCCGTCATCATATGCGTGGGTCTTGGTCCAATCTCAACAGATTACTGCAGATGCTCCAGCATACCCTATTGCTGTTGCAACAACGTAGCAACAACACCCGACGTTTAGCCCTATGTGATGTCAGTACTGTGGAATTTGTGAAGTGCTTCGAATATTTCTAACAATGTGATTTAGTGCCTCATTCTCAGCACAGTCGTGAACATGGTGCAATGTGCACGCACAACTTGATGCCCCATGATCCCTGTTTTTTTTTCTTTCTTTTCTTTCTTAAATTTCTTTCTCTAGTGTTGTTTTTGTAATGTATGTTATGCCTTGTATGTGTTGTGTCTTACACTGTAATTCTTATTACAAATTACTGTATTGTTCTCCACACCATGTTTTTTTTTTTTGTATTTTGTATTTATTGTTGTGTGTATGCAAACAGTGTGCCTGAAGTCCCCAGGAACTGAAGCAGATACCACCACTGTCATTGTGAATGGACCATCAGTTCAGGGAACATTTTGTAAAGGTTATTCTTGGTGCAGGGAGACAGAATGAATCGGAGGTTGTAATTAGATTCTGAAAGCTCACAAAAAGAGATTGTTAACTTAAATAGTATAATGTATGAGTGAGTTCAGTTTAGTTTAATGATTCAAATTGTTGTAACATCTTGGGCATTTAATTGCGGAGCACTCCAACTCTTGATTGTAAAGAATAAACTGCTCCATATTTGGCTCACATGCCCGGACCATATTTAGAGCGTGAATGTCTGTGTGAATCGGTGTTTGGAAGGGGCTCCCTGGGTATGGATGTGTGATGTGAGTGTTAGTGTTCCATATTAAGAAGGTGAAGTTGGCTACATCATAAATAATCCTCCCTCTATGAGCTGCATTTTTCGGTTGCAGTGATTCTTTTATAGACTGCGGCATGTGGAGTCAGTTTGTAAGATTGTTCTTGGGCGATTGACTCACTACCTTGCTCCTAATTGAGCCAACCGCTCACCAATTACAATCTAAAATGGCGTAGGGGCAATGAGAGGTGGCATGAGCCCCCTCTCATATTTCTATCTTACGATTCTCCTCTCTAATTGCATGTGGTGGAAAGTTGCTATTCCTTCACACGCGGACTTCCCACGCAGCGTCTCTCGTCACCCAGGTGGTCCGGTGACAGGCAGGCTCTTCTGATCTCGAGAGGGTTAAGCCGACGTGTGTGAGGCAGTCGAGTGAATGCTTTCCAGACGCCGACATTGTCAAGAGACACGCCCGCCGGGGCTTGAAGTAGCGGCTGGGCTAGAGGTTCCGTTACTTCGCAGAATCTTAGCGAAAACACTTTCTGGCGGGCTACCAGCGAGGCGTGGGAATGACTTGTGTACCCAGGCAGTTGTGGCGGGAAAATTCCCGCGCTTTCTGTAAAATAGTAACTGTGATTGGCTGGCTCAGGGCATAGCTCCGTGACGTAGCAAAATCAGCGCAGAAATTGGCGCCAAGAATCTCCATTGGTGGAATGGTAGTGCTCCGGCAATGGAGTGGAATTTTCCGCCGGTTTTGGAGTTGCTGATTGGAACGTTTAACCACGGCCACTGTCGTGTGGGTGGGAATGTTGTGTGTTCGGCCTGTACGGGCGCTCTAGGTAGTCGGCTCTCGCCTTTCGCTCGAGGACGTCGAAGCAACCAGCCATCGCCTACAGTACGCCAGATCGTGTTCTGGCAGTTAAGAAGACAGTTTGGTAATGTATGTCCGCAGCACCGGCAGATAGGGATTTTCCCAGGTGATAATCAGAGCTCAGCAGAGCGCGCCTGTTCGTCTGTTTCTAACTTTGTTCTGTCTTGAGTACCAGCAATTAATGTTGGGTTAGTTGTGTGTCTCTCTTATGATTTGAGTAGCAAGGAATTGGCTCCACATACCACTTCGTCTTAAACCTCACAATCTAGTTTAGGGACAACTTCACCTTTACAGTGTTTGTATGAGTATCCAATTTGAACCAATTTGATGTATTGTAAATGTTTCATGTGTTTTTGTTTATTATTTTGTGTTAGTCTTAATAAATCATATTGTTATTTTGGACAGGACTTTCATTCTGTTAATCAGTAGAGCAACCCATCATTTGTCACTACATTAATGAAACCTTCCTTTATTTAACTTATTTATCAAATTAAATTATTGTGGGTGCCAAACTCTTTTCTACTCCACTTGCAGGGTTGATTACAGTCAGTTCGCGTATATTTTTTAATCCTTGTGCAACAGCAAAAGTCGGAGTTAGAATAGGGGGGGGGGGGGGCTTAGAGCATCATTTACATGTGTAGATTCTAGAATTTAGTGTTAAATACACTGCTAGCCCCGGCACCTCGCAAGGTAGCATGGAGAGTTGCATCAAACCAGTCTCAGGACTGAAGACCACAACAACAACATGTTGATACTAGTATCGTTCTGTCAAATGGCTATCTCTGTCCGCGTGGTATTTGTCATATATTATTTTATGAATAAATATCATGTAAGGTGCTAATATATGCCACCTTACAAACGCTGGAGTCGTTGTAAATGGAATGCGTTTCAATCGGTTTAGTCACTTGGGGACTTTCTGTCTCGTCTCTTTTTCTTTTTCTTGATAAATATTCCTTAATTCTTTGTTCTTTTGCAGACTGTCTGGTACATAAAAGAAATAAATTGATAAGTTAACGTCTTTCTTCATGCGAAACATACAGCTCTTCGTCTATGCTCGACCAGATATGTGGTTGTCGCTTTGAGTTACGCGGATCGCTACGTTTTCGGCGGTGATGACCGTTCTGACTGCATCGCCGAAAATAGTTCATAGAAGAGCGAATGAAGGTGAAGCCGTAATTGGTCTTTCCAATAGTAACGCTCATCCGATAGCGACTGACCCCAAGAAGTGTTTCAGCACTGAGACGTCGCAGCTCGTCTTTCGGACACACGACCTTTGTTTCTGCCAGATAAGCCCGAACCGCGACTTCTTGCGGCGCTGTTTGTTGACGGGCAAATCCAGCACGAGTGCCGAACGCCGTTAACTTCACTTGAGAGTCGTTCGAGTGCGCTACCACGCACAAACGGTTCTTTCTGCGAGCGAAAGATGAACTGAAGGATTACTTGCAGATCGTTACTTTCAAGCACCTACTTTCTGTGACGTCGAGTTCTCAAGTTTGTATAGGCGAGTGACAGATGAAACTTGATCAGCTTCCTGTAACCAAAAGAACGCGTGTCAATTTACTTCTGATTCTGGTCCTGGGATTCTCGCTTTAGCGGTCTGTAAGTAGATGAAATTGGAAGCCCTTGTTCTCATTTTGTTAGCTGTTGTAGCATGGCTGTCGCAGTTGGATATAAGCTGTTTGGTTCTACGTTTTGCGCACGATATCTTTTCCCGTTTAAAACTTTGGATTTAATTATGTCCGCGTCTAATACGTAGGAAATACCGGTTAATTTTCTTTAGTTTGCCGACTGTAGCGTGTATGTTCATTATTTGTTTGCAGTATTGCCCCTAGAGCCCTTTAGTCTCAGATTTCACGCAAAAGAGAGTGTAACCCTAGTGAATGTTTCTCTTCGCGTTTTTTGTCATAGCCTTTGCATGCACAGCAAATGTCGTAGGCTCAGAGATTTCTTGGAGAGGCAGATCTGCACGTAACTTGCGTGTGGTATCGTATTCCGCTCTCCAGTTCTTGTAGTTTCTCCTTTCTTTTTCCCTTTGGCTTTTTAGAGAGGCAGATATAATAGATCGGGTGTTGTTACAGCAAATGCTGAGTTTGTTGTAACTTGAGAGATTTTTAAGTAACGGACGAAATCATGTAAGCAAGTCCACTTTTTTCGAGGGACTAATTTTTCTTTTAGTTTTCCAAATGTTTCACAGAATGTTCACAAAATTAGTATGGTTGTACGCAGCTGCGCCAGTCTTCGTTAAGTAAGGACTCTAACATATGATAATACAGTGCAAGAACAGCATCATCTTCTTCGTTTAAAAAATCCATTAAACGGATACGTTTATTTCTTGAATATTTTGCCTTTGTGTGTGGATAATCTAACTCCTGATGGTATTTTTGTTCTGTCGTTGCAACTACAAAAATACGTGATTTTTTCACCAGACGCATTTCGCTGTATTGAGGTAAAGCATAATCAGTGCGCTGTAATTAAGTTATTTACATTTCGATTTGCTTTTAGATAGAAAAACAGTTCGTTAAGAATAGGTCGATTTGTACTTACGGCGATTTTTCGGCCGATTTCTCGCTTACATCGGGAAATGCCGTCTGCTAGCACATCTATGTTTTTCAGTTTTTGACACTGATAATTTTCGTCTATTATTAACATGTTCTGCAGCACTATGCATTTCTTATGTTTTTCACAACACACTTTTATGCAAACTACTGTAATCTGTTTGTTTTAGTACGCCGGCCGTTGTGGCCGAGCGATTCTAGGCGCTTCAGTCCGGAACCGCGCGACCGCTACGGTCGCAGGTTCGAATCCTGCCTCGGGCATGGATGTGTGTGATGTCCTTAGGTTAGCTAGGCTTAAGTAGTTCTAGGAGACTGATGACATCAGATGTTAAGTCCCATAGTGCTCAGAGCCATTTGAACCATTTTGCTTTTGTACTTCAATTGTATTTCAAGTATGTGTTGTTGTTTGTGTTTTGTAGTGTTGCCAACATAACCTTTCCACTACTTTGCATTTGATCTACAAGATTTTTTCAAAATTAGGTTATTGTATATGTGTAAGTCTATTTAATTATGTTCCTGAGTATTCATTTACTGTGTAAGAGTAGAGAAGGAATAGCGCTGCAGGTTTTTTTTTCTTTAGGAGAGGGGGAAACCATGAAGAGTGGACATAAGTACATAGCGGTGTGATGGAGTGTGAGTTAGAGGGGAAGGTGAGGAGCGAGAAGTGAAATGAAACTGTGGGTAAGGTGGGGCGGGTTGTGGGAGAGTGGGAGGGGGTGAAGAATGGAGAAAGCTCTTTCTTTTTCATGTAATTTCATCAATTATTCTATATAGAGTCTGGTTTCCAATATTTATCTAGTCATTGAGCAAATTTTTATTTTGTGTTAATGCTTTTTGTATGCGGAAATTTTCTTGGAAAGGGAGAAGGTGTCTGTCTTTACTGATTTTTATGATATTCATATCGATTTCAATATTGCCTGGTCTATGGTGTTCTTCTTTTAGATGACCCGCAAATATTGAATGATTTTTACCGTATTTAAATGCTCTGATGTGTTCTTTGTATCTTGTGTCGAATGTCCTGCCGGTCATTCCAGTGTATATCTTCTCACAATCTCTGCAACTGAGCTGATAGATACCACATTTTTGATATCTGTCTGGTTTTGATTTCAGTTTTGGGATGTGGTTTTGTATGGAATTGTTTGTTTTGTAAGCAATGTTTATGCCTTGTTTTCTGAATATGTTACCTATTTTATGAGTGAATTTGTTGTGGTAGGTCATTGTATGCCATTTTTTGTTGTAGTGCAGGTTGTACAAGTTAGTGTGGTGTGGATAGTTTTTTTCATTATCTGCCTCTTTATTTTTTGTTTAGTTTGTCTACCATCGTTTCTTTGTGCCAATTTTTAATGCTGTTTCTTTTATAATGGCTAACTCTTTCTGGTAATTAGAATTGTTTAGGGGGATCTTGTTCAGCCTGTTATCATGTATCTGACTGCGGCTTGTTTGTGGTTCTGTGGGTGGTTTGAAGTTGGATTTAAGATAATGTCACTTGTTGTGGGTTTCTGTATATGTCAAATGTGTGTTTATTATTGTCTTTTCTTATGTTTATGTCTAAAACGTTGAGTATGTTTTCGTGTTCTTCTTCTATTCTGAACTTTATGTTTTTGTGTACAGTATTTATGTCTTTGTCTAGTTGCTGTATTGTGTTTTTAGGTTCATCTAGCATATGCATATTGTGTCATTCATGTATCTGTACCAGCTTGTTGTAGCCTTTCTTTGTTATTATGTCTTCAAATATTAATTTTTCTATGTGATTCATGAAAATGTTGGCTAATGTAAAGATTTCCTCTGGCAATGCACTAGCACTTTACGAGCCAGAAAAACCTAAATGGTTTTGAACAATTCTGCTTTTGGAACTTCCTGGCAGATAAAAACCGTGCGTTCGATGGATCCCTCCTACTTATCCAGTGATCTCCAAACTGTTCCTCCAGAAACTGCCTGACTTCAGCAGCATGAAGGGAAGCGCGCCGTCTTGTTGGAAGAAGGTTGGGAAATCACCATGCAGATTCAACAGCGTTAGACGCACATAATCATGGAGCATGTTAAGATACCTCTCCCATTTAAGATTCCATTAATAAACACCAGACCGACGATTTTTTGTGTCCCAAATCCCACACCAAAGATCAGTTTTTTTACCATCAGCATGTTTACAGGGATCCACCCATAAGGGTTTGCATCTAATAAATAACGATGATACTGTTTGTTAACTACTCCTTGTGCGTAAACATTAGCTTTTTCACTGAGAAACACTTGTATGAAGTTTAGTTCCAGTTACACTGATCCACAACCCATTCTGCAAACTGCACCCGCCGATCAGGTCCATCCTCTAGGAGATGGTGTTGCAACTGTAACCTGTATGGGTGCCATTGGTTTGTGTGCAAGACACAAGATTGAAGGCTGACTGACATCCGATATCACTGATAACCAGCAGGTATTGCGATGTGGATTTTTCACAAGCGATGCCATAATTCTTGGACGTTCACTGCACGGCTTATCCACCACAGAAACTGCTGCACGAAATTTGTCCAATAATTTGGATACCGTCATACGTGAAATGTCGTTTCTCTCAGGATGTCGGGCATTGAAGTCAGCAGTAATCACTGTGGTATTGTCCGCCCCTGGTAGCTGAGTGGTCAGCGCGACGGAATGTCATACCTAACGGCCCAGGTTCGATTCCCGGCTGGGTCGGAGATTTCCTCCGCTCAGGGACTGCCTTTTGTGTTGTCCTTATCATCATCATTTCATCCACATCGACACGCAAGTCGCCGAAGTGGCGTCAACTCGAAAGACTTGCACCAGGCGAATGGTCTACCCGAAGGGAGGCCCTAGACAAGCGGCATTTCCATTTTACTCTGGTATTTCGTCCGCCACTCATTAACAAAATTTCAATATGTTCCTGCTGTGTATGTGCCATTGTGGATCTCCTGCAACGATAAACAGGATTGATCACCTCCTTGCAATTTCAAACTTTTACAGCTCATATCTCCTACACAAATAATGATACCTTAAAACAGATTTGACATTTGTGTGCCTGAGAAAGAGGCAGTTCAGAATGATGTGCCACATGACCCCCTTCCCATATAAGACACATAACCCAAATCCAAGATGACTGCTTTCAAGATGCCGCCACTGTCACCATAGGTCCTATAACTGCGCCCACTCACAGACACCGCATACCAGACGCCATTATTGTTCCTCACACTATTCGACCTTTATAGGGGTGTATCTAGCCTTTTCGTCGCCCTGTACACTGAACCTCAACCCTTTGATTGTGCAGTTTGATAGGTCGATGCCATTTATTGGCCATTAGCATATAAATTGGAATTTGTCTGTGGACATTTGGAGGGTTTGGAAGCGGAGAAGTTGCGTCGTATTACAGCCACCTGCAAAAGAATTCGGAGATGGGTTCCTTCCCAGCTATTGGTCACGAGAAATGCAAGACAGGACAAAACAGGAAGTCATGATGTGTCAAGACCTCGAATCATCAAGGTTCAAGAGTCCTTAGAAGCTTTTACAGTCACTTCTCAAGAAGAACCAGCTTTTGCAAGAGCAGCGCAGCACCAGTGAATTTATTCGTTTCTGTTACATAAAACTGCCGTTAAGTTATCAATAAATACTCACAGGAAGGCGTGGAGACAATATTGAAGCATTTGAAAGCATTCTCCGTGAGCTGAAGTTCGCGTCAGAAACACACAAAAAAGAGAAGGAATTGTGACAGAAAGTTCCACGATCTGCAGAAGAGGAATAACAGGATAAGGAATAATAATAACAGAAACGGATTTTTGAGAGAACGTGATAACCGGCGACAACAAGCAGAGGTACCCCTGCAGATAGACAGAATAACGGAAATAAGTTTCATGAAAGAGAGAGTTCGTACCATGTCATTCACATACAACCATGAGTTTCAGGGAGCGGGAAATACGTGAAGAATTATACAGAAATGGACCGTGTTCGTTATGCACCACAACAATATTAACCAAGGAGTCTCCTATACAAAACCGAGCCTATCATCACCAGAGTAATCTAGACCCACGGAAGAGTGTAAGTGTCTGTTGTTAGAAGGTAAGAGGACATATAGCTTACCATAAGCTTTTAGTCCATAGCATCACTTTGGTGTTACCAAGACCACATATTATATGTTTAAGTCAGCTTGAAATAAAAGTACAAAAGTTTGCTATTATTGTCTGTTGTTTGTGACTGAGCATGTCCACGGGTTCCACTGCCTGTTGTTCAAGGCTGTGCACCACCGCAGCGAACGTTCAAATTAATTTATTGAACAAGCAGTAGAGTATCTGCGCAGATCCACATTAGTTTTGCAATTATATCTTCAAATCTATTCGTAAGTGCATGTTAGAATAAAAAGAATGTAGCTTAATAGTGAAGGGAATAGTTAGACATAATCTTAAGAAATAATAGGTTATGGGTGATGCATGATTAATAGAATGCCACAAGGTAGATAATAGGATTTGGTAATTTCCTAACTGCACACTACATCATGGACAGTCACATCATATCCTCATATGTCCACCTTTTTTGTACTTGTGACCCATCATGTACATATTATAAGTAGTAGATATGCAAGTATAATACCAATTTTTATTAGATATTATGGAGTTCATTTTTGTATCCACATACTCAGTATCCTTTTTATTGTAAGTTATTGTGATAAACAAATCGCCACTAGTCGATTACTGATGACATGTATGAGGTGAATGCAGAGTTGGACGCAGCACGAATCATACACACAGTGTCAGCCCAATTGGCAACTAGGCAGCAGGGACTGGAGGTGACTCAATTGATGGTGGACAGCTGATGGGGCATTCCTGTGGCTGCTGGCAGCCTTTAACACAGTGGGATCTCCGAGGCATGTGGCTTCACTTGTGTGAGCAGACATAGCAAGGCAAAATAGGCATGATAGTGGGCATCCCAGGAGGATGGGCCCGCTATTGACAAACTCCTAGAGGAAGCAGATGGCATGGCGCCTGGGGCACCGCATCCACAAAGTGCTTCCCCTGGGTACAATTACGACTGGAGGGTTTCTGAAATGGCAGACCATTTATCATGACCCACTACAGTCATATTTCTCTATAGTCAGATCCCACCACTTGCACACATTCCTTCTCGACGATTATGTACCAGTGACTCATTTCCTACAGCCAGGTAGTAACCAAAAGCAGCTGTGTGCTATGAGATTACCTACAACGCGCAAGTATATTTTTTTCTCCAAGCCAAAATAGCCGTCTCCTATCGACCGAGAAAATAGAACCAATCAGGACCGGCTTACATCAACTGGCATTTGGATGGCAAGAACATGCCTGTTGTGCTATTCCTCTTTCTTTGTATATATCTAACTCATCATAGAGCCATGCTTCATGCACTGTCAATGTTGTCAGCCAGTCACAACCAAGAAGATGAATTGGAGGAGATACATCATGTATGGGTTGTGTCAAGGAACAGTTTAGTGGAGTGAATATAACTGTCTGCCTAAATTGTCTTAACTGCCAATCCATCACATTGTGCTGCCAGCATGTCAACGAGAGTCTACTGTTCCATCACATACTGTCTTTGAGAGGAGGGAAGGATGTCCAGTACTGCCAACAGCTGTTTCACACCCAGAGACACTACTGTAAGGAGGTCCTAGCCCCTGCCTGCTGAGCCTAGAATAATATGCTTACCCAATAACTCCATCCACAACTCACCACTCAGCTTCAAGTGTTATTATTGTCATGCAAAGTGTAATGAAAGGTTATTGTAAAGACGTGAGATGCATTCAGTGCTACAACTACTAATTTATGAGATTGTCAAAGTTTTCTCACCTTGCCTAAATGTCACTGTAAAAAATCTTTTTTGACTATGTGAACAATTATGTGTAATAATTTGCATTTTTCCTGTAATATCTTATTCTTATTTTAATGCTGTTACATTTTACACTGTTCTAGTCCTGCACTTCATGCCCACATCTAACACATATCTCCGTATACTCATTTTGTTAACTATGTCATCACTCACATAATGCATTTGTCGTTGATATTCTCATATGTATTTAATATTTACGTTTAATCCATACACCATTTCTTGTGTTTATCATTGCAAAGTTAATATGTTTCTTTTCGATGATAGTATTTACAGTGACACATACATAACACAACTATTTTATTTGGAAGTATTTTCAGGTTTAATGTTTAGCTTTCTGTCCACAAACTATAATTTACAGTATGTACTTACTCAGATGTAGACTTCAGCTTATTACTGTCACAAGTCTTATCACAAGTCTTATCTGACACATTTACTATTAAGTTACATTCATATTTACTAATGTATTTAATTTCCAATGACATTGTGATTCACCATACGCACTTACACATTTCTACATATTAGTATTATTTACACGTGCCACACATGACTTGTATTACCAGTTATTGCATTTGTCATAACTGAATGAGTGTTGACAGGAGGATATTAATCAATATTACGATACTAACTCAATAACAAGTCCTGTTTCTTGAAAATGCAATCAGGGTTACCACATTTTTGTAGAGGTACAGAGGTTCTTTAATATCTTTGAATTGTTGTGGACATTTCTTCTTTGGCTTCAGTAAATGTGTCAGGTTTTTGTCACACTGGATACTTCTCATTTGAGTTTTCCATTGTGTAACTGGGTGACTGTGATGCTTGCAGAGACCATACGATCCTATCAGATGTCAGCAGCTTCAAGCATGGCCTTCAGCCAGTTATTCAGCTTTAAAGTACACATACTCATATCTACAGCAATCCCTGAGTATGTTTGTTGTGTTGGTTCTTGGTTCATTTTGTTTCATCTTTCTTGTGGTTGGAAAAGTTATCCCCCTTCCTTTTTTACTTTTGTTCAGATTAATTGATATGTGAGTAAATTTTAAAGTTGAGACTTTTGCTTGTCCACGCCCACTATCATAATTTAAGCGGAATACGAGGTGTGTTCAAAATGTAAGGTGACTTTCTACACTCCTGGAAATGGAAAAAAGAACACATTGACACCGGTGTGTCAGACCCACCATACTTACTCCGGACACTGCGAGAGGGCTGTACAAGCAATGATCACACGCACGGCACAGCGGACACACCAGGAACCGCGGTGTTGGCCGTCGAATGGCGCTAGCTGCGCAGCATTTGTGCACCGCCGCCGTCAGTGTTAGCCAGTTTGCCGTGGCATACGGAGCTCCATCGCAGTCTTTAACACTGGTAGCATGCCGCGACAGCGTGGACGTGAACCGTATGTGCAGTTGACGGACTTTGAGCGAGGGCATATAGTGGGCATGCGGGAGGCCGGGTGGATGTACCGCCGAATTGCTCAACACGTGGGGCGTGAGGTCTCCACAGTACATCAATGTTGTCGCCAGTGGTCGGCGGAAGGTGCACGTGCCCGTCGACCTGGGACCGAACCGCAGCGACGCACGGATGCACGCCAAGACCGTAGGATCCTACGCAGTGCCGTAGGGGACCGCACCGCCACTTCCCAGCAAATTAGGGACACTGTTGCTCCTGGGGTATCGGCGGGGACCATTCGCAACCGTCTCCATGAAGCTGGGCTACGGTCCCGCACACCGTTAGGCCGTCTTCCGCTCACGCCCCAACATCGTGCAGCCCGCCTCCAGTGGTGTCGCGACAGGCGTGAATGGAGGGACGAATGGAGACGTGTCGTCTTCAGCGATGAGAGTCGCTTTTGCCTTGGTGCCAATGATGGTCGTATGCGTGTTTGGCGCCGTGCAGGTGAGCGCCACAATCAGGACTGCATACGACCGAAGCACACAGGGCCAACACCCGGCATCATGGTGTGGGGAGCCATCTCCTACACTGGCCGTACACCACTGGTGATCGTCGAGGGGACACTGAATAGTGCACGGTACATCCAAACCGTCATCGAACCCATCGTTCTACCATTCCTAGACCGGCAAGGGAACTTGCTGTTCCAACAGGACAATGCACGTCCGCATGTATCCCGTGCCACCCAACGTGCTCTAGAAGGTGTAGGTCAACTACCCTGGCCTGCAAGATCTCCGGATCTGTCCCCCATTGAGCATGTTTGGGACTGGATGAAGCGTCGTCTCACGCGGTCTGCACGTCCAGCACGAACGCTGGTCCAACTGAGGTGCCAGGTGGAAATGGCATGGCAAGCCGTTCCACAGGACTACATCCAGCATCTCTACGATCGTCTCCATGGGAGAATAGCAGCCTGCATTGCTGCGAAAGGTGGATATACACTGTACTAGTGCCGACATTGTGCATGCTCTGTTGCCTGTGTCTATGTGCCTGTGGTTCTGTCAGTGTGATCATGTGATGTATCTGACCCCAGGAATGTGTCAATAAAGTTTTCCCTTCCTGGGACAATGAATTCACGGTGTTCTTATTTCAATTTCCAGGAGTGTATTTTTATGAAAAAATATTTACATATCCATCAATATTCTTGCTGTCCCTTCAAAGTAATACCCCCCGATACAATACACTTGTGCCAACGCTTCTTCCAATCCTCGAAGCACTTCTCATAAGCACCTTTTTGTACCGCCTTAAGTACTTCCAGCGATGCAGTTTTAATTTCCTCAATCGTTGAAAATCGCCGTCCTTTCATAAGTCTCTTCAGGTTTGGGAACAGGAAAAGTCACAGGGGGCCAAATCCGGTGAATATGGTGGCTGAAGCATGATTGTCGTGTTGTTTTTGGCCAAAAAATGTCTCACAAGCAACGATGAATGAGCAGGAGCATTGTCATGGTACATGAATTGTTTTTCGACAATTTCGGACTTTTTTTTGCGTATTGCTTCTCGCAAATGGCGCATAACGTCAAGGTAATACCTTATTTACCGTACGACCTTGAGGCAAAAATTAATGATGCACCACGCCACCGTAACGGAAAACTACAGAGAGCAAAACTTCAACATTTGATCGAACTTGGTGTGTTTTTTCCGGTCTTAGCTCTCCGGGATGCTTCCATAGGGAAGATTGGGCTTTGGTTTCTACGTAATAACCGTAAACCCATGTTTCGTCACCAGTTATGACCCTTTTGAGAAAATCGGGATCATCATTGACGTCATTCAAGATCTCGTGAGCGATTCTCATGATCAAAATCGAGAAGTTTTGGAAAAACTTTGATGACACATCCCATATCCAAAACACCCGAAAAAATTGCATGAAACTAACCGACCAATATGCTAGCATCCTCAGAAACTTCTCTTACGGTATTTCAACGATTTTCCAAAATAATTTCCTTCACAGCTTCGACTTTATCTTCTGTTGTTGATGTGCTTGGGCGTTCAGAACGAGATTCATCAGTAACATCCTCTCGGCCATTTTGGAAGAGCTTGTACCACCTGTAAACCTTTTTTTTTTTTTACTTAGTGCGGACTCACCGTATTCCACTGTCAACATTTCAAGTCTTTTAGAGCCTTGATTCCATTTTTCACACAAAATTTGATGCAAATTCTTTGCTCCATTCTTTATGATAATCAAAAATCACCGAATACACTAAAACACGTCTAACCTTTCTATCTATGAAAAACAAACGAATTATGCTGTACACTTGAAACTGTGAACATATGTTCGGGATATGTGCACCAACATAACAAAGAAAGATCGATGATAGAATGTACATCGCCCGTGCAATTCGAAAAATCACCTTGCTTTTTGAACAGCTCTCGTATGTCCGGCTGCCTCCGTCAGAGGTTCGAGTCCTCCACCGGGCATGGGTGTGTGTGTTGTCCCTAGCGTAAGTCAAAGTTAGATTAAGTAGTTTGTAAGCCTACAGACCGATGGCCTCAGCAGTTTGGTCCCATAAGAACTACGTGCCACCTCGTGTGTCCCATGCAAACATTTACTGTGAATGGAGGCTTGTGAAAGGTGGAAAGTTCTTTTGACCCGCCTTTCTTCCACTTCATTTATTTAACTGAGCAGACAGAGACAACTGTTTTATTTTCATTGGGTGGGGAAGGGTCTACGGTCAGTGAGATTACGAAGTCAGTGAGATTACGAAGAGGGTTGACAGTAGTTGTAATACTGAAATCAGTGGTAGCTAGATGCAGGAAGTTATTGGAGGTGGTGGAGCTGGAAGCTTGTTTTGTCAGGCAGCCACAGATCTGGCAAGGATCGCAGCGTTCTGTCGCAGGGGCACAGGCACAACATTTACGACTCCTTTTGCCGAGTTGTGACTGATTGGACCACTGATGTTTGTTTTCGGACGAGGAGAAACGCAATCTGCCGTTTCTGCAAGGGTGCTCAGGTTCATTCCTGGGGGAACCTTCCTGTAAGATTGGCATCAGTTAGGCCTGTGAAAACATTTCGCTGAAGTGGCCGAAATGTGGCAGCACTGCAGGACACCCAAAGCTGTGTCGTTAGGAGAAGTGTTGTGTGTTTTTCGAGGCTACATAGGTACAAAAGTTGCGCTGTCTCCCCTGCATGCAAAATACAGTTTGCTGATTGGAACGCCGACTGTGATTTCCAAAACTGTAACAGTGGATGCCTGTTCGATAACTCGAACTTTGTTAGGATCGGAGAAACTGTTTATTCCGGTTTTATCGAGTAATTCACTAAATTACAGACCCATATCATTAACGTCGATTGCAGCAGGATTTTCGAACATATATTGTGTTCGAATATTGTGAATTACCTCGAAGACAACGGTATATTGACACACAGTCAACACGGATTTAGAAAACATCGTTCTTGTGAAACACGACTCGTTCTTTATTTGCATGAAGTGCTGGAGTGCTATTGACAGGGGATTTGAAATAGATTCCGTGTTTCTGGCTTTCCGGAAGGTTTTGACACTGAACCACACAAGCGACTTGTAGTGAAATTGCACGCTTATGGAATATCGTCTCAGTTATGTGACTGGATTCGTGATTTCCTGTCAGAGAGGTCACAGTTCGTAGTAATTAACGGAAAGTCATCGAGTAAAACAGAAGTGATTTCTGGGGTGATTTCTGGGCTTCCCCAAGGTAGTGTTATAGGCCCTTTGCTGTCTCTCATCTATATAAACGATTTATGAGACAATCTGAGCAACCGTCTTAGGTTGTTTGCAGATGACGCTGTCGTTTATCGATTAGTAAAGTTATCAAAAGATAAAAAAATAACAAAACGATTTTCAAAAGATATCTTTATGGCGCGAAAGTTGAAAATTGACCCTAAATAACGAAAAGTGTGAGGTCATTCACTTGAGTGCTAAAAGGAATCCGTTAAACTTCGGTTACACGATAAATCAGTGAAATCTAGAGGCCGTAAAGTCAACTAAATACCTAGGAATTACAGTTATGAACAACGTAAATGGGAAGGAACACACAGAAAATGTTGTGGAGAAGGCTAATCAAAGACTGACTTTTATTGGCAGGACACTTAGAAAGTGTAACACATCTACTAAGGGGACTGCCTACACTACGCTTGTCTGCCCTCTTTTCGAATACTGCTGCGTGGTGTGGGATCTTTACCAGGTGGGATCCACGGAGTACATCGGAAAAGTTCAAAGAAGTGCAGCACGTTTTGTATTATCGCGAAATAGAGGAGAGAGTGAACACTGAAATGATATAGGACTTGGGATGGACATCATTAAAACAAAGGCGTTTTTCGTTGCGGAGAAATCACCTACTTTCCTCTCCGAATGCGAAAATACTTTATTGACCGCGACCTACTTAGGGAGAAACGATCACCATGATAAAGTAAGGGAAATCAGAGCTTGTACGGAAAGATTTGGGGTTCGTTCTTTCCGCTCACTATACGAGATTGGAATAACAGAGAATTGTGAAGGTGGTTCGACGAACCCTATGCCACGCACTTAAATATGATTTGCAGAGTATCGATGTTGATGTGGATGTAGATGGAGGGAGACAGTATGGTACACAGGGTGATATACAATTTGGGGAGGAGAGTGCAACTATTTTCCACTGGTGGTTTTTAGCTTCTTGGCTTTTTGTTTCACAGGCTTGCGTGAAGTGCGAGGAAGAGAGGAATCCGGTTGGGTGCTGTGGACCAGAGAAAAAGTAGGTCAGGTGCGGTGGAGCAGAGAAGTGGCTTCTGTTTTGAGCCATCGACGAGGGAACCAGATTTTAGCTTGAGCCGTGAGGTCTGGACGTGAAGCCGGATCCAGAGAACAGGAGGAAATGGAGGTCCACCGTTCAGTCATACACAGAGGCGCGCTGACCATCCCGTTCGATATTTCTACATGTGCACAGTGAGCATTTTGCTGCATGGGCACCAGGAACCTTTAGAGCGAATTTCACTCACTGCGCCAGCAGCCACTCACGGCAGGAGCAGTCGTTGCCTGATTTAAGCGCACTGTGCTATTTTGCTCCAATCAATACATCTCAGTCACTGTCAATCATATTAGTTACAGTCAAATCGCGTTATCCCTTTTTAAAGTCAGAATTAGTGTCGCTTTCCCACCCTCTGTTCAACTTTGTCAAGTATAGATCAGTACTCTTCATTTTATGAACACGAGCATAAAGATAATTGATGTGATGTGTTGAGCTATGTTATATGTCATTTATATCTTTTGGGAATAATTCCGTGGCCATACTGAATTATTCGAGGGTCGTTCAATAAGTAATGCCCCAGATTTTTTTTTAAGCTGTTAATATACATAGTCAAACGCCAGTGAAGTTTCGAACCGTTCTGGCATATGGCAGAGCTGTATTACAGCGTCAAAATGGCGTCTACATACGACTTAAGCTACAAGCAGCGAGCTCTTATTGAATTATTGTCTGCAGAAAAAGAAATCGTGGTGAACATCCTTAAAAGTTTGCGTGCAGTGTACAGCGATGCTGCAGTTGATAGGAGTACAGTAGGGCAATGGGTAAAGAAAGTTACAGCCTCATGAAATGCAGAAAGAGAACTCCATGATCCACGCTCGGGACGTCCTGTCACAGCCACTGCTCCAGACCTGCTGGATCGTGCGGATGCTGTTACGCATGTCGACCAGCGCATCATAACTTGACAGGTGGCTCTACAGTTGTCGGTCAGCATTGCAATGATCAAGAGTCTCGGATATTCAGAGAGGTGCTCACAATGGGTTGCACGAATGCTCGCAGCGGACTACAAGATTCAAGGAAAGGCCATTTCGTCTGAATTGTTGGAGCGTTTTGAGACCGACGGAGAGGCCTTTCTGTCACGGACCGTTACGTATAACAAAAGCTGGGTGCACCACTTTGCGCCGGAAACAAAAAGCAGTCCACGGAGTGGTATCATCCTTATTCACCACAAAAGAAGAAACTCAAGACAATACCCTCTGCCGGAAAATTCATGGTGACAATCTTCTGGGATTGTGAGAGCATAATTCCCGTGGGTGTGATGGAAAAAGGGTCAACCATCAATTCACTGGCATACGTGAAGAATCTGAATAAACTAATGAACCGTTTCCGACGTGTTCGATCGGACAAGAATCCATCATAAATCTTGCTCCAACACGATAATGCACGCCCATACACAAGTCTGAGAACTCGGGAACACATCGCCAAATCGAGTTGGACATCATTGCCCAATCCACCCTACGGTCCAGACGTGACACCCTCGGACTTCCATCTTTTTGGGCCGCTTAAAGATTCTTTACAGGGAACACACTTTGAAGGTGAAGAGAGTGTCAGTCATGCAGTGAAAACATGGCTACGCCTACAGGACAAGAGATTTTACCCGCAGGAAATACACGCTCTTCCACAACGTTGGCATACGGTCATAGAAAGTGATGGAAACTGCGTAGAAAAATACGACATGTACTAGACATATTGATGTATATTGTCACCAGATTCTGACTCCTGATATTAAATATGTTCTCAGAAAACAAGTGGTGCATTACTTATTGTTCGACGGTCGTATTTGTTATTCAGGTAGGAAAGATTACTTGATCATCTGTATTGATTTTATTTATCTATGTGAGGAGTAATAGGAGCAGTCTTGGAGTAAAATGCGTTGCATTGTCTTTAGTTTCACTACACAGGGACAAATATTTTCTCATTTGCATTTAATTTTCGTTGTGTATAAATCTTAAAGTTTTGTAACTGAGGGGTGGTTGTGTGTCTTTGCGATATTTAGATGCAGAAGTCCACCAGAGCTACTTACATATCTGCCCTCCAAACAGAGCACTTTGTATGGTTTCGTTTTTAAAAAAGTACTTGCTTCCTTCACTTAGATAGAAATTTATGCACACTTCTCTGCACCATCAGTTCCTGAAAACCACGTTCCATCACCGTGAACAGTCCATGACGTTAAATGGGTGTTACGTGACTCGTCCTATATGTAAGGTGTCCCATCTTCTTCCTGGAAAGTAAAAAAAAAAAAACAAAAAATCCTATGAACCGATGTACAGAAAAATTACTGACTGAGATAGAGCAGTTTCTCCCCTATCATAGCCCTCTGTCCATTGGCACCGGATGAGGTGCTCAATGGAATTGTAACATATCCTAGAGACGTGCTCCTCAGAAAATCACGCAGTCGTGCAGAAGCATCTGACTTCTCTAGTATTTTGTCGCATCCATGACACGCACGCTCCTGCAACTTGTGCACGCTGTTGATGAGTGTGTAATACACTAACGCCATTTAGGTTTCCACAGATGGCAATCTGAGGGATTAATGTCAGATGAAAAGCAAAGCCCTGCTTCTGGACGTCCTTGACCAGTCTATTGCTTACAGACTGCTTGGGTTAAAGACTATCGTACGTGGTGTGGAACATGCTCTGTTGCCGCTTTGACAAAGGGCACAGTTGCAAGCGTTACATGTGCGACTTCAGCATCACTGTCGCAAAGCTCAGACACGTACACAGCCAATAAGATATGAGCAGAGGTGGTCAACAGGAAGGCGGCCCACACGATCCAGTACTAAGCATTATCGACACAAGTGGAATGGCCAGTATCTCAATACGTATTTGTTTCCGTCTGTATGTTTTTGGGACTTTCTGTCATTTTGACCAGTACTACACTATGTGATCAAAAGTATCTAGACACCTTGCTGAAAATGACTTACAAGTTCGGGCCGTCCTCCATCGATAATGCTGGAATTCAATATGGTGTTGGCCCACCCTTAGCCTTGATGACAGCTTCCACTCTTGCAGACATACATTCAGTGAGGTACTGGAAGGTTTCTTGGGGAATGGCAGTCCGTTCTTCACGGAGTGTTGCACTGCGGAGAGGTATCGGTGTCGGTCGGTGAGGCCTGGCTCGAAGTCGGCGTTCCAAAACATCACAAAGGTAGGATTCAAGTAAGGACTATGTGCAGGCCAGTCCATTACAGGGATGTTACTGTTGCGTAACCACTCCGCCACAGGCCATGCATTAAGGTGTTCGATCGTGTTGAAAGGTGCAATCGCCATCCCCGAATTGCTCTTCAACAGTGGGAAGCACCAATGAGTCTTTTTAACTTTTAACACCCCATATATGCTGTGAACAGTGGCGGCTCTATCAGTCTACCTTAAGGTACACCCGACACTACATTGACTTCCACATACAGCAAAACCAAGATTTCCCCAATCCTTTAACAAACCTTCATATGACTAAGGACCCATCTTCATAAAAAATGTAACAAACTTTTAATCGATCTCTTACATAAAAATTAAATCTTTTGAATAACACTGAAGGATGGGGAAAAAGCCTTATTGCTCACTAATGAAACGAGTGAAAAGTCAGTTGTATTTAATATTGGAATAATTAAAAAATATTAAATTGGGCTTTTATCAAAATTTAGCAAATAGTAGTGTCATTGGTAGTAGATTAATCATTAATATCTGTGAAGGTAACTAATAATTCCGCTAAATGGCTCTGGAATACTGGAATGTGATAAGTTCTTACATGTACACAAACTCTATTCAGCAAGACACTGTACAGTTTAACGCTTTCCCTTGTCTAAACATTCTACCAAGAGAAATTTAGCTATTTCGCCATGACTGGTCGAAGTTCTCTAGTTCAAAGTGCACACTTTCGTACGCTCGTATTTGACCAACACTTTGAATGAAATATACTGAAGTGACAAAAGTCATGTGATACATCCTAGCCTGTCGAAGTGGCCGAGCGGTTCTAGGCGCTACATTCTGGAACCGAGCGACTGCTACGGTCGCAGGTTCGAATCCTACCTCGGACATGGATGTGTGTGATGTCCTTCGGTTAGTTAGGTTTAAGTAGTTATAAGTTCTGGGTGACTGATGACTTCAGAAGTTAAATCCCATAGTGCTCAGAGCCATTTGAACCATTTGATACATCCTAACACTGTGCCAGATCTCCTTTTGCACGGCACAGCGGAGCAACTCGACAGGGCATGGACTCAACATGTCACTGGAAGTCCCTTGTAGAAACACTAAGACATGCTGCCTCTACAGCCGTCTATAATTGCGAAAATATTGCCAGTGCAGGATTTTATTCACGAATGCACCTCTTGATTATGTTCCATGTTCTATGGGATTCATGTCGGGCAATCTGGAAGGCCCAATCATTTGCTCGAATTGTTGAGAATGATCTTCAAATCAATCACAAACTATTGTGGCCCGGTGAAAATACCATCATTGTTGGGGAACATGAAGTCTACGAAAGGCTGCAAATGGTCTTCAAGTAGCAGAACATACTTTCATTTCCAGTGAATGATCGGTTCAGCTGGACCGGAGGACCCAGTCCATTCCATGTAAACACAGCGTACACCATTATGGAGCCTCACCAGCTTGTACAGTGCCTTGTTAACAACTTGAGTCAATGGCTTTGTGGGGTCTGCGCCACACTCGAACCTTATCAGCATCTCTTACCAACATAAATCGGGACTCATCTCACCAGGTCATGCCTTTCCAGTCGTTTAGGGTCCAGCTGATATGGTCGTGAGCCACGGAGAGGCAGGCACTGCAGGCCATGCCCTGCTGTTAGCAGAGGCACTCGAGTCAGTCGTCTGCTGCCACAGCCCATTAAAGCCAAATCTCACCGCACTGTTCTAACAGACACGTCCTATATTGATTTCTGCTGTTATACCACGCAGAGTTGCTTGTCTCTTAGCAGTGACAACTCTACGCAAGCGAGAAGTACTTACAGATCAGCGTCTAATTCATTATGTGTAACACAAACAGCTTTCTCTTAGATTTCTGGTTGAAAGTTTGAAGTTTTCCTTGTGGTCATTGTTTTCGAAACACAGTACTGCAACTGCCATTTTGTGTGTCTAGATTGTCATTCGTTGCCAACTTTCTCAGGTTTAGTTTTCAATTGTTTTTTATGTAACTGTATGTGTACTGTTGTAAGTTCTGTCTGTGTGAGCTGTATGTGTGTGAGCGCATCACTTTTATTTTTTATTTTATTATTTGTTCATTTACTTTCACTTTTTTCTCCATTTATGTACTTGGAAGAGGAATGTGATTTGTGATCATCTAGTGGGATTACTGTTAATTATATGATGTCATTGTAAGCAGTAAGTGGTTAGTCATATTCGCTTGCTCATTTAGCAGTAGCTTCTTTTCAGCCTTTGCTTTCTATGTGTGGTAATTTTCTTGTAAGTTTAGGAGCTGTCTTTCATTATTTGTTTTTACATCTTCCTCTCTTATATTATTTTGTGATTGTTTTCTCGAAAATTCTTCGTAAAAGTTGATTGGCTTGTCCTATATTTCCATGCTCTAATATATTCTTTTTTTGTTCTCTGTGGTGAGCGTTATTGTGTTGATCACAGAAAACTACCAGAAAGAACTAGACATCATCACACAAACAGCAGCAGACAATTGGTACAATAGTAATCTAGTCAAAAAATCAAACAAAAAATTAAACTACAAATACAGTCAATAAACACGACACATAGTCAACGAAAAACGACAGAACAACAACACCACACCAGCAGGCACACATGGCAGTAGAACAGCTACGACACAAAGAATACATGAAAACAAGGAAGAAGGTTCAAGATGATAACAATGACCTAAAGCACAACTTCACACATAAAATAGCAAACATTTTCAAAAGACAAGGCGTAAATACAGCTTTCAAAACAGACAGTTCAATCCAAAAGTACATTCCAAAAGTAACAAAAGACACAGACATCTGCCAGAATGCAGGAATATACCAACTACAAAGCAACACAGGTGATGGAAGATATGTAAGACAAACCAGCAGAACATTTGACACCCAGTACAAAGAACATACCCGAGCATGAAAATATGGAAAAAAAACTTTTGAGGAACATTTAAGGGAAAATAATCACAAACCTATTACAAGAGAGGAAGAGATGAACATAGTTCGAAAAAAATACAGGAAGAGGCCTCCTGACCTTACAAGGAAATTACCACATACACAAAACAAAGACTGAAAAGAAGCTAAGTCCATTATAATTATCCGGGCTGTTATGCCGTGGTCGGTTGATGAATTCTGTGTCAATTCCCAACGTTTCGTTTCCGTCTGCGGAGGACATCTTCAAGGGGGTCTGTAGCTCGATGGAAGGTCCAATACACCCACTAGCTCGCTGCTGACTGTATTATAATGGACATGACATTTCCGGCCGTAAAAGTCTACATTTTAGTATGAAAAGAAGCTACTACTAAATGGCCAATTGATTACGACTATTCACTTACTGTTAACACTGATTGATCATATAACAGACAGTAATCCCAACAGATAATCACAAATCTCATTTGTCTCCCAAGTACATTAATGGAGAAAAAGTCGAAATGAATAATAAAATAAAAAATGAAAAAGTAACATAGACATACACACATTCACACACACAACTCACACAGACAGAGTTTACATCAGCACACATATAGTTACAGAAAAAAAATAGTTGAAAGCAAAATATGAGAAAGTTGGCAACACTTACAAGAATGAATGACACTCTAGACAAAGAAAATGGTAGTTACAGTGCCACATTTCGAAAACAGTGACCACAAGGGAAACTGCAAACTTGTTTGCCACATAAGAGAAAGCTGTTTGTCTTACAAATAATGAATTAGATGATGATCGGTAAGTACGTTTCCATTTAACTATAAAAATTCAATGAATTGTTTTAAATTGCTTACCTGTATGTGCAAACTAAAAACTTTATGTGCAAATGAAAAATCTTGTAATTTCAGGACACTCACTGAAAATGCTTCGTAACTAGGACGAAACGCGTCTGGATGCATAAGTAAATGCAAACGGCGTTTTTCATTTGAACTACTGCAATTTTTATACAGCTGCTGCGAAAATTGCCACCACAGGAAACTTGTTACAAATAATAAAATAGAATATCTGTTATTACTGTAGGATCTCAAGGTGTAATGCGGGCAAGTGCTAAAAGAATTTAACGAAAACATATACCCTTTAATTAACATCTTACTGTGAAAAGCCTTAATGGTCAATTCTGTTTTAGTTCAGTGCTCTAAACTACTGGAAAAATTATTTAAATTATGTGAGGTAGCTAACAATAACGAGAGAAGCTACATTTGAATTAAGCAAATCTAAATTAATTTTTTGTTAAAGAAACCATTCTAGAACACATATAAATCAGGGATGGAGAGCTGACTAACTATTACAAAGTTCGGCGAAAGAAACTTAGCTGTGAGGAACGGCGAATAGTTGCGCCACGTTTGCGGTACACAAACATATTCTGGTGACTAACCCTCGTTCAGTGACGCCGCTACAGCTTCCTTCTTGAAAAAGATAGTTAGTGTGAAAATGCAGTAAAAGATGCGTATCACCCTCTTGTTGGCAGAAGCACTGATGGTTGTCAATGGAAAACAATGTCAACCGTACTGAACGACGCAATGTTTGCCAACGTCACCACATATAATAAACACTTGTAACAAGTGCTCGTATGTAGCAGTTTTGTATAAGTTACACAGTTCGGAGTATGTGTTCAATTTTAAAACCGGTTCAGTCGGTAAACTTGTCCATTCGGAGACACTTTTGTACGCTATACAATACTCCTACGATAAAGAGCACGTTGTCACTGGTACACGGTGGTACACGGTTCTCAGTACTGTACACGCTCAATACCGTAATTACTTCTACTGTAATCAGTTCACTCGCAAACCTATTCTTTTAGTCACCGCTTTCATATTTCTCCATGATAACCGACCCATCTACACACTCGGCAATTCGCGTGGCGCTTCGTACACCGTCGCAATAGCGAACGTCTCTCTGCACTAGTCGTGTCACAGTCTTTATACTGTTCTGTGGAAGAGTAATCCAAGACCCGTAACATTTAAGTACACCTTTTCCAGAATTTTTTCATTTCACAAGACATTGGCAAACAGGCTGTATGTCCGCGGTCATGAAGTCGCTAACCACGCTAGCGTACTGTTCGACAATGCGCCATCTTGTCTAACTGCTGCCCACACACTGTTATATCTTCTGTTGCTGCCTATCGACACACATCTAAATTTTCGCTCTCGCAGAATATTACTATAGTTAAATCTTATTTTTTTTAATTGAAACATAAATGATTTTGACTTCAACAGCATCTATTAAATAAGAACCAACGAATACAACAAAATGAAACCCATTCAAATATGGCTCTGAGCACTATGGGACTTAACATCTATGGTCATGAGTCCCCTAGAACTTAGAACTACTTAAACCTAACTAACCTAAGGATATCACACAACACCCAGTCATCACGAGGCAGAGAAAATCCCTAACCCCGCCGGGAGTCGAACCCGGGCGTGGGAAGCGAGAACGCTACCGCACAACCACGAGCTGCGGACGAAACCCAGTCGGTGTGTGACTATTACAGAAGAGAACAAAGTATGAGGCGTTACATTCTTCGAGGGTTGCCCAGAAAGAAATGCACCACCTTTTTTCTTCAACAATTATTTATTGAACATAATGAGAATTACACGCACGAAAGAGTGGTGTTTTATAAACACACCCTGTTTTTCCAAGTAATCGTCCCGTTCTACGGTCTTCCTCCGGCGCGAAACAAGTGCGTGTATGTCCTGTCGGTACCATTTATTTCACTTTATCATGGTGACTTTCCTCAGGCAAATATAAATCACTTCGCAGGTTTCAGGAATCATTTTACTTGTGGGAACACAACTCCACCGAATTTGAGAGCCCTGTAACTTATGGCAGTGGCTAGAAATCATAATGTAGCTGACAGCCTCTCCTCGCAGGTTACGGCCTCTCTCGTGACTGTACTCCTTTTCGTTAAGAATGGTTTCGCGATTCAGCAGCTCCGAAAAGCATGTTCCATCCATACCTAGGTGAGTAGGAGAATCATCGTCTCCCAGCTCTTCAAGTAACAGAGCGCGGGTGAATTTCTTTCTTTGCACTAGCCACTTCCTTGCCCACAGCTTCCTCTCGCCTTTTCTTGGTCTTGTTACCTCTGCAATAGCCAACGCAAATCCCAGTTTTTGTTTCTGTCAGACCAAGCGGCATCCCGTCAAACGAACCTCAGTGAGCTTACTATAAGCAGTTCACAACCAGCGAAAGGAACAGGGCGGCGCTGTAATCGCTGACTGAAGTCGATCCGGGCCTGAAATTGGCGGTCGGTCGTTTGATACGTGTGCGGGGCCCTTTAATATCCACTGAAGCGCCAAAGAACTGGTATACTGGTATAGGCATGCGTATTCAAATACACACATATGTAAACAGGAAGAATACAGCGCTGCGGTCGGCAACACCTATGTAAGACAACAAGTGTCTGGCGTAGTAGTATTTTCCCGTACGACCATTGATGAGTGTACCGTGAATATCAGGACTGCGGTAAAACATCAAATCTCTCCCATCACTGCGGCTGGAAAAAGATCCTGCAAGAACGGGACGAACGACGACTGAAGAGAATAGTTCAACGTCACAGAAGTACAACCCTTTTGCTAATTGCTGCAGATTTATGCTGGGCCATCAACAAGTGTCAGCGTGCGAACCATTCAACGGAACATCATCGATATGGGCTTTCGGAGCCGAAGGCCCACTCATGTACACTTGATGGCTGCACGACACAAAGCTTTACGCCTCACCTGGGCCCGTCAACGTTGACATTTGACTGTTGATGATTGGAAACATGTTGCCTGGTCGGACGAGTTCCGTTTCAAATTGTATCGAGCTGGTGCATTTGTATGGGTATGGAGACAACATCACGGATCCATGGACCCTGCATGTCAGCAGGGGACTGTTAAGGCTGGTGGAGGTTCTGTCATGGTGTGGAGCGTGTGCAGTTGGAGTGATTTGGGCCCCTCATACATCTCCATATGACTCTCACAGGTGACACGTACGTAAGCATCCTGTCTGATCACCTGCATCCATTCATGTCCATTGTGCATTCCGTCGGACTTGGGAAATTCCAGCAGGACAATGCGACACCCCACACGTGCTCAATTTCTATAGAGTGGCTCCAGGAACACTCTTATGAGTTTAAACACTTCCGCTGGCCACCATACTCCCCAGACGTGTATTGAGCATTTCTGGGATGCCGTGCAACATGCTATTCAGAAGAGATCTGCACCCCCTGGTACTCTTACGGATTTGTGGACAGCCCTGCAGGATTCATCGTGATGTCAGTTCCCTCCAGTACTACTTCAGACATTAGTCGATTCCATGTCACGTCTACGTACTCGCTGGGGCCCTGCACGATATTAGGCAGTTGTACCAGTTTCTTTGACAGTGTGTATTCGACGTGATTGTCAAGCAGCGGACACTACTACTGTATCCACATATTACATGACTGATCATCTTATTCATCTGCATAAACTTACACTTTTAAACTGCCATTGATCACACCGAATAGAAATTCTGTCTTAAGTCATCCTGTATTCTTCTACAGTCACTCAACGACGACACTTTTCTGCACTCTACAGGGTCATGACCAGACAGCCCCAGACTGCTATTCACCCTACCCGTCACATCATTTACCTAATATAAAGAACAGACCGCGCCCGGTAGCTGAGTGGTCAGCGCGACAGGGTATCAATCCTGAGGGCCCGGGTTCGATTCCCGGCTGAGTCGGAGATTTTATCTGCTCAGAGACTGGGTGTTGTGTTGTCCTAATCATCATCATTTCATCCCCATCGACGCGCAAGTCGCCGAAGTGGCGTCAGATCGAAAGACTTGCACCAGGCGAGCGGTCTACCCGACGGGAGGCCCTCGTCACACGCCATTATTATAATATAAAGAACAAGAGTGGTCCAGTCACCTTTCCGATGGGCACTCCCAACGATATCCTTGTCTAGTCGGCTCTGGTGAATACTCATCCAGGACAACGTACTGGGTTCTATTACTTAAGGAGTCTTCGAGCTACTCAAGTATCTGAGAACATACTCGTGTTTCTATATTGGTGCGAAGTACAACTTGTTGAGGAAAGAAGAGAAGACAGACAACGTCATCCACGTTAATTAAAGAAAAATCTGTTATAGTTTTGCATTTCAAGTATCAGTAAATTATCAAGAGGCATAGGGAAATAAATGTAATAAGAACTGAATCGCTCTGATTCAGTAACATAAGCTACAACTTATTCATAAAGAAATACTTTCGAATACGTGTATAGTTGTAGCTTACTCCTCTGAAAGCGAAAGAATATAATCACAGTATTTCACCATGAGAAGCATATATTTCTGTTGCTATCAGTTCTTATTATGATAGGTACCTTTCTTGACACATAAGAATTTTGTATACTGTCTAATGATTCGCATATTCTTCACTCGAAAATCTTATATGCGAATCTTTTGTAAATGTAATTGCTTCTTCTTTAAGAGAAGACTATGTTGAAGATTCTTGCCGATTGGTAGCAGACAATCATAGAATTGGCTTCTTCTGTGTTGGGAAATAGTTTAATGGCTTTCGACGTTTTAGTATCACATCTATGTGGGCTTCTCTCCAATAAAAATGCGCTGACTTATCTGGCACGTTAAATTATGTAGGTATTGTGTTCCATACAATTTTCCTACGTTCCACATTCGCTTTATTTTCTGGAAATGTAGCGAACAGATCTTTATTTTGTTGGGTAGGTAAACGTCTTTTATGCAGAAGATCTTCTGAAGTTTACTAGCCATTTTTTGTTACTGAAAAAAAAAAAGATATCTGTACGTTACAAGATAATCGTAAATAAACTGCCCTGTAACGTACCATTTCATACCTCCTAGAGTTCATAGGAATTCAAAGAAAGACAATTATGATTTTTTAGTTATTGCTGATTTTTATTGCACTACATACTCTCCCTTTTGTAAGAATTATGTCACAGATCAAAATAAAAGATACTATTCGCACTTATCCGAAATCGTTTTCAGAGGTGTAGCTCAGTGTACGCTTGGAGCGTTGCTGCTACGATTTTTAACAAAAAGAGAAGAGTCGTGACCGTATGCGTTGGACTGTACCTCCGGCCAGACGATGTATTGCAGTGACAGAGAAAAGAGAATTCTTGTTCATAAAATCTTTGTTAGTTATTCAGTACAGTTCCTTCCGAGAACTAAAAGCGTTAAGAATCTCTCTTCATGTTGTTGTTTCTGAGTGTAATAATCAGCAATATTAAAATTTCGAGATCATTCCGAGACCACAAGAGAAGGGAAAGAGGATTTAAGTTCATCTCGAAGATTTTCTAGAGTGCAAACTCGAAAATTACGAACTCATCATTCTACACTCAGCAAAGCGTAAGTCGCATCTTTCGCAACACCATTTCTGACCGCAGACTATATTCTGTTCATCATAAGAATAAACCTGAAGTAAACAAACACAAACGCGATGGTTGGTCAGAAGCCGTAGCACACATATACAGGTGTTTTTACGCGCTTGGAAGCAGATCCTACTTATGTATTAGGTACCATATTACTAAGTAACGTTATACGAAACTTTAAGATTATCTAATGTATTAACAGCCATAAACCTTTTTCTTAATCACACTTTAGCTATGTACGTGGGCTGGAACTTTAATAGTGGCAACTATTTATTTACAGCTCGTACATAGTAGAAACGTGTTTCAAAGTTTTACTGACCTTCAAACTAGTCACCAGCATTTTTTATAACCCGTTGCCAGCGATTTGGAAGTCGTAGGATACCCTTAGCAGTGCCAGTTGTGTTGACAGCTCGAGCGGCGCGGTCTATTGCCCGACGAATTTGTAGCAGTTCTGAAGCGAATGCTGTGAAGTGTTTCCTTCAGTTTAGAAATCGAGTTGAACTCACGAGGACTTAAGTCAGGGGAGTGCAGTAAGTGGTATACCACTTAGCAGCCCCATCAGTCAAATCAGTAACAGCTTGCACTGTACGTGCTTCAGCATTGCCCCGCAAAATGATTGTCAGGTCCTGCAGAGTGTGTCATCACTTCTGTCTCTATGCTGTTCATTTTTGGAACACAACCTACGACCAGCTACACACTCAAAAAGTGCCGAGAAATAGGTTGTTCTTAAAGTTTTCCTTAAATTAAAAAAAACCGGTTTTGAAGTTTTCCGAGGCATCGTATTTGATACAGTTAACATGCAAGCACATAGTGCATGTATAGCGGAATAGGTATCAAATTGGCTTACTAAACTAGTGTGGCTTGTGGATTGCTAGGTCAAGTCTCTCCATAGTTACCATTTTCTTCGTTCGATTTGAAATATATTATGTAATTGTAAAATTAATTATTTTTAATGAATAATGCACGTCTTGTTTCTAATTACATATTGAAAGCGAAATTCCCGTTTTCATTTCAAATATAAATTCTTAAGTACCGATATTTTATGAAAGATCGTTAATAAAGGTTGCTTAAATAAAGAAAATTTAACAATGTAATTTTCTGGGCAAAAATGGAAAACCAAATAACTTTATTCAGACTATGTCCATCGTTTTATATCACAGATGTAGATAATTGTCGTAGAAACATGAAAAAAAAAACATTTTCACAGCATCGAGCATACCATACAAATGCTTACATTTTACATTTGCCGCTGTACCATTACGATATGAGCCAAACAGAACTGATTTGGAGCCAAAGGAATTTGGCCCGGGAAATAACATGACTATTTAGCTGCCAGACGAATTAGAACTAACGTGTGCAGCTTTTTCACGTGTCACTGCAGTACACTGGTAGGTTATGCAACGGCGCGTCATAAAAAGAGGAAATGCGGCGCCTGGGTGGCTACGTGGGTTCTATTCATTATCGACTCTTTATCGACGTAGTAAATGACAGTTCCAAAACTGAAATGTATTTCTCGGATTCAGATACAGAAGGACCTAACAGATTATCATACGACTGACTGTAATCACCTTCAGTGGCTTCAGTATTCAACAGTACAGTGAAATCCCTGTGGTATGCTTTTGTATCACACATAGATCGCTCAGAAAAATTAACCTGTGTTTAAGTTAGGAATTTTCATCACTCGTGTTTGTACTTAGAATATTACGTTAGGTGATAGCAGGAGCATTTTGTGCTTTCCGTCTGGTCACCTAAGAAGAGTGCAGGAGTGTTACCGAAAATTATTTCATTCCCTTTAAAAATTAAATAACATTCTAAACTGTTTTGTTTCTTTGTTTGTCTCTTTTTATGTCTGAACTGCAACTGCTCACATAATTGCAGATTACTTCGACCAGCTGGCTGGCCAGTGCTGTCTAAGTTTAATGCGCCGGTAGAGCTGTAATCCCGCATTATCACTCAGTCTGTGTACGTGTGACACAGCATAAAACGTATCCTTATGATGGTACTTGACTGTACTGGATACAGCTTGGCTTCCTCTCCACGTGAAAAGAAATCCAATCGCGGAAGAATACATGGCGTAATGTTTTCATCAGGTTTATTCTTATTCTGGTCCACGTATGTCTATATATGTATACATAGACCTGCTATTGCTGAGCTGATTCTTGGAAGTAATAGCACTTCAGCATAGTTAGGCCATAACAGACAATCTAAGCACAGCAGTTGTCAAAATTATGTGTTGTAATTAAGACAGAAGCGATTAGTTCGAATAAAGTGTGAACGACACACTTTAGATTCAAATTCTAAAAGTTTTGTAAGTCAGATTAATACGTTTGACATCTGCACGTGAGTAGCAGAAGCAAAATACTCCCAGGATCGAGTACGAGAAGTGTTGGATGGATTAAGCACACTATCCTTTGCTGCTGAATATTACGCCGAATCAATGAATACATGTAAATGCAAGCTGGCTGTTCTAAAGGCTTTTGTGGAAGACTAATACTGGTATTCAGTATCGCCAATTTAGTTGTTTTCGAACTAGATCTAATTTTTTGATAGACCATCTGGTTGAAAAAATTAAGATCTTGTTGCCAATGGGAAATTGAGTCTTCTTATAACATTATCCTGCTGAATTCTAGTCTTTTTAATATTAAATTCTTCGAAAAATGTGTTTTGTTCATCCCTAAAGATTAGTGTTGTGTTTCAGTATCTTCAACTTGCTTTTAACAGGTTATAAAAAAATTACTTTCCTGCAATTGGTTGTATTACAAAATCAGTTAAGAAACATAAGCTTAATTGTTATGGATACACAATAATGTAAATAATGGCTGCAAGATGTATGTAAGTAGGGGATTATTATACTTCGTTTTGTATTGTTTAAAGATGTAAGCGTAATATTCAAATTAAAAAAAGGTTAAAGTGCTTTAAAGGTTTGAAACAATGACATGATGAGTTAACTAACTTCAAATGTACGTACAATGTATAATTCCATTATAATTATTGGATTTCCATCGTCGAGGACTGAACAGTTGAACCAGTGTACAAATTCACAAATACTGCTTGCTATTATTCATATAAATCACTTATTGTTCAGTTCGTGTTAGTAGTAGATGTGCTCGTGCTTCTCATTCAAAGCCGTGGAGGATTCGTAGGACATAAAAGAGCTGAATGGTCACTTCTCCTTTTTGTGTTCGGGCATTGCGCTATACTGTTGAGTTATCACTCATGAGAAATGTATAAAAACAGGTTCAAAGATAAAGCCAGATTAATTTACATTGTACAGTGTGTAGTGCTATTATCAAGAATGTTCCTTTGCAAAACATCTGAGAAATGTTTTTGATGACATTATGTACAGTATTTTAATTGGCAAACCAACTGATATCAGTATCACTGAACTTCTAGCAGCAGCTATAATTTATCATAGCAAAACATTTCACAAGACTGCGTCGACACTTCTCACACTAATAAAGCTTGAAAAATGTAATGCTGAGTCTGTTTTATGAGCTATTAAAGAGGCATAAGAAGTTAATTTAGGTTTGAAGGAATTGCAGGAAGTAGCAACAGATAATGATAGTGTGTTGGTCAGTATTAATAATGGAGTATATGAAATACTTAAAAGGGAGATTCCACATTCAATACTTATAAGGTGTGTCTGTCATTCCATTCAGTTGGCAACCTCTGCAGCAACTACAGAATGTCTTCCAAGAAATTTGGACTTTTTGATTAGGGAAATTTGCAACTGGTTTTTTTCTATCTTTTTCATGACAGCTCTTTAACTGCCAGATTTTCCCAGACCTAAATGATGGGGAGCTACCATTGAGAATTCCCCAACCTCATGACATGAGATTATCCACTGAACCTGCAGTATGTAGAATAATTGATCAATCTTTGTACATCCATATTTAAAATGGATTATGTTGGGACACAGCTGGTATAATTTTTTATTAAAAATTCAATTCCTCCAGCTGTACTTAAGATTTTATATTTATTTGGCTACTAGTTTTGACATTGCATCAATGCCATCTTCAGGCCCGTACACTTTGATGAAATCAATTGTGTGTGGCTGAGTACTAGAAGTTTGCAGTGAGACCAAATTGTGGTCCACATGGATGGTGGGCAGTAATTACCTATATATGAAATTTTATTAATAAACAAAAAATATATTAAAAATTATCTTAATTAACTGGAATGAATGATCGACATCATCCACAACAACCTTCTATGTAATAATGAACAAGTTATTATGATTATTGGTGAGTAAAATAATCCATAGATTAAAGCTAAAGATTTTGCTTTAATTCTAGAATACAAAAGAGTATATAAAGCTTTCAAACACATAAATGAAGATGACAAAACAATTTTACAAAATTTAAGGCCCTCTAATTTTTCGAGGTCAAATGTATAATGAAAAATTTACACTATTCATCAATGGGGGAGGACTCTATTCTTTAATTTTTAAACTAAAAAAGAAGAAGCTAAATAGTTTAACAAATAGGTTACACATGAATTTTTGCCATCGATTCATAACAATGGAGAATATAAAATTAAAGAGGAAGTAACTCACCTGAAAAATTTAAATGAAATCAAAGATGAAAATCTACAAGGCCTCAGTGGAATAGTTCATGATGTGGTAGGAATAATAAGCAAAAGAAACAGAGAAGTAGATACATTATTACCATATGCTGATCCTCAAACATTGGATTAGAATTTAAGACCAACTTCATTCTTTTAAGATTATTTGCGTATGAATATAATTATTATGTTATAGAACACAAAGAAAAATTTCCAAAAGCAACTGTACATTATTCAAAATAGACATCCAGTTTTTGAAGAAATATTAAGAATTAATTATGATCCTAATTCTAAAAATTTATATCAGACATAGAGAGAAAATTTACGTACTATTTGCTATTGTAAATATTTTAATATATTGAATGATTATACTTAAGAATAGTCGCTTAATGACATATTTGATTTTGTTCAACAAACTTTTAATTATATTCTTTTAATAATATTTCTACACATTGCACAAGAAACATGTTCCCAGTCCACACATTCTTTATGAAAAATATGATTATAATTATTTTTTAAAATTGATAATTTTAATCAGTTAAGCATAGAGAACAAGTGGCTGCTTCAGCAACCTCCTGGCTATGTATTCACTACCTTCAGCCTGCTGCATTGTTTCATAAGGTTTTATTATTTTTAGTATGAAAGTGCTGATAGTTGTTAATATTTCAAAACAGATCCCTAATTAACCTTTTCTTTAAATTCTATTATAAAATCTTCAGGCAGTATTTGTGTATGGATATATCATTCCAAATTGATTTGTCCTGAAATTCTCTTAAAAAATCTTCAGACAATTCATCATCAAATACTGTAATATCCCAAAACAATTTGTCTTGAAATTCTTGCATACCTTCATCAGTCAATTCTTGATCAACTAATACATATTCCCAATATAATGTATCTTGAAATTCTTGCATAAAATCTTCAGCTAATTCTCGATCATATGAAATATCCTTCCAACTTATTTTATCCTGAAACTCTGTAATGAAATTTTCTAGACAATTTTGGATTATATGGCATGCTAACCCAATCTTTTTTGTCTTGAAATTCTCCTATAAAATCTTCAGATAATATTTGATATCTTGATATACATAGCCAGTTGACTTTAAATGGAAATTCTCTTATAAAATCTTCAGATGCTTTGTGATACTTCGATATGCACAACCAGCCAAACTTATTTTGAATTTCTGTTTTGAAGTTTTCAGTTATTTCACAACATTTTATTGTGTCTTCCCAATTTAATTTATAATGAAATTTTCTCATAAAGGTTTCAAATAATATACAACATAGTGATCTTAGATATTTCTATGCCATTTCATCAAGTGGATTTTCATTTTTAATATAATCAACAGCTATTTTCCATTAATATCATTTGTTAAAAAAATACATGTTATTGCCAAAAACTTAATTTTGTACACATAAGATAAATCATTTGAATAAATTGCTGTTGATTTGTTTTTAGTTCATCTGTCTCATTATTTTTGTTAATATCATTTTTGCTATTGTTAATAAGAACAAGCACTGAAACTAAATTTGTGTCAGGGAGATGATCAATAAGTTGTTGCTTTCTCAGTTTAGAATAATCTTTTATTCTTAGATGTTTTGCTCTACCTTTAAATCGTTGACTTTTAGGCTCTCCATTTATAAGAATTATTTTCATTAGAAAATGGAAACTATTTCCAGACACCTGTAATTAAGAAGATTTTAAGCTTTATTCATTATGGAATTTCAGAGTGTATGAGCATACACCCTAGAAATTAAAAGATACTGGTTTGGTGAATGTTATACTTGGGAAATTGAACAATATAAAATGTTTCTGTTAAATTTCTTAAAGAGAATAATTATTAAAACATAATTTTCTTAATAAAAATGATTTTCATTTAATGGCACCTCCAGCAAGTACACCTAATTCTGTTTGCAATTCAGAATCATCTGTGTTGAATATTTTTGAATGTATTCAGAAAAATGATTGTCAACTAAATTTGGGAAATTAGTTTAAAGATATTTGATGCAGTAAAAGACCGCTTTAGAATTGCTGGTTTTCTTTATTTGAAGAGAATAATGTATTGATCACAAAGGTTATTTTATGCTTTACATATCCAGGGGGCTAAATTTTTAGCTGTTATTATAATATAGATTTCATCACCATAAAAGAAATTACAAAGATTTTCAAGGTGTCAAGAATTTGACAACCTGCAAAAATGTAATACTCCAATGGATAACAGTTTATCTTCTGAAGAATTTAGAATATTTAAAAATGTAATAAGAATTATTTTCCTTAAATGGCAGCTATAGCAAGTACATCTAATATTGAATCATTTATGATGAATATACTTGAATGTATTCAAAAGAATAACTATTAGGTTTATTTAGGAAGTTCGTTCAAAGGTATTTGGTTTCTATTGTTTCAGGGAAAATGTGTTGATTACAGATGATACTTGTTTTATTCATTATGGTCTGACTTATAATGCAGATCCCATGAAGACAGGCTGTGAAAAAATTAGAAAACTAAAGCCAAACTTTACTCAGTCTTTAAATAATTATGATCTTGACTAATAACAATAAATACAAATGACAATTCACTTGCTTTAGAATATGAATACATACAGAATGAAATAAAAATATAACACCTAATAATTTATATAAGAAAACTTGAATACTTGTAACAACAAAAAATTTTAAGAAACTTGTAATGAGTTTAAAAATAAAAATAATTGATGAAATTAAAGATTAGTATATAAAACTTGAATATATACTATTTAATTATCTGAATATACAAGGAGTACAGAACAAAACAAATCTCATCTACTGGAAAATGAATCAAAAATAGAAGAACAAACACAACAACTACAACTACAACTACAAGAAAAAGAAAACAGAATGTTTACATTTAAAAGATGTAGTAGATAATTTGGGAGAAATGAAGTAAGAAGAGTTTAACTATATTGCTAAATCTAAACATTATGCCAAAAAAAACTATTTTAATGTATTTGGTGTTCAATCTGAATTATATTTAAAAGGTAGATTTTCTAAGTGTAATAGCAACTGACTGGATGATGATAAATTATTTTATGTGTTTTATGTGTTATGCTTGTTGAAAGCATAGTTGAAAAATATTTAGATGTACATAAAAATAACATAGAGAAAATATTTTAATGATCTAAAACATTATATCAAATTATTCTGTGAAGATACAAACAAGTTTGTTGATTTAATAAATTCTCATAGAAATAAAATATATTTGTATATAAGAACTGTACAACCTATAGAGTTTCATACGATTTTTACTGAACAAGAAGTGTTAGTACAACTGAAGACTGGAAGTAAAACACATGAAATATAAACTATTGTGTTCGATAATTGGTCTAAAGGAAATCTGGCTGTATTTATTTGTGAAATTTATGAAGAACATCTGGATAAAAGTAATAATCGACAATGCAATTTTGTCATATGATGACATGATGGAGACTGTGGCTATTGTTTGAAGACAAATGTTGATGGTGTTAGGACAGCAACCAGCCACAAATTTTTTTTTAGTTCCTTTATTCAAAGGGTACAATTACTGGTTTTGAATCGTTGTGATTCATCCTCGCACGGTTTACACGGTTTCTTTATGACATGTGGTGTGTTTTTTACAGATTAATTGTCCTAAAAGATAAATAATACATAATTATTTACATGTGCAACAATAAGATTACAGTGGGAATGTATTCACATCCGTTGGACGAATATTTTGAAAACAAACACTCCAAGCCGACATTTCACGTAAGTCACGTGCAACGAAAATCTATAACGCAACCATCTGTGTGTGGCGTGTTTATAATTATGTATTATTTATATTTTAGGACAATTAATCTGTAAAAAACGCACCACATGTCATAAAGAAAGCGTGTAAACTGTCTGAGGATGAATCACAACGATTCGAAACCAGTAACGGTATCCTTTGAATAAAGGAACTGATAGTAAATTTGTGGCTGGTTGCTGTCCTAACACCATCAATAATCGACAAGTATGAATATAACAGTTTACTCAATACTGCACATCAAAGTTTAACGTCTGCAGGAACGAACTTCTGAAACTAATGATGTGCGAGACAGGTAGCTGCATGTGGGTGTAGGAACAAGAAGACATGCGGGAGACTTTGTCATTTGTGTTGACAGTACGTTGGGGATGTGTAAAAGGAAATGTCTGCGACTTTCACTCGACTGGACGACTGCCGACTGGAAACTGTAAAAGCCAATGTACCCTTGATGACTGGCTGCACGACACAAAACCTTTACACCTCGCATGGGCCCGTCAACACCAACATTGGTCTGTTGATGACTGGAAACATGTTGCCTGGTCTCGTTTCATAATTGTATCGAGCGGGTGGACTTGTATGGGTATCGAGACAACCTCATGAATCCATGGACCGTGCATATCAGCAATGGACTGCTCAAGCTGGTGGAGGCTCTGTAATGGTGTAGGCAGTGTGCAGTTGGAGTGATATGGGACCCCTGACACGTCTAGATACGACTCTGACAGGTGACACATATGTAAGCATCCTGTCTGATCACCTGCATCCATTCACATCGGCGTAGGCAGTGTGCAGTTGGAGTGATATGGGACCCCTGATACGTCTAGATACGACTCTGACAGGTGACACACACGTAAGCATCCTGTCTGATCACCTGCATCCATTCACGTCAATTGTGCATTCTGACGGTCGATTGCAGCAGGAAAATGCAGCACCCCACACGTCCATAATTGCTACAGAGTGGTTCCAGGAACACTCTTCTGAGTTTAAACACTTCCGCCGGCCAACAAACTCCCCAGATATGAATATTATTTAGTATATCTGGGATGCTTTGCAACGTGCTGTTCAGAAGAGATCTCCACCCCCTCGTATTCTTACGGATTTATGGACAGCCCTACAGAATTCGTGGTATCAGTTACCTCCAGCACAACTTCAGACATTATTCGAGTCCACGCCGCATCGTGCTGCGGCACTTTTGCGCGCTCGCGAGAATCCCACCCGATGTCAGACAGGTGTGCCAGTTTCTTTGGATCCTCAGTGTATAACCGCCTGCTTGATAGCGAATCCGTCCACCTTTAGAACGTGCTAAAGCACTGCCTCTGTCTGCCACGGATTCGACGTGTCCTCGATAGATTTATTCTACATCTACATTTACATTTACACTCCGTAAGCCACCCAACGGTGTGTGGCGGAGGGCACTTTACGAACCACTGTCATTATCTCCCTTTTCTGTTCCAGTCGCGTATGGTTCGCGGGAAGAACGACTGTCTGAAAGCCTCCGTACACGCTCGAATCTCTCTAATTTTACATTCGTGATCTCCTCGGGAGGTATAAGTAGGGGGAAGCAATATATTCGATACCTCATCCAGAAACGCACCCCCTCGAAACCTGGCGAGCAAGCTACACCGCGATGCAGAGCGCCTCTCTTGCAGAGTCTGCCACTTGAGTTTGTTAAACATCTCCGTAACGCTATCACGGTTACCAAATAACCCTGTGACGAAACGCGGCGCTCTTCTTTGGATCTTCTCTATTTCTCTATCTCTTCCGTCAACCCGATCTGGTACGGATCCCACACTGATGAACAATACTCAAGTATAGGTCGAACGAGTGTTTTGTAAGCCACCTCCTTTGTTGATGGACTACATTTTCGAAGGACTCTCCCAATGAATCTCAACCTGGTACCCGCCTTACCAACAATTAATTTTATATGATCATTCCGCTTCAAATCGTTTCGTACGCATACTCCCAGATAGTTTACAGAAGTAACTGCTACCAGTGTTTGTTCCGCTATCATATAATCATACAATAAAGGATCCTTCTTACTATGTATTCGCAATACATTATATTTGTCTATGTTAAGCGTCAGTTGCCACTCCCTGCACCAAGTGCCTATCCGCTGCAGATCTTCCTGCATTTCGCTACAATTTTCTAATGCTGCAACTTCTCTGTATACCACAGCATCATCCGCGAAAAGCCGCATGGAACTTCCGACACTATCTACTAGGTCATTTATATATATTGTGAAAAGCAATGGTCCCATAACACTCCCCTGTGGCACGCCAGAGGTTACTTTAACGTCTGTAGACGTCTCCCCATTGAGAACAACATGCTGTGTTCTGTTTGCTAAAAACTCTTCAATCCAGCCACACAACTGGTCTGATATTCCGTAGGCTCTTACTTTGTTTATCAGGCGACAGTGCGGAACTGTATCGAACGCCTTCTGGAAGTCAAGGAAAATAGCATCTACCTGGGAGCCTGTATCTAATGTTTTCTGGGTGTCATGAACAAATAAAGCGAGTTGGGTCTCACACGATCGCTGTTTCCGGAATCCGTGTTGATTCCTACAGAGTAGATTCTGGGTTTCCAAAAACGACATGACAGGCGAGCAAAAAATTGAGGTACTTGGTACCGTCAAGCAAATCCTGCAAATTACTCGCAAAAAGCTCAGTAACGCGAGAGATGATCCTTTGCGTCTGGTGCAAGTTCGGCTATCGCGTAGATGTTTGCCACGCAGAACGAAGGACACAGATAAAAGTTTATAATCCTTGTTTGCTAACTTCGTAATCTTTTGCTTTGATATGTATAAAGATTGTCTGTTCAGTCTGTATATTATAAAATAAACATTAAATAAATTGGGTCCATGTTTTTGAACGACCCTCTATATAAAGAACGGTTCAAACTGCTTGCAGCATCATAGAGCTATACTGGAACGCATGTAGGCATACACAAATCGATTTTTATACAGGGTGGTCCATTGATCGTGACCGGGCCAAATATCTCACGAAATAAGCGTCAAACGAAAAAACTACAAAGAACGAAACTTGTCTAGCTTGAAGGGGGAAACCAGATGGCGTTATGATTGGCCCGCTAGATGGCGCAGCCATAGGTCAAACGGATATCAACTGCGTTTGTTAAATAGGAACCTTAATTTTTTATTACATATTCGTGTAGTACGTAAAGAAGTATGAATGTTATAGTTGGACCACTTTTTTCGCTTTGTGATAGCACTGTAATAGTCACAAACATATGGCTCACAATTTTAGGCGAACAGTTTGTAACAGATAGGTTTTTTAAATTAAAATACAGAACGTTGGTACGTTTGAACATTTTATTTCGGTTGTTCCAATGTGATACATGTATCTTTGTGAACTTCTCATTTCTGAGAACGCATCCTGTTACAGCGTGATTACCTGTAAATACAACAGTATTGCAACAAATGCTCAAAATGATGTCCGTCAATCTCAGTGCATTTGGCAATACGTGTCACGACATTCCTCTCAACAGCGAGTACTTCGCCTTTCGTAAAGTTCGCACATGCATTGACAATGCGCTGACGCATGTTGTCAGACGTTGTCAGTGGATCACGCTAGCAAATATCCTTCAACTTTCCCCACAGAAAGAAATCCGGGGACGTCAGATCCGGTGAACGTGCGACCAATCCACCTGTTATGAAATATGCTATTCAATACCGCTTCAACCGCACGCGAGCTATGTGCCGGACATCGACCACGTCGGAAGTACATCGCCATTCTGTCATGCAGTGGAACATCTTGTAGTAACATCGGTAGAACATTACGTAGGAAATCAGCATACATTGCATCATTAAGATTGCCATCGATAAAATGGGGGTCAATTATCCTTCCTCCCACAATGCCGCACCATACATTAACCCGCCAAGGTCGCTGATGTTCCACTTGTCGCAACCATCGTGGATTTTGCTTTGCCCAATAGTGCATATTATGCCGGTTCACGTTGCCGCTGTTGGTGAATGACGCTTCGTCGCTAAATAGAACGCGTGCAAAAAATCTGTCATCATCCCGTAATTTCTCTTGTGCCCCGTGGCAGATCTGTACACGACGTTCAAAGTCGCCGCCATGCCATTTCTGGTGCATAGGAATATGTTACGGGTGCCGTCGATGTTGATATAGAATTCTCAACACCGACGTTTTTGAGATTCCCGATTCTCGCGCAGTTTGTCTGCTACTGATGTGCAGATTAGCCGCGACAGTAGCTAAAACATCTACTTGGGCATCATCATGTATTGCACGTCGTGGTTGACGTTTCACATGTGACTGCACACTTCCTGTTTCCTTAAATAACGTAACTATCCGGCGAACGGCCCGGACACTTGGATGAAGTCATCCAGGATACCGAGCAGCATACATACCACACGCCCGTTGGGCATTTTGATCACAATAGCCATACATGAACATGATATCGACCTTTTCCGCAATTGGTAAACGGTCCATTTTAACACGGGTAATGTATCACGAAGAAAATACCGTCAGCACTGGCGGAATGTTCCGTGATACCGCGTACTTATACGTTTGTGACTATTACAGCGCCATCTGTCACAAAACGAAAAAAGCGGTCAAACTTTACGTACTACACGAATATGTAATAAAAAATAGGGGTTCCTATTTAAGAAAACGCAGTTGATATCCGTTTGACCAGTGGCAGCGCCATCTAGCGGGCCACCATAGCGCCATCTGGTTTCCCCCTTCAAGCTAGACGAGTTTCGTTCTCTGTAGTTTTTTCGTTTGATGCTTATTTCGTGAGATATTTGGCTCTGTCACTATCAATGGACCGCCCTGCATAGCTGTGTAATTTTTTCTGTTGATACATGCAACTATCAAATGTATTGGAATTTATGTGTGGTCTTTTAACAGAATTACGTCCAATTTGCACATGTGCTTAGTTTCAGTCAGTATTCACTGTGAGAACTGCCGCGGAAGCCTACGTTTACATGTCCTTAGTTTGTTTGACTGTAAGCTATGAAGTGTCCTCTATTATTCTATGTTGTTGTTCCGTGCGTGATATGCAAATTTGTGACTTCTTAAAAATGGCTTTGTTGACGCTTGAAGCCGCTCGTGGATGACTAAACAAACAATGTGCATGTCGAGCTATCTTCTTATTCACTGCCATTCTGCAGTTGGCCGTTACAGTGGGACTGATTAACTGTTTCAGGGAAGGGCGAGGTTATCACTGCTGCCAAGGGGAACACGGAGGCATTAGCTCTCATCTCGTGTTACATAATTCCTTACGGAACTTGTTACGTAACCAAGGACACTAAGTGAAATGACGAACAGCCCGCGTACTGTAATATCGCTATGCATAAAGAGACTGATAGACCCACACACACACACACACACACACACACACACACACACTCCTGTCAGCACCCAAATACGCCGCGACAGGCGCACACTCCGATTCTAGCCCTCCCAGAATCCACGTGCATTCTGTTCAAAGCTCCGATACAGTCAGTCACTGTTTGGTAAGTTCCCCCTATGGAGTCTGTAACTAACTACGTGGTGTGATGCTGAAGACAGTAAGTGGCGCAGCTCACACAATCAACGAACACAGATACGAAAGTGAGTTTTTTTCCTCTCCAAGGAAGACGGCGTGTATTTTTGTGGTGATATCGTGTTTATTATGGAGACTCTTGGCCATCAGTTTCTTATAAATGACTGCGACTTATTCATGGACGCTTGTAAAGTAAGTGTGAAAGCAGTACATGTTCGTAATGCGAACAAATTGCGTTCTGTTCCGTTTGCTCATGTAGTTAATCAGATGAACTCATACGAAAAACTTTAAACTACGAGGTGCATTCAAGTTCTAAGGCCTCCGATTTTTTTCTCCGGACTGGAAAGAGATAGAAACATGCGCATTGTTTTAAAATGAGGCCGCGTTTTTTGTCAATACGTCCCAGAGATGGCAGCACCGTACGGCATATGGAATTTTACCACCAGCGGCGAGAATGAGAACTGATTTAAATACTTAAAATGGCGACGTTTTCCTTACTTGAACAGCATGCAATCATTCGTTTTCTGAATTTACGTGGTGTGAAACCAATTGAAATTCATCGACAGTTGAAGGAGACATGTGGTGATGGAGTTATGGATGTGTCGAAAGTGCGTTCTTGGGAGCGACAGTTTAATGAAGGCAGAACATCGTGTGACAAGAAACCGAAACAACCTGGGGCTCGCACAAGCCGGTCTGACGACATGATCGAGAAAGTGGAGAAATTGTTTTGGGGGATCGCCGAATGACTGTTGAACAGATCACCTCCAGAGTTGGCATTTCTGTGGATTCTGTGCACACAATCCTGCATGACGACCTGAAAATGCGAAAAGTGTCATCCAGGTGGGTGCCACGAATGCTGACGGACGACCACACGGCTGCCCGTGTGGCATGTTGCCAAGCAATGTTGATGCGCAACGACAGCATGAATGGGACTTTCTTTTCGTCGGTTGTGACAATGGATGAGACGTGGATGCCATTTTTCAATCCAGAAACAAAGCGCCAGTCAGCTCAATGGAAGCACACAGATTCACCACCATCAACAAAATTTCGGGTAACTGCCAGTGCTGAAAAAATGATTGTGTCCATGTTCTGGGACATCGAGGGCGTAATCCTTACCCATTGCGTTCCAAAGGGCACTACGGTAACAGGTGCATCCTACGAAAATGTTTTGAAGAACAAATTCCTACCTGCACTGCAACAAAAACGTCCGGGAAGGGCTGCGCGTGTGCTGTGTCACCAAGCAACGCACCCGCACATCGAGCTAACGTTACGCAACAGTTTCTTCGTGATAACAACTTTGAAGTGATTCCTCGTGTTCCCTACTCACCTGACCTGGCTCCTAGTGACTTTTGGCTTTTTCCAACAATGAAAGACACTCTCCGTGGCCGCACATTCACCAGCCGTGCTGCTATTGCCTCAGCGATTTTCCAATGGTCAAAACAGACTCCTGAAGAAGCCTTCGCCGCTGCCATGGAATCATGGCATCAGGGTTGTGAAAAATGTGTACGTCTGCAGGGCGATTACGTCGAGAAGTAACGCCAGTTTCATCGATTTCGGGCGAGTAGTTAATTAGGAAAAAAATCGCAGGCCTTAGAACTTGAATGCACCTCGTATTACTCACATTTACACACTATGGGAAATACAAATAGCGTATAAGTGGAGACCTCGAGGTAACTGGAATTCTTCTCGGGATGCAAAAAACTTTGCGCAAGCCGAGAATAAAACTTAATATTTGAGGACCATTGAACAAGTAATGCGACAAATGTTTTTTTGAAAGCTGGTTGGGTTTTGTCCAGGCGTCAAATACATTATTATTCTCTACTCTATTGCTACAAAACTCTATTTTTCAACATAATCTCCATTCGATGGGACGGCATTACGCCACCTTACCGGGAGAGCTTTTATGCCCGTATGGTAGCACTCTGCTGGTCGAAGCCGGAGCCAACGTCTTGCTGCCTCAGCAACTTCTCCATCATCCACGTACTGTTCCCTCGGAGCGCATCCTTCACTGGGCCACGTGTCGGAAGGTGCGAGATCTGGCCTGTAGGTCGAAGAAAAGTCCAATGAAGTTTTGTGGGCTCCTCTCGGGTGCGCAGACTTTTGTGAGGCCGTGGGTTGTCATGGAGAAGGAGAAGTTCGTTTGCTTTTTGTGGCGACGCTTCTTCCGTTTCCTGAGGATAGGAAAATACATTTCAGAGTTGATCGTTGGGCCATTACGGAGGATGTCAAACGGAATAACCCTTTCATAGTTCCAGAATATTGTCGCCTTGACCTTACCGGCTGAAGGTGCGGCTTCGAACATTTTCTTCAGAGGAGACGTGGTGTGGCGCCACTCTGTGGATAGCTGATTTGATTCCGGTTCGATGTGATAAACCCGTGTTTCATGGCCTGTGATGATGTTCGACAAAAAATTGTCACGAACAGCTTCGTAACGCACAAGAAATTCTCCACAGACATATGGTCTTCCGTTAGACGCGAGGAACTCAGTGTTTCAGCACTACCGACGAAGACGTTCAGCTGTGCAGCAAGGTGATTGATTATGGTCCGTCGATCACATTGAACGAGAGTGGCCGCACGTTACAACACTGAAGGGTCACAGCAGTGTTCGGCCTGCTAGCACGTGGGTAGGTTTGCGCCATCTTGTTGGGATGATGAGGAGACGTCTCGCCCAACGATTCACTGTGCTTTTGTTCACTGCCAGGTCTCTGTAGACACGCAGCAAGCAGCCGTGAACATTAGCGACGCCCTGGTTTCACATCAAAAGAAAGTCAATGACAACTCCCTGCTTGGAACGCACCTCCATTAGTCGCCTACTGCACTGCAGAACTGTTTGTGATCGTGTTTCCAAGTTCCTGTTATGTTAGTGACAATTTGTGAACAGTGACCAGGAGAGGCACGGAAATGGAGGCACCCCAGCGCATCACTGCGAGACTACCACGGCAGAAGAAAAAAGATGACCACAGCATTGCCGGCCGAAGTGGCCGCGCGGTTCTGGGCGCTGCAGTCTGGAACCGCGAGGCCGCTACGGTCGCAGGTTCGAATCCTGCCTCGGGCATGGATGTGTGTGATGTCCTTAGGTTAGTTAGGTTTAACTAGTTCTAAGTTCTAGGGGACTAATGACCTCAGAAGTTGAGTCCCATAGTGCTCAGAGCCATTTTGAACCACAGCATTTACGAAAAGACTATGTAACATCAGTATGGCCTTATTTTAAAGTAGTTTTTGCAGTGCCATTTAGCCTGAAGATGAGGTTTACCTCAAAACATGTCGCTAAATAAATAAGTAATACAATAGTTGACAAAGTTTGTGACTGGTAGCGGTAATTTAAAAAAAAAGTCCTTTACATATGCTGATTTATAACAAAAGACATCTGTGTGTGACACTAAATGCTATCAACGTTTTGAGACAATTTTATGGGGATACATTAGAAGAACATGGGATGGATGAACTTGCGATGTAAGAACAAAATGAAAGAGGGCAACTTGGATACTTTCGGTATATCACATCTGTTGAAAGACTCTCCCTGTAACTCGTTCCCAACATATTTGAGAAGCTCTGCAACTATTCAGCCCTTGCACAGATATTTTGTTATGTTTTCACTCTTTATTATTTTTTTATTGTCGTCTTATCTGGTACTATTCAGTCGCGAGGCTTAATCAGCACTTCAGATTATTTTCAGGATGTTCACAGTTCAGTACGTGTTTCAGACGTTTGACTAGATGATCATAATTATGTTTGTTGTTCAAAATTTATTTTATGATTTATGTGGTGTCTGTTCTCTTGGACACGTCTACACCCACTATGAACTGAGACCCAAATGAATTAAAGGGATTAGCAGCCAGTGGGCAGTGATTTAGATCCGTGGGGCAATTTGAAAATTTCTACCATACTGGAATTTGAACCTCCTCCCTAATAGGCAGATACACTGACCACTACGCCATCCGGACACAGTGATCATCACCAATGCATGGACTACCCTAGCACACTTCCCATCAGATCATCACACATGAGATGGAAGTCCTCTGATGACTGAGAGGTTTGCTGTTAACGATCACGAGTAGCTAGTGCTCTAAGTCACACACAGAACGCGCAGTTGTATACGCGTCGAACGCAGGTTATGCCGCACCCCGACAGAACAAGAGAAAAAAGATGTTTAGAGGACCTGCAGCAACATCATCCTCTCTCTCTAGAATGCATCGTCAGTCTACCATTAAATCATGCCTCGTTACAACTCCGTCTCAACCGATGATTCCATCCACTCTCTGTCACTCTTCAATGTAGGTGCAAATAAGTTTAGAGGCAGACGGTTCTCTTTTGTCCAGGAAAGCATCAAACACAGCAGTCAACTCGCGTTATCATTGTTACCTCAATAGAAATGCTGTAGAATGTTACCATACGGCAACTGTTTGTTAGCTGACATCACAAGATTGCGATTGGCGGAGAGTACAGAGAAGCACTATGTAAATACTGAATAAACTTGTTGTAGATGCATTTGTGACTAGTGATGGTTTAACGAACACGTGCACTTACAGATTACGTTGTTTTACGATGTTTGAATACGTGTGCTCACACTGTGTAACAGTGTCACGAGTGTATTTAACAGTATTGACAACGACACACAAATTCCCCTCCTCTGCCTTTCCCCACTCCCTCTCGCGTCTGCCCTCCGGGGGGGGGGGGCAATCGAAATCCAATAAAGGAAAAAAAAAAGTTACACAAATGTGTCAGCTTACATTACGTTGACATGGCGTAAAGCCGTAATATCAGCACTTGATAATGGCCTATGGCCGAAATTGCAATAGTGTAATAAAAACTTATAACAGTCACTAGTGGAAAGGTGATGTCCTTCAAAAAATATGTAAATTCTGTTTGTTAGGATTTAAAACACCTGTTCAGTCCTGCACAGGGTCAAACACGTGATCCATTCTGTAGTTGTATATTGCAGCCGCCCCAGCTCATAACACAACGCTCTTTAGCTAAGGACACACAGCGTCCCGCCGTCTGCCTTCTTGCAACACGCGTCTTTTTGTGGGCCGCGCGACACTGGTCATGGTGCGTGCTTGGGTGGGCGCTAATCCTAGCCACAATTCCTGTACCTCGGGAACTACCTCAGCCTTCCTTCTTTGTGACCGTGTGAAGCCGGCAGCAGGCCTGTAGCCACTCTGCCTTCCTCCCTGAACCACCCGTGATACATACACATACCAAGAATAGAGCAAATGCCGTCCGAATGGAGAGGCTGACTGGGGTACAAGAATGTAGCTGACCTAACAGTGTCGCCCTCTAGACGGCTGAATATCAAACTAACAATCAGTACGTGTTGGGCAGCCTTTGTGATCACGTGTGTTCTCCGTGGAAATTTGTGTTGTCTGTTGTGTGCACCTAGATGGTGAAACACGGGTGGAAGACACGTTTGCTGCTTCTCTAGACATGAGAAACACCTTAGTTGACTTTGTAAAGTAGAGGGGTGATTTGGAATCTGACATCGGTATTCGCGAGTGATAATATCAGTTTCCTCAATTTTTTTGTGTCTCCATGTAAAGATCTTCGCAGGCGAGATAAGTTACTAGATACTCAGTGGTTTGCAGCATGTTCTACCTCGCTGCACCTCGCTAAAGTTTCTAGAGAAATGATTTCCAATCTTTATCTTCAGAATTATACTTTGCAAGCGACCGGTATCATACTGCTATGTGCTTGATATCGGGAACTATGGCGTAAATGGTGTGATATTCTGGCAAACCATGTAAAAATGCATGAGTTCTTGTAATCCCAGAGTCTGGAAATGTGTGTAGAAAGCAAGCAAGAAAGCCTGTCGGGGCCAGAAACAGCAACGTCTTTGCGGCAGGGGGGACCAGCCCAGCCTTTGTACAACAGTTCGGTTTCACGCCGAAATATTCAAGCCTTCCTTTACAGTATCAAAGCAGTGTAACTGAGAAAGCGTCTTCGACGGAAGTTTCCATATATTATGAACGGTAGACCACTTTTGCGGGGTTTAACTGTCAGTGTCCATGATGTTACTCCAGGCGGGTGTAAAATGAATGTGCGCAAAGAAAAATAATAAACGCTAAAAAGAAGATTTGGGCCTGTCTGACTACCCCCTGAGGCAGATCTTAGGATCTCTTAATTCTATAAATCACAATCCAAACATAAATGAATGATGACGCAACTAATCCTACTAAATGATAAACGTTGTTCTTGCTTATGTATTTATTGTAGTCAAAAAAACCTTTATATTACAAAGTTTACATTTCGTAAGTAAAATTACTAATCAACTGCCCAACTCTGCCCCTTATTATGACTGTGTGGTCTAACATCAATAACGCGAAATGACTGACATCATCTACATACCAAACACTAGAAGACACTATTTTCAGAGATGATCTACGGTGGTGTGGAATCTCAGTGGAAATAAACTAACGTCATCACAGCTGTTTAGCTTTTATAGCCCTAATAAGCCGAAGCAATATGCGGTATCACCGTATGTACTGCGTCCGGTGCGTCGAAGTGATGGTTCTCGTACTCGTACTGGAAGAACTCCAGCCACAAATAAACTCTTTCAAACACTAGGACGGCAAAAGGCGGTCATCTGACTAGTATACTCTAATACTGTCTTCTCCTCTTTGTGTTCTACAGACGAGAAACGCGACCTCCCACCCACAAGGACTCAGTTCAGATAAAGTCTCAACGTAAGTATAGGCAGAGGAAGTGCTCTCAATTACTGAACGCTGCGTACTCAAAGACGACTTCCAACCCGGAGATGAAGTCCAAAATCGTATAGGTTGGCAACAGTTCAGTGTCTTACTGTTCTAACTATAAACTCTCCTGAGAGCAAAGACAGCAAGTCCGTGTGTATCAACAAAGCTGATACCGAGCTACTGTCACACAAGCGCACTCACAACAGAAGACCTCATCTCTCCACCACTGGCCTCCCAGCAAGGCTCAGCTCCCCACCCTCGTAATTCCGTAAACGAATCATATTCTCCCCCTCTGCAAATTCTTGCGAACGCCAACCAACCATATTTCAGTCTTTTGTCCTCCACTGCGGGAAGTTTGCGAGGAAAAACCTGTACTCGTACAATGATACGCTTCTGAGTAAAAATCCTTGGAAATAACCCAGCCTCGTTCCTCTCAGCTGCATCCAAGATTTTCGTAGTTTCTGAAGTATAATCCTTCCCATCCGGCTACAATCCGGCCGTCGCGACTCTATTGTGCCCCAGTGCTCAGGTGTCACGACGTCCGTCTAGCTACTTCCTGTGTTTAAGCAGGACCAACATCTGTGCTGGCCTGCCATCCAGGGCTTGAGTTCAGCCTGCCGGTTCATTTCCACTGTCGTTACAACCTCTAATAGTATGATAATAAAGACACTTCGTCACCTTTAATGCAACAAGCGTTAACAATTATTTACAAGGCGTACGTGACAATGTCAGTCTCCTTTATATATTCATATATACGATGTACAACCTATCACATGATACCTAATTGTGTTTGTAGGTCACGGCACAGTATGTGGATGGGTGCTTGTAAGGAACGAAATTATAGCCACCTTACAAGTGCAATACGACTGCTGTATGTTTTTTTGTTTCAGTCTGTACAAAATAGTTTTACTGCTGGAAGTCCCGTCTGCAGAAAATGGCGGATAGTGCTCCCACACCGGCAACAGCTGCAGCATTTCGTTGGGTAAACTGATTAACAGCCAATCAGAATGCTCCATTCACAAGACATCCTTTGTGAGGAGTATAGGAGCCTCTACAGATTGGTTCCAACACGACAGGAGTAAGGTGTCTACTGCAATGTCAGTAATGTCTAACAGTAACGTCATGTCTTCTTTGTTCGAGTGTTCAGAGACCCATCCAAGCAGATCATCCATCTCTGGTGGGATACTGACCCTCACCTGCCATTGTGGCTTTAGAGCATCTCCAGACCAGCAGCTGTAGGACATCGAAAATTCACCGAAAATTCCCCCCATTTTTCTCGTCTGTAGGACAGTGCTTCGAATTCTGTTTGCGTAATTGCTCTGATTTCTCTGTCTGTGCTTAGACATCAGTGTGTGCTTCGAGAAGTGAGGAAAAAAACATCCCCGGCTCCAACAGCAGCAAATATAAAACTAAGCCCACCCACCGTTTCATAAAAGTGATGAACACCACAGCAGCTGTAAGACTCAGAAAATTTTCTCTCTCTCTCTCTCTCTCTCTGGCAACGCCTTCAAACAAGCAGCAAAAGCTCGAAAAGTGGTGAGTGTCTGGTTTAGAGTTACAGAGATATTTATTTCGACTTCCAAATATTATCATTTTGGTGTGTAAAATTAGGTATCATAGCTGACATCGGCTTCGGGAACTGTTTCCCACAAAAGCATGTGAAGTGTCTCAGGGAGGTTTCACAGGAGTGCGACATTCTACCCTACCTGCAGATGAATTCTGGTCAGAGCACGTGTGACAAGTTGGTGCCAGCCATGGTTTACGCGCACACTTGGATCCATCCAGAAAACCCCAGGCTTCCGGTCTGCACGACACTCTGTGGTCAAATGAGGCTGCAGATAGACGCGTTGCCTCTTTAGAAGTCCGCCAGTTACGACCATGTCTCGTGTAGCAAACCACTGTGACAGCGTATTTAACAATATTTTGCAGGATCGTCTTCAGAGTTCCAACTCAGTTTATTTGCACTCATTTATTTTAGCGATGAATTTTTTCGAGTATATTTTGCCGTCATGTATTTCCATTCCACGTACACCTGGGAGGACAGTGCAGTGTTTCGTGCGAGAGTGTATTCGAAACCAATTATTTAAAGCAACATCTGAAAACGTGTTGAGGCGTTAAACACTTTACCTAATTTGTTTGTGCATGCAAGTATTCCGCAGTACTGGAGGAAGACTGAAAGGTTTTACAACTGTGCTGCAATCTTTTTTTAGAGTCCATGTTCGGGTGTGGCAGTATACATCGCAAAATTGAGGTAATCTGCTGAGCATAGATCTTTTTTAAAGTGGGTTTAGAGACATTTCAGTTAGATTTAGTAACTCCTGAAGCAGCTTGTTCTCAAAGACAAGTGTATTTCCCACAAAAGCTCTTGAAGCGTTTCAGGGACGGTTTCACAACTGTGTCGCGATCTTTTTAGTTCGTGTTCAAATGCGGCGGTATTCCTCAGAATAAAACGTGTAATTCTTTAAATGTTCTCGCGACATTTTTGTTTTTAACGGCCAGTGTCGGTTGGTCACAGTCAGTGTGCTCCCTGCCGCCGTTGGATAAGCAGCTGCAGCGGCAAGTCGTATACCCCTAGCTCACTCATTTGTTCCATAGTTTAATTCTTAATTTCTTTGCGTGTTTTTGGTACTTGCATTGTTTAATTCATAAATTTCGGGCGTATTATAGTATTTGAGAGTTGTAGCATCGCGTTTTAGTACCTGAATAGTGTAAAATCGCGTAGTCTCCTTCCGCCGCCGAGCAGTGTGTCAGCAGTGCGCAAGTAGCAGCATTACTGCATTTACTAGGCAATCTTAAAATTTAAACGGTTATTAAAATACAAGATTGCCTAGTAATACGTAATACGTGTCGATTTGTTTGCGCTCTCTGTAGGTTAGTTCAGACGTTCTTTGCACAACAGTTTTTAGCATGGATAGGGACTGCAACTGCTGTGTTCGGATGCAGGCTGAGTTGGCATCCCTTCGCTCCCAGCTTCAGGCAGTGTTGGCTTCGGTCACACAGCTTGAGGCTGTTGCCAATGGGCATCACTGTGGGGGTCCGGATGGGGGTTTGTCGGGGACGGTCAGCTCGTCCCACGCATCCCCCGATCGGACTACGACTGTGGTTGCCCGGGATACTGCCCGCATTGAGGCTGATCCCTCACCTGTGGTAGAGTGGGAGGTCGTCTCAAGGTGTGGCAGGGGGCGAAAGACATTCCGGAGGGCTGAACGGAAGGCCTCTCCAGTTTGTCTGACGAACCGGTTTCAGGCTCTGTCTCAGGCTGATACTGATCTTCGGCCTGACATGGCTGCTTGTCCTGTTCCAGGGGTTGCCCCTCAGTCTGCAAGATCCGGGCGGTCGCAGAGGGTGGGCTTACTGGTAGTTGGGAGCTCTAACGTCAGGCACGTAATGGGGCCCCTTAGGGATATGGCAGCAAGAGAGGGGAAGAAAACCAATGTGCACTCCGTGTGCATACCGGGGGGAGTCATTTCAAATGTGGAAAGGGTCCTTCCGGATGCCATGAAAGGTACAGGATGCACCCATCTGCAGGTGGTCGCTCATGTCGGCACCAATGATGTGTGTCGCTATGGATCGGAGGAAATCTTCTCTGGCTTCCGGCGGCTATCTGATTTGGTGAAGACTGCCAGTCTCGCTAGCGGGATGAAAGCAGAGATCATCATCTGCAGCATCGTCGACAGGACTGACTGCGGACCTTTGGTACAGAGACGAGTGGAGGGTCTGAATCAGAGGCTGAGACGGTTCTGTGACCGTGTGGGCTGCAGATTCCTCGACTTGCGCCATAGGGTGGTGGGGTTTCGGGTTCCGCTGGATAGGTCAGGAGTCCAATACACGCAACAAGCGGCTACACGGGTAGCAGGGGTTGTGTGGCGTGGACTGGGCGGTTTTTTAGGTTAGATGGCCTTGGGCAAGTACAGAAAGGGCAACAGCCTCAACGGGTGCGGGGCAAAGTCAGGACATGCTGGGACCAAGCAGCAATCGGTATTGTAATTGTAAACTGTCGAAGCTGCGTTGGTAAAGTACCGGAACTTCAAGCGTTGATAGAAAGCACCGAAGCTGAAATCGTTATAGGTACAGAAAGCTGGCTGAAGCCAGAGATAAATTCTGCCGAAATTTTTACAAAGGTACAGACGGTGTTTAGAAAGGATAGATTGCATGCAACCGGTGGTGGAGTGTTCGTCGCTGTTAGTAGTAGTTTATCCTGTAGTGAAGTAGAAGTGGATAGTTCCTGTGAATTAATATGGGTGGAGGTTACACTCAACAACCGAGCTAGGTTAATAATTGGCTCCTTTACCGACCTCCCGACTCAGCAGCATTAGTGGCAGAACAACTGAGAGAAAATTTGGAATACATTTCACATAAATTTTCTCAGCATGTTATAGTCTTAGGTGGAGATTTCAATTTACCAGATATAGACTGGGACACTCAGATGTTTAGGACGGGTGGTAGGGACAGAGCATCGAGTGACATTATACTGAGTGCACTATCCGAAAATTACCTCGAGCAATTAAACAGAGAACCGACTCGTGGAGATAACATCTTGAACCTACTGATAACAAACAGACCCGAACTTTTCGACTCTGTATGTGCAGAACAGGGAATCACTGATCATAAGGCCGTTGCAGCCACCCTGAATATGGAAGTTAGTAGCAATATAAAAAAAGGGAGGAAGGTTTATCTGTTTAGCAAGAGTAATAGAAGGCAGATTTTAGACTACCTAGCCGGCCGCGGTGGTCTCGCGGTCCTAGGCGCGCAGTCCGGAACCGTGCGACTGCTACGGTCGCAGGTTCGAATCCTGCCTCGGGCATGGACGTGTGTGATGTCCTTAGGTTAGTTAGGTTTAAGTAGTTCTAAGTTCTAGGGGACTGATGACCACAGCAGTTGAGTCCCATAGTGCTCAGAGCCATTTGAACCATTAGACTACCTAACAGATCAAAACGAAAATTTCTGTTCCGACACAGACAATGTTGAGTGTTTATGGAAAAAGTTCAAGGCAATCGTAAAATGCGTTTTAGACAGGTACGTGCCGAGTAAAACTGTGAGGGACGGGAAAAACCCACCGTGGTACAACAACAAAGTTAGGAAACTACTGAGAAAGCAAAGAGAGCTTCACTCCAAGTTTAAACGCAGCCAAAACCTCTCAGACAAACAGAAGCTAAACGATGTCAAAGTTAGCGTAAGGAGGGCTACGCGTGAAGCTTTCAGTGAATTCGAAAGTAAAATTCTACGTACCGACTTGACAGAAAATCCTAGGAAGTTCTGGTCTTACGTTAAATCAGTAAGTGGCTCGAAACAGCACATCCAGACACTCCGGGATGATGATGGCATTGAAACAGAGGATGACACGCGTAAAGCTGAAATACTAAACACCTTTTTCCAAAGCTGTTTCACAGAGGAAGACCGCACTGCAGTTCCTTCTCTAAATCCTCGCACAAAGGAAAAAATGGCTGACATCGAAATAAGTGTCCAAGGAATAGAAAAGGAACTGGAATCACTCAACAGAGGAAAGTCCACTGGTCCTGACGGGATACCAATTCGATTCTACACAGAGTACGCGAAAGAACTTGCCCCCCCTTCTAACAGCCGTGTACCGCAAATCTCTAGAGGAACGGAAGGTTCCAAATGATTGGAAAAGAGCACAGGTAGTCCCAGTCTTCAAGAAGGGTTGTCGAGCAGATGCGCGAAACTATAGACCTATATCTCTGACGTCGATCTGTTGTAGAATTTTAGAACACGTTTTCTGCTCGAGTATCATGTCGTTTTTGGAAACCTAGAATCTACTATGTAGGAATCAACATGGATTCCGGAAACAGCGATCGTGTGAGACCCAACTCGCTTTATTTGTTCATGACACCCAGAAAATATTAGAAACAGGCTCCCAGGTAGATGCTATTTTTCTTGACTACCGGAAGGCGTTCGATACAGTTCCGCACTATCGCCTGATAAACAAAGTAAGAGCCTACGGAATATCAGACCAGCTGTGTTGCTGGATTGAAGAGTTTTTAGCAAACAGAACACAGCATGTTGTTCTCAATGGAGAGACGTCTACAGACGTTAAAGTAACCTCTGGCGTGCTACAGGGGAGTATTATGGGACCATTGCTTTTCACAATATATAAAAATGACCTAGTAGATAGTGTCGGAAGTTCCATGCGGATTTTCGTGGATGATGCTGTAGTATACAGAGAAGTTGCAGCATTAGAAAATTGTAGCGAAATGGAGCAAGATCTGCAGCGGATAGGCACTTCGTGCAGGGAGTGGCAACTGACCCTTAACATAGACAAATGTAATGTATTGCGAATACATAGAAAGAAGGATCCTTTATTGTATGATTATATGATAGCGGAACAAACACTGGTAGCAGTTACTTCTGTAAAATATCTGGGAGTATGCGTGCGGAACGATTTGAAGTGGAATGATCAGATAAAATTAATTGTTGGTAAGGCGGGTACCAGGTTGAGATTCATTGGGAGAGTCCTTTGAAAATGTAGTCCATCAACAAAGGAGGTGGCTTACAAAACACTCGTTCGACCTATACTTGAGTATTGCTCATCAGTGTGGGATCCGTACCAGATCGGGTTGACGGAGGAGATAGAGATGATCCAAAGAAGAGCGGCGCGTTTCGTCACAGGGTTATTTGGTAACCGTGATAGCGTTACGGAGATGTTTAACAAACTCAAGTGGCAGACTCTGCAAGAGAGGCGCTCTGCATCGCGGTGTAGCTTGCTCGCCAGGTTTCGAGAGGGTGCGTTTCTGGATGAGGTATCGAATGTATTGCTTCCCCCTACTTATACCTCCCGAGGAGATCACGAATGTAAAATTAGAGAGATTAGAGCGCGCACAGAGGCTTTCAGACAGTCGGTCTTCCCGCGAACCATACGCGACTGGAACAGGAAAGGGAGGTAATTACAGTGGCTCGTAAAGTGCCCTCCGCCACACACCGTTGGGTGGCTTGCGGAGTAATAATGTAGATGTAGATGTAGATTTGCAAAGTTCTCTCTCTGTCTCTCTCTCTCTCTCTCTCTCTCTCTCTCTCTCTCTCTCTCTCTCTCACCCTCCCTTTGTGCAGTGGTACATTTAACTCCTGTGAGATCTTGAAGCTATGTATGTGACAATATTCCGCAACACCAGATTGTAATGGAACACCCTCCTCTGACATTACCTTTCTTTACAGATACCTTTCTTTATAGATACCAGGGATATTTTCGAATCTCGTGTAGGGCAACACTATCTCGGCTGTTTCACTGAAAGAATTTCATGTGATTTTGTATATGATGTGTTGTATTTCAGGCTAATATGTATAAAAAGAAATTAATTTGTTACAATCGTTATTTATTAGCTCTGTTAGTATACCTAATACTTCTTCTTTTAGAAATATTTGAAATTTGAAATATCTGGCTCTCTTAAAATTCATATTATTAATTGCACAATCGAATGCTAATTATTAAATTTATTTTTGGATTAATTTACAAAATAATGATATAACTTCGTGACGATTCTTCTTTTGTCAAGAAAGTTTGTAAACTCTTTTGTTTTGTTAACCCTTCAGAATGTGTTAGTACCGCAGAATGAGTTAGTAGTAATGGGAATGCCTCTGATGGAATCGGACATGTTTTTTAATTTTGTCAATAACAATGTAATTTGTGGTGTTCTAGAAGTGGAAATTGTAAAGACCGTATGGTACTGAAAAATGCGACAAAAATTAAATTCAGTAGTAAGACAGGCAAATCTTCAAACATTATCTAGTCATCTGGAACCCACAAGGCAAAAAAAAATTCAGCCTCAAGAATCCACCCCCAGCCATGACTGCAGCCAACAACAAGAAAATGTGAATAAGTAAAAAAGTTTTTTTGAGTATCTTACACCTCTCGAAGCTTTTTAAACTAATGAAGAGACTGGAAAATTTACAGGTCATGTGTCGGAAGATAAGATTACAAGATGTAATAACTCCTGAAGCAGTTCGTGTTCAACAACAAAGGGTATCCATGCACTGTCCATCCTCCCAGTCCAGTAGCTAGACACAGACTGAGTCCTTTCCCTGCCAATTTTTCCCCCAGACTGCCATCATGGATTACCTCATGGGAGGAGAGAGGGGGAGAGGCGACAGCACGCTCTGGTGGCAGTACTGTGAACTACATTAGTTAGACTCTGCACCTCATGGTGAACACACTGGATGGAGCTACTGCCTGTGACAATTCAAACTGTTTAAATAAACAATGCATGCAAAATAAAGACTTAAGTTCATCCTATCCAGCAGCCTAGCACAGACTGAGTCCTTTTCCTGCCAATTTCCAAATGGGAGGGGGGTGGGGGAGGGAGTTAGATAAGTGGAGGTAGCCCTATTGACCTACCTTCTCATCAAAATTGAAACTTCCACCATGACGTCACTACGATATTGCCACCTTGGATCTACCACCTTGAATAAATTTGGCAACAATGCAATGTGGGGTTATACTGGCTTTGCCCTACTACTGCTGTCAATCTAGGTCCTCGATTATTTATTGGATGTATTCAAGTCTCTGTCTTTCACTACAATATTACTCTCTGCAGCTACCACTAGTAATAAGGAAATCGTTTTGTGAGTCTTAACAAATGTCCTACAAACATGTCGCTTTTTTTGACAGTGTCTTTTGTATGTTCTTGATTTTTGCAGATTTTGCGGGAATGTCCTCATTTCTTGTCTTATCAGTCCACCTGATTTTCTACTTTCTTCTGCAGCACCATATCTCGAACGCTTGGATTCTGTTCTGTTCCGGATTTCCTGCTGTCCATGATTCACTACCTTACAGTGTTGTGCCAAACGTAAATTCTCAGAGATTTCTTCCTCAAATTTTCTTCCTCAATTCTTTCCCTGTGCTAGTCTGCTGTTCACATCCTCGTTGCTTCGTCCGCCATGGGTTATTTTGCTTCGAAGGCAACAGAAGTCCTTAATTTTGTCTACTTCATGATCCCTAATTTTGTAGTTAAGTTTATCACAAATCTGATTTCTGCTACTACTTATTACTTTTTTCTTTTTCCAGTTTACTCTCAATCCGCACTGTGTACTCGTTAGACTGCCATTCCATTCAGCAGATCCTGTAATTATTTTCTACTTGTTCTGAGGACAGCAGTGTCATCAGAGAATCTTATGATTGATATCCTTTTACGCTGACGTTAAATCCCACTATTGAATCTTTTATTTCCGTCATTGATTCTTAAATGTATAGATTGAACAATAGGAGCGAGACACTACATCCCTGTTTTAGTCTTCTTAATCTGAGGCACTTCCTTTCTGGCCTTCCATTCTTATTGTTCGCTCATGGTTCATGTACGTATTACATATTTTCCATCTTTCCCTACAGATTACTCGATTTTTCTGATAATTGCGAACATGTCACACGATTTCACATTGTCGAGCGTTTCTTCCTGGTTGACAAATCATATGAACTTGATTTTTCTTAAGACCTTCTTCCATCATCAAGCGCAACGTCAGGACTACTTCTATGGTACCTGTTACCTTTTCGAAAGCCAAACTGATCGTTTTCTCTTCCACTCTTCTGTCTATAATTCGTGTCAGTAACTTGACTGCATGAGCCAGAAAGCTGACTGTGCGATAGCTCTCGCACTTGTCTGCCTTTGGTATATCCTGGACTGTGTGGATGACGCATTTTCGAAAGTCTGATGGTATATCGCCAGTCTCACATATTCTGCACACCAGAATTAATAGTCGTTTTTTTACCACTTCTCCTAATGGTTTCAGAAATTTTGAAGAAATGTAATCTATCGTCCCTGCTGTGTGTAATTGCAAGTCTACTCAATCTCTGTTAAACTCTGACTCCAATAACGGATCCACCGTTATTACTGTTGTGTTCTTCCCACGCTACTCTATCCTGTAGAAGCTTCTCCATCTCAGAATAGCTATCATAACCTGCATCCACTCGAACTTGCCTACTGTCTTCATCTCTTGGTCTCTCTGCATTTTTTACCCCCTACACTTCTCTCCAGTATTGCACTGACAGAAAAAAATCACAACATCAAGAAGGAGTTGTGCGACATAAACGAAAGTTAGTAGGCGTGTTTCTATATCTGAAAGATGATGTCTGTTCAAATTTCATGCCAGTCGCCTAAGAATGGCGATAGTAGCGCCACTGTGATGATCAAATTAGTTTTGCTTTAAGCGCTGTAGCGGTAGCGAGCGTAAGTTACCTTTGAGACTGGACGAGGTGAGTTGATGTTAGTCAAGAATGCCTTTAAGACGACAAAGACGCCATTATCAACACCTCACTGAGTTTGAACAAGGTCGTGTAATAGGGCTACAAGAAGCTGGATCTTTCTTCTGCGATATTGCAGAAAGACTTGAAAGGAATGTAGCCAGTGTACATGACTGCTGGCAGTGGTGGTCACGAATGAGCCATGGTAAAAATTGCTGTTTGGAAGAGCAAGCCGCAGTGTGTAGTGTGAAGCAGTCGCCCTCTGTTTCTGGCGGTGACGCTGCTGTAGCAATTGCAGCTTTGGTGTCTCCCTCTGGTGGGAAAGGGGAAAGGTTGCCTGTTCACGTGCATTTAAGGGGCGCTATGAGCTCGCCAGTCGGATTCACTACGACCTCATCCCCTTCCCTCACCTTCTCCTTTTCCTTGAACACATCCGCACACTATATATTGTCCGCCGCCTTGATCCCCCTCACCCCCTGGTGTCTCCCTTCCTCTCCACCCCCAACCTGTTGCCGCGCCTTTACCGTTGTGTCCCACCCTCTCTCCATCTCTACACCCTCCATCTCCTTTTCCAATGCAACTTCCACCATCTACCCCTCCCGGATGATGAGCTTTGCCCTGACATCAACCCTTCCTATGAACTCTAACCCCATCTTCCTGTCTCCTCCTCAGGGCTCCCCCTCCTTACCCTCCCTTCTCCTGAGCGGCTTCCCCCTCCTACTCACCATCCCTCTCTTGTGCCCCCTTTCAGTGTCTCTGCACTTCCTCCAGCCTTGTCTTCCCTCTTCATCTCCCACTCCATGTGTCTCCTGCCTCTTAGTGTACCCGCTGACACCCCTACTCTCTTCATCCCGCCGCCTCCCCTGCTGCCCCTTGCTCTCCCCTCCTTTTCCGTCCACTCTGACCTTTCCCTCGGCAGGTCACACCTGGCAGTTTTATTCTTCATCGTGTTTGCTCCAAGTGGGTTTTAAGTGTGTTGTTCTGGAGTGTTTTTAATACTATGGCCGACTTTTAACCTGTGCATGTGCATTCAGTGTCTTCTTTTTTGTTTTAAGAATCACCAACTGTGTTTTTTAACTTGCTGGTGACTTTTTTAATTGTCCCCCATGAACGTCTCCATATCAGTGTATTTTTACCTCCATTTTCTCCCCTTAATCTGTTTTATGTTCCCCTTTTTTATCAACTTATATATGTAACATTTTATTCTTGTTTTAGTTGTCATGTCACTTGGCTGAATACTGGCGGATTGTGCCGCTGACAGCCCTCCCCTGCCCACATGGGGCAGGGGAATGAAATCACATATTCTCCCGTAACTCCTTCTTCTATTATTTTCTTTCCTTACTACCATGTTCCACTCCCCCACGGTTAGTGTGGTGTCACATATCGATTCCACACCTCGTGCGTCAAAGTTGGCAACGGAATTGCTATTTTCCGTCAGACGGCGACAGTTGTCGTGCTGGTTCTGGTGGACCAGTGGTGCGCGCCTGCTGAGCCATACCCCCTGTGGCTCCGTACCGCGAGAGCCGCCTGCCGCCACAGCACAGGGGGGCCGCCGGCAGCCAGCCACCTCTCTCCACTACATGATGGTAACGGAGACGCCACATAGTCTCGGCTCCGACTTCGTGGTTTAGTACAGTGAGCCTCATCCTTGTTGCTATCGTACGAGCTGAACTCTAATTCTTGCTGCATTATTTGTTATGCATCTTCGTACACTCGGAGAAATACAAGTTATGCAAATTTTCTATTTACTGTGTTAACTCTTTCGCTAAACATTTCTGCTCCTGTCCACGTTTTCCAAGAGGACAGTTGTCACACCACTCTGCAGCCCATCTCTCCTTATCCTTGTGTATAAAATTGTTCACAGCAATTATAAGACAACCATCTTCTTTCATGTACCAAACTATTCATTCGATATGCACATAAACTGTCTTTATCTCTTCAGATTCTGTTTGTGACGCCAGCGTGTATACCTGAACTATGTTGTTGGCGATGGTTTGCTGTCTATTCTGAAAAGTACAAATCTATCACTGAACTGTACACAAGAACTCACTCCCTGGCTTACTTTCCTATTCATAATGTATCCTACGCCAAGTTATGCCATTTACTGCTGCTGTCGACATTACCGTCTATTCGTCTGCCCAGAAGTTATTAGGCCTATCTTCTATCCATTTCACAAGACGCTACTGAGACCGATTCTAGAGTACTGCTCCACCCTTTGAAATCCTTGGGAAGTCGGCATGATACTAGACACTGAACAAATCCTGATTATCGGAATGGATCGGTATTGCTGATACCAAAGAGATAGTAGAAGCTCTTATCAACCAGAAAGTTGGTTAAACGTCACAGTGCTTTAGTAGGTATGGCCCTGTAGGAGGTGGTTGGCCTTTACCTGCATCCAGTCTCTGAACTGACTCGTCCAGCCAGTTGTAACAGAGGGCCTAACGTACAGCATGTCGTGGAGTGAGAATCACGATGTAACGTGGAATTTTTCAAGTTAACGAGCATTGCCAGAGGCGAGAGAAGTGGTAAGTGAGACATAAGAAGGACTGACCGAGTATGGACCTGAGACCTTTGGATCTGTAGTACGGGACTTAACTACATTTTTTCATCTCGGATATTCCTTTTCCGACATAAAAGTTTTTCTTGGTGTCTGCTACGTTTTGTGACAATAAACATCGATGTCGTTCCAAGGCCTCAAACATAAAATTAAAATTTATAAAATAAGAATGTACATGTAAAATAGAAAGAAAGGTTGCTTTCCTCCTTTGTGTTATAAAAAGTAAACGTGTTGTTTTCCACAGGTATTAGAACAGTATTAATAATAATAATAGCAATAGTAATAGCAATAAAATTCTTTTTCATTTTCTCGATCAAAAATTAAAATCAATCCATACGTTTTAAAATTAAGTAATGGCTTTTTCTCTTCTGACAAAAACATTTTTTTAATTTTTGTTGCTTTTCTTTTCTGTAAGTAATTGAGATAAATAAAACGATATTACTGGACAGGTAGAGGGAATCTTGGGAAGAAAGACAAAGCTGTTGTCGCGAGACTCCGTTGGCTAAATTTAGAGAACCGTTATGCGACAAGGACTGATCGAATGTTCTGCTGCCAGCATCGTATGTCTCACTCAGGGATTACGAGAATTAGATAAGAGAGATTACAGCAGGTGGAGAAACATGTAGACACTCAATACGCGAACTGAATAGGACAGAAACTAGATAAGACTGGTACGAAGTAGCCTCGAGCACACATTGCACAGTGACTTGCGGAGAATACGTGTGGGGGTAACGCTCTGATTGGTCCATAGCTCCTTGTTTGGTAAGACATGTTCGTCTGCAACTGTCAGGATGGTATTATTGTTCCAAGGCAATATTGCTTTGCTCTGTTTTCTGTAAAAACAGACTTACGATATTCACTCATATCAAAGTGCAGGTGTATTACTTTGAGTACGTTTTTCCGTAAGGCTCTGACGTTTTTGTGTTTTTGTAGTATTTGTGACTACGTTGGTGCATTTATTTTCCGAATTAGTGCATTTCTGCTCCATGTCTAAACTCTGCAAAACGCTTTGAATTTTATGGACAGTGACTCACGCATTAGGGTTTCTTCCTGTGCCGCTAACATTTAGAATTCGGGAAGAATGAATGCTTAAATGACTCTGTGTTCGCTGTAATTAATCTTGTCACTTCTTCTCTCCACTGGGAGCTGAACCGCACAATAACCCTGGGTTCGGTGTGGGGCGGCAATGAGGTGAGTGGGCTGCTGTGGCCTGCTGTCAAGTTGTGGACCACTGAGGGCTATGGCGGGACGAAGTCTCTCCGTCGTTTCTAGGTCCCCAGTTCAATACACAATACACATCTGTTCACTAAGTAACCTAACAGGGTGAAAGGAACTACCTAATCTGTAGAGTTCTGTTTGGACTGCTTATTGTGAAAGTCATTAAGTTCAGGCGTTTGAATCTGAATTTCACCAGACGCTCGGTGTTCAACTGGCCGACGACCATTCGCAAATAGCGGTTTGCTGTTACTGCGGTAATTGTTGATGTCGGCTGATGGCAAGTGTAGACAGAAACTGCACGAACTAAGAGGTGGATCAGCAGCTGGGTGAATGTGTCCAGTGTGCCCCCATTTACCGGCGATATGTACAATGATTTCCATCCGCGCTCTACTTTCCGCTAGAGAGAGGTAGTTCCAGCTGTCAGCGCTCTTTGTGACGGCTGGCAAAACTAGCATCGGATTAATTTCACTCTTCGAAGGACCTGTGGCGGAAGCATAAGAGAGTTTCAGTATGCGAACACCGGCCGATTGGCGACATGTCGGAATTGAGCGGCGTCTGCTGTAAAAATGGTCTGAATGGTGGCGCCCTCCTGTGAGACCGCAGCTGTTTCTTACATATACGCGGTCCAGTCACGTTAACGTGACCACCGCCTATGTTCGGCGCCAGTGTACAACAACCACTTACACACTGCAGGTGTCAGCACTGGCGGTGGAGGGTATACAAATTTTTACCGGGGAAGGAAAGGGAGGGGGGAAACAGAGCAGACATTGTCGTAATACGGAAATGGAGCGATGTATCTGACGTCTAGGAGAGCATGATCATTGGCTTTCGGGCCAAGGGTGGAAGCTTTAAACTATACCGTGTATGGCGAAATGGCGCAGTGTAAAACCGACGCCAAGGTCGCTCTGCTGCACCTCGGGGCACATATGGTAGTGGTAAATGACGCTGTGGAGTTGTGTGCGGCCGAATAGTTGTGCAACTGTTGAGCAACTGACCGCCCAGATGAACCGAGGGGCTACCAACAGTGTCTCCACAACGACCGTTCAGCGAATATCACTGCGGAACAATTTGTAACTTAATTTCTGTTCTCTTCGTTTCTTAGGCTGCTTTAGAGGTAAATGGACATGCTGATTGCAAAACTGTAGCCTAATTAGTTTTTCCTATCACGTCAAGTTTTGTTTCTTCAGTTGTTGCGCCTGCGATTACGCTTGATAGGTAACTTGTTTGTTACAGAAAGCAGTGCTGCACTCTGTCGGCGAACCTTAAACCAGTGACGACAGGAGGGGACAGTGACGCCGCGCGACAGGTTTAGTTTCATATTGTCTAGACTAATGTGGTCAGTTATGCATAAGACGCTGCAGTAAACAGGTGTATTTGTCGCTCTGATATAGTGAAACCGGTTTCCGACGCGTAGTGCAAGAATTTGTATTTACACAAGATTAGCAGTATTTACTTCTTATTTATATATAAACGAAACAGTTTCTTTATGTCTGCCGCTGGTAGTTCGGGTAGTAAGTAACAGCCCCGATTCGTTTTGTTATATATGTGGCAGTTTTACCATTCCCAGTCAACGGACAAACTTCAGTAATTTTGTCAGGGAAGCCTATTTTGCTTATTTTAAAGTAAAAATTGGCGACTAAGATAAATCATGGGCCCCTCACAAAGTCTGCAAGCTGTGTGTGGAAGGTTTGTGAATGTGGACAAAAGGAACACGCGATAAACTTCCGTTTGGTATACCAACGATTTGGTGAGAACCCAAAGACCACTCCAGTGATTGTTACTTCTGTATAGTAAAAACGTCAGGATATAACAAAAAGAAAACAAATATAAAATAGTTTACCCCACTTTAAAGTCAGCTATACGCCCTGTGCTGCATTCAGCTGAAATTCCAGTGGCAGTGTTTCAAGAATTACCCTCTTTGGAAATACAAGAAGATGCGTCGGGCAAAGATCGAAGTGAGCCTAGCGACGACTAGTTTAAAGGTGACGATGATTCTGTTCGTAAAGGATTTAATCAGCATGAGTTAAACGACTTGGTACTATCCAAAAAAGCATCAGAACTTCTAGCATCAACACTGCACGAAAAAAACTTGTTAGTAAAATGAGCTAAAATCACCTACCTCCGATCGAGAGAAAGTGCATTTCTGCAGTTCTTTCGGAGCGCTGATGGATTTGTGTATTGCCGTAACATACCTGGTTTAATGAAGGAATTGGGAATTTCAGACTATAACGGAACCGAATGGCGATTGTTTATAGATAGCTCAAAACGTAGCTTGAAGTGTGCTCTCCTCTACAATGGAAATTTATACGGTTTAGTCCCAATAGGCCATTCAGTTTTCTTGCATGAAAAATACGACGACATAAAGAAGGTCATTGACGTGTTGCAATATACCTTGCATCAGTGGATCATCTGTGTTGATCTTAAAATGGTTTCTTTCCTTCTTGGCCAACAACGTGGATATACCAAGTACCCGTGTTTTGTGTGTATGTGGGGCATCAGAGCTCGTGAGAAGCATTGGGTGCAGTCATAGTGGCCGCCAAGATCTGACCTGAAACCTGGTGATCCAAACGTTGTAAATCATGCACTTGTCGACAGAAAAAAACGTTAAATTTCCGTCTTTGCATATAAAAGTAAGTCTCATGAAGCAATTTGTTATACTGAAGGGGACTGTTTTAAATATATCATTTCAACTGAAGGGGACTGTTTTAAATATATCATTTCGGCATTTTCTAGCTTGTCATTTGAGAAGATGAAGGCTGGTGTCGTTGATGGGCCACAGACTCGGCAACTTATTAAAGATGTACGTTTCATAGAAACAATGACCGAACTTGAAAAGAATGCTTGGTTGGCATTCAAAAGTATTGTCAAGAACTTTCTAGGAAATACACGAGCCCACAATTAAGTCGAAATTGTTCAACAACTCTTAGGGAGCTTTAAAAAGCTTGGCTGTAACATGAGTATCAAACTGCATTTCTTACATATCCATTTTGCTAACTTTCCAGAAAATCTTGGTACTGTTAGCGATGAACAGGGCGAGTGATTCCACCAAGATTTAAAGGTCATGGAAACAAGGTATGCCGCTCGGGATTAGCCGAGTGGTCTCAGGCGCTGCAGTCATGGACTGTGAGGCTGGTCACGGGGGAGGTTCGAGTCCTCCCTCGGGCATGGGTGTGTGTGTTTGTCCTTAGGATAATTTAGGTTAAGTAGTGTGTAAGCTTAGGGACTGATAACCGTAGTAGTTAAGTCTCATAAGATTTCACACACATTTGAACATTTTTTGAAGCAAAGTATCGAGGTAGATGGGATGTCTGTATGGTGGCTGACTACTCTTGGAGCATCAAGCGGGAGTGTCCCCAGATGGAACATTGTAGGAAAACTTATAAGCGAAAATTTGTGCCCTAATATCTTTGTTTTTATTATTTGTATAAACACAATGTAACTTTGAATATTATAACAACCTTTGAATGAATAAAATATTCTAATATTCTGCTACGCTTGGTTAGTACCTACTTTATTTTCCTTTGTATGCCCAGTTTTAATAACTTTTATGGTAAAGAGAGAGTATCCTGTAGCTTAAAAACTGAACGTGATACAGAAAAACTGCTAACAGTTTGAATACAGAGGCCAAAAATTAGTTGAGAACAAGTCAAGATCTAGGACAACAAAATGGCTGCTCCCCAGTGATATCAGTGCAATTGGCCTCCGCAGCAGGCGCCTGGTTCGTGCACCCACGCTGACTGCTGTTCATCAGCGACAAAAGCTGGAATTTGTACGTCAGTACCGAAACTGGACGTCCAAATTGGACGTCCACTGATTGGCGACAGCTGGCATTTTCAGGTCAATCACATGTTATGTTCCATGGCCGTGGAACGTCTGAAAGCAAACAACCTGCAACAGGGTTGCAAGGTTCCATGGCCAGAGGGGAGAGCGTTATGGTCTGGGGATTGGTTTCGTGGCATTCCGAGTGTGATTTAGCCACTCTGGAAGGCACAGCGCATCAACACACGTACGCTTACATCCTTGCGGACCACGTCCACCCGTTCATGCAGTTTGTTTTTCCTCAGCAGGATGGCTTCTACCAGCAGGACGATGCAATATGTCATACAGTTAGCAATGTACGTGCATTGTTCAAAGAGCACCAAGATGAGTTTACGATACTCCTATTACCAGTAAACTCACTGGATTTAAACTCATTCGACAATCTGTGGGACCACCTGGATTGAGCCGTTCGCGCCACGGATCCTCAACCGAGAAACCTGTCGCAGCTAGCAACGGCACTGGAGTCTCCATGACTCCATATCCCTGTCGGCACCTTCCAGAATCTCACTGACTCGCTTCCTGCACGCCTCGCAGCGATCCGTGAGACACGTCGTATTAATGTGCCTGGGCAGTGTGTAAATGACACTCGTTGTGACACGACAGGCGATTCTAAAATATTGCTGTCGACACCAGCTTGGTAGTGAAGGATGCTGACAAGGGGACCCTCCATACCGTAAATCAGCTGGTGGCCGAGCGGTTCTAGGCGCCTCAGTCCGGAACCGCGCGACTGCTACGATCGCAGGTTCGAATCCTGCCTCGGGTGTGGATGTGGTGTGATGTCGTTAGGTTTAAGTAGTTCTAAGTTCTAGGGGACTGATGACCTAGTGCTCAGAGCCATTTGAACCATACTGTAAATCACGGATTTTGATGCGCTTCAAATATGTTGTAGAGGCACTTACGCTGAGTACCTGGCTATCCGGTTTCTTAGCGACGGGCCGTGGTTTTTGAGAAAATGGATTTTGAAGTTCATTGCGTGCTTTATATATCCGTAGCATTACATAGCGCATTACGTAGCGCAGCGGTAAAGGTTCACGGCTACCGCGCTGGGGGTACCATGTTCGAATCCTGGTCATGTACTTTTTTCTCGAAATCGACCGAATTTTTCAATTTTATTTCAAAGAATATCAACAAACAGTGTAAAGTGTGCGAAATTATAAAGATATATTCATTTATTAATTTTGTCAAATATTCATTCAGTTTGTGGTTCGCATCATATTCTCCCAATTCATCTTCTTCGTTGAAATCTTTCAATTCATCATCAATAATGATCTGTCTTTCGACCAAGAGATCCTGTATTGCGATACATATCTCATCGCCAATTGCAACGGAATTGGCGGAGATCACGCTAGCTGGTGTATTCGTTACGAAATTCAAATAGCGGAGTAGATTTTCCGCGTATTTAATGGCACTTGTGATTTCGCCTTTCGATTCTTCGTTGAACTCCTCTACTTGTGGATCATCTTCTGGCTGTATTACTGCAGAAACACTTGGTTCTTCCATTTCACGGAATTTTTCTAACACACGGCACTAGAGACGCTTTGAGTGCAACCGAATCTGTAGTAAAATGAGAAAGTAAAGGAACGCAAATCGCATCCTCATTGGCCTATGAGCTGGGGTTCCCATTAGGGCTAATGGTATTCACGGGAGAGGGGGCGATAATGGGCGGAGATCGATTTCAGGTAACACAAGAAGCGACCATTGTACGAACATTTGGAACTCCAACTGCGAACCACAAACGGAATGAATATTTGACAAAAATTTAATAACTGAACACATCTTTATAATTTCGCACACCTTACACTGTTGATAGTCTTTGAAATAAAATTGTAAAATTCGGTCGAGTTTGAAAAAAAAAAAAAGTACCCATACAGGATTCGAACACGGTATCTCTGGCGCGGTAGCCATAAACCTCTACGGCTGCTCTACGCTGATTAGCTCGAAATATGTGTAATGTTGCGGATATACAAAGCGCGCAATCAAGTTGAAAATCGATTTTCTCAAAAACCAACACCTGTTGCTAACAAACCGGCTAGCCAGGTACTCTGAGTAAGTGCCTCTACAACATATTTGAAGCGCTTCAAAATCCGTGATTTACAGTATGGAGGGACTCCTTGTGAGTGAAAAATAGGTAATGTATCAAACAGTGCAGTTCGAGACATAAGTTCAAGGACTGTAGAAAATAAATTGGATGCTAAACCACTGCTTATAACACTCTGTTCAACTAACACTGATATTTTTATTACACAGAATGGGCATAAGATTAGTGAGTCTGAACAATCCAAACTGCCAGCTGTTCAGATACATGGTAAGATGTCATGAAGAGCACAAGTTCAGGATCCTGTTCGAGAACTAAATGCTACTGTATTTGCCATTAGAATAGTATCTGTAGTAAGTGATAATCCAACACGAAAATTAATCTGATTTGCTTATGTCCATTCGCATGTGGCACATGGCGTTATATTATGCGGTAACGTTTCCCATTCACAGAGGGTATTTTTGCTTCAGAAGCGGCAGTTGGAGAAATGCGTTGTGTAAATGCTCGAACCTCTTGTCACCCCCTGTACAGGAATCTGGGAATTCTCACATTGGCCTCTGAGTATATATTTTTAATGTCGTTTGTTGTTAACAGTATATTTCCCAGAATTAGCAGCTTTCACTCTTAACAATAGGCAAAAATCAGTCTGCATTTGCATCATGCGACATTACCTGACAATTACTGCTGGTGTAATGTCTCTTCCAAACAGTGTTCTACACGAGTAAATCAGTTGCATCTTTACTTGGGGTTACTCGTACTTCGATACTTGCTCTATGCACGGCTCTGTATAAAAAGAATAGTTCGTTGTAGTTACAGGGTCGAGCCACGCATATCAGCTTTCATGCCCTGCAGGTAATTCGCTGTGAAACCGCAGTCAAATAGTGTCTGCATTTGCTAGAACTGGCAGTTAGTGAAATACACAGAAATACGAAATAAAAATTAAATGAATGATTTAATAACAAGGAGTCTATTCAAACATCTGTAATTGATGTTGACGACAGAGAAATATGTCGAAAAATCTTTATTCAAGAAAGGACATATCAAATAATCGGGAAGTGGTCCTACGATATGCCCTTAAAATACGGACAGAAAATGCCCTTATCAAATGCGATAAAGTTAAGTTCAGAGCGTTACAAGAAAGATAGCAAAATCCCCAAACTAAATAGTCATCAAAGTAACACGAAAACTAAATCCATTTCGCAATCACAGCATACGAAAAGCTGACCAGCTCAAAAATTTCAGAGTTCAGCATGATGATTTACAAATTAACACATGCGACATGGCGAGTACAAATTCATACCCTATCTGTCCTCTATTCGGTAATAATAGCGGAAACGTTAGAGTCCCTATGGAGAACATTTGTTAGGACCGCTCGAAATATAAAGTCTCTTCAGATGTGAAAGTATGGTAGCAGCTATATACCGTCCACTCCATCAAAAACCAGACAATACCACAGGTAGGGCTGCCTTCTTCCAGGATGAACATCCAAGTGTCCATAATTCTCCCTTGAGCTGTTCACAGGAAAAATTCCCGACTTCACTTGACTCCTGTAGTGCTCTGCTACTGCCTGCTCTTCCACTGGCTGAAGTCCATCCTCACAAAAAATCACATTGTCCTTTAGCTCTACTGACATGATTTGAATCAGCTTGACCATTTCCTGGACTAATCCAATACATTACAACAATATTTAAATAAAAAAATGTTATGAACATTCTGTCACATGCAGATCATTCACAATAATTACAGATAAAGGTTTGTTCATAAATAAGCGAACCAGTACTCTTGTACAAGTGACTTACGTTAAATGACAACGAATTGTCGTTAAATATTGTTTAAACAGTTATTTATGCCTTCTTCACAGAAGGGTCTTTTGGTACTCTTTTCAGCTGTGGTGTCCACTAACACATGCGATTGACCACCTTAAATTAGTACAGTTTTTTTAAAAGACTTGCAAACAGTATTTAAATGGCAAAGTAATTGAATGTTCAGTAACTACACAAGTATGACAATACGTGAGGTATTCACGCTGTATTCATTTGCTGTGTAAATATTGGAGATCATGATGTTCTGACAAACATTTTTGTAATAAAAAAAGGTATAAAGGACGTCAAAAGTCTATAAATAAAATAGATACGGATGAGTGGTTTTCTGGAATGATGGATGTCGTGCAATGGTGTCCGCTGAGATATCGGTTGTTGAACTCGCGTGGAGTGTTTAAAAGTTAATTCCGAGGTCCATTGTGAAAATGGATACTCTCGTGACATATTCATATTTTTAAAAATATTGAAAATATCGTTATGTCACGGAATGCACCTCATTTCTCCGAATTTGCAGACGTATTCAGGATTTCTTCTGTGAATTCATATAGATTTTCAAAGAACCACAAGAAGTCATCTTTCAGCTTGTCCGACCCGCCGCCACTTCTTGGCAGCAATCTCTGCGCTCTTAAAGGGTCAAATTCCCCACACCGGAATTCATCCGTTTCCCGGCCGGGCGCTCCTTGTCTCTCGACACCCTCGGCCTGCCGACTTGCACTCAGCCAAAGAAGCAAACTCAGCTCTGTTCAGTAGCAGGCCCAAGTAGGTGCTAACTCAGCTAGGTACAACGTTACAATCGCACCTCCTTCACTCTTGTGCAGAAAGGCGTGCAGTATTTTGCTGCCTCTATTTCCAGTAAACTTCCGCAAGAATTAAAAAACCTTAGCAGTAATCCACGCACTTCTCAAGTCTAAACTGAAGAATTTTCTCATGGCTAAAGCCTTCTATTCTGTCGGAGAGTTCCTGCAAAAGATTAAGCAAATTCGTGTGTTACGTTGTTGATTATGTTGGTATGTACTCAGCAGTTTGTTTCCTGATAGGATTCATTTAAATTTCGGTTTTTATTTGGGATAACGTTCTGATGTTAATTTTATATACTGACTAGTTCCGTGACCACGGACATTTGCTGCTCAGTTTGGTCCTACGGAACTAGACGTGTATAATAAAATTAATAAAGATAGTGCTGTGTACCACATGGCTACCTACAAAGCACAAATTCTCCCAGTTTCTTCTTGTCTACATTTCTGATGGTCAGAATTTCATGTACATGCAATGCTGCGCTCCAGATGAAGACTATCAGCTACTTCTTCCGCATTGCTGTAACAATACCTGATACCAGCAGTTCTCGGCGAGGAGTGTGCCTTCCCTGTAGCCCTACCCATAATGCTGCGTTGCACAGTTCGTATGCGAGTTCATCATTAGTTTGACCGCACTTGTTAGCATCTGCACACCGGCTGGGAACCCACGTCATCTCGTGTGGCTCCTACAGTTTCGACAAGGTCCCACTGCGGTCCCGCCTGCTCCTCGACACACCAGCACCAAAATGACGCATGCCGAGATAAATGCCTGCTTGGTAGAAAATCAACGGAAACCGCTCAGCAGATGAAGGGTGACTGGATGTGATGGGGTACCTGTACAATTGTACACATATACAATACGCGAAAGAACTTACGCTTCTTCCAGCAGTGGTCTATCGTACGTCGCTTAAGTAAAGAAGTGTCCGTAGGGATTGGAAAAAAGCGCAGGTCATTCCAATTTGCAGGAAGGGACGTCAAACAAATACACAGAAATACAGGTCCATATCACTAATACCACTGTGCTGCAGAATTTTGGAACACATTTTACGCTCGTTGTTCACAACCTTCCAGAGGACAGAAAATCTCCACCGTACGATCAATGTGGCTTTTCCAGATAACGACCATGTGAAACCCACCTTGTTTGTTCCACCCCGAGACTCAGAAAGCAGGTGGACAGTATGAAACTTCCTGGCAGATTAAAACTTTGTGCCGGACGGAGACTCGAACTCGGGACCTTTGCCTTTCGCGGGTAAGTGCTCTACCATCTGAGCTACCCAAGCACGACTTCCGACCCGCCCCTACGGCTTCAATTCTGCCAGGAAGTTTCATACCAGCGCACACTCCGGTGCAGAGTGAAAATCTCATTCAGGTGGGCAGTATGTTCCTGAGTTCCGAAAGGTGATCGGTACAGTTTGATACAATTTTAAACTGTGGCCAAATGAACAAAATACGTTTGTACAGAACATCAGAATAGCATTGTGACTGGACTCAAGAGTTAGTATTAAACTACTGAACGGAGCGTGTCAATCTTAACAGAGAGCCGGACGGAGTGAGCCGCGCTGTCTAGGGCGCCTTGTCACGGTCCGTGCGGCTCTCCCCGTCGGAGGATCGAATCCTCCTTCGGGCATGGGTGTGTATGTTGCCCTTAGCGTAAGTTAGTTTAAAATATATTAAGTAGTGCGTAAGCTTAGGGGCCGATGACGTCAGCAGTTTGGTCCCATCAGACCGTACCACAAATTTCCAATTTCTTAACGGAGAGGACACAGTAGTCGTGAAAGTAGCATTGGACATGCCCGAAGTCAGATATTGTAAAACCATTACCCTCTGTGTATATATATGACCTAGTGAACAGCCGGAAGGTCCATGAGGCTGTTCGCGAATGATATTGATTTACGTAGTGGAGTTCTGCGCAAGAAAATTGCAGTGAAATTCGGGAAGACCAGCAGAAGATTGACAGTTGGTTCAAGAGGGTTATCAGTCCCTAAGCTTACACACTACCTAACCTAAATTATCCGAAGGACAAACACACACACACACACACCCATGCCCGAGGGAGGATTCGAACCTCCGCCGGGAACAGCCGTACAGTCCATGACCGTAGCGCCTGAGACAGCTCGGCTAATCCCGCGCGGCTGACAGTTGGTGGAACTATCGGCAGTTATCACTCAACGTAAGAGAACGTAATGTATTGTTCAATATAGACACGTTATTGTTTTATTCTTCAATTGCTGAACAAGTACAGTCTTGATTCAAATGGCTCTGAGCACTGTGGGACTTAATATCTGAGGTCATCAGTCCCCTAGAACTTAGAACTACTTAAACCTAACTAACCTAAGGACATCACACACATCCATGCCCGAGGCAGGATTCGAACCTGCGACCGTAGCGGTCGCGCGGTTCCAGACTTAAGCGCCTAGAACCGCGCGGCCACACCGGCCGGCCAAGTACAGTCTACTCAGTAAGAAAGTATGTTTCCAGAGTCTGGGTAAATGTGGCAGGGTACGTAAGAGCTGAAGAAGAGCGTCACGGAGATTATCATCCAACAACAGTGGTAGACATTCCGCGAACGAACGTTCGTATTCTTCAGATCCAGAGATGCTCCAAATACGAACGAAATCAGTTTCGGTTGCTCCTTATTTCATGGGGCCTTTTGACTGATTAAAATACAGCAGACTTGCTGGGGGACTAACTTGCCATTATTGCTTGAAGATGTTAAAGTCTGATCCACGAAGGATGGCGTTTCGCGCATGTCGAGGCACGGACGGGAATGGCATTGTTCACGATTGCTGGCGACAGTTACGGTACGCGCGTGCACTTGCTTTCCGCTTGAAGAAAGTGTATATACTGAAAATTACGTTGTCGCTCGCTTGTGCAGAATTTATCACTCACCATCACAATCGACGATGACAACTCGCGACAAATAGAATCGAAATTCACTAAACAACTCGCTAGGATCACGTCTAATGCTCGCCTTAGCTACGGCATTCACAGCAGAGCGCCCGGAACACTATTGAACGCTCATTGGCTGTCTGAGAATACGTGACCTAGGTGGGCACAGAACGCAGCTTGTCATTCTCAATGGAGAGAAGTCTTCCGAAGTAAGAGTGATTTCAGGTGTGCCGCAGGGGAGTGTCGTAGGACCGTTGCTATTCACAATATACATAAATGACCTTGTGGATAACATCGGAAGTTCGCTGAGGCTTTTTGCGGATGATGCCGTAGTATACCGAGAGGTTGTAACAATGGAAAATTGTACTGAAGTGCATGAGGATCTGCAACGAATTGACTCATGGTGCAGGGAATGGCAATTGAATCTCAGTGTAGACAAGTGTAATGTGCTGCGAATACATAGAAGGATCATTTAGCTACAATATAGCAGGTCAGCAACTGGAAGCAGTTAATTTCATAAATTATCTGGGAGTAGGCATTAGGAGTGATTTAAAATGGAATGATCACATAAAGTTGATGTCAGACTGGGATTCATTGGAAGAATCCTAAGGAAACACAATCCGAAAACAAAGGAAGAAGGTTACAGTACACTTGTCCGCCCACTGCTTGAATATTGCTCACCAGTGTGGGATCGTACCAGGTGGGGTTGATAGAGGAGATAGAGAAGATCCAACGGAGAGCAGCGCGCTTCGTTACAGGATCATTTAGTAATCGCGAAAGCGTTTCGGAGATGATAGATAAACTCCAGTGGAAGACTCTGCAGGAGAGACGCTCAGTAGCTCGGTACTGGCTTTTGTTCAAGTTTCGAGAACATACCTTCACCGAGGAGTCAAGCAGTATATTGCTCCCTCGGGAAGAGACCATGAGGATAAAATCAGAGAGATTAGAGCCCACACAGAGGTATATCGAAAATCTTTCTTTCCACGAACAATACGAGACTGGAATAGAAGAGAGGACCGGGGAGGTACTCAAAGTACCCTCCGCCACACACGTCAGGTTGCTTGCGGAGTATGGATGTAGATGTAGATGCGCAGAAGTGGGCTAGACTCGACCGCCATTGTTCATGACTCCAACTATAGCCTTCGAGAAGGTCGAACTTTGTGCCTCCAGCATCACGTTACTCTCGGAACCTTTTCGAAAGTCTAGAAACAACGAAGCGGTTCCATTGCTTCTATTCAGGGCACTGCTGGTCTTGTGTTTGAAGACAGCGAGCTGACATTCGCGTGATTGAAATTCTCGGAATCCATACCGGTTTTCAGGGTGAAGCTCACATTTGTTGGCGTTGCTGCTCTGTTTGTTTCACTCAGTGCTGCCTTCGTTAGTGAGGAATGTTTCACAGCAGAACCTGGGGACCGGGCCGAGGATACGGCGTGGGGCGGCCGCGGCTGCTGCTGCGGCTGCGGTTTTCCGGCCGCAGCCCACACGTCCGACGCATCCGCGCCAGCCAGGGCCGGCGGCTCGCTTTGGACGCCACCCAAACGCGTACTTTGCGATTCGCCGTGCGTTAAGCCGTCCGTTCTGCATCAAACATTCGAGACGGCAGGCAGTCTCACATGAAGGATTGTGTCTGAAGACACAGAATCTGTTCTGAGAAGAACTTACTTCTCCACTGAAACGTTTTTCCTCCAAACATCGGTGCATAGGTTATCGACGACTTGTACAGAGATGAGACTATACTTACAAGAGTCGCAGCATATGAAAGGGAGGCAGTAGATGTGAGGAATGACACACGGCTGTGGGGTACTTTCTAAAACGAATTAAAGTTTAGGGAGAGGAAACAAAATTTTTAAAGTTTACTGATGCCGTCGCATAAGGTGTTCCCAAATGAAAAGGAGACTACAGTCATATGTAAAGAAATTTTAATAAAATTACACTCAAGAGCCAAAGAAACTGGTACACCATCCTAATATCTTGTAGAGCCCCCGCGAGCACACAGAAGTGCCGCAACACGGCGTGGCATGGGCTTACTGTCTGAAGTAGTGCTCGAGGGAATTGACACCATGAATCCTGCAGGACAGTCCATAAATCCGTAAGAGTACGAGGGAGTGGAGAACTCTTCTGAACAGCGCGTTGCAAGGCATCCCAGATATGCTCAATAATGTTCACGTCTGAGGAGTTTGGGGACCAGCGGAGGTGTTGAAACTCAGGAGAGTGTTCCTGGAGCCACTCTGTAGCAATTCTGGAAGTGTGCTGTGTCGAATTGTTCTGCTGGAATTGGCCAAATCCGTCGGAATGCACAACGCACATGAATGGATGCAGGTGATCAGACAGGATGCTTACGTACGTGTCACCGAGTCGTATCTAGACGTATTAGTGGTCCCATATCAATCCAACTGCACACATTCCACACCATTACGGAGCCTACACCAGCCTGTACAGTCACCTGCTGACATGCAAGGTCCATGGATTCAAGAAATTGTCTTCATACCCGTACACGTCCATCCACTCGGTACAATTTGAATGAGACTCGTCCAACCAGGCAACATGGTTCCAGTCATCAACAGTCAAATTTGGGTGTTGACGGGACCAGGCGAGGTGTAAAGCTTTGTGTCAAGCAGTCATCAAGGGTATATGAGTGGAGCTTCGGCTCCGAAAGCCCATATCGATAATGTTTCGTTGAACGGTTCGCACATTGACACTTGTTGATGGCCCAGGATTGAAATCTGCAACAATTTGTGAAAGGGTTGCACTTTTGTCACGTTGAATGGTTCTCATCAATCGTCGTTAGTCCTGTTCTTGCGGGATCTTTATCCGGCCGCAGGGATGTCGGACATTTGATGTTTTACCGGGTTCCTAATATTCACGGTACACTTGTGAAATGGCCGTACGGGAAAATCCCCACTTCATTACAACCTCGGAGGTGCTGTGTCCCACCGCTTGTACGCCGAGTATAAGACCGTGTTCAAACTCACTTAAATCTTGATAACCTGCCACTGTTGCAGTAACCGGTCCAACAACTGCACCAGACACTTGTCTTATATAGGCGTTGTCGACCGTAGCGCCGTATCCTGCCTGTTTACATATCTCCTTATTTTAATAGGCATGCCTATACCAGTTTCTTTGGCGCTTCTGTGTATAATAACTACAGTTCATGTGTAACAGTTTAACTATACATAATTGCCACTGTCACTCATACACTGATCCCAGCCGGTATGAAGATACTGGATGGCTTCCTTAGATGTAGACACTACTGGGTTGCTGACGGATCCAGTTTTCCACGCTGCCCCGCGCTTATTTGTGACAGGGGAACGTCTGACAATTCATACATTGTTTTAAGTGGCCGAAGATATGCAAGTTAAATGGGGAGAGATTGGGATTGTGAGAATGATTTTCTAGGCACACCCATCGAAATTTTTGGAATCCCTCAGGGTCTTCTTGGTCATATCTGGCCTAGCGTTCTCCTGGAAAAGCTGTATCACTTTAGAGAAATTGCTCCTGCATTTGTTATTGATGGCCTGTTTCAAACTCAGAAACATGCCACAATACTGCTCAGCACCCGTGGTAGCCAGGTGATGAGCAGAAGTCCTTCTTCGTCGAAAAAAGAAACAGAGCTTCACTTTTTCGGCCTTCGGGCCATAGTAGTTATTTTTGGATGAAGAGAGCCGGATGTCGCCACTCTACGCTCGTCCGTTTGAGGCAGGGTCGAAGATGTGACACCGCGTTTCATCAAATGTCACAATCTAAGCAATGAAATGCTTTCCTTGCTCCGCGTATCTCATCAGGTGGGTCACGCAAGCACCCACTCTCACCGTCTTCTGATTCTCCGAAAGATGCTTGGGAATCCACTGCGCACAAAATCTGTCGTAACGAAGCTTCTCGTGGATATCGGGGTGAACGGTTCGTTTGCTCATCGACGGTTCAACAGCAATGTCACATGTGGTGATCCCACAGCTAACCTGTATGAGGTCCTCACAGCCGAAAACCTGGCCCAGGGCGTGGCGTGTCCTTGATGCTTGTAGATGTCCCGCCTAATAGCGCTGACACCACAGGGACCATCGTGCGAGCCACTCTTCTCCGTGCAATTCCTTCATTCTGCGGTAAATCTGTGAAGCTTGTGCCCCTTTCGGACGAAGAAACTGCGCAAGCACTCTTGGCGCTGATAAGTAGGAATCCATCATGCAACGAGCTGCGGAAGCAACTCTCTAGAAATGAAGAAATTGCTGCGAAGCCGTTGACTGTGCTGTGGCAACTGAGAAGATCACCATCTCAATATCTCGGCAAACACATTCACTCGCTGGCAATACATACCACGTCGCTACAGCGAATGTCTCCTTTTCAACTGGGCATAACTCGCAGTTGTCCCAGACGGGGAAAGGATCTGTGAGATCAGTCTTGTTAAACGAATATAAGGTGAACATCAGTATAAGTGAGATGTGGGTAGTGGAGTGTACTCGAGTTAAGTGAGCTGATGCCGGGGAAATTAGAGTAGGAAATGTGACGTTCAACTTTGTAGACGAGTTTTGCTGTGTGAGCAGCAGATTAAGTTATGGTGGTAAAAATAAAAATGAAATAAAATGCAGACTGGAAAAGACAAATTAGGCTTTCCTGAAAAAGTATGTTTACATCGAATATGAATTAAGTAAAGTGGAATTAAGAAAGGTGGTACTGAGGATAGCCTATAACAAGACAAGACATTAAATACCACTGCATACTGGGAAACACTGGAAAGCACTGTGGAAATGGTGGACAGATTTAAATACCTGGGAGAATTTATAACAGGAAGGAACAGGAGCAGGGAGGGAATAAAGAAAATGACGCCAACCTTCTGCATGACGAGAGAGATATACAATAAAAATAATATATCCACAGAGGCAAAGATAAGTCACTACAAGGCAACGGTTAGGAATGCAGTATTATATGCTGCTGAGACGATGACACTAGGAAGAAATGGGGCAGAACAACGAGAGAAAGAAGAGAGAAAAATAGTAGGTCCCAAAAGAGGTGGAGAGAGGTGGATGAGAAATCAGACTCAAAAGGGCAAGGTTTGCTGGACATGTAGTTAGGATGAGTATGGACAGAACGACGAAGAGAGTGTGGGAAACAACAGGGAGGACAAGGGGAAAGACAGGAACGAAGTGGGTTGTTGAACTTCGGAAGGACTGGTTTGAATTGGTTATCAAGGTCGAAGGAAAGGAAAATTGCAGGAACAAATATACACCGACCAATATGCCGGAGATCAATGACAGAGAAGAATACAGAAAAAGATTAGAATGTCACCAGTGGAGCCGACAGGAAAAACGGACACTGAAGATCTCGGAAGAAGAGCGGGAGAGACGAAGAGAAAGAATGAAAAAAACGGCTCTGAGCACTATGGGACTCAACTGCCGAGGTCATAAGTCCCCTAGAACTTAGAACTAATTAAACCTAACTAACCTAAGAACATCACAAACATCCATGCCCGAGGCAGGATTCGAACCTGCCACCGTAGCGGTCGCGCGGTTCCAGACTGTAGCGCCAGAACCGCTCGGCCACCAGCGGCCGGCAGAAAGAATGAAGAGGTTCTGGGAGAAGAAGAGGAGAATGCAGTCCACGAAGGGGCTACCCATGGTCCTACAGAGGCCATAATCCAAAAAGAAGAAGAAGAAGTCTTTTCTGAAAGTACCAGTGAACTCCCTTTTATTTAAAGAGTCGAACTCCCATGTGTAAAACAAATTCAAACGTCTGATTACATTACAACTGGGTTAATGTGTTAAATATTTAACGTTAAGTATCTAAGCGAGAGAAAGTTTAGAAAACGTTAGAAATCATGCTTAACTTATTTATGGAATAAAAAAATTATTTTCAAAAAATAATATATGAAAGCTATTTGGGAAGCAAGGTCCGATGCGTCACGAACTGGAACACACAGTGAAAATCAAAAAATTTTTTTCTTTGCAAAAGTTTGCTACACCTTCCAGCTACTTCCCTGCATAGTCTCCAATCCGACTGAGACATCTGTCGAAACGTTGAACCAACTTTCCAGTACCCTCGTCACAGAAGGCAGCTGCCTGTGTTTTCTGACGCTTATCTACGCTGGTCTGCACTTCGTTGTCTATGCCAAAACGTTGTCTTCATAGCCAGCTGTTCATGTGAGCAGAGGGAGCCAAGTCCGGTCTGTATGGTGGGCGATCAAACACTTACCATCGAAAACGCTGCAGGAGTGTCCTCATTGCCTCAGTAGCGTGCGGTCGAGAACTGCCATGAAGAAGGAAATACATGACAGATATGTTATGTGGGTTTGCAGGAAATCAGGCGAAACCTCACAGCAGTCACCCATACTTGGCGGGAGACACTACTGTTCTAGGGATCTTTACGTGTTCACTGTGCACGCACAGCTCAAAAGAGCGGCGACAAGACGCGATTGGCAGGCGTACTAGGGACACTGGTCAACATATCTGTGCAAAGCTTTATCGGGTCTCACTGTGGTTTCTATTTCGCGACCTATCGGATCTTACTTTCCGAACGTGCCTAGTATATACCCCTTTCTCAGAAACTATGCAAGTGATTTCTACAAAGTTTTTTCTCTTTAATCTCTTAGCGTGTAGTAACCTTGTCTAATGGATTTTTTGAATATATCGAATAGGAGAAGTTCAATAATTTTTAATTATAATTCTTTAAGTATAATGTGAAATTCATGCAAAATTCCGAGCGCTTTGCCCCGTTTCTCAGATTACACTCAGAATTTCAAAATTTGCTCTTGAGACAACATTTATTGGGTCTATAGAAATAAGTGTACAAAATTTCGAAATTATAGCCTTTATAGATTCTGAGAAGAATGTACATAAACTTTAAAATACATATTTTTCAGGAAATGCAGTTTAAATTTCAACCTAAAGCTTTTCTATGACACCTTTTCAGAGGGCACCAGATTTGTAGTCAGGGTCCTCTTTCCCTTCTAGGTTTCTCTGCTGGTTTCTTATTTTCTGTCTTCTTTCCTTTATCTGCAGAAAGGCGTGGCATTGTAAATCTTTTTTTTTAAAGACTTGTTGAATGAAATTTCGTATCTTAAAGCCCATTCTCTCTAATACGTTCATTCTCCGCACGTTACCATCATTAAATACAAGAATTGCATTGTAAGTTGCAGTTCTGACTAGTGTAGCAGGTCATCGATTCCATGTGAGTTAATTTAAGGACTCATGAATGAGACCCAACTGGTAAGGGTCCCATAGAGACGAACAATACTCTTAAGACTGGACGCACGTATTGTAAGCAATTTCCTTTGTTGAAGGACTACATCGCTTCAGGATTCTACCAATAAACCGCAATCTAAAGTTCACCTTTCCTGTTACTTGTGTAATCTGAACATTCCATTAGAGACAATTTCGAATAGTCACACCCAGATACTTGACGGATGATAACGCTTCCAAAGACGGAGCATTTATTTTGTACTCGCCTTGTTATAAGCAGTAGGTTACACTTTGCGATACTACTTTCCTGCAGACTACAGCATCATCGGCAAACAGTCTAATGCCGCTGTCAATACCATCAAACAGATCGTTTTTGTAAATCGTAAAAAGCAGCGGATCTATTACACAGCCCTGGGACACACCTGAAATTACGCTTGTTTCTGTTGTGACTTGGCAAGACAGCCAAGCCACTATGAGAGGAAGGCGAAAGGCACGCGTATAAGCTCACACAGGTTGGCGTGAGGTCTGGAACAGTTAAAGGAATAGAGACTAGCAAAATAGGTACGTAGCTTCTGGAATACTTAACTTTAATCCATAATTGGTGAACATCGGTCCGACGGTACATGCATCACAAGATAAATAGCAAATGATAATGGCCCCCTGCTAGGTCGTAGGAAATGACGTAGCTGAAGGCTATGCTAACTATCGTCTCGGCAAATGAGAGCGTAATTTGTCAGTGAACCATCGCTAGCAAAGTCGGCTGTACAACTGGGGCGAGTGCTAGGAAGTCTCTCTAGACCTGCCGTGTGGCGGTGCTCGGTCTGCAATCACTGATAGTGGCGACACGCGGGTCCGACGTATACTAACGGACCGCGGCCGATTTAAAGGCTACCACCTAGCAAGTGTGGTGTCTGGCGGTGACACCACAGTTTCTGTTGAAGTCTCCCCATTCAGGACGACATACTGCACCCTGTCTGTTAGAAAACTTTCTATCCAACCGCATATGCCATCGGATAGACAGTAAGCGCGCACTTTTTGGAGCCAGCGACAGTGCGGAACTGAGTCGAACGCCTTTCGAAAGTCGAGGAATAGCATCAAACTGGGAGCCGGTATCTAGAGCCTGTTGTATATCATGCACAAAGAGGGCCAGCTGTGTCTCGCATGATCGCTGTTTCCTAAAACCGTGCTGGTTTCTGCAGATGAGTTTCTCAGAGTCTAGAAAGGTCATTATGTCTGAACACAAAATATGTTCCCTGATTCTACAACAAATCGATGTCAGTGAAATTGGCCGGTAAACATGTGCATCCGATTTCCTACCCTTTTTATAGATTGCTATGACTTGGGCCTTCTTCCAGTCCTGTGAAACTTACGGCTGTTGCAATAATCTCTGACAGATGATGGATAAGAATGGTGCTATATTTGTAGCACAGTCAACATATAATCTTACGGGAATACCGTCTGGGCCAGATGCCTTCCTGGCGTTTTACAATCCAAGATACACTAAACACTATGTCAGCCATCCTTGCGTTTGTTCGATAATTGAAAGGTGGAATGGTGCAGCAGTTCTCTACCGTAAACGATTCCTGGACTTGGGTAGGCGCGCCGGCCCCGGGTCGAATCCGCCCGGCGGATTAACGACGGCGGCTGGTGTGCCGGCAGCCTGGATGTGTTTTTAGGCGGTTTTCCACATCATCCTAGGTGAATACCAGGCTGGGCCCCACCTCCCGCCTCAGTTACGCGACTCACAGACATTTGAAACACATTCACACTGTTTCACGATTTACACTAGACACATGTCTGCGTACACTAATTCCATCCCAGGGGGTATGGGGTGGCGGCAGGAAGGGCATCAGGCCACCCCTTAACATTAACATGACAAATCCGATTAACCATGGCCGACTCTGCGTCACCGCGGTACAAGGCGCAAGCGATAGATAGATAGATAGCTGTATTTAATATCAATTGCCAAGTAATATTTTGCATTTACCCAGCAATCACTAAGGTAACACTGGTTGGTAACTAAACTTCTCTGCATACGGTCTTAACATTCGTTGTTCCGAAATAACGTACTGCGTTGTGTCATCCAAATATTCATCCAGCCCTTACTACACCTCGGAAGATATTCCTTATGTCTGTATTTCACTTACTAGTCGTTTGCGTAACGTACACGATGTGGAAGGTCTTTCAGACATGTACGAAGACTGTCTACTTGAGCACCTGCAACAACTCTTTCCAAAATATCATCTCCGTGTAAAACAAGCTGTACTTCGCACGATTAGTGTTTCCTGCAGCCAGTCGTACGCATGTAGCACAAGTGAGCATGTTCAGAGCATCCACAAAGTTATAAATGGAAACAGTGGGCTACCAGCTGCCACTGTGTCAGCAGTTTGTTGTCTATGAGACTGTGAATCACCATCTGCACTGACATCAGATGAAACCAAGGAATACACTATACCTAAATGAGTTTATTGAAGAATAAAGACAACAACGCTACAGCTTCAGTTCTGGGAAGTTCGCAACTGATAGAGGAGCTAGGATCCGCAGCTTGTGGTCGTGCGGTAGCGTTCTCGCTCCCTACGCCCGGGTTCCCGGGTTCGATTCCCGGCGGGGTCAGGGATTTTCTCTGCCTCGTGATGAGTGGGTGTTGTGTGCTGTCGTTAGGTTAGTTAGGTTTAAGTAGTTCTAAGTTCTAGGGGACTGATGACCATAGATGTTAAGTCCCATAGTGCTCAGAGCCATTCGAACCATTTTTGAAAGGAGCTAGGTAGGGCTACTCAATTTCACCCAAACTACTTCCACAGCCTTCCAAGTGGTTTTAAATTATTAAAGGCATATCATTATTGAAGCTGTCAGTTGCTCGAAAAAGAGTACTTTATTAAGCAACAAAAATCTTTGATCATTTCCCAACAACATAAAGTGTCTGGCAGGTAGCAGATCAATTTTTAAATCTAGCTTAAAATCATTTCTTTTGGACAACTCCTTCTATTCCATGGACGAGTTTCTGTCTCAGAACTGGTAAAAAAATTGTACCTCTAAATGTAGTTGCATGTGTAGAACTACAAATTTCAATAATATTAATATTAGCACTGTGCATCTGTATATATATATATATATATCTTGTAATCTGACTTGTTCCACATCATATCGATAAAATAATCTTAAAAATGCTCTATGGAACATGACATACAGGGCTATTACAAATGATTGAAGCGATTTCATAAATTCACTGTAGCTCCATTCATTAACATATGGTCATGACACACTACAGATACGTAGAAAAACTCATAAAGTTTTGTTCGGCTGAAGCCGTACTTCCGGTTCCTGCCGCTAGAGCGCTCGAGAGCGCAGTGAGACAAAATGGCGACAGGAGCCGAGAAAGCGTATGTCGTGCTTGAAATGCACTCACATCAGTCAGTCATAACAGTGCAACGTCACTTCAGGACGAAGTTCAACAAAGATCCACCACATGCTAACTCCATTCGGCGATGGTATGCGCAGTTTAAAGCTTCTGGATGCCTCTGTAAGGGGAAATTAACGGGTCGGCCTCCAGTGAGCGAAGAAACGCTTAAACGCGTGCGGGCAAGTTTCACGCATAGCCAGCGGAAGTCGACGAATAAAGCAAGCAGGGAGCTAAACGTACCACAGCCGACGGTTTGGAAAATCGTACGGAAAAGGCTAAAGCAGAAACCTTACCGTTTACAGTTGCTACAAGCCCTGACACCCGATGGCAAAGGCAAACGCTTTGAATTTTCGGCGTGGTTGCGACAGCTCATGGAAGAGGATGCGTTCAGTGCGAAACTTGTTTTCAGTGATGAAGAGACATTTTTTCTTAATTGTGAAGTGAACAGACACAATGTGTGAATCTGGGCGGTAGAGAATCCTCACGCAATTCACCAAAAGTTAATGTATTTTGTGCAATCTCACGGTTTAAAGTTTACGGCCCCTTTTTCTTCTGCGAAAAAAACGTTACAGGACACGTGTATCTGGACATGCTGGAAAATTGGCTCATGCCACAACTGGAGACCGACAGCACCGACTTTATCTTTCAACAGGATGGTGCTCCACCACACTTCCATCATGATGTTCGGCATTTCTTAAAGAGGAGATTGGAAAACCGATGGATTGGTCGTGGTGGAGATCATGATCAGCAATTCATGTCATGGCCTCCACGCTCTCCCGACTTAACCCCATGCGATTTCTTTCTGTGGGGTTATGTGAAAGATTCAGTGTTTAAACCTCCTCTACCAAGAAACGTGCCAGAACTGCGAGCTCGCATCAACGATGCTTTCGAACTCATTGATGGGGACATGCTGCGTCGAGTGTGGGAGGAACTTGATTATCGGCTTGATGTCTGCCGAATCACTAAAGGGGCACATATCGAACATTTGTGAATGCCTAAAAAAACTTTTTGAGTTTTTGTATGTGTGTGTGCAAAGCATTGTGAAAATATCTCAAATAATAAAGGTATAGTAGAGCTGTGAAATAGCTTCAATCATTTGTAATAACCCTGTAACTAAATTAAACTAAACTTACGTTAATCACCTTTGAGAAAAATGTTTCTTCAGCAAATAGTGGAAGAGGACAAGTAGGGCGGTAGATGTACTTTTACGATTGTTGGTTTATGTCTCTCTGTGTGCAGCTGAATAAATGCAAATTCCGTAGGATTTCTGAGTGACGTAGACAGAGGAATAACTTAACCAGGAGAAAAAAAAGCGTAGATGTGGACGACACCAGTATTTACTGCCACTGAAGATCCTCAGTAAATGAAGGCGTAATCCGTCTGGAATTACGCATTTTGCATTTATTGAGCTACCCAAACAGAGACATAACCTACAAATCGTTAACATAACATTACTAATAGCTGAATTTGACAGACTAACAACATTAACATTACACAGTCATTGATTAACCTTACCAATTGCGGATATTTTAGAGTCTCTGACTGTTAAGTGAATGTAAATAAGTTACATAAAACTGCAACCAGTCACTTTTTCGGATAATTATATTTTATTCCATGAACCGGTTTTCGAACCTTTTAAGGTTCATCTACATATAGTTTCTGGAAATTACATCATTATGCTAGAAATAATGATGTAGCTTCCAGCAACCATCTCAAGATGAACATGAAAAAGTTCGAAATCCGGTTCATGGAACAAAACATAATTATTCAAAAAGTTACTGGTTGCAGTTTTGTGTAACTTATTTACATTACACAGTAAGTTTGTCAATAGGAGAATCGTAAAGACTAATGAAGATTTAGAAACAGTTGACCGATTTATCATGTTAGGACAACTGAAAAAAAACAAAGAAAAAGAAACAAGTGGATTGTCACTTGTATACATGAAAAGGATAACATAAATAGCTCAGATACCGTTTCGAAAAATGAGTTCTTTGTTCACAGGCAAATTCCTAATTCACTCCAATCGGACAGCTTGTAGGCCGTGTACACAGCCAGTGCTAACTGACGGAAATGAAACACCGACGTTAGATACGAAAATACTAAAATAATTGAGAGTTTTGTAATAAGCAAATGAGTAAAGGTTTTTGTTAATTACCGCTACCAGTCACAAACGTTGTCAACTATTGTATTACTTATTTATTTAGCAACATCTTTCGAGGGTTATACCTCATCTTCAGGCTAAATGGCATTACAAAAACAACTTTACAATAAGGTCATACCGATGTTGCATAGTCTTTTCGTAAATGCTGTGGTCATCCTGTAGATGATATAACATCAGTATGACCTTATTGTAAAGTTGTTTCTGTAATTCCATTTCGCCTGAAGATAAGGTGTAACAATCGAAAGATGTCGCTAAATAAATAAGTACACTACTGGCCATTAAAACTGCTACACCAAGAAGAAATGCAGATGGTATACAGGTATTCTTTGGAGAAAAGAGAACGATTTGTATGAATATCAAGAGCTCAGATGGGAACCCAGTTCTAAGCAAAGAAGGGAAAGCAGAAAGGTGGAAGGAGTATATAGAGGGTCTATACAAGGGCGATGTACTTGAGGGCAATGTTATAGAAATGGCAGAGGATGCAGATCAAGATGAAATGGGAGATATCATACTGCGTGAAGAGTTTGATAGAGCACTGAAAGACCTAAGTCGAAACAAGGCCCCGGGAGTAGACAACATTCCATTAGAACTACTGACAGCCTTAGGAGAGCCAGTCCTGACAAAACTCTACCATCTGGTGAGCAAAATGTATGACACAGGCGAAATACTCTCAGACTTTAAGAAGAATGTAATAATTCCAATTCCAAAGAAAGCAGGTGTTGACAGATGTGAAAATTACCGAAGTATCAGTTTAATAAGTCACGGCTGCAGAATACTAACGCGAATTCTTTACAGACGAATGGAAAATCTGGTAGAAGCCGACCTTGGGGAAGATCAGTTTGGATTCCGTAGAAATATGGGAACACGTGAGGCAATACTGACCCTACGACTTATTTTAGAAGCTAGATTAATAAAAGGCAAACCTACGTTTCTAGCATTTGTAGACTTGGAGAAAGCTTTTGACAATGTTGACTGGAATACTCTCTTTCAAATTCTGAAGGTGGCAGGTGTAAGAAACAGGGAGCGGAAGGCTATTTACAATTTGTACAGAAACCAGATGGCAGTTATAAGAGTCGAGGGACATGAAAGGGAAGCAGTGGTTGGGAAGGGAGTGAGACAGGGTTATAGCCTCTCCCCGATGTTGTTCAATCTTTATATTGAGCAAGCAGTAAAGGAAACAAAAGAAAAATTCGGAGTAGGTTTTAAAATCCATGGAGAAGAAAAAAAACTTTGAGGTTCGCCGATGACATTGTAATTCTGTCAGAGACAGCAAAGGACTTAGAAGAGCGGTTGAACGGAATGGACAGTGTCATGAAAGGAGGTTATAAGATGAACATCAACAAAATAATTAAGTCGGGTGATGCTGAGGGAATTGGATTAGGAAATGAGACACTTAAAGTAGTAAAGGAGTTTTGCTATTTGGAGAGCAAAATAACTGATGGTCGAAGTAGAGAGGATATAAAATGTAGACTGGCAATGGCAAGAAAAGCGTTTCTGAAGAAGAGAAATTTGTTAACATCGAGTATAGATTTAAGTGTCAGGAAGTCGTTTCTGAAAGTATTTGTATGGAGTGTAGCCATGTACGGAAGTGAAACATGGACGATAAATAGTTTGGACAAGAAGAGAATAGAAGCTTTCGAAATGTGGTGCTACAGAAGAATGCTGAAGATTAGATGGATAGATCACATAACTAATGAGGAGGTATTGAATAGAATTGGGGAGAAGAGAAGCTTGTGGCACAACTTGACTAGAAGAAGGGATCGGTTGGTAGGACATATTCTGAGGCATCAAGGGATCACCAATTTAGTATTGGAGGGCAGAGTGAAGGGTAAAAATCGTAGAGGGAGACCAAGAGATGAATACACTAAGCAGATTCAGATGGATGTAGGCTGCAGTACGTACCGGGAGTTGCAGAAGCTTGCCTAGGATAGAGTAGCTTGGAGAGCAGTCTCAGGACTGAAGACCACAACAACATACAGGTATTCGTTGGACGGATATATTATACTAGAACTGACATGTGATTACATTTTCACGCAGTTTTGGTCCATAGATCCTGAGAAATCAGTGCCCATAACAACCACCTCTGGCCGTAATAACGGCCATGATACGCCTGAGCATTGAGTCAAACAGAGCGTGGATGGCATGTACAGGTACAATGGCCCATGCAACTACAACACGATACCACAGTTTAGTGAATGGCGTATTGTGACGGGCCATTTGCTCGGCCACCATTGACCAGAAGTTTTCAATTGGTGAGAGATCTGGAGAATATGCTGGCCAGGGCAGCAGCCGAACATTTTCTGTATCCAGAAAGGCCCGTACAGGACCTGCATATGCGGTCGTGCATTATCCTGCTAAAATGTTGGGTTTCACAGGGATCGAATGGAGAGTATCGCCACGGGTCGTAACACATCTGAAATGTAACGTCCACTGTTCAAACTGCCGTCAATGCGAACAAGAGGTGACCGAGACGTGTAAGCAATGGCACCCCATACCATCACGCCGGGTGATACGCCAGTATGGCGATGACAAATGCACGCTTCCAATGTGCGTTCACCGCGATGTCGCCAAACACAGATGCAACCATCATGATGCTGTAAATAGAACCTGGATTCATACGCAAAATGACGTTTTGCCATTCGTCCACCCAGGTTCGTCGTTGAGTACACCATCGCAGGCCCTCCTGTCCATGATGCAGTGTCAAGGGTAACCGCATCCATGGTTTCCGAGCTGATAGTCCATGTTGCTGAAAACGTCGTCGCACAGTTCGTGCAGAAGATTGTTGTCTTGCAAACGTCCAACGTCCCCATCTGTTGACTCAGGGATCGAGACGTGGCTGCACGATCCGTTATAGCCATTCGGATAAGATGCTTATCATCTCGACTGCTAGTGATACGAGGCCGTTGGGATCCAGCACGGCGTTCCGTATTACTCTCCTGAACCCACCGATTCCATATTCTGCTAACAGTCATTGGATCTCGACCAACGCGAGCAGCAATGTCGCGATACGAGAAACCGCAATCGCGATAGGCTACAATCCGACATTTATCAAAGTCGGAAACGTCATGGTCCGCATTTGTGCTCCTTACACGAGGCATGACAACAACGTTTCACCAGGCCACGCCGGTCAACTGCTGTTTGTGTATGAGATATCGGTTGGAAACTTCCCTCATGTCAGCACGTTGTAGGTGTCTCCACCGGCGTCAACCTTCTGTGAATGCTCTGAAAAGCTAATAATTTCCAAATCACAGCATCTTCTTCCCTGTCGGTTAAATGTCGCGTCTGTAGTACGTCATCTTCGTGGTGTAGCAATTTTAATGGCCAGTAGTGTAATACAATAGTTGACAAAGTTTGTGACTGGTAGCGGTAATTGTAAAAAAAGATTAACATGTGTTTTGAGACAGTCACGGTCGAAAAACAGCCAAAATGGCTTCAAAGCAAATGAGTGATGTTGGTATATGAAGAATGGACAGAAGAAAGCAAATAGATAAGAGAAAATGCAGTCAGGGATAGTGTACTTTACAGAACTGAAATGCAGAAGGTCTGAGCACGCAGCGAGGTGAAATGCTGGGCGAACGACGAATCAGATTCTGCGTTGAGACTGCTCGTGACCAGAAGTACCGAGGGGACGGACCACCTTACGGAAGAAGGCAGGTGACGGCGTGGAAACAAGGAGGACAAACTAGCGGTCAGGAGAGCTGATGATCGTAGTGTGAGGCGCAGCCTGGAATCGGCCTGTGTCCACCTGCGGGCGATAACTGGCTAGTGGCTATGACGGCGACTCCGTACGACCGTGTCTCGGTGAGTAGTCGCCGACGTGCAGCAGTGATGAACCGCCTCCCGAATTCCATGAAGGCGGAATGTACCTGTTAATACATTACAGTCCGCTAACGGCTGGCGCAACGAGAAATACCAGAATGAATCTTCCACTCAGCGGCGGAAACCTTCTGGCAGAATGAAACGCTGTACCGGGCCGGGAAGCGACTCTGTTAAATTGAACGGGAGAAAGGGACAGAATTTAAGAAAGATAAACTCCAGAGGAAGACTCTGCAGGAGAGACGCTCGGTAGCTCGGTAGGGTAGGGGCTTTTTTTGAAGTTTCGAGAACATACCTTCAACGAGGAGGCAACCAGTATATTGCTCCCTCCTACGTATATCTGGCGAAGAGGCCATGAGGATAAAATCAGAGAGATTAGAGCCCACACAGAGGCATACCGACAATCCTTCTTTCCACGAACAATACGAGACTGGAATAGAAGGGAGAACCCTCCGCCACACACTGTCAGGTGTGGTTGTAAATGTAGAAGTGACAACGGGGGGAGGTAGGCAAGCGGCAGGTAGCAGGTAGGCAGTGCCCACGCTGAGCTGGGCGGCTGGCTGAGGCCATCCCTCTATCTCTATCTCTGTCTGTCCCTAGTCGCACGCCCGCCAGCCGCTGACGCCGCTCGCCGCGCGTGGAGGTCGCTGTGGCCGGGCCGCACTTTCTCCGTCCTCGCGGTGCATTAGCAAACCAGCCTGGGCGCGAGCATCGCGAATTATTCATCCTACCAGCAATTTGGAAACGCTGGCCGGGCCACCTGCTTATTACGAAACGCGCACGGCCCGCTACCGGGCCAGCAGCTCCACAAGCACACCAGACGTGGGCTTTCCTTTCCTGTCTCGTTTTTCCCTTTCCTTCCCTAGGCTACCTCTGCCCGCGCGGCAGCCTGTTACCAAAAACGCTGGGACTAGAATTCGCCCCTGTGGGACGCCAGGTTAGTGCGCGGCCTGCGGCACCTCAAGCTGCAGAACGCCTGCGGTGGCTAGTCGCCGCATGGACAGCCACGCCTGCTCACGTCTTCACATCAGTACTGCTCGGTCCTAGGCCAGAGAACGCTGACGCTCGTACACCCTACACACCACAGTACAGCCTCTGTAACCCCGTCCCTGCAACATCCGACGGACGCGCCTATTGCATAATGCTAACAAACATAATGAAGCCACGCGGAGTGATCGCGCGGTTAGAGGCGCCATGTCACGGATTGCGCGGCCCCTCCCGTCCGAGGTTCGATTCCTCCCTCGGGCAAGGGTGTGTGTCTTGTTCTTAGCATAAGTCAGTTTAAGTAGTGTGTAAGGCGACTGGTCCCGACGGAGGTTCGAGTCCCCCCTCGGGCATGGGTGTGTGTGTTTGTCCTTAGGGTAATTTAGGTTAAGTAGTGTGTAAGCTTAGGGACTGATGACCTTAGCAGTTAAGTCCCATAAGATGTCACACACATTTGAACATTTTTAGAGTGTAACTCTAGGGACCGATAAATAAATAGCGTGTGACGAGGGCCTCCCGTCGGGTAGACCGCTGGCCTGGTGCAAGTCTTTCGATTTGACGCCACTTCGGCGACTTGCGCGTCGATGGGGATGAAATGATGATGATTAGGACAACACAACACCCAGTCCCTGAGCGGAGAAAATCTCTGACACAGCCGGGAATCAAACCCGGGCCCTTAGGATTGACAGTCTGTCGCGCTGACCACTCAGCTACCGGGAGCTGACTGCAGTAGTTTGGTCGCTTAGAAATTCACACACATTTGAACATTTCAGCATTATGAAAATCGAGACATTTACACGTAATTTGCCGGATCATGAAAAGCGACCGACTACTTAAAGAGGTGGAAGATATATGAAATACTCACAAAACTAAGTATATGGTGCAGGAAAGACGTGTAATGTAGCGAAATGTAGCTACAAACAACTGGGAACAATAAGAATAGAAGGTCAAGAGAGGTGTGCTCAGATTAAAAAGGCCGTACGATATCTCCGCCTTTCTGTTCAACCTGTACATTGCAAAAACAATGGTGGAAATGAAAAAATGGTTTGTAAGTGGAATTAAAACTAAGGCTATCACTGGCAAGATTCGCTGATGACGTTCCTATTCCCCCTAAAACTGAGAACTACACGACCAATGAATGGAAATAAATCGGCCGACGGGGTGGCAGAACGGTTCTAGGCGCTTCAGTCCAGAACCGTGCAACTGCTACGGTCGCAGGTTCGAATCCTGCCTCAGACATGGATGTGTGTGATGTCCTTAGGTTAGTTAGGTTTAAATAATTCTCAGTCTAGGGGACTGATGACCTCAGATGTTAAGTCCCATAGTGCTTAGGGCCATGTGAACCGTTTTGGAACCGCAGTGGCAATAGAAGGTTGAGTCGAGCCTGGAGGTATGCTCAGACAGCCTAATGCCTAATCCGGGTACAAGTTCCGGCCTGCTCAAAATTCCAACTGTAAGTGTGTAAGTTTTTGGTAAGGTTCCATGGGACGAAACTGCTGAGTTCATCATTCCCTAGGCTTACACACTAATTAAACTAACTTACGCTGAGGACAACACATACACCCACGTCCGAGGAAAGATAGATACCAGCTACACGAAAATTAAAGACGCGTTTGGAGAACAGAGAAGCAGCTGCATGAATATCGAAAGCTCTGACGGGAAACCAGTCCTAAGCAAAGAAGGGGAAGCTAACAGGCAGAAGGAGTTTATGGTTGGTCTATAAAAGTGAGATGAACTTAAAGGAAAATTATAGAAATGGAAGAGGTCAGAGGTGAAGATGAGATGGGAAATTAATATGATACTGCGAGGTGAAACTGACAGAGCACTGAAAGACTTATGTCGATACAATGCCTGTGTAGCAAACGAGATTACATTAGAACTAGTGACAGCCTTGGGAGTGCCATTCATCTGGTGTGAAAGATATATGAGGCAAGCGAAATATCCTCCAACTTGAAGAAGAAAGTAATAATTCAAATTCCAGAGGGAGCACTTGCTGACAGGTGCGAATATTACCGAACTATCAGGTTAATAAGTCACCATTGCAAAATACTAACACGAATTATTTACAGAAGAAAGGAAAACTGATAGAAGCCGGCCTCGGGAAAGATCAGTTTTCATTGCCGAGAAATGTAGGAACACGCGAGGCAGTACTGACGCGTCGACGCGTCTTAGATGGTAGGTTAAGGAAAGGCAAACCTACATTTATAGAATTTGTAGACTTGAAGAAAGCTTTTGACAATAGTGAGTGGAATAGTCTCTCTGAAATTACGAGGGTACAAGTACGAGGAACGAAATGCTGTTTAAAACTTGTATATAAAGCAAACGGCAGTGAAAGGAGTCTAAGAGTATGGAAGGAGAGCAGTGATCGAGAAGGGAATGAGACAGGATTGTAGCCTGTCCCCAATATTATTCAATCTGCACCCTGGCCAAGCATTAAGGGAAGCCAAAGAATGATTTGGAGTAGAAATTAAAGTTCAGGGAGAAGAAATGGAAACCTTGAGGTTTGCCGATGACATCGTAATCCTGTCAGAGACAGCAGAGGAGTTGGAAGAGCAGCTGAACAGAATGGCCTGTGTCTCGAAAGGTTGGTATAAGGTGAGCATCAACAAAAGCCATACAGTGATAATGAAATGTAGTCGAATTAAATGAAGTGATGAAATGGGAATTAGATTAGGAAACGAGACACTTGAAGTAGTAGACAGGTTTTGCTATTTGGATAGTGAAACAACTGATGAAGGCCGAAGAAGAGAGAAAGAAAAGCCTTTCTGAGGAATTTGTTAACATCGGTTATAGAGTTAAGTGTCAGTTAGACCGCCTGCTACTAATAAGGCGACCTTGTTACATATTTTTACGAGCTTCAAACAGGAGCGACTGCAGTAATGGATAGGAACTGTGACTGTTGCGTACAGATGCGAGCTGAGCTGGCGACCCTTCGCTCACAGCTTCAGGCTGCGTTGGCTTCCGTCACACAGCTTGAGGCTGCTGCCAGGGGGCGTCACTGCGGGGGATTGGACGCGGGGATGCGATGGACGTCGAGCACGTCCCACGTGTCCTCCGATCGGTCCACTGCTGTGACCTGCCCGGGTACTGCCTGCACTGAGGTTGACCCCTCACCCGTGGTCTAGTGGGAGATCATTCCAAAGTCTGGCAGGCAGCGAAAAACTTTCCGAGGGGCTGATCGTAGGGCCTCCCCGATTCGTTTGACGAACAGGTTTCGGGCATCATCTGTGGCTGGCGATGTCTCTGAGCCGGATGCAGTCGTTCACCCTGTTCCAGAGGAAGCTTCTCGGACCGCAAGGTCTGGGCATTCATAGAGGGTGGGTTTGCTGGTAGTTGGGAGTTCCAACATTAGGTGCGTAATGGGGCCCCTTAGGAACATGGCTGCCAAGGAGGGGAAGGAAGCCAGTGTGCACTCCGTGTGCATTCCGGGGGGAGGGGGGGGAGTCATTCCAGATGTGGAGAGAGTTCTTCCGGATGCCATGAAGAGTAAAGGGTGCAGCCAACTGCAGATGGTGGCTCATGTCGGTACCAATGACGTGTGTCGATTTGGATCGGAGCAGATTCTGTCTGGTTTCGGGCGGCTTGCGGAAATGGTAAAGACTGTCAGTCTTGCTTCCGAGATTAAGGCAGGGCTCACCATCTGCAGCATCGTCGATAGAACCGACTGTGGTCCTTTGGTGCAGAGCCGAGTGAAGGGTCTGAATCAGAGGCTAAGGCGGTTCTGTGACCGTGTAGGCTGCAGATTCCTTGACTTGCACCATCGGGTGGTGGGCTTCTGGGTTCCGCTTAATAGGTCAGGAGTCGACTACAGACAGGAGGCGGCTATACGGGTAGCGGGGGTTGTGTGGAAGGGACTGGGCGGTTTTTTAGGTTAGAGGATCTCACGGAACCACAGAAGTGGCGTTCGTCTAAATGTGGGCGGGTAAAACACAGTAAGGTAATTGTAGAAACGATTGGTATTGTAGTTGTAAATTGTCGTAGCTGTGTTGGGAAAGAACCAGAGCTCCAAGCCCTAATAGAAAGCACTGAAGCTCAAATAGATGTAGGTACAGCCAAAATTTTTTCAAACGATCTAACAGCGTTCAGAAAGGATAGATTAAATACAGTTGGTGGTGGAGTATTTATTGCTGTCAGAGGTAGTTTGCCTTGTAGCGAAATTGCAGTAGACAGTTCGTGTGAAATAGTATGGGTAGAGGTTATACCTGACAATCGGACTAAACTATTAACTGGATCGTTTTACCGACCCCCGACTCAGAAGACATAGTTGCTGAACAGCTCAAAGAAAACTTAGTCTCATTTCAAATAAGTACTCATACAATTATAGTCGGTGGTGACTTCAATCTACCCTGGATATGCTGGAAAAACTGTATGTTTAAAGCTGGCGGCAGGCATAAAAATTTCTCAGAAAATTATTTTGAACGATTAGTTCATGGGCCCATTCGAATTATAAATGGTCGCGAAAGCATACTTGACCTTTTAGCAACAAATAATCCTGTACAAATAGTGAGTGTTGTGACGAATACAGGGATTAGCGACCACAAGCCAGTTGCTGCTAGGCTGAATACCATAACACCTACAACCATCAAAAAGAAACGCAAAGTATATCTATTTAAAAAAGCTGATGAAAATGCTCGTAACGCCTTTTTAAGAGACAGTCTTCACTCCTTCCGATCTGATCATGTAAGTTGTGAGCGTGTGGGTGCTACTCTGTCATTCTGCACAACGGATTTATCTGAGATGTACCCTTTACCCTGTGGCTCCTGTGAGATGCAATTTCCACCCCCACACTACTACAGAAGTCAGACAGACGCTCCTAACGTTCTGAAGAGAAATGCCTTTAAAAACTTTCAGCAATCAATATCTTCTGGAGTCGTCCGCTGTAAGGAAATGACACAAAAATTCACAAAATTTCTTACGTAACTAGTGGGATGCTAACAAAAATTATTATTTATTTTTGCAAACATTCTGAGAAATCACAATGGCACTTTTAGTTATGAATTAAACATGTTATTTCCGGGTTCTTTTCGGAATGTGAAGTTACCTCTTAAGGATAGGATTCGCTAATGAAATTTCTATACAAAGTTTAAGATTGTTATTGACTTGGCAGAATGGCTGGGAGCCACGCCTACTCAACTTGAATAATTATCCGTTAGAATGTTGCTAGGCACAGTCGAGGCTGTTGCGTGAGATATGAAGTGAAGTGTACTGTTATGGGGGAAATATGTGGCTCGCAAGAGCTGTAGCGCACAATACCTATCTGCGATGACTGCTGTCTGCGCCGCTCGCTGCTGACAAATAAGGTAACTCTCGTTCTATCTGGATTGGCCTTCGCCAATCAAACTCTCCTTACGCCTTGATGAAATCGAGGACTGCTATTCGCCCCTAGTCTAACTACTGGCGTGGTACACTAGTCAGATAACCAGTCCACCGCGATGCCACTCAAAAATTCGCTCGCAGGCGTTTAACTATAACTCTGTCCGTTCACACTGCACCGTAAGTGTGGCGGCCAACACAGTGAACAACACTTAATCACAAGGACTCAATATAGAGTCGCACTTCGATTCGCTCTCGACAGAGGTGCTCTCCCAGTGAAGTATTGAGGAGAGACTTGTTCCTTGCTCTTTGAGTATACGTACGAGCACGCACGCTCTCGTTACGTGTTCTCACTCCAAGAGCGACAACGGAACGGCTCCCGCTCCACGCCAGACGTGAAGGGGTATATCTTTCGGTCTCTTCCATTACTCCTTCAGCTCAAGGCGTCAGAAATATCGTCTGCCAATCAGCATTGCTCTTCTAAAACGGGAGAATGACGTTTCTTTTAAGGCGACCAATCCGGAAATCTGTAGCATCGGCGTTTGGCGTTTGCTGTTTCCGTGTGAAAATCTCTGGAACTGCGTGCCATCTACATCTACATCTACATCTATACTCCGCGAGCCACCTTACGGTGTGTGGCGGAGGGTACTTATTGTACCACTATCTGATCCCCCCTTCCCTGTTCCATTCACGAATTGTGCGTGGGAAGAACGACTGCTTGTAAGTCTCCGTATTTGCTCTAATTTCTCGGATCTTTTCGTTGTGATCATTACGCGAGATATATGTGGGCGGTAGTAATATGTTGCCCATCTCTTCCCGGAATGTGCTCTCTCGTAATTTCGATAATAAACCTCTCCGTATTGCGTAACGCCTTTCTTGAAGTGTCCGCCACTGGAACTTGTTCAGCATCTCCGTAACGCTCTCGCGCTGACTAAATGTCCCCATGACGAATCGCGCTGCTTTTCGCTGGATCATGTCTATCTCTTCTATTAATCCAACCTGGTAAGGGTCCCATACTGATGAGCAATACTCAAGAATCGGACGAACAAGCGTTTTGTAAGCTACTTCTTTCGTCGATGAGTCACATTTTCTTAGAATTCTTCCTATGAATCTCAACCTGGCGCCTGCTTTTCCCACTATTTGTTTTATGTGATCATTCCACTTCAGATCGCTCCGGATAGTAACTCCTAAGTATTTTACGGTCGTTACCGCTTCCAATGATTTACCACCTATGGCATAATCGTACTGGAATGGATTTCTGCCCCTATGTATGCGCATTATATTACATTTATCTACGTTTAGGGAAAGCTGCCAGCTGTCGCACCATGCATTAATCCTCTGCAGGTCTTCCTGGAGTACGTACGAGTCTTCTGATATTGCTACTTTCCTGTAGACAACCGTGTCATCTGCAAATAGCCTCACGGAGCTACCGATGTTGTCAACTAAGTCATTTATGTATATTGTAAACAATAAAGGTCCTATCACGCTTCCTTGCGGTACTCCCGAAATTACCTCTACATCTGCAGATTTTGAACCGTTAAGAATGACATGTTGTGTTCTTTCTTCTAGGAAATCCTGATTCCAATCACAAACCTGGTCCGATATTTCGTAAGCTCGTATTTTTTTTCACTAAACGTAAGTGCGGAACCGTATCAAATGCCTTCCTGAAGTCCAGGAATACGGCATCAATCTGCTCGCCAGTGTCTACGGCACTGTGAATTTCTTGGGCAAATAGGGCGAGCTGAGTTTCACATGATCTCTGTTTGCGGAATCCATGTTGGGTATGATGAAGGAGATTTGTATTATCTAAGAACGTCATAATACGAGAACACAAAACATGTTCCATTATTCTACAACAGATTGACGTAAGCGAAATAGGCCTATAATTATTCGCATCTGATTTATGACCCTTCTTGAAAATGGGAATGACCTGCGCTTTCTTCCAGTCGCTAGGTACTTTACGTTCTTCCAGCGATCTACGATAAATTGCTGATAGAAAGGGGGCAAGTTCTTTAGCACAATCACTGTAGAATCTTAAGGGTATCTCGTCTGGTCCGGATGCTTTTCCGCTACTAAGTGATAGCAGTTGTTTTTCAATTCCGATATCGTTTATTTCAATATTTTCCATTTTGGCGTCCGTGCGACGGCTGAAGTCAGGGACCGTGTTACGATTTTCCGCAGTGAAACAGTTTCGGAACACTGAATTCAGTATTTCTGCCTTTCTTCGGTCGTCCTCTGTTTCGGTGCCATCGTGGTCAACGAGTGACTGAATAGGGGATTTAGATCCGCTTACCGATTTTACATATGACCAAAACTTTTTAGGGTTCTTGTTTAGATTGTTTGCCAATGTTTTATGTTCGAATTCGTTGAATGCTTCTCTCATTGCTCTCTTTACGCTCTTTTTCGCTTCGTTCAGCTTTTCCTTATCAACTATGATTCGACTACTCTTAAACCTATGATGAAGCTTTCTTTGTTTCCGTCGTACCTTTCGTACATGATTGTTATACCACGGTGGATCTTTCCCCTCGCTTTGGACCTTAGTCGGTACGAACTTATCTAAGGCGTACTGAACGATGTTTCTGAATTTTTTCCATTTTTGTTCCACATCCTCTTCCTCAGAAATGAACGTTTGATGGTGGTCACTCAGATATTCTGCGATTTGTGCCCTATCACTCTTGTTAAGCAAATATATTTTCCTTCCTTTCTTGGCATTTCTTATTACACTTGTAGTCATTGATGCAACCACTGACTTATGATCACTGATACCCTCTTCTACATTCACGGAGTCGAAAAGTTCCGGTCTATTTGTTGCTATGAGGTCTAAAACGTTAGCTTCACGAGTTGGTTCTCTAACTGTCTGCTCGAAGTAATTCTCGGACAAGGCAGTCAGGATAATGTCACAAGAGTCTCTGTCCCTGGCTCCAGTTCTGATTGTGTGACTATCCCATTCTATACCTGGTAGATTGAAGTCTCCCCCTATTACAATAGTATGATCACGAAACTTCTTCACGACGTTCTGCAGGTTCTCTCTGAGGCGCTCAACTACTACGGTTGCTGATGCAGGTGGTCTATAGAAGCATCCGACTATCATATCTGACCCACCTTTGATACATAACTTAACCCAGATTATTTCACATTCGCATTCGCTAATAACTTCACTGGATATTATTGAATTCTTTACTGCTATAAATACTCCTCCACCATTGGCGTTTATCTTATCCTTGCGGTATATATTCCATTCTGTGTCTAGGATTTCGTTACTGTTCACTTCCGGTTTTAACCAACTTTCCGTTCCTAATATTATATGCGCACTATTTCCTTCAATAAGAGATACTAATTCAGGAACCTTGCCCTGGATACTCCTGCAGTTTACCAATATTACGTTAACTTTTCCTGTTTTTGGTCTCTGAGGACGGACGTTCTTTATCAACGATGATAATGTCCTCTCTGGTAAGCCGTCAGGTATTTTATCGTTTCGCCCAAGGGGGGTCCCTCTAACCTAAAAAACCCCCGTGTGCACGCCACACATACTCTGCTACCCTAGTAGCTGCTTCCGGTGTGTAGTGCACGCCTGACCTGTCTAGGGGGGCCCTACAGTTCTCCACCCAATAACGGAGGTCGATGAATTTGCAACCATTATAGTCGCAGAGTCGTCTGAGCCTCTGGTTTAGACCCTCCACACGGCTCCAAACCAGAGGACCGCGATCGACTCTGGGCACTATGCTGCAGATATTAAGCTCAGCTTGCACTCCGCGTGCGATGCTGGTTGTCTTCACCAAATCAGCCAGCCGCCGGAAGGAACCAAGGATGGCCTCAGAACCCAAGCGGCAGGCGTCATTCGTTCCGACATGTGCTACTATCTGCAGCCGGTCACACCCAGTGCGTTCAGTAGCTGCCGGAAGGGCCTCCTCCACATTACGGACGAGACCCCCCGGCAAGCACACCGAGTGCACACTGGCATTCTTCCCCGACCTACCCGTTATTTTCCTGAGGGGCTCCATAACCCGCCTAACGTTGGAACTCCCTATAACTAATAGGCCCGCCCTCTGTGACTGTCGGGACCTTGCCGGAGAATCGGCCACTGGCCCAACAGGCGAGGCATCCTGTGGTGGCTCGGAAACGATGTCATCACCACTAGGAAGCACCCCGTACCTGTTGGAAAGGGGTAAGGCAGCTGCCACGCGGCCAGATCCCACCTTCGCCTTTCGGCCAGGCACGCGCGAGCCCACCACTGTCCGCCATTCACCCTGGAGTGATGGCTGACCGGTAAGATGCTCACTGCCGGAAGACGCAGCGACATCAGGGGTTCCATGTGATTCCAAGGCCACCGAAGTAGGCATAGGTCTCACCACAGTTGCCCCAACGCCACTACGAGCCGGCGCCTGCGCCTCGAGCTCGATGAGCCTAACAGACAAAGCCTCCACCTGCCCCCGAAGAGTGGCCAATTCTCCTTGCGTCCGCTCACAACAACCACAGTCCCTACACATGACCATGTTTACCCTACTCTATACGGTGACAAATTCCCAAGATAATCTTCTGATGAGCTGCTCTGATAATCAAGAAACACTCACTGAAATACGAGACGCGGAAACTACGCTAGGTTTTCCCAGAAAAACTATTTAAAAGCTAAGCGCAGCAAATAAGTACAAAAACGCTTTATACAAACAGTACTCGCTGCTGCTGGTGCTCTCGCTCTGGCTGTCACAAGACAACTGCTGATTCAAGTGACTAGTGGCTAACGGCCGCGAAACAAACAAAAGACGGTTTTAGGGCGCTTTCTGTTCTAAACGATCAAGAAAACACTAAGAAATCTAACACGAAAACTACGTAAAGTTTTATCAAGAACTGTTAGTTACTATGCAGAGCAGATAAACACAAACAAAATGCAAAATAAACGCTTTATACAAACTGTACTCGCTGCTGCTGGTGCTCTCGCTCTGGCTGTCACAAGACAACTGCTTTGTAAAGAATGCGTAGGTTGAGCGCTCCCACACAATGTAGCGGAATTAGCTTTTAAGCCGAACACGGGGTCGTTCCTCCTTTCACTTGGGCGAACGCTGTCCGCTCCACGGGCGGCCACCGACCGACGTAGATAGGTTGCGGCGTGCGATTGCTCTCCCGAACTAAAAGCTCCTGTGACCGTCGTGTCTGGAATGTGTGTGTGTACGCCAGCCTCGAGTATTTCAACCACGGTGTGCTTACTTGTTAATTCCATATCGTTTACATGAATTCATACAACATAGACTTTATCTTATCGAGTTTGGGTTCGAACGAAGCGTCTTGATGTGCGGAATATGATTGTGAGGGCGGAATATGTAAGCAATGAAGGTCAGGAGACCACGACGTCTTACAAAGTGTAGAAAGGTTGTGGAATGTTTTCAAAGATAGAATATCAACAGCAGTTATATATCACATAAATTAATAAGTGATCGTACTGATCCCCCATGGTACACAAAACGGGTCAGATCGTTGTTGCAGAAGCAACGAAAAAAGCATATCAAATTTAAAAGAACGCAAAATCCGCAACATTGGCAAAGTTTTAGAGAAGTTCGAAATAAAGCGCGTACAAAAGTGCGAGATGATTTTAATAATTTCCACAACGAAATTCTATCTCGAAATCTAGCAGAAAACCGAAAGAGATTCTGGTCATACATAAAGCACACTAGTGGCAGGAAGCAATCAATACCTTCACTGGGCGATAACAACGGTGAAGTCACTGATGACAGTGCCACTAAAGCAGAGTTATTAAACTCTGTTTTCCGAAACTCCTTCACCAAAGAAGACGAAGTAAATATTCCTGAATTCCAATCAAGAACAACTGCCAAGATGAGAAACATAGAAGTAGATATCCTCAGTGTAACAAAGCAGCTTGAATCACTTAATCAAGGCAAGGCCTCCGGTCCAGACTGTATGCCAGTCAGGTTCCTCTCAGAGTATGCTGATAAAATAGCTCCACATTTAGCAATTGTATACAACATCTCGCTCACAAAAAGATCCGTGCCGAAAGACTGGAAAATTGTTCCAGTCACACCAATACCCAAAACGGGAAGTAGGAGTAATCCGATGAGTTACAGGCCTATATCACTAACATCGATTTGCAGTAGGTTTTTAAAACATATACTGTATTCGAACATTATGAAGTACCTCGAAGAAAACGATTTATTAACATATAGTCAGCACGGATTCAGAAAATTGCGTTTTTGTGAAACACAACTAGCTCTTTATACTCATGAAGTAATAAGTGCTATCGACAGGGGATGTCAAATTGATTCCATATTTTTAGATTTCCAGAAGGCTTTCGACACAGTTCCTCACAAACGTCTTCTAACCAAACTGCGTGCCTATGGAGTATCGCCTCAGTTGTGCGACTGGATTCGTGATTTCCTGTCAGAAAGGTCACACTTCGTTGTAATAGACGAAAAGTTATCGAGTAAAACAGAAGTAATATCCGGCGTTCCCCAAGGAAGTGTTATAGGCCCTTTATTGTTCTTGATCTATATTAACGACATAGGAGACAATCTGAGTAGCCGTCTTAGACAGTTTGCAGATGATGCTGTCATTTACCGTCTTGTAAAGTCTTCAGATGATCAAAACGACTTGCAAAATGATTTAGATAAGATATCTGTATGGTGCGAAAAGTGGCAATTGACCCTGAATAAGGAAAAGTGTGAAGTTATTCCCAAGAGTACTAAAAGAAATTGATCAGCTAAATAAGTCACACAAATCTGTGGGCTGTAAATTCAACTAAATACTTAGGGATTACAATTATAAATAACCTAAATTGGAACTATCACAGAGATAATATTGTGGGTAGAGCAAACCAAAGACTGCGATTCATTGGCAGAACACTTAGAAGGTGCAACAGGTCTACCAAAGAGACTGCGTTCACTACGCTTGTCCGCCCTATTGTGGAGTACTGCTGTGCGGTGTGGGATCCGCATCATGTGGGACTGACGGATGACATCGAAAAGTACGAAGAAGGGCAGCTCGTTTTGTATTATGGCGAAATAGGGGAGATAGTGTCACAGACATGATACGTGAATTGGAGTGGCAATCACTAAAACAAAGGCGATTTTCGTTGCGACGGGATCTTCTCATGAAATTTCAATCACCAGTTTTCTCCTCCGATTGCGAAAACATTCTGTTGGCACCCACCTACATAGGGAGAAATGATCATCACGATAAAATAAGAGAAATCGGGGCTCGCACGGAAAAATTTAAGTGCTCGTTTTTCCCGCGTGCCGTTCGAGAGTGGAACGGTAGAGAGACAGCATGAAGATGGTTCATTGAACCCTCTACCAGGCACTTTATTGTGAATAGCAGAGTAATCACGTAGATGTAAATGTCAGGAAGTCATTTCTGAAAGTACTTGTATGGAGTGTAGCCAAGTATGAAAGTGAAACATGGAGAATTAACAGTTTAGACAAGAAGAGAATAGAAGCTGTAGAAATGTGGTGCTGCAGAAGAATGCTTAAGATTAGACGGGTGGATCGCGTAACTGACGAGGGCCTACTGAATAGAATTGGGGCGAAAAAAAAATTGTGGCACAACTTGACTAAAAGGAGAGATCAGTTGATAAGGCACTTTTTGAGAAATCAAGGGATCATCAATTTAGTATTATAGCGAAGCGTGGGTGGTAAAAAATTTAGAGGGAGGCCAAGAGGTGAATACAGTAAACAGATTCAGAAGGATGTAGGTTGCAGTAGTTACTTGGAGATGAAGAAGCTTGCGCAGGATAGAGTAGCTCGGATGGTGCATCAAACCTGTCTTCGGACTGAAGACCACATTTTTGTTAGCATACTGTGCACCCATGGTAAGTAAAATTTCATTTCATGCTTTCTTTCGTTGTGTTGGAATTTCAATATCTGCTGTGTAGTTAAGAGGAGTGCTCACAACGAGGAGAAAAAACTTTTGAACCGGTAGATGAGGTGGCAGGTAAATACATCATCTACTAAAATTAATATGTTTATTTACACGATGTACACTTGATAACTGAATTACGTTTGAAAACTGTTAAGTTCTTGTGTGGTACTGAGTTACATACAAATGACAGTAATGTTCTTAGTTGTAAGAAATGGCATTTCTCCTCCTTACACGAGGTATAATAACAACGTTTCACCAGGCAACGCCGGTCAACTGCTGATTGTGTATGAGAAATCGGTTGGTAACTTTCCTTATGTCAGCACGTTGTAGATGTCGCCACCAGTGCCAACCTTGTGTGAATGCTCTGAAGAGCTAATCATTTGCATATCACAGCACCTTCTTGCTGTCGGTTGAATTTCGCGTCTGTAGCACGTCATCTTCGTGGTGTAGCAATTTTAATGGCCAGTAGTATATTTATTCTTTACTTTTGGCACAGTGGTGCCGAAATTTCTGGATCACTTGTGTGTTAATTACTACAGGTAGCTTGTCATGTTTTCGTGTGGCAAGTACTTCCATTCTCCGCACAATGCTGAGGTGTTGTGATGTACACATTAACTGTAACAAGTATTTTTCACAAATTACGTAGTAAAACACTTTTCACTCCACCAGAACACAGTGTGATTGTGGTGCCGAGACATGTTTGGTTACTGAGAAAAACGGTGTTTTGCATAACTGACGGACCTCACATCCAACAATTTTAACTGCAAACACTGCCAATACAAGGAGCTGCAAATCAAAATGATGAAAAAAGAAAGTTGTGTTACGCCGTATGCATTTCGCCTCAATTTACTGAAGCAGTTCCAGTCGCATGAAATGCAAACATACTGCAACCTATATGCAGCGCTCTTAACTCACATATTCTGCCATTGCACTTGCGGGTTATACCAACAGTGGATCAAGAAAGAGCTACAGCCTGAAAGCGGAATTTGTAGACGAGGACTGCATGTAATGGGAAAAGTTAACTTGCAGGCTTCCCATTGCCTTCTACACTGCGGTACTGGAGCCATAAAAGCCGCCCCGATCCGCCGCTACACGGCGCCTCTGTCACTGTAACTGCCTGTCTCTCGACATCCGCCACTGGAGGAACGCCTGCCTCCTACCGAGCACGAAGCTTCTGTGTGTACCTATCCCAGCAGAGGGGGCTGCTGCCCCGTGTGAAGAGACCCGTTTTGGTGACCGTCTGGTCACATTCACCTCAGACACTACTGCAATCTCTTTTTTAACTCTGGCAAGAGGCCCTTCGAGGCACCAACAGCTGGGCCAATTGGATCAAGAATTGTTAAGGAGGTGTCACTCCCTGTCACTCTCGATTTATCCGCGCTTGTGGCAGATAGAGGTAGGCCCCCTAGGAGAGACATCTAGTTTGTAGGATTACTATTGGTACAGGAGACGATGTGCAGGTAGAAGTATATTGGGTGGTCAGTGCTGAAACTGTGGAATTGTTCGAATGGATGTGTCTACTGTGGGAAGTTGAAGGGATGAACTGTGCAGTCAGCAGCTGAGAGCAAAGTAAGACTCTGCATGTGATGAGGGCACGGTAGGGCGGGGCTGCAACTCGGTTTGGAACAAACGAGTCTGCTGGAGCTGACTCAAGCAGGACGTGTGGAGTTGACGAGAAGGTGGCTCATAGGATTGTGGATGGAGCAAGTCAGGTATTGAGAGACTCAAGACACTACAGGACTCTGAATTGTGTAGAACGTAAACTTCGTCCACAGGTGCTGGCATCTCCGTTGGTACCTACGACCACCGTTTCATCCTCCACCAGTGTGGTCATTGGACCCTATATGAAGGGGCGTGCAGTCAACTCATTGCTCTCCCGGCCGTTGTCAGTTTTCGTGACTTGGACCAAGCTACCTCTCACTCAGGCAGCTCTTCAATTGGCATCTCAAGGCTGAGTCTTCCTACCAAGAAAAACTTCCAGGCAGTACCGCGAATCGACCCCCGGGTCATCTGCATGGCAGTCAGTCGCACTGACCACTCAGTTAAAGATAATGACACTCTAAATTATGGGAGGTACTGAATTGCCGGAGCTGTCCTAGAAATCTGAGGAATGGTGGGAAGTTGAATAAATAATAGGAAACCGATCACAAATTCAGTCTGAAGTTTGGAGCAAGCAAGAAGGCCTAGTGCTTGAACGAGTCCTTTACCACTACTTCATTTGCCCAGTCTTGCAGCTTACAGCGATTTACTCTCTTGCACCGACCCCATCATCTCAGAGCTGTAGTCACACCCAGTGACCTCAATTACTTGGTGGACGTCTTCCGACTTGTCTCTTCTCCTACGCCCGAATTATTTGCCCTGTCCCGCGGAAGTCCCAACACAAGTCTTCCCATCCCGTTCCTTAATCAAGTCAGCGTTACTCATCATCACGTCTCCGGGGCACCTCTTCATTTCTTTTTATTAAAAAGGAAATTCCTCCAGCTGTACTTAAGATTTCTTATTTACTTTGCTATTAGTTTCGGCGTTGCGTCAACGCCATCTTCAGATAACAGAGGGTGCGGGTTCCTCATAAGCACGTCGTTTACATAACCATGGCCGTAGCAAACGTCAAACACGTGAACTTCTAGCCTACAAGGAATCTAAGTCCTTCCGAAAGTGACGTGACATGGTGTTTCTACTTGTATACAATGTGGCACTGTCACGTCACTTTCGGAACGACTTAGATTCCTTGTAGGCTAGAAGTTCACGTGTTTGACGTTTGCTACGATCATGGTTATGTAAACGACGTGCTTTTAAGGAACCCGCTCCCTCTATGGCCTGAAGATGGCGCGGACGCAACGTCGAAACTAGTAACGCAGTAAATAAAAAATCTTAAGTACAGCTGGAGGAATTTAATTTTTAATAAAACTTATACCAGCTGTGTCCCACCTTCATCCAGTTTAAATATGGATGTATGAAGATCCTCATTTCTTGTCTTATCAGCTTACTTAATTTTCGGCTTCAGTCTGTGACACCGCACCTGAACGCTTCGGTTCTCTTCTTTTCCGATGTTCCACTTTCTTACAGGCCAATTGCCCAGAGCCTCAGAAATTTATTCATCACGTTAAGGCCTATGTTTGACGCTAGTGAAATTCTTTTAGTTAGGAACGCCATCTTCTTCTTTTTTTGTTTTACTGTAAATCTGAGTGCTTCCTCAGAAGAACTTTCGCCCCATTCGAGATCTCCAGTAATTATTCTTCACTTCTACAGAGGATAGCAATTTTATCAGCGAATTTTATCACTGATATTCTTTAATCCTAAATTTTAATCCCTGCACTGAACCATTTCTTCATTTACGTCATCGCTTCTTCGACAGACAGATTGAACAGGAGAAAGATTGCAATCCTGCCTCGTGATCTTTTTGATGTGATCACTTGTGTCTTTGTCCTGCGTTCTTGCTGTCCCCTCTTGGTTTTTGTACAGGTTGTATTTCGTGTACCTTTGCCTACATCATACACCTATTTATAAGTGTATTTCATCTTACAGCATGTGACATTGTCGAAAGGCTTTTTTTAGGGCGATAACTGTCTTGATTTTTCTTAAAACTTACTTCCATTATCACTTCCTGAAGCCAAAGTGATCGTTTTTAGAATGTAAATCCTGTGTAGTACCCTGCTCAGCAACTTGGTTGCATCAGCACTCAGACTGACACATCGACAGCCCTCGTATTTATCTGGCCTTGCTATCTTCATTTCTGTGTGGATGATATTCTTCCGACAGTCCGATTTCATATCTCCTGTGTATACATTACCTCGAATAATAAATAATCTGAATGAACGCCTTTTTGCAATTTCTTTCATAAATTCCGAAGGAATCTCACTTATCACTTCTGCTTTGTTGTTCACGAGAGTTCCAGACTTCAGTCTAACTTTGAATCGCTTGTGCCCTTCAAAATGATACTCAATTATTTCCCTATCGCGCGGGTAGCAGTTCCTCTCCATCGTAGAATGGATTTCTCAACAGTGCATGTAGCTGAAATTTACTGCACAACTCAATGAATTAGTCTTTTTTTTTTTTCAACGGTGTTAGCGGGCCCGTATTTTTCCTAAGTCTCTGTTACGTTCTTTGCTCTACTATAACGTTCCAGCCCCCCAGGATTATTAGATTTTCATCTCCCTTCACATACCGATTTACCCACGCAATTCCGCCACACATTCTCTTTATTCATTCATCTTCTACTTGTGATGTTGGCACGTGAACCATAATTATAGCTGTTTTGTTGGTTTGTTTTCGATACTGACGAGAACAATCCTACCGTTGAACTGTTCGCTTTAACTCCCATCTTCCTATGCTGTCGTTATGTCATTTTCTGTTGCTGCCAGTTTAACCCAATATTCGTATGAGCAGAAATTTTTATCTTCTTCGCATTTTATTTTTCTGATCGTACTAGATCTATATTTCGTCTATGCATTCCCCCTATCAGATTTTCTTATATTCCACGTTGTGACTCGTTGGTTTGTTAACCTTTTCACTTTGTCAGTTCCACCCTCAAGATCTGAAATGAGGAGTAATTTTGTATATTTTGTTAATGGAGAGATCTTCACGACGGCTTTTCCAGGTACAGACCACATTTGCTGTGGATACACATTATGTAGCTTAAATTCAGTGTTTTCCATTGCGTTCTGCATCGTCATCGGTTTTCATTGCCTTCTTCATCCTCGTGCCGTCGATAATTGCTAATTCTACGTTTTTCTGGAGCGGTTTCCCACTACAAGAACAACAGGGTGTCCTGAATCAACTTGTCAGCCATCTTTCGACAAGCCTTTAAGAAGAACGTGGGTGACTATTGTACCGCGAGTTTTCGGCTGTCATAGGTGATAATTTTTGTCAGAAATACAAACAGTAATTAGGTCCAATCTGGGACTCGCGACATTTTCATTGGTATTCGAAGATGCTATCCTAGACCGCGGTGCCAATTCATGATAACACACGATTAATTCGGTCGGTCGCTACATGAAATGAATGGCGGCCGGATGTTGCGGGAGCTGTTTGTGGCGCAGCGGCCGCTGGTGCAGCGCTGCGGGCTCTGAGCTGCTCATGATTTACGGGCGAGTGTCGAACCGAAGAATTTACACCTCCTGCAGCGGCGGCCGGAATGCAAATGGCTCGCGACGTAGCCTCTGAGAATTCCAGGCGGTACTTGTTTTGGTGAGTGCCTAACAGCGCCGGTGTTAAAACAAAATTCGCGACTATCCGCTCAAGGAGAGCCGCTGCTGCAATCGCGACAAAGAAATGAAAAAAAAGGACGTGGTATCTATAAGTGGCAGTGGATGCGGGAGCGGTCTGCCGTTCAGAGGCGCTGGGGCGGGGCGCCCGCAATGCCGGCCGCGAAAACTAGTCAGTGCGTAGTACGGTATACCTCAGGAAGACGTCACGGGAGTAAGATAAGAGTGATTAGAGTGTGTGCCAGGAAATTAAGACATTGTCACTGGATCCGTTCTAGAATGGAGTAGGACAAAAAATCGCTAACAATGGTACTCAGGACCTATCCCCAAACACTGTACAGTGGTTTGCCGACTAGGAGATCGAAGAGGTGGAAAAAAATCCTCTCTTGATTTTCAGTATCGTAGAATTATTTGCGAGATTGTCCTGTATTTTAGCATTTCGTTAATTTATTACTGTTATTTTCACTTTAATTTAAATGACTATGTGGCAACTCAGTTTTTAAGCAACGCTGTCTCAGAGCACTACACCTCCATTTTGAACATAAACAATCCAGTTTAGGTTATTCAAGTTGTTACGGCGTAAAGTCAAGCGCCGGCAGCCCAGTCGGGAAAGATAGACCTGAGAGGGCTGTGAGAAAACGGCAGCCACCCTTCTCCAGGACGACAACGCAACAGTGGCCTCTATGCGAAGAGGACACAAGCGCCTCGCCAGAATTGTCGAGGCCCAGTTCTACAGCAGCTTCAAGACTAGCGACTTGCATAGAAGCGTCAACTCTAATCACTTGCTTGCACGGATTCGGGAACTGTTTTACTGAAGAGACTTGTTATTTTGTCTGTCGCCCTTTGCTTGCGACCCGTATGTGTAACATAAAATTAAATATTGTGAGCGTTAAGGCTCTACAGGATTCTGAATTGTGTAAAACGTTAACTCTGTCCACAAGTCATGGCAGGTCCATTGGTACCGACTGACGACCGTTTCATCCTCCACCAGTGCGATCATTGGACGCGATACGGAGTGGCGTGGACTCAGCTCATCGTTCTCATTTATATGATTTGTCTGAATGTTGTCTAGCGATCCGAGAAAGCAGGTTTCCTAGACACCCCACAATTGACGACTAGTCTGGAATTTTTTTTTTTTTTTTTTTTTTTTTTTTTTTTTTTTTTTTTTTTTTTTTGATACGGTACACTACAGCATCACCCGCCTTCCGCGGTCTAACTCTGTTGGTGAGCCAGTAAATATAAACCATAGGGCAGTGACTGTGCGTCACTGCAATACACTTCGGAGGTGAGGTGTGGCGGTGGGACCATACCACCCTGAAACGGTGACAGTACTCTTCTGTCCGGTATGAAATGTCGTGTGGCTAGGATCTCCCGTCGGGTAGACCGTTCGCCTGGTGCAGGTCTTTCGAGTTGACGCCACTTCGGCGATCTGCGTGACGATGGGGATGAAATGATGATGATTAGGACAACACAACACCCAGTCCCTGAGCGGAGAAAATCTCCGACCCAGCCGGTAATCGAACCCGGGACCTTAGGATTGACATTCTGTCACGCTGACCACTCAGCGGTATAAAAACGTAGTCCGACACGGGCAGGTAAAATTGGAAAGCCATGGACGTGGAATGGAGGGCTGGTCCTGGCAAAGGAGGCAGCCGTGGTGGCCGTGCCAGGCCCAGCGCTAGTCCTGTTCGGAAGCCGATTCCTCGAGGATGGTCAGCGGAACCGGATGGCGGTGCCAGCGAGGTGGATGTGTAGCCCCAACGTGGCGTAGCCCATGGACAGTGTCCCGTAGGGCAGCCACTTTCTCATAGAGCCTCAGCGCGTTGTTGCGTATGGTCTGGATAAATTCTAGTGTCCGATACCACCCGTCGGCTTTGACCAATGACGTCATAGGTAAGGCAAAGTATCTATGAATGGAACGGATCGTAGTCATATACAAACGAATGTAGCATGCCATAAACTAATACATTTAACGCGACTATTATTTTTATTTACGAACGAATGTCAGTTAAACGAGTGGAAGATGACTGAAATAACTAAGAACACGAGAGCAATTACGAGTGCATATATTATATTACCCGCACGTACTACAAGAACGGTGTAAATAATGAACCGTCGAATATTTGGAATCGGTAACTGGAAGCAACCTATGCAGGAAGTCGTTTCTAGTTATCGATTCCAATACTGCTGTTTGTTGCGCAAAAATCTTAAGACATATCCGAAACGTGCTTAAAAAATGATCTTGTTAGTGAACTACAGAATAAGACTAGACTTTCAAGAAATGAAAATCTTTACGCACATTACTGCGCACGCAAGGAAATAAAACGCAAAAATAACCAAACCTTGTAACCGATAACTATACTACACGAAAGTCACGCTAAGTACAGTAGCTCCAAATAACACTCAATAAAATCGATACAGCAGGAGTGACAGTAAAAATAAGAAAAGTGTAGTAGAAACATCGGTAAGGAAAACATAAAAGTGGGTACATAAAAAGAAACTTACCGCATATGAACTTCCAAAGGAGTTAAAGATCGAGGCTGACAAGAACGAAATAAGGACATAACAGAAAATAATAATGGTACAAGGTGAAACTGTAACGAAAGAAGCAAAATCCAGAAAACAAATGAAGAAAATAATAAAAAACTCAAACTGTCTCGCACGAATGAGGTACCACCCAAATCAGTTCTTACCTACCACCCGCCCTCAATCAGAAGCAAAATTTTAAAATAGTAAAAAAAATGAAACCACGAGTCAATGACATAAACCCTCCGGCAAAGAAACAGCAATACCCCTCGTCCCAACCATTGTAACCAGAAAATATTAAAAGGACAGAAAAACTTCCCTCCAGAAAAACCAAAAAATTATATCTCGCAAAATACAGTAACAAAATAAAAACGCAACGCAAAACAAGAGGAAAGTATGAGACCCACTAACACCTAACTAACAAAACGAGGCTTGTACATGTTACTGACAACTTTCATAAATGCAAGAAATAAACAATAACCTTTAAGAACACTCTTCCTCCAGAAGTATTCATCTAAATGGCCTTGCAAAACTGAAATCCTTCTCTTTTCCCGCCCGACAACAGATTTCACTGCCCCCCAATACCCCTCGATAGTATTAGTACATGCCCCCGTCTTATAATCTTTAAACTGAATATTGTGATTCACGACCAAATGATGATAACCCCTTTCACCCAACCCCTTGTACGAAGGAAACCCATCCGACATGACTACAGAACCTTCTTCCACATATTCTTCTATTAAAGATGTCAAAATTTCCTTTGTCCGATTTGGTACAACCCTAAATACAACATCAGCACAATCTCCTCCAGAAACTACTACTCCAAAAACCTATAGCCCAACAACCTCGTGCCCCCTTTCGTACTTTCTCTTTACAAAATGTGATTCATCTACTTCAATTATAACCCCTGCCCCCTCCCCCCCCCCCCCCCCCAATGGCCCTCTATACTTTATAAATTCCCCGCAGACTTCTCTACAAAATGAAAACCAGTCGACTACAGTGCCACAAGAAACAACTGCTTCGTGCATGACAGATTTACAGGAATATTCATAGCAAAAATAGTAGGTTAGCATGACAATTACTTCGAAATTCAGCCTCGATCTCTCGAACCAAGTCCCCCTGCGTGTGGATCTCCATATGTTATTTTTTCTGCACCACCACATGTATTCGTCGGAAGTTCGTGAAGGCGCAACCTTCGTCAAAACCATATAATTTCCACAGACACTGCACTTGCAAAATTCAGTAATAACGCCCAATGATTGTAAAAATTTTATAGTTGATGTACGGTCACTCATTTTCTGAAGCAGAATTTTTGCAGTAAAAACAACCGACTCATCCATAACGAACAGTGTGCGAAATCAAACCCTTATAAATCACTACTACTTATAAATGACGACTACTTTCATTAACAAAAGATGCTGAAAACAAATTACGAGATCAAAACAATACAATCTACATCGAAGTTTTAATATACGCGCGTAACGAGGAAATCCAGGGAAATCATTTAACTTTCATTGACAGCAATCTGTGGCACAAACAAAGTAACATAGCACATTACGTCATTGGTCAAAGCCGACGGGTGGTATCGGACACTAGAATTGGCCCTATGGTCTCCTTGAGGGGGACGATACCTGCTTCCTCATGGAGAGTCACAATCCGCGTGAGTGACGGGGCGTGCAGGCTCCACCTGAGAAACTTGTTCTGCAGGCGCTGCAACGTCCGCATCCTGGTGACCCATGCAGTGGAGCCATACGTCAGGGCAGACAGGACAACTGCCCGGTAGATACGGAGCTTTGTAGGCAGATTAAGTTCCCTACTGCGGAAGAGGGAGCACGAGACCCTGGTCAGCTTTTGCCCCTTGTTGGCGACATACTCTGCATGACAGTGGAACAGCAGCTTGTGGTCCATCCGGACCCCGAGATAGGTGGTCGTCGGGGGCCAGGGTACCCGCACGCCTGCAATCGAAATATTGCGGCGGAGCACTGGGCGCCGTTTCGTGAAATAGACCGCCGTAGTTTTGGCGGCATTAAGAGCGATTTTATTTGTCCGGCACCAGGTGATAGTGGCGTCCACCTGTCGTTGGAGGAGGGCGATGACGGCGTCAGTGATACGTCCAGTGGTACAAGTAGTGTCCATATGCCAGGTGAGATAAATAACTCACTGACAATCATGAGAAAAAGTAGAAACGTTCTTGAGAAACGACGACAGAAAATCCAAGTACACAGAGGAAAGAATGTAAAAAATGAAACAGTGAAGACTAGTCCTAAAAATCTGAAGACATAAGGGCGTGCTGAAGAGTAACGCCTCCGAATTTTTTTTATCCTGTTCTCAGCATCGATTGAGTTGAGGTTTTACATGTCACGCATATTACACGGTCGACATTCCGCTCCGCTGACGCGAGTTGCAAACCTCTGCCGCTAGAGGGCTCCGAATTGCAGCGTGCAACGTGGCTGCTTGTTAGGCAATTATGTCTGTACATATTAAACAACCTGAGCAGCCGTGTTAGGTTGTTTGCAGATGACGCTGTCGTTTATCAACTAGTAAAGTCATCAGGAGATCAAAACAAACTGAAAAATGATTTAGAAAAGATATCTGAATCGTACTAAAATTGGCAGTTCACCCTACATAACGAAAAGTTTGAGCTCATCCACATGAGTGCTAAAAAGAAACGCGTTAAACTTCCGTTGCACGATAAATCAGTCAAATCTAGAGGCCGTAAATTCAGCTACGTACCTACGAATTACAATTAAGAACAACTTAAATTGCAAGGAACACATTGAAAATGTTTTATAGGCAGGGCACTTAAAAAATATAACAGATCTACTAAGGAGACTGCCTACACTACGTCTGTCCTTTTTTTTGAATACTGCTACGCGGTGTGGGATTCTTACCAGATAGGACTGACGGAGTACATCGAAAAAGTACAAAGAACGGCAGCACGTTTTGTATTATAGCGAAATATGGGAGAGAGTGTCACTGCAAGGATACAGGATTTGGGACAGACATAATTAAAACAAAGGAGTTTTTCGTTGGGGAGCAAATTTCTCACGAAATTCAAATCACCAACTTTCTCCTCCAAAGGCAAATATATTGTGTTGACGCCGACCTACGCAGGGAGAAACGATCAACATGATAAAATAAGGGAGATCAGAGCTGGTATGGAAAGATGTAGGTGTTCGTTCTTTCCGCGCGCTATACGAGATTGGAATAATAGAGAATTGTGAAGGTCGTTTGATGAACCGTCTGCCAGCCACATAAATGTGATGTGCAGAGTATCCATGTAGATGTAGAAACACCTTGGAAAACTGGAAGTACTTGTGGAGCATGCCCTGCTTCAGAATGAGAATACCAGACCACACATGAGCGCTGCGACATCTGCAGCAATACGACTCCTTGGGTTCACTGACAGCGATCATCCTCCATGCAGTCACAGCATGGCCCCATCCGATTTTCATCTGTTTCCAAAAGAAGGTGACGTTGTGACTCCATCAACAAAGTCAACGGTATCGAAGAACTGGTCTCTTATTGGGAGAAATGTGTTCGTCATCAGGGTGACTGTGTTGACAAGTAAATGCGTAGGCACTGTAAGGTAGCGTGGTCTTCTGACCTTCATTTCTTAGATATTCCGTCCTCACAATCGTATTCTGCACATCAAGATGCTTCATTCGAACCCAAACTCGATAAGGTAGAGTCAATTTTGCATGAATTCATGTAAGCGATATGCAAATCTAATAAGTAAATCACATGTGCACACCGAGGTAGAAAAAGTCGAGGCTGGCGTACACAACATGACGGCCAAATGAATTTTCGTTTTTTCGTTCTGAAGAGGCAACCAGCCTCCTGGGAGCCCCGTCCCCTTGGAGGGTTGAGTCAACACACACCTACTTTGGCAGGAGCGACCGCCCAGAGAGAGGACAGCTTTTGCCAGAGTGAAGGGATAAAGACTTAAACTCAAATTCTGCTACATTGTGTGGGAGCACCCAGAAGATGCATTTTTTGACGGATCGACTGCATAGTTACGGAGTTCTCACAGGAGGACAGTATATGCCTAATGGAGATGCTACATATTTCCACATTGGTCGACTTAAACGAGACGTCACTCTCTCGTTTAAAAGAGCAACGCTGATTGGCGGAATATTTCTGACACAAAGATCCAGAGGAGTGAGGGAAGACAGCGAATGATATACCCTTGCAATTTTTCCAGAAAAAGGGGCCATTTTGTTGTTGCTCTTGGAGTGGGAACACGTAACGAGAGCGAGTGCCCTCGTATGTGTACGCAAAGAGCGGGGAACAAAGTCTCTCCTCAGTACTTCACGAGGAGAGCACCTCTGTCGTTAGCAAATCGGAGTGACACTCTACAGGGTATCCCAGCTATCTTGTCCACCCAAAATATCTCTGGAACAATAACAGCTATTGGAAAACGACTTTCACCGGTATCAATGTAGGGCTGGGGCCCATGAATGTACATGTTTGGAAACATTCTAAAACGAAAGCATATGTGTTTTTAACACAAACTTATGTTTTTTTAAATGGACCGCCTATATTTTTTCTTCAGCAATCCATAGCATGACAAAGCACATACACAATGGCGTTGATTGCATCGCAATATTCCCATTACATCCCGAGATATTGAGACGCGAAGTTGACGCTTGAAACACCCGACATGCGCTGCTAGCGCACGTCCTGAGGCTCAGGCGTGAACCCCATGCTGCCCGTAATCCCAGTAGGATGGCAGCAGACCGTATTATTCGTTTCGGACCTCTTGATAAGTATGGAAGTGTGATTACGCATGTCAATCACATCGCGATTACGGGCAGCATGGGGGTTCACGCCTGAGCCTCAGGGCGTGCGCTAGCAGCGCATGTCGGGTGTTTCAAGCGTCAACTTCGCGTCTTAATATCTCGCGATGTAATGGGAATATTGCGATGCAATCAACGCCATTGTGTATGTGCTTTGTCATGCTATGGATTGCTGAAGAAAAAATATAGGAGGCCCATTTAAAAAAACATAAGTTTGTGTTAAAAAACACATATGCTTTCGTTTTAGAATGTTTCCAAATATGTACATTCATGGGCCCCAGCCCTACATTGATACGGGTGAAAGTCGTTTTCCAATAACTGTTATTGTTCCAGAGATATTTTGGGTGGAAAAGATAGCTGGGACACCCTGTATATTGAGTCGTTTGCGAGTAAGCATTGTTCACTGTGTTGGCCGCCACACTTATTGTGTGGTGTGAATATGGACAGAGTACTAGCTAAATGTCTGCAAGTGAATATTGAGTGGCAATGCAGTGGTCTGGTTATCTGGCCGGTGTACCACGCCAATAGTTAGATTAGGGGTGGACAGGTGTCCTTGACTTCATCAAGGCGCAGGGAGAGTTTGATTGACGAAGGTCAGTCCAGATAGAAAGAGATAGTTGTGTTATTTGTCAGCAGCGAGCAACGCAGGCAGCAGTTGTCGTAGGCTCATGGTATTGTGCGCTACAGCGTATGCAAGCCCCATCTTCCCTCCCTAACAGTACACTCCATTACATTTCTCACATGACAGACTTGACCGTACCTAGAAAAGTTATTCAAGTTGTGTAGGCGCAGCTCTCAGCCTTTCTGCCGAGTAAATAACATTTTTAAAGAAAAGGGAGAAAAGAACCTTTCCATACTTTGTAAAATAATAGCATTCCTATCCATAAGAGGCAATATACTGTTCCGAAAAGAGCTCGGAGATTTATTAATTTATAAGAAAAAGTTTCACTTGATTTCTCAGAATTTTTTTGCAATAAATAATATTTTTCGTTCGTTTAATGTTTTTCTTACACTAACTAGCAATACTCCAGTACCCAAGTATTCCACTATTTACATAAGAATGTAGAATATTTTTGTGTCTTTTCCTTACAGTGGACGACTCCAGAAGATATTTGTTGCTGAATGTTTTTCAAGCAGTTCTTGTTATTACATTAGGAGCGTCTGTCTGACTTCCGTAGTAGTGTGAGGTGGAAATTGTTTCTTGCAGGAGCCAAAGGGTACTTGTTGGATCAATCCATTGCTCAACTTGACAAAATAAAACCCACACACTCACAGCACGAAGACTAAACATGAAGAATGTTAATACATTTTGTTCTATTTTAAAAGCTTTAAGAGTTTTCAAAAAAAAAAAAAAAAACGGAGCATTGCTTTTCCGCACGCCGTAGTAAAACCTTGTTACATGAGTTCATAAGGACAACAGAAGGCGTCCTAGTAACCCTCCTCAGCATCGCCACCTGACTTGCCTCACGGACAGTGAACAGGAAAGTTGGACGTTTGTTGCTGTTCATGTGTGCTTCTGTAAACAGCATCTGTCTTCAGAATCTTGGAATTGGCCATCAGTGTTTCTTACTCCTATTCTTTTAGCTGTGTACCACACGCCTCCACAGCCGAGATCGCTAACGCACGCTTGTTCGGTTGTGTTAGACTCCGAGATATCCTTTCGAATGGTGTTAGTGGAAGAAGTTTTCATTGCTGGCATTTAACCGGACAGTTTTAAGATTCGACACAGGACATGGAGCAAAGTCAGGGGTGGCCTAACATTTCTGAGCAGTTGACTCTGCTTCAGTCCCAACGCTGGCCACCGTGTTTGATGGGATGAGGGCCTGCTGCACTGTTGATGGCGACCGGTCCGTCCAGAGCGGGCGTTAATACCGGTGGCTCGCTGGTCCCGTTCGAGAGGAAGAGGCACCAGATGTGAATCTCTCACCATCGTACAGCTCCAAAATATCACCAAATTATACGCACTTGCAGTCATCTAGGCGACGCAGTTACGCTTCAGACCCCCTAAGATACGAGACATTAATTGGAAAGAGGTTTGCAGTAGATAGTGAGGCACTAGAGTTTTCCAGCCGTGATGGTACCTGCATCACAATGTGCCTTTTCTGCCAAACAAAGATACAGCGTGCGTGTTTTACGTACGGCGCAAGTGTGGCGTCTCGTGACCAATACCAGCGGGGAGGGGCAACCTCCAGTCACCAGAGAGGCTAGAAACGGTCGCTCGGAGTTGTGTGGCGGCGAACGAGGTAGCGCGGTGGATAGCACACTCAAGTCGCATTCGTGAGGACGACTATCGGAATCGGTGAGCCGTGTGTGTCTCGTGTTCCCGCCATCATGTATTTTACACCCTGCTTTTAATGTACTCCCACCTCAATACGTTAGTTTAAAATTTCTTCTGTCACTGAGTTACTGCTTTGCCTGACCGCGACCGGCGCTAGCAGTGCGTATCGATATATCCCCTGTCGTAGTATCTTTGCTCGACTGCTATTTCTTCCCGGTCGTTGTCTGTCGTAAATCAGTTCGGATAGCCAGTGCGGGTCGCGAGTTCGGGCTGCCAGTGAGATGGAACGCGTGTGGAGCGCAGTCCGGACCTGCCAGTCGGGGAGTTGCAATGCGGCACTAGTGCAGACTGGTTGGAGCAGCAGTGAGGTCTGCGGCGACATGGCTCGCCCGATCATTGCCGCCACGCATTACTTGACCCGGGCCACGGTCTTGGTGAATCGTCGGTCGATCGTCCTACCGGACGACGCGTTTTGGCTCGCCGTTCGTTCATGAGTCGGCTGTGTGTGTGTGTGTGTGTGTGTGTGTGTGTGTGCGTGCGTGTGTGTGCATCGACTGCCGATTTGTCTTCGTGCGTGCTTATTGTTGGGTACCGTTCAAGTCTTCGTGCAAGTGTCTGTCAAACTGTGTGCGTAGTTGGTGTGATTTTTACTGACAACCTGTTTTAAATGTTGTCGGCCTACTGGCTCTGAGAGGTCGGTCGTCTCATCGGGCGACGTGTAACTGGTTCTCTGAACGCTTCTGGGCCCCTTGAATTACCATCATATGGAACTTGGGTAGATCCTTTCCTGGTGCAGGGATGTCGCTTAGCCAGTGGGCGTGTTTGCATGATTTCCGCCGTCGTGTGTCTCGAAGTGATTGGGAGACGGACCAGCGGTGCAGTCTCGACGGAGCAGCAGTCGCGGACGGACCAACAGGAGTCGGTCGGTTGGTGCGGACCAGGGAGGATATCCGTGCGATGCAATCGGCTGGGTCCGTTGCCCGTCCCTTGCAGTGTCGGAGCGTGTATGGAGCTGTTCGATCGCTACGAGCTTCGTGGTTCACCGACCCAGGACGTCAAAGTTGAGTAGTGGATTCAACTACCCAAGCCACGGCCATTCATCTTGTGCGGTTCGTTTCGGTGGTTCGCTGTTGGGGAGGTTTTCCTGTGAGCAACACCGAGTGTTTCCATTGCTGAAATTTAGACGCCATGCTGTGCAATTAACTATATTGGTTGACTACATTTCGGTTGCACTAGCGGAATTTTCTGCTTTGTGACCGTTAGTGTTCTGGTTACCTGCCCTGGCCACTAAAGTAATTTCAGGCAGCGTCCTTTCCTCACCTGTTGTCGCTGTCCAACATGGTGTGTAATTTTGACGGCTAATACATACCTCATTGTGGATTATCACGTTCGTACGTTTGGTGTTTGAGTTCTCCTATACTGATTGATGGCAAACAAGTCGTAGTGTCGGTCGGTCCGTGGCTGTCCCCTGATTGGGCTCAGACGGATCAAGTGTAGTTGGGCCCACCACCTGTCTCACCTAAGTGAACGAGGGCAGACCGACCTCCCTGGAGGGTTCTGAGTGCCGTTGTCTTTATTGTCTTTCCCATCGGTTTTAATTATCTGTTTTCAGCTACCTAAGATTTAAGGCTTGTGGTTATTTAAAAAAAAATTGGTAAATTAATTGTGGGCCTTCAGCCTTGCAACTTGTTCTTAAAATTTCTTTCAAGCTTAAACATTGCGGCCTTCTGCCTTTAAAAGATTACGGTAATATATTTTAAAATTTTTGAAATTTAATTGTGGCCTTCAGCCGTTTGCATTGCACCATCCATATGTTTGTTCTATCTACCTTGCCTTGAGGATTTCCACCTAACTGTGATAAATGTTTTTTAAAATTACTTTATTCTCTATTTTAACTGCATCTTTTTATCTTGTTGATTTTTAAGATATCTTGTTTGGAGGCCTTCAGCCGTGAAAGAGTCGCATTTGGTAAAGGTTCGGCTATGTGCCGCTTTGGTTATAAATGTGTTATTAAATTACAATAAATTGCAATCAGAAAGTGAAACTGGCCCCAACCTTATTTGGACTTTTCCACAGTCCTAGTTACCTGTTCTGCCCAGCAGCTTTAGCTGGCGTTTCAATCGACGTCCTGCTACAGTCGTTTACGTTTTTTCTAATCTTATTTCCTTCTTTTTTTGTGACTTACCGTTTCGGTCTTTTGCCTAACTGTACGATTTAGGGGAAACCCGTGGCACCGGTTCGCGCTGCTGTGTCTGTAGCAGCTGGTCGGAGAACTGCGCAGACAGTCAAAGCGGAAATACACGAAGTAACGGCGGTGTATCGACTGACCAGTTCAGATACTGTTAGATGCTAGGGGTTGCATTTCTAGGGGTATTTGAATTGGTGGTGCAGTCGACGTTGGGCTTCTGCCTCTTCGTTGTGTCAAGACAGCTCTGATAGGTGAACAGCACACTGTAACAATTTTTTCAGAGAACTGAGAACTCAGGGAAAGGTGTATGATCACTTAATATACACTACTGGCCATTAAAATTGCTACACCAAGAAGAAATGCAGATGATAAACGGGTATTCATTGGACAAATATATTATACTAGAACTGACATGTGATTACATTTTTACGCAATTTGGGTGCATAGATCCTGAGAAATCAGTACCCAGAACAACCACCTCTGGCCGTAATAACGGTCTTGATACGCCTGGGCATTGAGTCAAACAGAGCTTGGATGGCGTGTACAGATACAGCTGCCCATGCAGCTTCAACACGATACCACAGTTCATCAAGAGTAGTGACTGGCGTATTGTGACGAGCCAGTTGCTCGGCCACCATTGACGAGTCGTCTTCAATTGGTGAGAGATCTGGAGAATGTGCTGGCCAGGGCAGCAGTTGAACATTTTCTGTATCCAGAAAGGCCCGTACAGGAGCTTCAACATGCGGTCGTGATTTATCCTGCTGAAATGTAGGGTTTCGCAGGGATCGAATGAAGGGTAGAGCCACGGGTCGTAACACATCTGAAATGTAACGTCCACTGTTCAAAGTGCCGTCAATGCGAACAAGAGGTGACCGAGACGTGTAACCAATGGTACACCATACCATCACGCCGGGTGATACGCCAGTATGGCGATGACGAATACACGCTTCAAATGTGCGTTCACCGCGATGTCGCCAAACACAGATGCGACCATCATGTTTCTGTAAACAGAACCTGGATTCATCCGAAAAATGACATTTTGCCATTCGTGCACCCAGGTTCGTCGTTGAGTACACCATCGCAGGCACTTCTGTCTGTGATGCAGTGTCAAGGGTAACCGCAGGAACGGTCTCCGAGCTGATAGCCCACGCTGCTGCAAACGTCGTCGAACTGTTCGTGCAGATGGTTGTTGTCGTGCAAACGTCCCCATTTCTTGACTCAGGGATCGAGACGGCGCTGCACACAGCCATGCGTATAAGATGCCTATCACCTCGACTGCTAGTGATACGAGGCCGTTGGGATCCAGCACGGCGTTCCGTATTACGCTCCTGAATCCACCGAGTCCATATTCTACTAACAGTCCGTGGATCTCGACCAACGCGAGCAGGAATGTCGCGATACGATAAACCGCAATCGCGATAGGCTACAATCCGACCTTTATCAAAGTCGGAAACGAGATGGTACGCTTTTCTCCTCCTTACACGAGGCATCACAACAACGTTTCACCAGGCAACGCCGGTCAACTGCTGTTTGTGTATGAGAAATCGGTTGGAAACTTTGCTCATGTCAGCACGTTGTAGGTGTCGCCACCGGCGCCAACCTTGTGTGAATGCTCTGAAATGCTAATCATTTGCATATCACAACATCTTCTTCCTGTCGGTTAAATTTCGCGCCTGTAGCTATTTTAATGGCCAGTAGTGTACAACAAAGCAAGAGCACACGCCGTCTGTGATCCTGTGACACTATTAAGGGGAGTTTGGGATGATAGGGACTATCCTGGCGTCAAAGAGACACGTCGTATCGTAACTGGTCAGTCGTTCGATAGCCGTTTCAGTTTGTGCACTGGGTCGCGTTCAGACGGCACCGCGATCCGATACTGAACTACTGAATGTCGCAGCGACTTCAGAGTCCTGTCCCAGCTCGTGTAGTTCAGCTATAGTCGAAGTGCCGCATGTCAGGTGGGAGGAACAGGCAGGAGCATTTGTGGAGGTGCTAGCCTGCCCATCCAGCACCGTTTCCCGCGGCGCGCCTGAAACTCCTACTGCTCGCGTCGTAGATGAAACGCACTGTGTGTCTTTTTTTCTGGCGTATAAAGATATTTAGTAGCTGCGCTGTGAGTTCGTTTCGATGAAATGGAAAAGTCGTGTGATTAGGGCCTCCCGTCGGGTAGACCTGTCGACTGGTGCCAGTCTCTTTTGAGTCGACGCCACTTCGGCGACTTGCGTGTCGAAGGGGATGAGAAGATGGTGATGGAAACAACACAAAACCCAGTCCTTGAGCTGAGAAAATGTCCAACCCAGCCGGGAATCGAGCCCGGGCCCCTTAGCATGTAATTCCGTCACGCTGACCACCCTTTTCTTTTGTTGATTGATCTCAGTTTCTTCATAATTGGTAATTGTTCGTTGGATATGGTCGGGACACCTGTTAAGTTTCAAGTTTCATTGTTGATACGTTCACTCAGTGTTGTTTCTTCTTTTTTTTCAGTGGGCGGCTAGCCCTCTGACCGAGCGCGCTGAGCTACGTGCCGGCTAACAGCTATCGAGGCGGACAGTTCGTTTCGATGTACAATGGATACGGCAGGTGCATTCCGAGAGCGTTCCACCACACTGTTTAAAAGCCTCATTAACAACAACATGCAAAACAAAAGTGAAAATATCGAAGAAAGGTAAGAGTTCGTGGTTCCGTCAATTTATTGACAGGAAGCACCATCTCTAACTGGACCAGGCCGCAGGCTATCTAAACGAGCTATCAGAGCAATCGCCCGCTCTGATTTAGAGAAACCAGGTGGAGAGCAGACGCAGAGGTCAACGATTGCGTAGGACTGACAGACGCAGCGATAGGAGCAGGCAATAGCGGTGTTTCGGGGCGCACGGAAGAGTGGAGGGTGGATGCGGTCGCGCGCGCGCGCGCACGTGTGTACACGTGTGTGTTCTGCCAGTGAACCGGGCCTGCGACACGTGTCAGGAGCGGCAGAGGACGGGCGCGCCGCTGCGAGTGAGTGAGTTGCGCGCGCATTGCCCGCTCGCGAATTAGCTGTCAGCGCGGCGGCCCTGTATCGAATTTTCTATTCGCAGTCAGTGCGGCGGGCGGGGAGGGAAAAGTTGCGAGAAGAGAGCGAAAGTGCGGCCCGCGCTATCGACCCCCAGCCGCGGCCGCGGGCGCCGCCTAGCCTTAGGAGAGCGCTAGCTAGCCCAGGCCGCCATCTTCCCCCACGCACTAACCTCGTCCGTCGGTCGATGACGGCTGTTTGCCTGCCTGACTCCTCGCGGCCCTCCGCGAGCGGCACCCCACGCACGTGCGCGCAATTAAGAGTCACCAGAAAAAAAAAAGTTCCGTCTAACATTTCCGCTTTCGAAAGGCAATCGCTTCTGTATCAGGTTGCATGAGGTTCGAATGCTGAAAGCGGTGGTCCCATGCTATAAGAAAAATAAGCAGGCTGTTGGAGTAGAAATCAGCAGTGGTTTCCAGGCTTTCCTTTGCAACATAAAACTGACTTATACCTCCCCAGCTTCCCATTCTGTATCTTGTACAAAGGTCCCTGAGGCTGACGAACAATCAGTATTGACATAAACACGTTGTAATCTGTCCCCTCCTTCCTAATTCCGGCTGTTGTCCACAATAAGCAAAGTCTCTTATGAAAAATTTGAGAGGGGCGAAGATTACACTAAACTTCCCACTTTACTTAGCTTTTCGTGTAGAGTTGGCTCCAGTTCCTCTTGTCTATGGGGCTAATTCTTGAAGCTGAAATTCTCACATTTTAGGTCCTCATAGTTGAACTGATCTAAATAAATTTGAAGATTATTGTTACAGAATTTTCGTTGTTGCGGTCTTTCAGACAGTCTTTTGATTTTTCAGAGTAACAAAGGCGAAATTACATTGTTCGCACAAAATACAAAAATACGTCCGATCACATCAGAGGCATGCTTACTACCCTCTCACTCAGCAGAAATAACAAAATTCCCAAGGGTTTACAATTTTTCTTGGCAAATGAATTTCTGTTAGTTTCGGTTACTGTTCCATAAATGAATCTAGAAATAAACATAGTAAACAGTGCTAGATTGCGTAATTAGTAATAGAAATTTTAACTGTGGCAAATAATTCATAATTTCAAAGGCTTCTAAAAAAGATAATTTTAATTGTATTCGTAACTAGTGCTTATCAATCATAACGTCCAAAATAAAGTAATTCCTTTTCATAAATTTTAGCTTGAAATATAATATACTGTTGACGAAAAGTAATGCTAGAGGAGAATGTTCCATTACAACGTCTTCCTAAAAGCATAGGAATCATCGAACTTTCAACTAGTTTCGGGCACATCGTATGGATATGTTATAGCACCGTGATATTTATTTATTTATTTTAAGTGTCCAGGGCTTTGATAATGCAAAATATTGAAAATAATGAGAAAATTCAGCCAGGCACTGATGATTTCTGGTAGATGGACAGTAAGCTCCAGAATTCCTCTCTCTTGACGGCCTAATGACTTGCTTTATATACATCTTCCGTGGCGCAAGCATCGGGCTGCTTTCTACAGACCAATAGATGTTCTGGATCTTGCAGAACACCACGCTCACTGGACTATCTTCAGTCGTGACATCCCACTTCCTGACGTTCACCATACATCCCCTCTCCTCTGTTGGTTTAGCGCCTATCGTGTCATATACTGGAAATGTAAGCCCGCAGCAGGTTCCTCTTTCATGTTCTCCGCAACCCATTCCGTTGGTAAATTTCACCGCTGATAATACATATGCAATGACGGACCAAGCCATTATGATGACTGACCACGGCGGCACTGAACGCTGCGTGCTGGGGCGTCGGGCACGTGCCTTGTCAAGGAAAGCGTATAAATAGGTCGAAGACGACTGGGGAATCATTCGGGCGACGATACGGGCCGCGAGTGGAGGAGTCCACACACGTGACGTGGGTGACGGACTACTGTGGGTGGCTCGGCGCCCTGGGGGTGAGCGTCTAGCAAACGGCGCAGCTGCTCACCTCGAAGGCACCACGACTGCTGCAGACCGGTCGCACCCTACTGACCACCACCACCACCGCCAGCGGCTGGCTGACCTCTTTCAGCAGGATAACGCCCGTATCATACTTCAGCGCCAAATAACTTAATAAACTGATCCAAGGTGTCAGTAAACTGTACGGGATAGGCGTATGGGAAGGTGGTAGGCGACATTAATTAATCAGGATAATATTTAGACAAAGCCCATTTACTGGGGAAAGCATGTTAAAAAGGGGTCACATAGCCCTGCTAGGGAGGCGAGGGTGAGCCAGAGTGTAGAGTCTGGCGAAACATAGTTCGCGAAGCTAACGAAAGTTGACGTCGGCCAATCGGGCTAGTCCGAGCGGCATGCCGGCTGCGAAAACTAAGTCCCCGGCTCCACAGCACCGGGAGAAGCGGGAGATGTTCAGTGCTACAGGGCGCGCGCCCAAGAGAGGGAGATGACAAGAGAGCAGGCCCGGCGACGGGCGGCCGGGTATATTCGATGCACCATGCGGCTTCCTCCGCCCTGATTGATTGGGACCGAGAAAACAGTGCGGGCGGCATGGAAGTTTCCACAGCGTATATTGTACCCTCTTCAGCACATGAGGGCGGCGCGTGGTCAAGGTGCCCTTCCTCGGTGCTGACTTCCTGTTGCTAGACCGTGGGACGAAAGAATTTACAGGCAGCCAACACTGCCGGCTGTGGGTTGGCTGTAATGGTAAAATGAAGTTACCTCTGGCAGCTAATAAAATAAATTAAAATTTTCCTACCTTCTGGCCCATCTTTTACAAAACTATAGTAACTGCTTGCTATTAATTTTCATATTGTGATTTGCTAACTCTGCTGTAACATCTTGTTCTTTATGCAATCCCAAATCGTGATAAACATAACTAATTATGGTTGATCGTATACGGTGGCTGAGAGCCCATCGTTTATGTGCTGAGATTGCGTTGGTGAGTTGTGTTATACATGTGAGCTGTAATCTCCCCTCTCCCAGTCCAAGTAATTAATAAGCAAAGTCTTTTATGAAGATTTGAGAGGAGCGACGGTTGGTCTGAACTAAATAAATTGGAAGATTGCTGTTGCAGATTTTTTAACATAAATATATTTTCCACTGATTTTCTCACATTTTAGTATTTTATGCATAGTTTTGATTTTTCACATTAACGAAGCCTAAATTACATTATTTGCCCTATTATACAAAAATACGTCCGATTACATCAGAGGCAAGCTTACCACCCTCTCACTCTGCGGAAATAACAGTATTCCAAAGGGTTTACAATTTTTCTTGACAAATGAATTCCTAATAGTCTTCGTTACACTATTATTATAGATTATTATTTCATAAATGAATCCAGGTAGTAAACAGTATTACATTGCGTAATTAATAATAGAAATTTCAAGTGTGTTAATAATTCGTAATTACAAATATTTCTACAAAAAAAAATTAATTGTACATCCAGAACTAGTACTTATCGATTATAGCATCGAAACTGAAATAGTTTGTAAAGTAATTCCTTTTCATAAATTTTAGCTTCAAATATAACAAACTTTTTATAAAATTATATGAAAGTTTTAGATAAGTGACTGATCTGTCCAAAATTCGAAAAATAATACTGGTATCTACAGCTACTCTTGAGGAAAAGTAATGCTAGGGGAGAATGTTCCATTACAGAGCTTCCGAGCTGAATCTGAGTTGATTGTTTGTTCGAGAACTCAATCGACTGGTTGTTTTGGAAACGATTTATTGGTTCTCAGAATACTGAAGTAACATCGTGGAAAATGTTCAAACAAACCACGGTGAAGTTAAAGCAGTTACAGCCCTCAGTTACAAAATTTAAGTCTTTTGACCAGGTTTCGACACTTCTATGAGTGCCTTCATCAGAAATTAAGTATTCAAATTGGCCTATAACATAAGTATAAAATTATGAGAAATTCTTTTTATAAAGGTGTAAGTACTGACTAACAGTACAAGAAAGAAACTGTACTTACACGTCACGTATAAGACAAATATCAAGCGATAAAGGCTTCAGTCACAAAAATTTAAAAAAGAGTACATGGAAGGGAGACACTATGGGCTGCTCATACATACAAAACCACAGGTAGCAACAGACTGAGGTGCCCGCATTAGCAACTGCGGGCAGGTCAACATTACACCAAGATTGCCACCTAATAGCCATAAATACAAGTAGGCTACTTAACATTTAAAATATAGACAGCTGAATGTTGAGATGCACAATATTTAGTACATGAACTAACAGGCAAAGTTTTATTTGACAGCAACAGACATGGTAACTTTTTCTTTATGTAAAACTTTAAAACCACAGTGAGTTTTGGCACCTTTTCAAATTTTCATTGAATTTAACTGGCCAGCGAGCATAATTTTGTTGATTCATATGAAAAATATGTTGATGATTTTTGGTAGTACAGATTTAAAAAAATCAAAATCTCTCGTGTACAGTCTTCTTGATAGATTTAAATAATAATGAAATAGTTTAAGATAACATAAATAAAATTTCTCCGAATTCGCCGTTGAGAGATCGCTGCTTCTAAATATTGTAATTATGTAATAGTTTAATAAGGTCCTCATACTCTGTCGTAAGTCAAGATAACGAAGATGTTCTCAGTCTCTCAATTTCTATGGCCATTTACGTCTACAAATGATCTGAAAACTAAAACTTCCAAGCCTACAGCCATCAAAAGATGAAGTTTCTTACATCTGTTCAACTGTTTCAAGAAACCCATTTGCGGTGCTCGAAGCTAACAAATTACTCTGGACCATAATACCGGTTAAACCATAATCTACTATGATTTTGCATATAGGTTTGAAATAAGCCCTCACGATATGGAAAGGCCCCAGGTATATGAATAAATCATTTAGATTTCCTGCTGGCTTGAATTTGTATATGACTTGGATGGAAGACTGTTGGACTTTTTTACAAGTTTCCGGGCATCGTTTCACAGTTTCCAAAACTGATTTATCTGTTGGGAGTTCATTAACTGGATGCAGATACGAGACTATTTGATTTGAATTATCACTCAGTAAGCTATTGAAACCAACCCACATTGGAACATTTGGTAACTGAAGAGCATGGCCTACCATCCACATCGCAACAATAATTCTGTGTAATTCTTCCACCTCTAAAGATATAACCACAAGTGTTACACATTTTCGTTTTTTCGTGTTTGAGGAAATCAAGCTTTTAGCAGCGGATAAATCTGTGAACTGTGAAGTGCTAACGATACTACGTAATGCACCTTTTGCACAAATGATTTCTATGAATTGATCATTGTCAAATCAACAGCGATTCAGAGATGTGGTGATTTTTTAATTGTTTTAGGACATATACTTGACTTCTGCAATGAAGTATATATCGCTTCTATTTTCAGCACTTACACTCCTTTGTAACTAATGCAATGGCCATATCTATGAATAATATCAATAATTTTGCGACTGCTTGTTAAACTCTTCAAATTCATTCCAAGCTTAACATGTTCTCGAGTTTTGACTTTATTATGGACAATACGTACTATTTCTTTGCAATAAGATTTGACTTGCCTAAGAAATTTAGGATTTTATTTGCCTTTTCGATTGCTGCTGGCTTTCAAACTGTAATAAAACTCCATTAATTCTTGTGGGACTGATGCTTCTCCTTTCTTTGAATTCTGTACTGATATACGCTGTGATACCTTTGTCTTCTCGATTTGAAAAACGGATTTCCTTAGTAACAAAGCAACCTTGTGTAGAACGTCTTCATCCTTCAGATGTTCATATGATCGTTCATCAATATTTATTAAATGTTTTGGATCTAATAACTTTTTATTTTGTATGATAAGAAATTTAATCTCATTATCAAATGATTTTATTAGCCAATTTCTATTTTATGTGGTGTGAAATTCCCGTTGACTTCCCCAGAATTTTCATTTTCATTTTCTTCTACTAACTCCATGTAATATATATGAAGATTAGTAAAAAAACGCCGTTCCTTTTTCATTACGTTTTCTTCCGTAAAAGCACACATTTATTCAAAAGAAATTTGATGATGCTCTCGAAGATCATGTCAATGACAATTAGTTATTATTTTATTTGAAGTTGCTTTATAAGAAAACTTCAACTGACTTATATGATGGTAGTGCAGTTTTAAACCCAATAATTTGTTATTTCACTAATTAACTCCATATTCATCCTATTGATCGACTTCAGAAATAAAATATTTGTTGGTTAATGGAAATAATGGCAGTCTTTTTGAACGATGTTTTTTGGTCCGTTTTTCACAAAATATACAAGTAGCATTATTTGTAGTAGTACTAATATCATTTTCAGCAGAGATATTAATGTCATAGTGGTAAGTAATATTTGCCAGCTCTACATTATTTTCTTGTGAATTTATTGGGACTGGTTCGTCTACCTTAACTGTATTCGTTGGCTCAGGTATTGTATTGAATTCAGGTATAAGAGAAGTTACTGAACTTCAAGGCTATGAATTAGATGACTGTGGCTCAGTGCACTGTGTACTAACCTATTTCTTGATGAACACGCTGTCGATGGATTCCATGTATTATTTGCCTACTTGTCTTTCGAAGGGCCTTGTTGATTTCGGCAAAAAATATTTTTTTCATTACTCCTGTAAGTGACTTATAACACTGTCTATGATACCCACTTTCAAACAAAAAAAATCCTTAAATTTTAGATTTTGTTCATTCCTATGTTTTAACATTGTTCGATACTTTCGTAACGCCTCTTGCGTAAACAGTGTTAGATGCTCATCAGAATCATTACAAGAAACACAGTTCAATAACTCACCCATAATTTTTTTAAAACATTGCAAATATTTGTATATCACACACACACACGTTGAAAGCGCAGTAACAGCTACGCTTAGCACACTCAATACGACTGAATACTGACCAAAAGAACGAGAAATTGACGCGCATCGACATCTCGCTCGCGCTTAGACGTATGACCAATGATCTCGCGCTCATGCTCATGACGACATACTAAACGTGTCTGAGGGATGTTTGGCCCCTACAATTTGTCGGCCTGCTTGCAAATGATATTGCCATAGTTTGCTAAGTATCATATATATAAAAATCGACACTCAGACTGTAGGTAAACTTACAGTACTTTTTCGCAAACGTGGAGGTGTCTGGTGGCAATTACCGCCGACGGAAACTGTTTAGCATCACTGATTACTAATTTTTAATGATATTGTCTAGCTTATTTAAAAAATTCAGCTCTCAGACTTTAAGAAAAGTGACAAATGTTTTTATGTACCTTTCTCATCTGGTACTTGTAAATTGGCCGCCGCCCCACGCTAGCAGGTATGTATGCCTACAGAGTATATACTAATACTACTCTGTACGACATATTTCGATGTTATTGTTGTTGTTGTTGTTGTGGTCTTCAGTCCAGAGACTGGTTTGAGGCAGCTCTCTATACTACTCTATCCTGTGCAAGCTTCTTCATCTCCAACTAACTACTGCAACCTACATCCTTCTGAATCTCCTTAGTGTTTTCATCTCTTGGTCTCCCTCTACGATTTTTACCCTCCTCGCTGTCCTCCAGTACTAAACTGATGACTGTTACTCAGAAAATAATAACTTCTAGTGGTCCTGAGATCTTGCAGTAAATACACTCCTGGAAATGGAAAAAAGAACACATTGACACCGGTGTGTCAGACCCACCATACTTGCTCCGGACACTGCGAGAGGGCTGTACAAGCAATGATCACACGCACGGCACAGCGGACACACCAGGAACCGCGGTGTTGGCCGTCGAATGGCGCTAGCTGCGCAGCATTTGTGCACCGCCGCCGTCAGTGTCAGCCAGTTTGCCGTGGCATACGGAGCTCCATCGCAGTCTTTAACACTGGTAGCATGCCGCGACAGCGTGGACGTGAACCGTATGTGCAGTTGACAGACTTTGAGCGAGGGCGTATAGTGGGCCGAGTGGACGTACCGCCGAATTGCTCAACACGTGGGGCGTGAGGTCTCCACAGTACATCGATGTTGTCGCCAGTGGTCGGCGGAAGGTGCACGTGCCCGTCGACCTGGGACCGGACCGCAGCGACGCACGGATGCACGCCAAGACCGTAGGATCCTACGCAGTGCCGTAGGGGACCGCACCGCCACTTCCTAGCAAATTAGGGACACTGTTGCTCCTGGAGTATCGGCGAGGACCATTCGCAGCCGTCTCCATGAAGCTGGGCTACGGTCCCGCACACCGTTAGGCCGTCTTCCGCTCACGCCCCAACATCGTGCAGCCCGCCTCCAGTGGTGTCGCGACAGGCGTGAATGGAGGGACGAATGGAGACGTGTCGTCTTCAGCGATGAGAGTCGCTTCTTCCTTGGTGCCAATGATGGTCGTATGCGTGTTTGGCGCCGTGCAGGTGAGTGCCACAATCAGGACTGCATACGACCGAGGCACACAGGGCCAACACCCGGCATCATGGTGTGGGGAGTGATCTCCTACACTGGCCGTACACCACTGGTGATCGTCGAGGGGACACTGAATAGTGCACGGTACATCCAAACCGTCATCGAACCCATCGTTCTGCCATTCCTAGACCGGCAAGGGAACTTGCTGTTCCAACAGGACAATGCACGTCCGCATGTATCCCGTGCCACCCAACGTGCTCTAGAAGGTGTAAGTCAACTACCCTGGCCAGCAAGATCTCCGGATCTGTCCCCCATTGAGCATGTTTGGGACTGGATGAAGCGTCGTCTCACGCGGTCTGCACGTCCAGCACGAACGCTGGTCCAACTGAGGCGGCAGGTGGAAATGGCATGGCAAGCCGTTCCACAGGACTACATCCAGCATCTCTAGGATCGTCTCCATGGGAGAATAGCAGCCTGCATTGCTGCGAAAGGTGGATATACACTGTACTAGTGCCGACATTGTGCATGCTCTGTTGCCTGTGTCTATGTGCCTGTGGTTCTGTCAGTGTGATCATGTGATGTATCTGACCCCAGGAATGTGTCAATAAAGTTTCCCCTTCCTGGGACAATGAATTCACGGTGTTCTTATTTCAATTTCCAGGAGTGTATATGATTTCGAAATCTCTGCCTGACCATGATGTAATGTAACTGAAATCTTACTGTATCACCGGGCCTTTTCCAAGTATAGCTCCTCCTCTTGTGATTTTTGAACAGAGCATTCTTATTACCTTCCGAAATTTATTGTAGAACACAGTTAGCCTTCGTTCTCTGTCATTCCTAGTACCAAGCAAATATTCTCCCGTAACCCTTTCTTTTTCTCCTTCTTCTAAAACTTCATTCCAAGCACCCATGTCTATTAGATTTTCGTCTCCCTTTACATACTGAAGTATCCATTCAGTATCCTCGTATACTTTCTCTGTCTCTTCATCCTTGATCCTTGGCTTCCGTCATCGGCGAATACACTTAAACTATCGTTGTCGGTGTTGGTTTCCTGTCGATTCTGATGAGAACAAAGCTGTCGGTGAACTGTTCACAGTAACTGCCTATTGGCTTCTGTCCGGTTTCTTCGGCCGACGTTCATCTAATGATTTTACTGACGTTTCGCCAGGACGAGTGGCTGGAATTGTCAAAGCTTCATCCTCCATTGCCGGTGGTGAAAACTGGAGCCGAGCTCTGTTTTATTATTTTTTTTTTAAGCATATTTCATTTCTTCTCATAGGGGGAAGGGAAGGCGGGCGTTACTAGAGCTTGCTTTGCTCTTTTTCGGCCGAGGGTGTACAGGGGACATCATTTGGTTATTTTATTTTACATGTTTGCATGTGTGCTAACGGAAATTAGGGGGGGGGGGGGGGGATTTATTTGCAGGAAGTTCGGGGGACAGCTCCGGTATTCGCCTTACGGCCTAAGGAAAAACTGCAAAACCCAGCCAGAGCTGCTGGTGTTGCCACCTTTGGTTGTTGTTTCTTCTCATCCCTTGTCTTCCACTACGAGTCAGTATCGGTAGTTGCGGTGGAATTTGGAGTAGTCTCCGTTTCTTCGCCGTCGCTCCTCCTACTCGTCCCAGTAGCGAACTTCTTCGTCTATTCTTTTCTGACCGCTACGGTCGCAGGTTCGAATCCTGCCTCGGGCATGGATGTGTGTGATGTCCTTAGGTTAGTTAGGTTTAATTAATTCTAAGTTCTAGGCGACTGATGACCTCAGAAGTTAAGTCGTATGGTGCTCAGAGCCATTTGAACCAAGCCATTACTCTTTTCTTGATCGGTCGGTATACCAGCCAGCTTACCTGACCCTTGTTTCGCTCTCATGATTTGGACATACTTCTTCCATGATCTCGAGGTCAATGACGTCTCTGGCATCTGTGATGACTTGTTTCGTTATCACTTCTTGGTCGATCAGCGTGGCTCGGTTTGTCTGCACGGCTTGGTCTCTTGCAGCAAACGGTTGTGATTCCGTTTGTATCGCCACCGTCGTCCTTCGCAGCTTGTTCTCGAATGCCTCCCGCAGCATGTGGCAAGCAGCTTCCATCTCCGCATGCAGCGCGATCTTGAAACGCGTTTCCGCTTCTATCAGCGCGGCCTCGATGGATGCGTGCGGTTCTTCTCTGCTGCTGTCCTCTCGTGAGCCGCCTTCTGCCACTGCGGCGTCTTCGGCTTCTCGGCGGTCTGGCGCCTTCCGACGTCGCCTGTTCGCGGTCGGCAGGCCCGCCCCTGTGCCACTCTCACTGGCGGTGGGGGCGGCTGTCCGCTCTGGTGTACAGCTTGTTGCCACCTCGTTGTTCCTCTGCGCTGGGGAAGAGCGTGAGGATTTCTTGCGTCTTCTTCTCCGTCGTCTCTTGTTTTGGGTCTTGTCATGTTTTCCAGGTGCAGCTCGCTGCGCCTTGTCGTATTTGGCACGGTCCGCAAAAGCCTTGCAGCCACGCCAGCTGGCCACGTGCGGCCCGCGACAACGGACGCCCATCGGTGCTTCATCTCGGGTCCTGTGCGTGTGTGGCTGTCATGATTGCCAGCGCACTTGACACAGCTTGACTAGTTGCGGCAGTATTTTGTCACATGGCCCCCTTGTTAGCACTTGAAGCACTGAGGCCTGGTATCCCACAGGCAGAGGTTCCATCGTCACGTCGAATCCCAGGATGCTGTTGATCCCGAGTATTTGATCCACTGGGGTCAATCCTGGTGTGTTCACGGCCAGGATGAATAGTGGAGGTCTTCTCCTGTTGGTTCGGTTGTGTAGCTTTATCGCTACGTCTCCGAACCCGTCGTCTCGTAGTGCTCTCCGGACCATATCCTCGGAGCACAGCCAGGGAAGCCCTCTGAGGAGGGCCTTGGTGGTTTCTTTCTTCTCTTTTGGCTGGCGCTTCTCTTGGGCCGGCGCTCTGTATGTCTCCAGGATAGGTGTGAACACCTTGGAGTCATAGATGCAGCTGGGTTGTACTTCCAGTAAGGTGTCATTATCCTGACACCCCACCTTCAGTGGGCCTGTCGCGACGTTCTTCAGTTTGCCGTATATATCCCACCAATCATCCCTGCATCGGATATAGATCGGTGGTGGCGGCAGCGTGAGGTAGTTGACGGCTTGTTCTTCTTCACATGTCGTATCTTCTCCGTCGTTCGCCAGGTTATCCTCTACGGCGGATACTTGGATCGACAGACTCCTTCTTTCTGCGTTCCTATTCTTACTCGATTTTCTGCCCATGCTGCAGTGCACACTTTACGTAACAATTTTGCTCTTGCCGTTAGAACGACAACACGACAATTTGCAGTGTGCGCGCACTCTTTGTCAAGCAATTCTACTGCTCTGCCTCTGCAAGCGACCCTCTCGCCACGGCTGCACAAGCGAAACTACTGGGGAGCCGTATGGTATGGAGTGTCGGATGGGATTTCTGGATCCCTCGGTTTGTTTCGAAGGACCGGGACTGCTCGAGCCCATACCTCTTGTCTGATGATAGCGGGGGGGGGGGGTTTGGAATGATGGGTTTGGGAATGCGTAGTGAGTAGTGTTTCTTGGTTAGTTGGTAGAAGAATGATCTTGAAGATATTTCTGGGATGATTTAAGGTGTGGATTGGTCTGGGATTGGGATAATGTCGGATGTCGACGTCTTCTTGACTTCTTTCGCCCCAACGCGCCGACTGCGTTGTGGCTCGGCGAACGAGCATCCCCTCTTGAGGGCAGTGAGATCGATCCCGGCGTCTTGTGATAAAATTTGGACGGCTGTCGTGAAACAGCCTTCTTCTGTTCTTCATCGGAGACTTGGCTTGGTGGCTGCCACAATCTTTTCGGAGGCGGCCAATTCAAGCAACCCTTCCAAGTCCTTGGAGATCCGCACCGCCAACTTCTTCTTGGGAAGCGGCGGGGCGGGATCTGGATCCGAATCCGTTGTGTCCATTGCCTCTATGGGCTCCCTCCCCGATGGGGGCGGAGCAGGTGGGGTGAGCCGCAATGCTTTAGTGGCAGAAGCCACTTCAGCCCGCAGCCGCTGGATTTCCCTGCGTGCCGCGGCCGGTTCGACTCGTAGGGCGGTCCTCTCTGCCGCGAATGCGGCTTTGAGGTCCGCTATTGCGTCTTCTGTGGCCGCACGGAGCTTGTTGTGCGGCGAGGCACAGCGTCGTCATGGCGGCGTCTTTCGGGGGGCGGAGGAGCCACCTCCTTCTGCTGCTCAAATCCTGCCGCAGGCGCTGGCCCGCGGCCGGAATTTATCCGTCGTCTCTTCTTCTTCTTCTTGTTGCCTCCGCGACCCCAGTTAGCAATGTAACTGCAGCCACGAAAGCTCGCGACGTGCTTTCCTCCGCAGTTTGCGCACTTTGGCGCGACTTTTTGCAGTCGCGAGTGTCGTGCGACTCTGCGCACTTCATGCACACCGCGTGGTCGTGCCGGCAGTATTTAGCGACATGGCCAATCTGCTGGCAGCGGAAGCACTGCACATCTCGGCGTGGTTTGCCGCCACCGAAACCGTGCGCCTCAGTAAAGACACGCTCCATTACGGCGGCAACAAGACGGCGGCCCGGCCTCCCATCTCTTGTGGGCGGCATCTGGGCAGCGACGGCAGCAACAGCAGCAAGCGCTCCGCTCTAGTCAGCGTCTCCCCACACAGTGGCCGCTGGGGAGCCGAGCTCGCGGCCGCAGACTATATGTACCTAGCGCGCCAACGTCCGAGGGCTTCGCCGGGGTCATTTCCGGTGCGGTTCTCCTCTTGCTACCTGCGACGCTCGTTCGTTGCAATACGGGAAGCAAGGATCCGTTTACCTTAAGGCTTTCTCCTATCTTGTTGAAGCTGCTCACGTGTTTTTGTATTTCTACAGCTTCTCTGAACAAGCGCGTGTGATAGTGCTTCTCTACAGCTGTGAACAGCTTCAACAAGAAAGAGGAAAGCCTTAAGGTAAACGGATCCTGGCTTCCCGTACTGCAGCGAACGGTGTGCGGACATTTGCCACGGCAGACATTTGGCACGATTTTACCTGCTCCGAAGGGTTGGGTCCCTTGTCTCCCCCTCCTCCTCCTCCTCCTCCTCACTCGCCGCCCGACCCACAGTAAAGGTACTTACTGAGCCTTTCCGCTGGTTTACTTAACATAGGACCAGAATCTCTATGGATTTCTAGAGAGAGTTTCGTTGTGGAAACTATTAAATGCATCTCGCATTGATCTCCGCACCAAATTTCGAGCCACAGTAAGACTTCACCAATCTCGTCTAAATTATACGCTCCTTTTTCGGTGTTCCTGCAGCAGCTTTCTGTCGTGTTTTGTGTACCATGGGGGATCAGTTCCGTCTGATATTAATTTATTTGGTATGAATCTCTCGAGTGCTGTTGGTACTATTTCTTTGAACTTAAGCCACATATGGTCTTCACTTACATAGTTTGGAAGGATTGGAGACTGTCTCTTAGAAAGACGTCAAGAGAATTTTTAGTTGCTTTTATATATATATATATATATATATATCGCGTTTAGTTTTGGTGAATTTCTTTGTTACGGAATTGAGCCTCGCTACGGCTGTGTATTCACTAATTCCTGTACCCGTGTAATTTTATAAAAAGTATTTAGAACAATTATAGAAGTTGTTTTCTGTCTACAGTAGGGTCTGAAAATGTATTTTTGTCAACATACGGAAGGTAGATTGAAGTCACTGCCAACTATAATTGTATGAGTAGGGTACCTATTTGCGATGAGACTCGGGTTTTCTTTGAAATGTTCAGCAACTGTTTCATCTGAGACCGGGGGTTGGTAAAAGGAGCAAGTTATTAATTTATTCTGGTTGTCGAATATAACCTCTGTCCATACTAAGTCACAGGAACTACCTACTTCAATGTCGCTTGTGAGATGAAACACACATTAAATTATTTTTCCTTAAGTTGTGCTTCTTGTTTCTGTTGTGGTGGAGATCATTAAAATTACGGCTTTTCCCTCCAAAACCTAGGATGCTTTCTCTGTGACCCTGTTAATACCAGAGCTAAACAATGTAGAACAACAACGTACGTTACAAGCATAGTATTCTGTATTACTTCATTTCCTTATTTCTAACATTTTAAAATTGTACGTCGACTTTAGATGACATGTCAATCATAGATGTTCTTATCTCTGTTTATGAACGTACTTTCATTCATATTTTGAACATTGTCCCGCTACACTTTTTTAACTAATGTTTCGCCGGAAGGGATATCGGATTTTAGAGAGTAAATTAATATGGAATATGTCGTTCTTCTTTTCAAACTTTCACATACCCATTTCTTCTTTCCTTATTGTCTTTTGGGCATGCAGTTGTAGTAATTAAAGTAGGCACAAATGCAGCGATCAAAAAGAAATGATTAGCGTACATTCGCATTCTCTTTCTTGTTGCTCCCATGGTGATGGACTGTTTCTATTGCAATCAGTAAGCGTGAAAGAAAGCTACCGTACAAGCAGAGGGATCTATATTTATACTTGGCAGAACTAATTACATACTGACATAATCGTCGGAATTGCTTTCGTTTCCCAAAAGATATAAATATTTCGATTTCGGAAAAGAAGCTCTGTATTTCGCCAAGATGTCGAAGAAGAAGGTCCCTTACGTACTGGTGGTAACGAGTAAGATGTGGAGACGGCAGTTTGAAAGCGGACAGAAGAAGTACGGGAAAGGGCGTCCCTTACCTGAGGGATCGCTACCTGGCGAAGGGGCAAGTGTGGCAAATGTCCAGCGCGGCAAATTTCCGGCGTGGCAAATGTCCGGCACTCCAGCGAACGACCGCCGCAGGCAGCAAGAGGAGAACCGCACCGGAAATGACCCCGGAGAAGCCCTCGGACGTTGGCTCGCCAGGTACATATAGTCTGCGGCCGCGAGCTCAGCTCCAGTTCACCACCGGCAATGGAGGGTGAAGCTTTAACAATGCCGGCCACTCGTGCTGGCGAAGCGTCAGTAAAATCATTAGATAAACGTCGGCCGAAGAACCCGAGACAGAAGTCAATAGGCAGTTTGTCAACAAGTGGCCACGAAAGCCTTAACAATTTTGTTCACAGTCACTCACTCTCTGCCCTACCTTCCCATTCATAACTAAACCTACTCCCGTAGTACCATTTTCTGCTGCTGTTGGTATTACCCTAAACTCATCTGACAAGAAATCCTCGCCGCGCGGGATTAGCCGAGCGGTCTGAGGCGCTGCAGTCATGGACTGTGTGCCTGGTCCCGGCGGAGGTTCGAGTCCTCCCTCGGGCATGGGTGTGTGTGTTTGTCCTTAGGATAATTTAGGTTAAGTAGTGTGTAAGCTTAGGGACTGATGACCTTAGCAGTTAAGCCCCATAAGATTTCACACACATTTGAACATTTTTGAACAAGAAATCCTCATCTACTTTCCGTTTCACCTCACTGACACCCCGCTGTATCTAGATATAGCCTTACCATTTCCCTTTTCAGATTTTCTAGCTTCCCTACCACGTTCAAACTCCTTACATACAACGCCCGACTTGTAGAACGTTGTCGTTTCAGTGGTTATTCAATTTTTTTCTAATGGTCACGTCCACCTTGGAAGCACCCTACCGGAGATGCGAATGGGGGACTATTCCGGAATTGCCAATAGAGAGATCATCATAATAGTTTTTCCATTACAGGTGCCACTACCTGTGGATTCACAGTACGTGTATTTAATGCAGTGGTTTCCATTACCTTCTGAATCCTCATGCCCTTAACCTTTGCTGATTCTTCTGCCTTTTAGGGGCAGTCTCCCACCCCAAGGGGTGATTTCTTATGCCGGACGTTTTCGGCCGCCATTGCTGATGATTTTTGATTAAAATTAAACAATGGCGGAGTTCGAACTCGGGACCGAGGATGTTTGATCAGTCATCAAAGACGCCGCTCCTACAACACGGGTGAACTCCAACGCACATTTCGCTTACTGACTGCAAAGATAAGAGAAATTGCGGCTCGCACGGAGACACATAAACAGTCGTTTTTCCCTCGCTGTATTTGCGAGTTGATCAAAAAAGGAAATGGCTCGTAGCTGTACAAGGTATTCCCGCTACTGAATGTATGTTGCTGTAGGTCTTAACTGACTTTAGCAAGATAGTTGCCACTTTACTTCAGTGAAATTACGTGCCACGGCGCTACTCTATGATAATGTTGTTGACAGTAGGAAACTCGTAAAATCAGTAGTGTGAAGCAAAATGTAGGATGACCAGCTGAGGATCAATGGCAGTTTCAATAACTGGTACCTTTGTTCATCGTAAATAAATGTCACGTATCGCGTAAAAATAGGCGCTAACATACATAATTGTTCGATTACATCACCCCCGACGACTCTCTAGAAGAAGCACTAGCGACAAACATCTAGCGGAGTACCCGTGCAGGCCGACCTAGCCGGCCGGTGTGGCCGTGCGGTTCTAGGCGCTACCGTCTAGAACCGCGCGACCGCTACGGTCGTAGGTTCGAATTCTGCCTAGGGCATGGATGTGTGTGATGTCCTTAGGTTAATTAGGTTTGAGTAGTCTAAGTTCCAGGGGACTGATGACGTCAGAAGTTAAGTCCCATAGTGCTCAGAGCCATTTGAACCATTTGAACCAGGCCGACCTAAACTGGAGCGACAACGTAAACCAGTTGCAGAGAAAGCAGATTCCAGTCTCAGATTCGTTGGAAGATTTGTTCCACAATCTGAGACGCTCACCAGATGAGATCGCAGACGAGACGGAGAGAAGAGCGGCGCGTTTCGCCACGAGATCGTTCAGCAATCGCGACAGCGCCACTCACACACACGGGTACTGGCACTCAGACTGCCGTGGATGGCGCTGCGAGAGAGGCGTCTACGTCTGCGTCTGCATCGATAACCCACAAGCCGGATCACGGTGTGCGGCGGAGGCTACTTTGTGCACCACTGTCAATGCGCCACCCCCCCCCCCCCCCCCCCAATCCCCCCTCGTCCTTCTCCTGTTCCAGTCGCGAATGGAACGCAGGAAGAGCGATTGCTGGTAAAGCTCCTCGTGGAATCTCAGCTTTCTAATTTTATCTTTATGTTTTTTTCGCGAGATATCAACATGAGGGAACACTATATTGGTCGACTCTTCTACGACAGCTCCGCGATATGACGCCTCCTAAAATTGGTCGAGAATCCCAAATGTGGGGGCGCTGCAAATCAGCTGACGAAATCGCCAGGTACGCACCAGGTTCTAACGTCACCATTTCCGCACTCACGCCGCACTCTTTCTCGTACCGTCACGCAAAGTGTGATCGCCCTTTGTCCATATCAGTACAAGACCCGCAAACGAACGTACACTCTCGCAACTTCAACACTAAACCAAACCGTGATGCAGGATGCCTCTCTTGCACTGTCTGCCACTGGAGTTGACAGAGCATTTACGTAACGCTTTTGCGCTCGCTAAACGAATCTCTAACGAAACAAGCTGCCCTCCTCTGGATCTTCCCTCTTTCCTCCATTAGTCCCATCTGATACGGATACCAGAGTGACGAGCAACATTTGAGTATTGGTGGAACGAATGTTTTGTGAGTTACTTCCTTTGTTGATGGGAAATATTTCCTGGTGAGTCTTCTGATGAATCTGACTCTGGCGTCTGCATTCCCCGCAATTAGTTTTAGGTGGTTGCAGATCGCTCCGTAAAGATACTCCTACATAATTTATGGAAGTAACTGCTTCCATTGATGTTCTGTAATTTTCTAATCGTACAATAAACGGTATTTCTGTTTATGCATATGCAATACGTTACATTTGTTTACGCTGAGGGCCAATATTGCCACTCTCTGCACCAAGCATCGATCCTCTACAGGTTTTCCGGCATTTCCCTACAAGTTTGTATCGTAGCGACTTCTCCGAATATAAGAGCACCATCCACGAAAAGCCTCATGTAAGTGTCCGCCACCATAGCTGAATCCCGGTGCGGTAGCTCAGCGAGCTCGGTCGGAGGGTTAGCTGCCCCCTGTAATGAAATAAACTGCGTGAACGCTTCAACACTGAACCTGAGTGGGTGTCATGGGAATTGGCAGGGTAAGGACTCAGCCTGTACTGGATAGGATGAACGTAAGTCTTTATTTTGTATACAGTGTTTGTTTAAACAATTTGAGGCAGTAGCTCCATCCGGTGTGTCCACCATGATGTCCAGAGTCCAACTGACCTAGTACACAGTACTGCCACTAGAGGACACTGTCATCTCTTCTGTGGCATAATTCAAGATGGCGATGTGTGGGAAAAATGGCGGGAGAAGGACTCAGCCTGATCTGGGCTGCTGGAGAGAGGAAGGAGTGTACTTTATTTATTTTGGAGCAGTTTATTTAGGCATGGATTTCACGTAGTTTATTTATTACATTGATACAAAACACTCGCTCTGACATGCTTGGGGTCACAATATACAGCCAACAGAGTTGCAAACTATTCCTAAATTATCGAAATAATGCAGTACACTGATGTGTGGACACGAAAACAACTCGAAAATTGTCAAAATAATGCATGTAAAACACTCTGCAGACACGCTCACTGTTCGTAAACTCTCCAAATAATACAGTACACAGCATACAGACCTGCATAAAACTTGTAAATCACTGAAATAATGCATAGCACAGCCTACAAACCTGCCCAAAAAATAAAATACAATACACGCAATCAACTCATAGACTGTCAACCGCAACATATCAGCGAACTGTTCCAATGCGCGCACTCACTGCTGCGAGCCACCACTAGACAAACAAATGCAGGGGCACGAGCTATTGCTCTTAGGCCGCTACAACGTACATCCAGTAGGTGAAAGTCACGTCTGTTTTCAGGGTATACAGTTAGAATTCTTCTAGTGTTATACTGACGTTACATGTCTACATAAATCAGATCCAAGTCACCCTCTGGACGTACATGATGCCTCTCTACCTGCATCACAGCACAGACCTAATTGCCGATCGACTCACCTATGTAGATGCAGCTAAAAGGTTCTCAATGCTATACTGATGTCACAGGTCGCACTATAGAAATATGTTCCAATGCTTCCCAGAATAGCATAGGGTGCATTGTTCCTAGTGATCCTAGCAGGACATGTCAGATGCCTCCAGCCATGCATGTGTTTACTGTGACTAATGTCTACTTGCAAGTCCAGCATCAAGTGAGAAAAAAGTGACTCACACACACAGGTGCATGTAAAAGGTTCTCAATGTTATACTGACATCACATGACTATGTGAATAAGATCCAAGTCGATCTCTCAGAGATTGCAAAGTGTCCAGAAATAGTTAGCGGTCGCTTTTGCAGGAACTTTTGTGATATCTCAGCATGTCCGCAAGGAAATTCTTGTCCTAGCAGAATCTATTGACGAAAATAGCCCAGAATAATGCGGAATGCATTCCTCCTGATGGTCCTAAAGTGGCACCCCATCCATCACGTGTTACCCTTCCTGGAAATCGTTAAGTCCTGCTTTCAACAAACATCTCTGAAACACAAACATTCTCACCGCTGTATAGAGGATCCTATGCCTCGGCACAAAGGATGTCTTATGAATGAATGGAGCATGGATCATGGAGCAGGTCGTAAGAAATATACACAAGCTTTTCAGATCTCTAGTGCTACATTTTCCAGTAGAAATGTTGTCAATGATATGGAATCACATCCTTCCATTCAACCACATACCTGTGTTGTAACTGATGTATAAGTCCTTTAATGATTACAGCCAGTAGTGAATCTTTTTTCTGGCACTCTCATATCTTGAAACGAGTCACCTTTTTCTAAAATATCTGCTACAGCAAAATTTCAGATAGTCCCTACGCCTCTTGCAACTCCTGCCATTTCTGCAGCTATGGGCATGTGATCGTTCCAATTTAGGACGGAACTGAGGAGAAGTTGGACAGAGCTATAACCACCACCTTCTGCAACCCACATAGAAACAGATGGTTCAAATGGTTCAAATGGCTCTGAGCACTATGGGACTTAACATCTGAGGTAATCAGTCCCCTAGAACTTAGAACTAATTAAACCTAACTACCGTAGTGGTCGCGCGGTTCCAGACTGGAGCGCCTAGGACCGTAGAAACAGAGTGACTGAGTTTGTGCTTGACCATTTGGTGAAAATTGGAACAAGTTGTCATAGCTCTGTCAGCAGTGTACGGCGTGTAAGGTCAGCGCCAAACGGAGCATGCTACTGCAACACGAGATAATACGGGAACTGGGATAAGGTTGAGGATTTTGCTACTGGATTGTGGTGTGTCACCAAACTACATATATATACTGCAGTCCTAAGCAGATCTGCGTCCATCAGGACCAATTCACGTCTATCACACCAACATGCTATCATCATTATTCTGTACCACCAAACAGAGAAAAATTACGAACTATAAAAGCTCCACTAACTTCATCTGATAGAGAACTTGATAAGATTTTTACTGCATCTCTCTCTTCCCATGTATCAAAAACAAATACCGTATGCATGCTGGCACTGAGCACATGTGCATTAAATATACAGATATTGATTCATTGCACAGACCAGTATAAAGTTGCATCACCTGTACTGTAGGAGGGGGACCGTATCCTACAAACTATACTGTAAGTCGCAAGAGATACTCCCTGTGACCCTGTGTCATTGTTTTTTTCTGCTGTAACGCGCTTTGTACACTGTCATATATTTTTTTCCCACGATGACTTCGAGATTTGTGTCAGGTTCTAAACTGACATTAACATTGAAAGGGTACAATACCGCCCGACATTGAAAATAGGTACAACACTCTTCGTTATTCTTGTCAGAACAACATATTTTTTGTAGTAATAACTCAATTTCACTTAATACACCGAAGCCGGATACCAGTGTAGGAAAGAATGACAATTTATTTATTTAATTGATCACATGTGCACTTCCACAAAATAAATCCCTACATCCAATTTGGTGAGATCTGTGTAGTGAATGAAAGTATGGTCGTCTGCTAACCGCAGATAGTGAATGTGAATATATGATCATCTTTGAGACGGTCCTTTGGTCACCTTTGGTGGAACCAAAGAGATGAAATTTACCTGAGCTTTGAGCATCTGAAATGTGGCTGACCAATACGGTAGCAAGGTGCTCCCCCACTCCGACAGAGGCGCGAGACGACCTGAAGAACGGCCATGTGTCAGCATTCTGGCGCTGGATCTTGTGTTGGTAAGACCTGTCTTAGGTGTGCTTCGTAAAGACAAAAGAGTGGACAGAATGGTATGCATGTGGAATAAATGGTTCAAATGGCTCTGAGCACTATGGGACTCAACATCTGTGGTCATCAGTCCCCTAGAACTTAGAACTACTTAAACCTAACTAACCTAAGGCCATCACAAACATCCATGCCCGAGGCATGATTCGAACCTGCGACTGTAGCAGTCGCGCGGTTCCGGACTGAGCGCCTAGAACCGCTAGACCACCGCGGCCGGCATGTGGAATACTTAAGAGTAGTTTGTAATAATAATTTCTCTATTTCAGGAACTTTTGTGGGGAGAATTAAATGTCAGGCAGGTAATATTAAGGGGATCATAGTAATCTTCGTAAGTGACCAACGGTCACAATGAAACCACGTGTACCAATAAGTTGAAATACTTCCGAGTGCTTAAGTTAAGCTGAACTACTAGCGTGTGTACTATAAGTTGGAAATATTTAAGAAATGGCGTGAGCAGGACTTGAAATTAGAGACGAGTACTTCCACGTGGTGAGTACTGTGTGAGTCTCAATCTGGGTATGAGACAAAGGATAAGGAGAAGTACTCGTCCATGGTATCAGTTGAGGACTCGCGTGTGTGATGAATATGTTCTTAATATTACTTTGCGTGTTATGTTTCCGTGTGATGCGTGATTCAAACTATAATACTCTGAGAGTGCAGCAAGGTGAGTCAGCCGTCTATCCAGCAACGCCTCTTGGCTTGCATTGCACAGGAAGACGTGCATATATCCTCCAGAATTCATAGTAGGAAAGAAAAGTTACGAAGTGGGGCAGTGTCGTGTGAAACTGGGATGAATACTAATTGAAGTAGGAAAGCTGAAAGTTATGTGATTATAACGTTGTGACTATTCCTTGTGTTGTATTCCATGTTGCCAGTGTGGTGTATTTCATGTAATTTAAGTATGTGCGGTTTGCATGAGAGAGCAGCAAGATAGTTTCAGAGGCAGTGGGTTATGCATGTTTCTTTTTGTGATGATGGGTGTGAGAGTCGAAGTGTGAGATACAGCAAAAGATCCACCATCCTATCCAGAAAGTGCACTGTAGTGTTAGATAATTACGAGACCATAAGATAGAGAATCACCAATGTAAAGCCATGCCCACTGGGCGGAGTTTCTCACGTGTAATTGTTGTAGAAAATGTAATGGTGTGTTTAGGTTATAGAATTTATCGGAATAAAAAGGATAGTGAAAAGAAAAAGATTGGTGGCATTTTCCTTCGAATAGTATGTTGTCATGATATGCCGAATTTATAATGTGTGCGCCATTCATATTCAGTGCGATGGCCACGTGTTGATAAAAGCCGTTGGGTGAGAAAGAAAATGTGGTATTGCCAGTGCGTAGTGAACAGTCAGAGTTGTGTAAATTACTAATAGTCAGACGTGCGTTATCCGTTTCCGTTGCGTAATATTCAAACAGGAGAATAATTTGTAACTTAACTGTGAGTAGTAGAGCTCATGTTCATTGATAAATAAAAAATGAATCCACTCGCTTGGCAGACCACTCATCTTGCAGGCCTGACTGCTTGATGGCACAGTATGAGCAAGGCATGTGGGTGCCTCTCAACACGTACTTATCCAATGCTTCTCAATGACGTCGCATGGTGTAAATCATGTTGTTACTGCTGCTGCCATAACAAACCAAACACACTTGGTGATTTTAAATAAAAGATAGTTACAACATAAGAGTTTGGCGGTGTCGTGGAGCGTTTCCAAACTGCAGTCCAAATGTGATTGACCACCTTTACATATAAACTCATCTGTCACAGTGATAGAATAGCTGATGCCTCTGTGTTCCATTTCGATCGATTCCTCATATTGCAGTCATGTACGCGATTACTGTTTCGGTACTAGCCATCCCCAGAAGGTGTTGCCCCTCCACCAAAACTCTTTCCGCATCTCGAACAAGCGACGTCAGTCAATCATTATGTGGTACCTAACAGCGTAACAGTGGACAGATGAGATGGAAAAACACCGTTGATGTACTGTAATAATAAGATCACAGCTGATAGTGTGAACAATTTTAGCAATTTTACAGTAATTTCAACGCCGTCCAATGATACAACAGTATGTTTCCCAGTTTCAGTATCATCGCTAAACCGCCCCTTCTTGGACTATGATTGCGCATGTAGATAGATGACTGTGTAGTGCGTCCATTAACTGCTAATTCTTGAACATATACATCATCAAAGTATACCAGACAGCACTCTACATATTTCTACCGCCTCAAGCATAGTGCTTAATTTACGATCTATATGTGGATGGGAGTCAGAGTATTCCTGCAGTCTTAGGATAAAATTAAAGACTGGAAGGCCCCCCTTGCACAGTCTTTGACAAATCAGCCCTGCAGCCCCATTACCGATTTAATCTGCAGCCGACCAGAAGTAGACCACTACATTCCGTGTCTCGTGAATGAATGGAGCTTGCCGAGTCCTCGCCCATCCAAGTGCACAAGATTTCTGCAGACGCGCCCATGTCGAGGAGGTTAGCACTCCTTATCGGTGTATAGTAACAGATTTGAAAATGTTGTGATGTAATAGCAGACGGTTAAGAGAAACAAGCAACGGGTGATTTTTATGTGCGATGGAGCACCAGATGGATGGAGTTCGAAGTATTTTAGGTAAATCAACTACACTATCAATTTTGAACTATTGTTCTAGTGTCTGGGATCAGTACCAGGAGGGTATTGGTAAGAGAGAACATAAAAACATGCACACCTAAGGTTGCACAGTTCTGCTCTTAAAGCAGGCTATAATGTTAGATCGTTTGAGTTTCCAACCTATCAGTAGCGTGGAATGTGGTGCTCTTAATATTCCAGTATAAGAAATATATTTCCAGCGCATGACACACATCCTTCTTGCAGATTTCACTACGATAAACTATCGTAACAAACTGTAAAACCAAAAAAGTACTTCCTTAAAACATTGGCTCTATGTGATACATGCACAATATAACTTTTCAGAGATGTATAGTGTCCACTGTTCACATCCGATCACAGTTCAGAAATTATACTATGCCTGCATCAGACCTATATAAAATTATGGATAGTAACGGGAAATATGTCTTACAAGGAAAGAGATAACCGCATAGCAGCAGCGTCCGACATGTGAAAATAACAAGTCATTCCGCCACTAACTCTGGAAACAGCACATCAGTCATGAAAATGAATACACGGGCATTGCAGTACCTCACAACCACCTATCGCTAACTTAGTTATGAATCTGAAGTCTTGAGTTACACCCAAGATGCGTCAGGGGGATGGAGTACATCGCATAAATCATAGTTCGTTCAGAGGAATGTGTCACGTTTTATCACACATGAGATGGAGGTCCTCTGATGACCGAGAGGCTTGCCGTTAACGATCGCAAGTAGACAGTGATCTAAATCACACACAGAACACGTGGTTGTATACGAGTGGAGCACAGGCTATGCCATGCGACTGATGCATCCTGACAGAACAGCGCAAAAAATGGTCAAATGACCTGCAACATCTCCCTCCCCAGAATGCATCATCAGTCTAACATTAAATAGTACCTCGTTATAGCACCATCTCAATCGATCTCCCCGTCCACTCTCTGTTATCCTTTAACTCAGATTCATACAAGGTTAGAGGCAGATGGTTCTCTGTCTTCCTGAAAAGCGTCAAATACAGTAGTCAACATGCGCGTATCACTGTTATCTCAATAGACATACGGAATAATGCTGCCTCGACGGAAAAAAGTGACTGTTTCCCTGGTTCCGTTCGCTTGCATGTCGACGTTTTCTCAGATTCCTCTTGCTGCCACATACTTGTTCCTATGTACAAATTGTTCTTCTCCAACCAGAAGACACGCAAGTACTTCCTCGGTTTCCCTGCATTTTGGTGTATATTCCCTCAATTTATACGTATACTGGATGCAATCTAGTACAGTGCTATACTATGCCTCCTGATCAGAAAAATAGCGCATTTGTGCTAGGTGTTGGTAGCTGTACTGCATCTATAAGAAATTTTAGAACACGGAACGATAGGTTATCTTATGATCGCATGGGTAGAACTGACAAAAAATCGACAGAATTGCGAAAAATGACAGGAGAATGGTCAAAACATGGTCCTGTCGCACTAACTCAGGTCACTGAGTTTGTACACAGGTTGCAGAAGGTGGTGGATATAGCTCTCTCCGACCTCTGCTCAGTTCCGACATAAATTGGAATGATCACATGCACAAAGCTGCAGAAATGGTAGGAGTTGTAAGATGCATAGGGACTATCTCAAATTTTAGCAGATAGTTTAAAGATGACTCGTTTCGAGATATGAGAGTGCCAGAAATATGGTTCACTAGTGGCTGTAATCATTAAAGGACTTCTTCTACAGAAAGCGGGCTGAAGCCAGAGATAAATTCTGCCGAAATTTTTACAAAGGCACAGACGGTGTTTAGAAAGGATAGATTGCATGCAACCGGTGGTGGCGTGTTTGTCGCTGTTAGTAGTAGTTTATCCTGTAGTGAAGTAGAAGTGGATAGTTCCTGTGAATTATTATGGGTGGAGGTTACACTCAACAACCGAGCTAGGTTAATAGTTGGCTCCTTTTACCGACCTCCCGACTCAGCAGCATTAGTGGCAGAACAACTGAGAGAAAATTTGGAATACATTTCACATAAATTTTCTCAGTATGTTATAGTCTTAGGTGGAGATTTCAATTTACCAGATATAGACTGGGACACTCAGGTGTTTAGGACGGGTGGTAGGGACAGAGCATCGAGTGACATTATACTGAGTGCACTATCCGAAAATTACCTCGAGCGATTAAACAGAGAGCCGACTCGTGGAGATAACATCTTGGACCTACTGACTACAAACAGACCAGAACTTTTCGACTCTGTAATTGCAGAACAGGGAATCACTGATCATAAGGCAGTTGCAGCATCCCTGAATATGGAAGTTAATGGGAATATAAAAAAAGGGAGGAAGGCTTATCTGTTTAGCAAGAGTAATAGAAGGCAGATTTCAGACTACCTAACAGATCAAAACGAAAATTTCTGTTCCGACACTGACAATGTTGAGTGTTTATGGAAAAAGTTCAAGGCAATCGTAAAATGCGTTTTAGACAGGTACGTGCCGAATAAAACCGTGAGGGACGGGGAAAACCCACCGTGGTTCAACAACAAACTTAGGAAACTACAGCGAAAGCAAAGAGAGCTTCACTCGAACTTTAAACGCAGCCAAAACCTCTCAGACAAACAGAAGCTAAACGATGTCAAAGTTAGCGTAAGGAGGGCTATGCGTGAAGCGTTCAGTGAATTCGAAAGTAAAATCTATGTACCGACTTGACAGAAAATCCTAGGAAGTTCTGGTCTTATGTTAAAACAGTAAGTGGCTCGAAACAGCATATCCAGACACTCCGGGATGATGATGGCATTGAAACAGAGGATGACACGCGTAAAGCTGAAATACTAAACACCTTTTTCCAAAGCTATTTCACAGAGGATGACCACACTGCAGTTCCTTCTCTAAATCCTCGCACAAAGGAAAAATTGGCTGACATCGAAATAAGTGTCCAAGGAATAGAAAAGCAACTGCAATCACTCAACAAAGGAAAGTCCACTGGACCTGACGGGATACCAATTCGATTCTACACAGAGTACGCGAAAGAACTTGCCCCCCCTTCTAACAGCCGTGTACCGCAAGTCTCTAGAGGAACGGAAGGTTCCAAATGATTGGAAAAAAGCACAGGTAGTCCCAGTCTTCAAGAACGGTCGTCGAGCAGATGCGCAAAACTATATAGACCTATATCTCTGACGTCGATCTGTTGTAGAATTTTTGAACATTTTTGCTCGAGTATCAGGTCGTTTTTGGAAACCCAGAATCTACTTGTAGGAATCAACATGGATACCGGAAACAGCGAACGTGTGAGACCCAACTCGCTTTATTTGTTCATGAGACCCAGAAAATATTAGATACAGGCTCCCAGGTAGATGCTATTTTCCTTGACTTCCGGAAGGCGTTCGATACAGTTCCGCACTGTCGCCTGATAAACAAAGTAAGAGCCTACGGAATATCAGACCAGCTGTGTGGCTGGATTGAACAGTTTTTAGCAAACAGAACACAGCATGTTGTTATCAATGGAGAGACGTCTACAGACGTTAAAGTAACCTCTGGCGTGCCACAGGGGAGTGTTATGGGACCATTGCTCTTCACAATATATATAAATGACCTAGTAGATAGTGTCGGAAGTTCCATGCGGCTTTTCGTGGATGATGCTGTAGTATACAGAGAAGTTGCAGCATTAGAAAATTGTAGCGAAATGCAGGAAGATCTGCAGCGGATAGACACTTCGTGGCGGGAGTGGCAACTGACCCTTAACATAGACAAATGTAATGTATTGCGAATGCATAGAAAGAAGGATCCTTTAGTGTATGATTATACGATTACGGAACAAACACTGGTAGCAGTTACTTCTGTGAAATATCTGGGAGTATGCGTGCGGAACGATTTGAAGTGGAATGATCATATAAAATTAATTGTTGGTAAGGCGGGTACCAGGTTGAGATTCATTGGGAGAGTCCTTCGAAAATGTAGTCCATAAACAAAGGAGGTGGCTTACGAAACACTCGTTAGATCTATACTTGAGTGTTGCTCATCAGTGTGGGATCCGTACCAGATCGGGTTGACGGAGGAGATAGAGAAGATCCAAAGAAGAGCGGCGCGTTTCGTCACAGGGTTATTTGTTAAGCGTGGTAGCGTTACGGAGATGTTTAGCAAACTCAAGTGGCAGACTCTGCAAGAGAGGCGCTCTGCATCGCGGTGTAGCTTGCTGTCCAGGTTTCGAGAGGGTGCGTTTCTGGATGAGGTATCGAATATATTGCTTCCCCCTACTTTTACCTCCCGAGGAGATCACGAATGTAAAATTAGAGAGATTCGAGCTTGCACGGAGGCTTTCAGACAGTCGGTCTTCCCGCGAACCATACGCGACTGGAACAGAAAAGGGAGGTAATGACAGTGGCACGTAAAGTGCCCTCCGCCACACACCGTTGGGTGGCTTGCGGAGTATAAATGGAGATGTAGATATAGATACGACGCAGGTATGTGGTTGACTGGAAAGAACTGATTCCAAATCATAGACATCATTTCTACCGGCAGGCGTTGCACTAGATATCTGAAAAGCTAACGTACATTTCTTACGCCCTCAATCAGCACACCATCTACTGTTCGTGATTCTTCTCAGTCAACCATCACCTATAATTCAGTCGATATATCACTGAACCTCGGACTTGGCATCGGGACAGTATGCATCATAACTTGTTTATAAATACCTAGCAGTGGCATAGGGGGGGTTGCAAATACCGGTTTCATACCATGTTCCTTAGCCGAATCACTTTCAAAGTTAGGTAATTTTATTATGAGGATGCACCATTGGCGACATGTAACCGAACTGTCGGTCTGATAACATACACTCCAGCGATCACCATCTACAGGATGGTCCATTGATCGTGACTGGGCCAAATATCTCACGAAATAAGCGTCAAACGAGAAAACTACAAAGAACGAAGCCTGTCTAGCTTGAAGGGGGAAACCAGATGGCGCTATGGTTGGCCCGCTAGATGGCGCTGCCATAGGTCAAACGGATATCAGCTGCGCTTTTTTAAAATAGAAACCCCCATTTTTTATTACATATTCGTGTAGTTCGTAAAGAAATATGAATGTTTTAGTTGGACCACTTTTTTCGCTTTGTGATAGATGGCGCTGTAATAGTCACAAACATATGGCTCACAATTTTAGACTAACAGTTGGTAACAGGTAGGTTAAATTAAAATACAGAACGTAGGTAAGTTTGAACATTTTATTTCAGTTGTTCCAATGTGATACATGTACCTTTGTGAACTTATCATTTCTGAGAACGCATAGTGTTACAGCGTGATTACCTGTAAATACCACATTAGTGCAATAAATACTCACAATGATATCCGTCAACCTCAATGCATTTGGCATTACGTATAACGACATTCCTCTCAACAGTGAGTAGTTCGCCTTCCATTATGTTCGCACATGCACTGACCATGCGCTGACGCATGTTGTCAGGCGTTGTCGATGGATCACGATAGCAAATATCCTTCAACTTTCCCCACAGAAAGAAATCCGGGGACGTCAGATCCGGTGAAAGTGTGGGGCATGGTATGGTGCTTCGACGACCAATCCACCTGTCATGAATTATGCCGTTCAGTACCGCTTCAACCGCACATGAGCTATGTTCCGGACATCCATCATGTTGGAAGTACATCACCATTCTGTCATGCAGTGAAACATCTTGTAGTAACACCGGTAGAACATTATGTAGGAAATCAGCATGCATTGCACCATTTAGATTGCCATCGATAAAATGGGGGCCATTTATCCTTCCTTCCATAATGCCGCACCATACATTAACCCGCCAAGGTCGCTGATGTTCCACCTGTCGCAGCCATTGTGGATTTTCCGTTGCCCAATAGTGCATATTATGCCGGTTTACGTTACCGCTGTTGGTGAATGACGCTTCGTTGCTAAATAGAATGCGAGCAAAATATCTATCAGCGTCCCGTAATTTCTCTTGTGCCCAGAGGTAGAACTGTACACGACATTCAAAGTCGTCGCCATGAAATTCCTGGTGCATAGAAATATGGTACGGGTGCAATCGATGTTGATGTAGCATTCTCAACACCGACATTTTTGAGATTCCCGCTTCTCGCGCAATTTGTCCGCTACTGATGTGCGGATTAGCCGCGACAGCATCTAAAACACCTACTTGGGCATCATCATTTGTTGCAGGTCGTGGTTGACGTGTCACATGTGGCTGAACACTGTTTCTTTAAATAACGTAACTATCCGGCGAACGGTCCGGACACTTGGATGAGGTCGTCGAGGATACCCACAGCATTCATAGCACACACCCGTTGGGCATTTTGATCAGAATAGCCATACATCAACACGATATCGACCTTTTCCGCAATTGGTAAACGGTCCATTTTAACACGGGTAATGTATCACGAAGCAAATACCGTTCGCACTGGCGGAATGTTGCGTGATACCACGTACTTATACGTTTGTGTCTGTTACAGCGCCATCTGTCACAAAGCGAAAAAAGTGGTTCAACTGAAACATTCATATTTCTTTACGTACTACACGAATATGTAATAAAAAATGGGGGTTCCTATTTAAAAAAACGCAATTGATATCCGTTTGACCTATGGCAGCGCCATCTAGCGGGCCAACCATAGCGCCATCTGGTTTCCCCCTTCAGCTAGACGAGTTTCGTTCTTTGCAGTTTTTTCGTTTGATGCTTATTTCGTGAGATATTTGGCCCGGTCACTAACAATGGACCACCCTGTATATTCACTGTCGCGCTATTTGTCTGGAAAAACCACTTCATTTGGAGGTAATGCCATACCTCGATTTATAAAGCCGGTATAGCTTATAACATGCATACTTGTGTGCATGTGTAGAACCAAGACCTATTGTGATAGTAATATGGTCGTTGCGATCCAGTTTTTTTTTTAACATCTAGCGGTATCCAAGATGATTATGCCTCTCTTTCTAAGACACAGTCGTATCACTCACAAGAAAAACTTATGAGACATGTCCACCCATCGCTGATTTTCTCTCAGTATAATTTGGTATCGCTAGGAATCAGTTATTGGCGAAGTATTACACTTAGTAGTCGGGGAAGCATGATAGGTTCACCTTGAGCATTAGGGTTATAAAGTATGTGTGTGTTCCAACATGTGCAAAGGAAATGACTATGTCCAGTAGTAAGGAAGGTATGGATTTGATGTAGAACACTGTGGCAGCAAAGGAATGAGTATGTCAGGTCTTAAGAATGGTACAGATATCTCTATTTCCAGAGCCACAGCCGTCAGCAGGGTATATTTCCAATACTTCGCTCATTGTCGATTGTCATCCAATTGAGACCGCAATTATAATATTTAATTGTAAGTTCAGTGATAAAATATATATGTGGCAGGTTTCCTAGGATGATTCTGTCTACGTGTACTTGGCGTGCAGCGCCTTTGCCCTTTGGTGGGAATGATTCACGTTTCCGGCTAATAGCAGGAGCTGTCTGAATGGAGAGGCCTGTTGGGATGCAGGAATGTAGCTGACTTAACCGTGTCGTTCTCTAGACGGTTCAATAGCGAACTAAGCCTGTGTTGGACAGCTTATGTGATCGTGTGGAAATTTCAGATGATTCAATATAGACGATTTGTAGGCCAATTTTGCAAGCTTTGACTTTCAGTGCAATATGGCGATGTGTACAAACTAGTTTTGTCGCTGCAAGTCTCGTCTGCAGAAAGAAAAAGACGAACAGTGCTTGCACACCAGCAGCATCAGTAATTTTGCGGGTAATTTCAGTAAGAGCCGGTCATAATGCTCCATTCATTCCCAAGACATCCTTTGGGCATAGGAGCCTCTATATAGTGGTGAGAACGTTTGCGTTTTGGACATGTTTGTTTAAAGCAGGACTTAACGAATTCCAGCAAGGGTAACACGTCATGGATGGGGTACTACTTTAGAACCATCAGGAGGAATGCATTCTGCTTTATTCTGGGCTATTTTCGTAAATAGGTTCTGTTAAGACAAGAATTTCCTTGCGGACAAGCTGAGACATCACGAAAGTTCCTACAAAAGCGACCGTTAACTATTTCTGCGACACTTTACAATTTCTGAGAGGTCGACTTGGCTCTTATTTACATAGCCATATGATGTCAGTATAATACTGAGAAGCTTTTACATGCGCCTGCGTGGGTGAGCCGCTATGCACACATCTCTTGCTTGACACTGGACTTAGAGGTACGCGTCAGTCACAGTAAACACTTGCACGGGCGGAGGCATCTCACATGTCCCATTAGGATCACTAGGAACAGTACTGTGGTGTCACCGCCAGACACCACACTTGCTAGGTTGTAGCCTTTAAATCGGCCGCGGTCCGTTAGTATACGTAGGACCCGCGTGCCGCCACTGTCAATGATTGCAGACCGAGCGCCACCACACGGCCGGTCTAGTGAGACGTACTAGCATTCGCCCCAGTTGTACAGCCGACTTAGCCAGAGATGGATCACTGACAACTACGCTCTCATTTGCCGAGACGATAGTTAGCATAGCCTTCAGCTACGTCATTTGCTACGACCTAGCAAGGCGCCATAGCATTTGATAATTAATATTGTGAAGCATGTACAGTAACGAGAGATGTTCTACAATTGTGGATTAAAGTTAAGTATTATATCAACTACGTACTTTATTTGCTACTATTAATTCCCTTAACTGTTCCAGACCTCACGCCAGTCTGCGTGTAATTAAACGCGTGCATTTCGGCCTCCTCTAGCAACACAGTGTTGGCTCTTCTGCCAACACTTCAAGTACACTCTGTGCTATTCTGGGAAGCATTGGAACAGATTTTTATAGCGCGACCTGTGAAGTCAGTATGGCATTGAGAACCTTTTAACTGCATCTGTGAGGGTGAGTTGCTCGGCAATTAGGTCTTCGCTGGAACTCAGAGATGCATCGCGCCAGCAACGGTAAAAACGTGCATGTCTAGAGGGTGACTTGGCTCTTATTTACATAGACATGTGACGTCAGTATAACACTCGAAGAATTCTAACTGTATACCTGAATACAGAGGCAACTTTCACCTGGTGGATGTATGTGGTAGCGGCCTGAGAGCAATAGCTCGTGCCCCTGCATTCATCTGTCCAGCGGTGGCTTGCAGTAGCGTCGCTGGGTGTGCACATTGGAACAGTTTGCTGATATGTCGCAGTTGACGGTAGTTCGAAAGTGTTTTTTACTTGCACTGAATGTTTGCGAACTGCATGGTTTTCGGCTGTTTAAGCTTTGTGAGCTGTTTGCAGAGCCTTTTATATGCATTATTTTTTGACAATTTACGAGTCGTTTGCGTGTCTGTTGCATTATTTTATGAGCAGGTCTGTAGGCTGTAGGCATTATTTCAATAATTTACGAGTTTTATGCAGGCCTTTATGCTGTGTACTGTATTATTTGGACAGTTTACGGGTAGTGAGAATGTCTGCAGAGAGTCTTACATGCATTATTTTGACAATTTTCGAGTTGTTTTCGTGTCTGTACATCAGTGTACTGGATTATTTCGGTGATTTACGAGTAGTTTGCAGGTCTATTGGCTGTATATTGTGACCCCAAGCACATCAGAGCGAGTGTTTTGTGTCAGTGTAACAAATAAACTATGTGAAATCCATCCCTAAATAAATTACTCCAAAATAAATACACTCCTTCCTCTCTCCAACAGCCTAGAACAGGCTGAGTCCTTTTTCCACCATTTTTCTCACAGACCGCCATCTTGGATTATGTGATGGAAGGGACGACAATGCCCTTTGGTGGCAGTACTGTGTACTAGGTCAGCTGGACTCTGGACCTCATGTTGGACACACTGGATGGAGCTACTGCCTCAAATTGTTTAAATAAACACTGCATTCAAAATAAAGACTTAAGTACATCCTATCCAGCACAGGCCGAGTCCTTCCCTTGCCAATTCCTAGGAAGAGGTGGCGGTCGGATGACTTAGGTTAGAGGAGGTAGCCCAAGTGATCTTTTTTCCCGCCATTTTCTCAGGTTAGTGGACGTAGCCATGGTGTGTTGCATTGTCCTGCTGGAATTTGAACTTCTCATCATTTTCTGGGGGAGTGCTGGGGGAGGGGGGAAGGGGAGAGGGGAGGGGTTTAGCTTAGTGGAGGTATCCCACAAAATGTGAACTTTCCACCATGACATCATTGCGATGTTGCCGCATCTTGGATCCGCCATCTTGAATAAATTTGACAACAATGCAACGTGGGGCCGTATGAAATTTGCCCTACTACTAAGACGCATTCAAATTATTTAGCTAAATTTCTCTACGGTACGGCTATTCACCACGTCTGACATATTTCTCATTTCGTCAGACGTACCGAGACGCTGCAGTAACATTTCAGTGAAGTGTGATGTCGTCACTGGTTGAAACTGCTTAGCCAGTTAACCTCGAGCACTGCCACAAAATAACGGTTTTTAACATGCGTGGCATTCTTCACATTAGTGTTTGATAGCATTCGTTGGGTTGTAAGAACCTGTTTCCACTGCAGCTGGAAACTGTGAAATCCAACTCACTCTGAATAGTAAAAGTCTCACTTTCTGGTTCGTAGTATTGGTTAAAGCCGGTTTTGGAATGTGTGATCCACAAAAGTCGTAACTTTTTGTTTTGTTACTTCAGTTGTTCTGCAGTTTAATACCCTGCAAAATAAGCTAACCATATTTTTGTATAAATACTGTATTGAATAATTTACTTGACAAAAAACACAAGTTAATTTCATAAATACGTCGGTTGCAATAAACTGCTCCAAGAAACTCGAATAAGCTTAGTCTATAATGTGTTTAAATGTCTTTGCTAAAAATTACGAATGCTGCATCTGAAGTATTATTGACTTCTGATCTTCAGTCTTAATAAAACTTACCGTTCTCTGCCATTTCGGTTTAATAATATACCGCACTAAGAAAGACGTTGTCGCGTTTTCGGGTACGTGTAACGTTCGCAAAAGGAATTTCTATGCTGTAAGGACAAACTTTATCGAGCAGATAGGCAGTACACCATAGACCCATTAGAAGCCATAGGAGACGTTTGGCGCCCTTCAGTTACGAAAAGCGAATATTCATCAACTACAGGAGTGTTGATGTTCAACTGGCAGAATTACTCTGAGGAAAGAATCGCGGGCTTAAAATCACAGTGCGTGTTTTACGGTACATAAAATTTTTAGTTCTCTGTACGAATAGTCACACGAGCGTTAAATTAATAAATCGCTGTGGTCAAACAGTGCCTGGTGTTTAGCCGGAGATAATGAGCTCTGACGCAGATCTAGCGCCAGCTGCATGTTGTTGACCCGCTGTACTGCCTCTTCTTGTGCCGAACGTATTAGAGGATCTTTTATTTTATTTACTTTTTTATTTCTCCTGCCACAATAATACAAATTATACACAGTTACGGGTATATTAGTTTTGCCCAAAACTTGGCCACTTCTAACTTATTTTCTGTTCCTTGATAAAGTTCATCTTTTGTGGAGGAGGGTCTGGACACAGCATATGATGAACAGTCTGGCCGGCGTAGCCGCGTCTGGCCAGATTAACCTCTGATCTGCATCTCCAGGTCTCAGTCTGTTCGGGGACTTCCAAGTCGTCCATTTCCCATCATAGCCAGGAGGTGGAGTTTCTGAAATTCTGTTCCAGCCCGAGGGAAAACAGGCCGTGACCCCCTTATACTTACCAGCTAGCTTAGCTTTTTCAGCAGTGGTTCTGAGTGCCGTCGATTTTTTAAGGAAGCTAATGTTTTGATCTACACTTTACCACAAAATTAATTTTACGTCTAACGATGGATCCGCTCACTTCGAGGCCTCGCTGCATTCTGCTTCCCTCTGCTGTTGTGCACGTGACCACGGAGTGCACCAAGCCAGCCGTTCAATCAAAATGCTTGACTTCTGTGGCAACATTTTTACCTTTCATTAAATGCCCATTTACGCCCTTGCAGTAGGGCAGTCATTTAAAATTATAGATATAAGTTTTACACCTTTTCATCTTTTCAAAGTAATACACCTGTAAAATTAATACCCTTCATAAATTATAAAGATGTCTCTCCACATTCAAAATACACATATCGATATTAATCGATCGATGGTTGCATCGAAAAGTATTTTGAAAAATTATTACAACTGTGTAACGTTGTTACTTTAATTTGTGGTGTATGCGGAACTGATGGACAAGACCATAAAAGTGGGTTAAAAGCTGTGAGCTGTCTGGGGAAGATAACCTTGCATTACTGAGAAAATGTTTCAGCAGGTATCCAGTCTAGCTTACCAAATTCCAACCAGACTAATATTAATTATAATCTTTTAATAGTCATTTATATTTTTAATAGTCATTTATATTTGGAAATTTATTTTAACATTGATCATTGAAATTTCAGCATATTAAACTAAACTGGTGCCTTATTTAGGATTGTGAAAATGTGAGTTTGTAATCTTACGGAACACATCAAATATGGAGCCAAGATTGGGAGACTGCATACAACACTGCATTCATAAAATAACACACGAAGAACGTTGAAACATATGCAAGAGGAAATTAACCACAACCAACCGATTCAATTTTCACCCAAAGAAGTTACGTTCGTAGCACAATCCTGTCCGTCAAGTTAAGTCACGTAATAAAGTGAAGCGATATTTCATGTGTTGTCCAGTTGAGCCACGTACCAGAGCAATCAAAAAACCCACAGTTATGGCCGTACGACTGTAGTTTCTTCTGGTCATAATAACTCGCGCCGAGAATTGGGATTTAACTGCTCGTCTTTCATGCCAGCCGCCTGCCCTGTGCACAAGTTGCGCATGTTTTTCTGTCTGTTGCTCCGTTTTGCTTCTGTTATATTAGTGTGTGCCCTACTACATTCCACCATGTCTGAGCCGCCACACGAGATGTCTCCAACCGGTCTTGCACAGTTCCAGGCACCGCAGATGCAAAGCCTGCTGCTCAATGTTAGCCATCTGACGTCATTACTACAGAAACAAACAGCACTGCCGCCGATAGCTGCTGCAAAATCTGCCCCATACCACAACCAAGACGAAAAATTGTTGGAATGTAGGTTACAAGTACGCAGCACAATGCTTAGTTGTTGTCCACCGTCGGTCCCGACCTGTACCGCCACTGTGTCAGATCATGTGCCGAAACTGTTCCCGTTAAAGTCATGTACGATGATCTTGTGAAACTGTTGGATGATCATTTTGATGATGAAGTCCCTTTAGCAGCTGCACGGTTTAACTTTTTTCGTCTGAAGCAGCAGTCTGGTCAGTCAGTCAAACAGTCAAACTCAGAGTTCTCACCAGACGTTGCGAGTTTAATTGTTCACGAGGAATTAACTACAGTGACGTCATGTTAGGTGACCTATTACCCGGAATTTGGTGCAATTCTAATACTGCCAGACCCTGATTTACAAACAGTTCTGTCTGTAACGGAATCTCAAGCAATTCCAGACTCAACAGAGGTTGATATTGAGCCTCCACGTGTTTTTTTTTTTTTGTTCGTAGTGCATCAGACACTTAGTCTCAAGTACAGAATAGATTCCAAGTAGTTACGAGTAGAGCTCAGACAAACAGTAAGAACAGCGGAAGTAAAAACTTCCAGTCTGATGGTACACGTCGTGTGTTGCAACGCTCTGGGAGAAAATCATGTCCAGCGTGCTTTTCTAGGCGTGACCGGAAACATTGACCTTGTCGTAATGATAGTAGACGTGGACGTGAAGCTACATTCAGTCAGCGGAGGCCAGGGCGGCAGGCAAGCGCCGAGGTGCGAGCCGCTGCCTTTCGCGATCACACTTTTTGTTCATTTAGATGCGGGACAAAAGACAGTTAAGTTACAATTGGACACTGCTGCTTCTTTTCCCTGATAAATAAAGACACTTACGACAGCATCCTACTTCCATTTTGTCCATCTACAATGTACGGCCGGCCGGAGTGGCTGTGCGGTTCTAGGCGCTACAGTCTGGAACCAAGCGACCGCTACGGTCGCAGGTTTGAATCCTGCCTCGGGCATGGATGTGTGTGATGTCCTTAGGTTAGTTAGGTTTAATTAGTACTAAGTTCTAGGTGACTGATGACCGCAGAAGTCGCATAGTGCTCAGAGCCATTTGAACCATTTTTTACAATGTACGTGAAATTCCAGACCTTGGCATGTGCAGTTTGCTAGCAACTTTTGAGGCGGTGACAAAGTTTGGTCCTTTTCATATACTCAATTATGAAAACAATGCAAGTAATTTTGGGTTAGATTTGTTTGATTAGTTCATGCATTCAGAACAATGTGTTACAGATTTGTGTTTCTGTGCCTCATACTAACGTTTCTGACTTCTGTAGTAAGTACGAGGAAGTACTTGAACCAGGTGTAGGAGGTTGTAAGGACGTTGAAGCGCATACAGTGGTGAAGGACAATGCACAGCCGCGATTTTTTTGCGCACGATCTACACCCGTGATCAAGTTGTTCAGAAATTGCGAAGACAGCAAGACAGTCGAGTTATCCAACACATTTCTGCTAGCCTGTGTGTCTGAGAACACCTTCTTCGCCAATACCTTATCTAATTCGTCATTTTGTTCCGATGACAAATGGTCGGTTTGTGCTGCAATTTGCCTAAGTTGTGCTCTTCTTCCTTCGAGTCCGTAATTCTGAACATGGTAATCGTCTGAACGATTTTCAAAATCGTCGTTATAAGCTGACCTAATAAACTCTCTTGATTCCATTGAAGGCTCTTCAGTTTCATTCAGTGATTCAAACAGCACTTGTAATCTCTGATTTTGAACTTGGCGCACTGTTACTGTTCTGTCGCAATCAAAGATGGCTCATTGGTTTAGCAACCAGTTAGCGGCCAATAGAACTTCTGCATTCCATTGCGGCACAGCCAAAAACTATTGGGTAAATAATTATCCTTGAATTTTAAAATCGAATAGGATCTGGTACCTGACGGCCTTGCTCACCTTAGCGGTCGACCTCATTAAATTCACACCGTTTACTGGCGCACCTTCTACATCAGAATTATTTTTGATCATTTCAAAAAACGCATTAGATACAGCACTTATTTGTACTTCTGTATCTAGGAAAACAAATAAATAATTCCCATAGATTTCTATAGGAATTACAGAGTCCAGGTATTCGTTTTTCCGTTTTAGTTATCTTCCAACAACAAATTCTTTTCTACTGCAAGATCTCTTCATAAAATTCTCCTGACTTTTACTGTTTGTTCCTTGTCTGCTGGTTTCTTCTCCCTCCTATCCTCTACATCTTTCACAGCCTTATCTTTTTGTTGAACACTTCCATCTTCTCGATTTTCTGTTTTTCTGTTTTTCCTGAGCCGCTCACTAACCACTGTTTCACTTTCACTATAGTTGCCATCCTAATTCTTTTCCAACGAGATAACACAAAATTTTACGTGAATCCATATGTCTCTTTCTCAAATCTACTCGCTTCTATCACAAAACCATCAGAATCATAAACTACTTCATCAACTACGCACGTAATTATTATAACTTCCTGCTTCACATCAACTTCTACATACGTACTTCGGGGCAAAGTTGTTACTCCATCATCTTCTTCTCTTTCGTTATTCGATGAATCACTATCGCTGTTGTGTTGCTGTTTCGGGGAATTCAAATTTTTCATCACCAGTACCACCAAAATCGCACTTGTTAACGTAATTTTCTGCTTTCACTTCATAAATATCGAAATAAACGTGGTTTCCACTGTCCTCATGCTTGGATCGTGTTAGTTTCCTTCGAAAGTTTGTGCTTTAAGTGCACTGCCCCAAGTGCTTAAATAGTACTTAATTAAAAGTAATTATGTTGCTGTGAAAGTCAAGCGTTTTGATTGATCGACTGGCTTGGCGAATCCGCTGTCAATGTTCACAAATATAAAATTAATTTGGTGGTGAAGTGCGCATTAAAAGATTCTTAAAGTGGCGTGGCGTTTGTTTACACGCTATTAAGTCGTCTCTGAAATTATAAAGTTGTGGATGCAACCATTCCGTTGTGAATTTCAGAGGCAGTATTTCCTAACGTACGTAATGTGACCAGTAATACTATATTCTGAGCAGATGAAACTGAGTTTCTTAACTCCTAAATATCTGCATTTGTTTCTGCAGAATTTCGATTTTTAATACCGGAACTAGTGCTCGTATCTTTCCACCTACCGTTGGCTGAACACACTATTCCATTCGCTGTGTATCGGAATCGAATCTAATGTTATATCAGTAAGCTGCGTCAGAAAGGGTGATATATCTTTCTTCATTGCGCTCATGGTAAATAAGCTGAGTTATTCCGTCAGTTACAGTTACAGAATAGGGCGAGCACTGGTTGTACAGAAATCTAAATTGTTAAGAAGAAAAATATGAGGCGTTAAAGAAACAGGGGGTTTATAAAGAATTATGAACGAATACTATCGAATCATATGACAAATACGAAGGAAATCGACACTGTGGCAGAACTCCTAGCGGGTGACGTAAAAGGGTGGTGTTTGAATCCAGACCTAACTTTTGCAAAATTTAAAGATAAGTTTTTGGAAGAATTCTGATTTATTCAAGAATTCTTATCTATTCAAAAACAAGATAATTTGTGGCGCGAATTAGTCGTCACACGAATGTCAGACAATCTGGAAGGAATAGCTAGACAGACATTTGAGAGTTATGCTTTCGAAAACTTTGGTACCTAAAGGACAGAAGGTCAGAAACTGAGGCTGCAGGAGAGCTCTGGAAAAAGCTTCCAGAGGAATCAAAACAATACGTCGGGAGTCACCATGAAACGTTCGAAGAATTTCTGAAAAAAATACAGAATGAAAACCACAACGAAACTTCAGATGAGTGAATGTGTCCGACTGGGGTGGTCTGAAGGCACCACAAACTAGCATGATGAGAGGACGCGGCTGAGGCAGTTCTGCTGGTCATGGGCGTGGTAGCTTCCATACAGTAACAACAAAATGCATCATGAATGGAAATCTAGTTTCGCACAGCTCGATGTCCTGGCCTTCGCACATACAAGTTGTTAGTCCAGAAACGAAAGGAAAGAAATATTTTTTCAAGATGAGGTTAGCGGCAGGAGGTCAAAGCGTTGTCAGAATGGAAATCTGTGTCAAAGAAGGAGCTCTAATCGGAATTCACCAGGAGTGAAAACATTGGATATAAGAACATAATTGGTCACACAAGAAAAAGTTTAAAGAAAGCACAAGCAGTCGCAGTTTGAAACAACTGGTGATGAGTGAACTGAAGTAAGGGATCTGTGTAAGGGTAGACTGGTAGTACTAGAAGGAAACCATGATGTCGTTCCGCATTAGAGTGCTGAAAAATGGACGAGTCAGAAGGGGAAGAGGTATTTGTGAATAAACTCGATCATATGTATGACATATTTCGAGAATAGGAAAATGCAGATGATAGTGCCCTGAAGGAGGCTCTGTCGACATTAAAGAAAAGGAAGGAAGAAAAATGGCATACCTCAGAGATGGATGCTAAATGAAATCATCCCATTCTCAGATTATGTACAAAGATTCGAGCCAGTTAAAACGGTAACTTTTTAAGGAAACCAACACGATCCAAACACGAGGTTAGTGAAAAGGCATGCTGATTTCTATATTTATGAAGTGAAATTTTAGACCTTTTTATCTTTTCAAAGTAACATGTATATCAGGTCAATACATTTCAGTAGTTACCAAGATATCTCCATTCCTAACATATTCATATTGATATTAATTCATCGAGAGTTGTATCGATAATTATTTTGAAAAATTTATTATTTAATGTGTTTGCTATAGCTGTTCTGTTTTGGATGTCGAGAGGCATTATTATTAATCAAATTTACAGGTTTAATGCACTTTTGTAGGACTTACTTATGCTGCCAAACAATGAGAAGAATGCTGATTTGATTTAATTTATTACTCATTTAGAGACTTCTTGCCTTATATTATATAACAGGTCGTTCATTTTAATTTCATGTAGATTACAAACATATTCCATATTACAAACAGCAATTATTGTTTTTAGCAATTACAATGGAAATAATAACAGATTAAAAATACTTTAGAAACTGAAAGAAAAGAAAACACAAAAATATTCAGATTTTAAGAAGATATGATGACAGATGAAGGGAAAGATTTGGATAGTAAGAGAGAGAAAGAGAGAGAGAAATATTACTCTGTCTGAACCAGCCTGGTCTGAAAGTTTCGGAACTACTTCGAGCCTTGCAGACCCAGTTCGCTGCAGTTTAATTTACCTGTTAATATTTCCAAACTCTATTTACAAAAAAAATAACTATTATGTACATTGTGGAAAGCGCAGTGGTTTGTCAGTGTAAAGTATGTTATTGGTTCAAATGGTTCCAGTGGCTCTGAGCACTATGGGACTTAACATCTGAGGTCATCAGTCCTCTAGAACTTAGAACTACTTAAACCTAACTAACCTAAAGACATCACACACATCCATGCCCGAGGCAGGATTCGAACCTGAGACCGTAGCGGTCGCGCGGTTCCAGACTGAAGCGCCTAGAACCACTCGGCCACACCGGCCGGACAAAGTATGTTATTCTTTGGGGTTATTAATTAACGTCCAGTTCCTATATTATGCGTCTTGAATTTTACCCGTTATATTGCTTGTATACTAAGTGTTCAGTTACAAATGTTACAACCCAACAGAGGTATGATGACGGCGGGATTGCTATGCCTGCTGTTTATAATTAAGTTGGAACAGGTTCAGAAGGTTGATTGCGTTACACTGTTTATTCTGAAACAATTTAGTTATTTTACATGTTGTGTAAGGTTGTCTGTGGTATGTATCGGTGAAAATGTTCGCTGATTTTTCGGTACTGCTGTGTCTGTTGGTGCACGAACTGGAACTGCTGTCTTCGTGTGTGTTGCAGTGTTCCGTTATACGCCCGTGTCTGTCCGTATTCGTCATATAATTTCCTTGAGACGTCGTCAGCGGCTTAATTTACTATTTCCCACTAGTCTTTGTCTCTTATTGCCCTTATGTCATTGTCGTAGTGCGTTGATGTCTGGTTTGCTGCTCTGTATCGCTGACAATGTAAAAGTAAGTGTTCTGGGGATCCGTGTTCCCCACATCTACAAACAGCAGTCTGGTTGCGGCCTACGCGGTGTAAGTGCTTAGACTGAGGGCCGTGACCTGTCAGAAAGTGAACCATACCCCGGATGAGATTGACATGGCTCAGTCTCAGACGTTCCATGATGTCCGGGAGAAACTGATATACCCTGCGGCTCTTATCACTTAATTCCCATTCCCTTTGCCAGGTATTCACCCGCCATTTCACGAGTTGGCGCTTCTCGGTAATGTCCTGACTGGTAATCTCGATTGCGTAACAACAATCTCCAGAGGGTGGACAGTGTTACCAACAGTGACAGAGAAAACAGTGACAATGAGGAGGAACAGGAGGAGGAAGACGAGATGTGACGGTAAATGAGCGTAAGGTGCTGGCGACCTAGTCAAGAAATCATCAAATGCTGTACATGGATCGGCACCTGAAGTTAATACATAGGATTAGTGATACATCTACATCTACGTGATCACTCTGCTATTCATGATAAAGTACCTGGCAGAGGGTTCTATGAACCACCTTCAAGCTGTCTCTCTACCGTTCCACTCTCGAACGGCACGCAGGGAAAACGAGCACTTAAATTTTTCTGTGCGAGCCCTGATTTCTCTTATTTTATCGTGATGATCATTTCTCCCTATGTAGGTGGATGCCGACAGAATGTTTTCTCAATCGGAGGAGAAAACTAGTGATTGAAATTTCATGAGAAGATCCCGTCGCAACGAAAAACGCTTTTGTTTTAATGATTACCACTCCAATTCACGTATCATATCTGTGACACTATCTCCCCTTCTTCGCGATAATACAAAATGAGCTGCCCTTCTTTGTACTTTTTCGATGTCATCCATCAGTCCCATCTGATACGGATCCCTCACTGCACTCCAGGATAGGGCGGACAAGCGTGGTGTAAGCAGTCTCTTTAGTAGACCTGTTGCACCTTTTAAGTGTTATGCCAATGAATCGCAGTCTTTGGTTGGCTCTACCCACAACATTATGTATGTGATCATTACAATTTAGGGTATTTGTAATTATAATCCCTAAGTATTTAGTTGAATTTACAGCCTTCAGGTTTGTGTGACTTATCGCATAATCGAAAATTTAGCGGATTTCTTTTAGCACCTATCTGAATAATTTCACATTTTTTTTATTCGGGGTCAATTACCACTTTTTGCACCATACAGATATCTTATCTAAGTCATTTTGTAGTTCGTTTTGATCATCTGATGACTTTACAAGACGGTAAATAACAGCATCATGTGCAAACAATCTGAGACGGCTACTGAGATAAATAGGATAAGCAATACTATCTCTCTACTAATAACCATTCGTGTGTGTGTGTATGTGTGCGTGTGTGTGTGACACTGGCGGTCAACGGCTCGAACCAACCATTCCGAAGAATTCACCGTCAGTCACATTCGGTGATGGTACCATCAAATCTCTCCTCTATCCTATCACCTTTTTATATTCTTCTTAAAAAAACAACAAAATATTATTTATATTTCAACCTTAAATTACTGTTATTTTGAAAAGTATTATTCTTTGTAAATGTTGTAGATAAAACAAAAGAAAAGAAAACTGTAAAAAGATGAAAAGCGAAAGTTGTAATATGTACGACCTCTCGATTACCTTCTCCTGTCTCCCCCTCCTCAGCCAGTACATTACAGTCCGAAACCGAACGTTTATGTCGATAGGGAAGGTTCCAGGCATCACGCAGAGTGATTCCACTGATGTGGTCTTGCAAGCTCCGGACAGCCTTACCAGGACATTTCTCTGCCCTTACCGCAGGATGTCCCGATTCGTCACCAGACGTACACAGTGGACCCATGCACTGGCTGCAAAACAGACCACAGACTCAAAGAGCGCACAATGGTAAGTTCTCAGTGTGTGTAATGGTACCCTGAAGTGTGTTATGTTGAGTCTGCCTAACTTGCGCATGATCTTGGCAGCCTGTCGGTCATTGTTCTGATGTGTTCGTCAAAGGACAGTCTTTCGTCGAGTTGCACACCAAGATATCGTGTTTTCCGTTGCCTTCGTGTGCCGATGTCGTGTAGTTTTATGACTGGAATATTTTGTAGTGTCCCTGTGAGTAGTATATAAACTGTTCTGTGTAGAGCCATCTGAAATATATTACGTTTGCTCCACTGGCTGATGCTTGTTAGTAGCTGTGTTGACCAGTGTTCGAGACGCCCTCTTGAGTCAGCAGAGACCACTATCAGAGGGTCATCTGCGTGTGCTGTTGCACCGTTCGCACGGTTATCCCCATCCAGTTGATGGAGGAGGGGTTCAAAGGCGGTATCTCAAAAGACGGGGCCGCAGATTGAGCTTCGCAGGCAACCTTTGGTGATTCTTTCAACCACTTTCTGATTTCCTTCGCGCCATTCAGCCACCCTGTTTCTAAATTAGTACGAGACGCTGTCGTAGAGGTCCTTCGGTACCTGCATCTCTCTGAGTCTTGCAAACACTGCGAACCGCCAGAGATTATTAAAGGCGCCCGAAATGTCTATAAGAATAGCAACTGCATATTTGTTTTCCATGTTATTAACAGTGGTTAGTACCTTATTTTGTGCGTCATTTATAGATTTTCCCGTCCTGAAACCGAATTGGTGCGGAGTAAGGCCAAGGAGCTCCCTGTACGTTTGCAAGCGATCGCTCAGAAGTCGTTCCTGTACCTTGTCCAAGGTGTTAATTAAGCATATAGGTGTATACGTTTTTTGATCTGACGGATCCTTGTCCTCTTATTTTTTAATTATGACGGCATTTGCTGTTCCAGACCGCAGGTACCCGCCAGCCGTAACGTTTCGTTGAGTACATCCGTCAGGTATCGAACAACCTGTGGAACGACGATATTCAGTGTGTCGAAATGGATACCATCTGACGCAAGGGGTTTTTTGTTCTTTGGTTTGGCGTCGCAAGCGCGACCTCCTCTCATAAAAGTGAATAATAACGGTACCATTTTCATAGCAAGAGTTCATTAACGTTCGTTGTCCAGTTTGAACCTGTTCATCCGACTTTCGCTCGTCATCGGGGAGGAGTTTGTTTAGGAGGAATTCAGCAGAACTTCCCCATCCCTCTGTTTTGGTACTGTCATCTCGTCTCAGCGTTGCTAAGACTAGTGACATCTTCAGAAGCTCCGTCTGTATTTTGAAGGATTTCTCCAAAATGTTGGTTTGGAGCTGTTTCTGCACGTGGGTGTTCCGATGTTCTTCTCGTGATTTTTGTAACCCTTGTTTGTAGCGTTGTTTCGCTTTCCTGAACTGTGTGAGTCTGGCATCTCTGTCCCTTGCTGCTGTCACTCTTTGATACCATTTCTGTCTGTTTCTTGCTTCTTTGCCCAACCTTCTTAGTCTTCTAGTCAATGGGATGTTTAGCTTTCATCGTGTGTCAGCGGTCGGGATTACAGCCCTTTGTGCTTCTTTTTAGTAAGTCAGTCAAAATATATGCTTTATAATCCACTGACCGCTCTACTGCTTGTGGTGTAAAGGTCTCAATCATTTATCTTAGTTTTGCTGAGTCCGCCTTACGAAATAACAATCAAAAAAAATGGTTCAAATGGCTCTGAGCACTATGGGACTCAACTTCTGAGGTCATCAGTCCGCTAGAACTTAGAACTACTTAAACCTAACTAACCTAAGGACATCACACACATCCATGCCCGAGGCAGGATTCGAACCTGCGACCGTAGCGGTCTTGCGGTTCCAGACTGTAGCGCCTAGAAATAACCATCGCTGATGTCTGTCCTGTGTAGGTGTGTCTGTGTTCATGATGATAGCGTTGTGGTTGCTGTGATTAGCGCCATCCATACCTCCCACCCCGTTGTAAGTAGAAGTGCATTTGCATTTGCAATTGTAAAATGTCAACCCTGCTGCTGGCTCTCGAAGCGCTATGTAGGTGGGAGACTGATTTGCACTTTTGACGATACATGGGTTGCGTTCAGTTAGCATCTGATGGAACTCGTCCGTTGCGTGGACCTAGCATTTATGCCTGCAGCAATTAGTAAATTTCTGTTATTGGTATATTCGACAGCGTCTGTAATGTAGCTGAGATATCGTTCAATGTCGTGCGAGTACTGCGACTGTAACGATGCAATAATGTACTTCTTGCCTTCGTGCACTATTTCCAATGTTGCGAGGTGCTCGGCACATAGACGAGCTATCTGTGTAGCTATAAAGTTTCGATTTGTGACAACAATCGCAACCTGTACAGTGATTTGTTTGTGGTCAAAACCTACTAGTCTGCCGTTCCTGGTGTAGGGTTCCTGCTATCAGACCACGTCCGCATGCACTTCATCCACTAGTTTTGGTGACTGTACACTAGAAATACACATTTGTGTAAGTAAGCAACGGGGGCTGCAATATTTTTAGCTGTCCACTTTCAACAATTTCTCATTGTTATCCAAACATTAGAGAGGCTCCCCGTTAGAGTATTAAATTTATCTTGCAGTAAAAAATTAGTGTCATGTTCTGTTGATAACGCCAATTCATGAAATTACACACTACTGACTATATTTCACTTAATCCAACACACCATTTTACAGCAAAATTGAAATAAAATGTCCTCCTCCTTCATACATCACGCTAGCAAAATCGTAACAAACTGCACAACTGTAGCAAGATCGTGTGAAAACACAACCGCTGCATTTTGACCAGTTTATATTTACATGCTTGTACTTTGAGAACTTTACATTCGTCGGTTAACATGTATCCAGGTGCCTGTTTGAGCAAAATATGGTTGTAGAAATAGATTTTGACACATTTCTAAAGGTTATATTACGTGTCTATGCTATCAGGACGTCACGTTCATGGACGTCGAAAACTTAAAACACTTGTTACTCACGCACATGTTGAGGTCTCCATGTTTGTTAAAAATACTATATAGCTATTCAGTGCATGGCAGAACTTTTTAATATTTCATTATGTTTGACATTCTTGTCATTTCAGGACAAACATTTAAGTTCAAGCAGAATTGGAGCGGGTATTCCGCAGTTAAAGAAGCGAGGATGGGTAGAGTCAAGACACCTGTTATTCGAAGCTTTCTCATCGGCTCTGGTTATAGACATGTACAGTTACTTAATATCACAATCTTTGGACCTATACAAGAATTTGCAGGAGTAAAGAAGGGGAGACACGGTGCACTTCACACACAGAATCTACGAGAACATAGCCAACAGCAACGCTTATGCCTGAGACTTCAACCATCTTAAGAGGCTGCTGTACACTAAATACAGAAACCTCAAATTATACGTGGAAATCGATACCATAAACTCGAAGACTATTTATGATTTGGTATCCATCTTATCCATTTTATGCGGTGCTGTGATATGCTTCTTCCTGTGTGAAGAACATGGTATTGCGGGACTGGAAGCTACAATTTACAACTATTGTGTTTGACTGTACAGACATAAACAATATTTACGAGACACTCAATGCTTCTATGTGGCGTAAAATAAAGAGCAGTTGCTGTGTTGTGTTTAACAGCGTCCAGCAGGGCGTCCACACGGGCCATAAAGATACGACAGTTTGCATGTAGCAACTGAAAAGCCGTTTGCAGAGTTCAGAACCAATGGAATGACTACAGTTGTTGACCATTCATTTGATAAACTGATAAAATTACTTGTAACCTACGTAGAAATTGATAACACAGGCTCCAACTCCAGTTACAGTTCGGTAGCCATCTTATCAGTTCTACAAAGTGACCTGATTTACGTCATTCTGAATAAAGAACGCGGCATTATTAGACCGGAAACTACGATTTATAACTGCTGTCTTTGACCCTGATCACGTGAACAGTATTAACAATGCACTTCATGCCAGATACTTCTGTGTGGCATAAACTAAAGAACGGTTGCAGTGTTGTGGGGTGTACTAAGTTTAACAACCATTCGTTTGCTAAACTGTTGAAGTTCAGTCATCCAGGAAGGTGTATGTTATGTCTGCCTATTATGTAATTATTTACCTGTAAACTATATGGTACGTCAGTAGGAAAAAACAATCGAGGTTGTAATGGCGGCGCCGGCCGTTGTGGCCGAGCGGTTCTAGGCGCTTCAGTCCGGAACCGTGCGACTGCTACGGTCGCAGGTGCAAATCCTGCCTCGGGCATGGATGTGTGTGATGTACTTAGGTTAGTTAGGTTTAAGTAGTTCTAAGTTCTAGGGGGCTGATGACCTCAGATGTTAAGTCCCATAGTGCTCAGAGCCATTGGAACCATTTTTGTAATAGCGGCAGATGCTCTATTGACGCATTGCGCGTTTTTGAGGCGAAAATTGTTTAGGAAGTGAATACATGACCGTATGTGCGCATACGGTCACATATTGACAACCACTAAATTTGTATACTAATATTTGTGTCAAGATTAGAAGAGTGACCCTATCTAAGCATAGCTGCTTGCCTTCGCCGAAGGTGCACACCGAAAGTTTTGGCTACTTCAGACTAGTGTTTTACCCACAGTTCCTTCACAAACTCTGAAAATGCCTTTAAAAGGCAAAAGGCCTCAATAAAGCGCCTGCCCTCATTGCAACGTAGACTGCTTTTTCCGTCTGAAAGCATATGACGGTTGCTGCACCATGACCGCAGATTGGGAGGATTTATATGTGGAAATTGTTAACCATACTCCAATGAAAATGAAAAATTCTAGTAGAATATGCTGTCGTCAGCAAGAAGGATGAGGAATGTCTCAACAATATATTATTATGCAGGGACATTTAAGAGGTAAGAAGTAAATTGACCAATTTTCAACAAAGATCACAAATTCCTCAAAAAATGGTTACACTGGCTATGATTTTAATTATTGAGTTACCTCACTGGTTCAGCTGTAACAGTTACACGTCTTCAGAAACTTCTAATTGATTTTTGGAAATTGCAATCCTCCAGCACAGAGCCTGCCACTAGTGAGGGAACACTGTTATACAGTTCTAAATTTGGAGCACACTTAAGTGTAAAACCGTGTAGCTTTAGAAATACGTCTGTTCTAATGGAAAGTGATACCTTCGATCTAAACGTGAAGTGCTAGGGACAGTGACACAGCCTGGTGTAGTAGTATTGGTGCAGGTGATTTCTTGCTGTGCAGACTACGGTGGAGAGGTATAGCTGCGGCAGAGGTATGGGCTGGTAGAAGCGTCAGTTATTTAAACAAATAAATAAACGACCCCATCGTAACCTGCTACAGACAACAGCAGTGGAAACAGTGGAGGCTGGGCCAGTGAGGTGTAACGTCACAGTGTTAAACTAAGGACGAGTGACATAAATCTGAAAACCATACAGACATTGCCAGCTGTACAGCAAGTGAGCTCTGACATCGGAGGAGAGGTGAAAACACGGAAACTTAGGACAAGTACATGTTTGATTCTTTTGAGTTTCCCACTATTTTAAACTTTGGAAAACTGCACTAGTTCCACCATCTTGGATAGTGTGAATTTCCCATCATTTTTAACTTACGACAAGTGGTTTTTGACTGTCATCTTGGATTCTATACTTAGCACAATAGACTATGTATCCTGTCACTTCAGAGAAAGACTGGGTGGAGGTGGTGGGTTAAATCTGACAATATCGCGTGACATCATCGGACATCTGGCACCAATGGAATCTGGCCTCACTGCTTGTAGTGTGGTGAATAAACTAATCCACACTGCGAGGGGTTAAATTTTATCACTGCTTGTTCTCAGGCTGTCACAGTAGCCACCGGTTTATGAACAAACCATTTTCTCAGTTTGGAAGCGGCCATTTCGCAACGAGCGCCTTTCATATATTGCAGTACAGCTCCACGCTCGGCATAAGTCACTAACTGTTTACAGAAACTCAGTCAGTCACGAGCTGCCTCTGGCAACGAGGACGCGTCACCCTTGCTATAAACGAGGGAGTACTAGTGTATTTTACTCCAAGGCCAAAAGCTTTGACTCGATCTGATCAGTGGGAAAGTTAGGCGCCGGAATTCGGTCGAGTTCTGTCATGGTTTGGCGGACAATGGCACTCTGCCCTCGTTCTTCACCCTAGCCAGTACGCTGTGGCAAGCAATATTTCAGACGTTTGTCCATTCAGCCTGCAAGCTTCCGAGTGAAGGCGAGATCACAGCAAGCTGTGAAGATCGCTCTTGTTTTCATGTGATTGGGTTCCATGATATTATTCAAACTAGGTAAAGTCGTGTCTTTTTTGTCTTGTCTTTTACATGTGGATTTCGAGTGCTGGCATCTGTCCACATTTTCGTTTGCTTCAGAACACGTGCCAATCTGAATCAATCCGTAAGTTAGGAATCTGTAAGTTTAGGTGATCTACAAGCAGCTTTTCCCTTCTCGCGACGATGAGTTCAAGTGCTTTGTACTGTTATTTATTTTGTGATACTGTGATGCTGCTCGGAAGGGATGTTACACACCTCGATTCGGTACTTATTCCCAGCGGCCATCACGAAGCTTTATGGATAATCTACCTGTAAATTACACTGATTCTCTGACACATTTCTATTTGGCGGAATCGATATGTCACACTTTTCTTCTCTGGTTACCAATTTTCGCCACGCGTATTTGCCTCTGCCATTTAACACCTTCCTACGAGAGTGTCTCCACTCCTTCCAATACAACTATGTAAGCGTAGACCAGATGTGGTTTAAATTCAAAGAAATAGTGTTGACGACAGTGGAGAGCTATATTAATAAGACATGGTACTGATCCCCCTGGTGCACAAAACAAGTCAGATCACTGTTTCAGAAGCAACACAAAAAGCATGCCAAATTTAAAAAATGCAAAATCCCCAAGATTAACGAAATATTACAGAAGCACGAGATTTAGTGCAAACTTCAATGAGAGATGCTTTTAATAGTTTCCACAACAACATCGTCCCTTGAAATCTGGGGGAAAACCCAAAGAGATTCTGGTTGCATCTAAAGTACACCAGTGACAACACGTAATCAATGCCTTCACTGTGCAATAGTAACGATGATGTTATTGTTGAGAGTGACACTAAGGCAGTCTTACTAAACACGGTTTTCCGAAATTCCTTCACAAAAGAATCCCTGAGATCGGCGAAGTATTACAGAAGCACGAAATTCAAACTTCAATACGGGGATTCTTTTAATAGTTTCCACAACAACATCGTCCTTTGAGATCTTGCAGAAAACCCAAAGAGATTCTGGTTGTATTTAAAGTACACCAGTGGCAAAACGCAATCAGTGTGCAATAATAATGGTGATGTTATTGATGAGAGTGCCACTAAGGCAGTCTTACTAAACACGGTTTTCCGAAATTCGTTCACAAAAGGAGGTGCAGTAAATACTCCAGAATTCGAATTAAGAACAGCTGTCAACATGAGTAAGATAGAAGCAGATATTGTAGTCTTGTACCGCAAGGAAGCAAGAGAGAATATGTTTTTATGGGTGATTGGTATCATTTTTCTACAATGCAAATGCACACGTGGATTAATATGGTTCTTTACTTCCATGAATTGCAGGCATTTACTTAACCTGAATAGAGTCCATGTTTTGTAGTACAAGCTCTTCAGTAACAGTAGTCTTTCAGACTGATGTAATATCAATATCGGTGATCTTACTATTACAAACTTCAGTTTCTCATTTCTAGTAAAGTGCAATTCCGGTTGAGGTAAACTAGTCCCACTATAGTCACTAATTTGTTCGCCATGTACTGTCATAGCCTGAGACGAACCAAACCCACTCTGTGAGTAAACTGACAGACGCCACACTGGAGTCGTGCCCTCTGTTCAGCGACGGCGGTCTAAATACATGCTGTCGATGGGGTGTTGGCGGCGTGTTGCTTGTAGGTGTGTCTCTGGCGCTTGATCCAGCGCCTGCTAATCGATCTTCGCTCTTCATCTTTGCTAACTGGTGTGCTGGCGACAGCTTACGCTAGCACAGATATTCTCAGTGTAGCGAAGCAGCTTAAACCGTTTAATGAAGGCATGGCCTCTGGTCCGACAGAATACGAGTTAGGTTCCTCTCAGACTCTGCTTATACAATAGCTCCATCAATAATATAGAACACTGGCTCGTAAAAGGATCTGTACCAAAAGCTTGGAAAGTTGCAGTAGTCATACCAATACACAAGAAAGGAAATAGGACTAATCCTCTGAATTACGCACCCACATCACTAACGTCGATTTGCAGTGGGATTTTGGAAAGTATCCTGTGCTCGAATATTATAAATTAACTCGTCCTTGTGAAACACAACTACCTCTTTATTCTCACAAAGTAATGTATGCTATCGACAGGGGACATCAAATTGATTCCATATATTTATATTTCCCTAAAGGTTTTGTCACTGTTCCTCACAAACAACTTCTAATTAAATTGCGTTCCTAAGGACTATCGTCTCAGCTGTGTGACTGGATTCCTGATTTCCTGTCTGAAATGTCAGAGTTCACCATAACTGACGGAAAATCATCGAGTAAAATAGAAGTAATATCTGGCGTTTCCCAAGAAATTGTTACAGATCGTCTGCTACTCGTGATGTACACAAAGAATTTAGGAGACGATCTGAGCAGACACCGTAGATTTTTTGCAGATGATGCTGTCATTTGCCGTCTAGTAAAGTCATCACTGATCAAAACGAATTGCAAACTGATCCACACAAGATATCTAAAACGTGCTAAAAGTGACAACTGACTCTCGATAATGAAAAGCGTGTAGTCATCCACAGGAGTACTAAAAGAAACCCACTAAATTTCGGTTACACGATAAATGACCCAAATCTAAAGGCAGGCAACTAAACAGTAAGGGATTACTATTACGAATAAAACTGGGACGATCACAAAGACAATAGTCTGGGGAATGGAAACTAAAGGTGTGATTTATTGGTTGAACACTTATTAAATAATGTAACAGGTCTACTAAAGAGACTGCTGACACTACGCTTGTCCGCCGATTTCTGGAGTACAGCTGTGTTGTGTCATATCCTCCTCAGATAGAACTGACAGTAGAATTCGAAACAGTTCAAAGAAGAGCAGCTCGGTTTGTATTATCGTGAAACAGGAGAGAGAGTGCCGAGGATATGATACACGGAGTGGGGTGGCAGTCATTAAGACGAAGGTGTTTTTCACTGCGACCGGTCCTTCTCATGAAACTTTAATCACCAACTTTATCCTCACAGTGTGGAAATATTATGTTGGCGCCCACCTACATAGGGAGAGAACTGATAATCGTAATGAAATAACAGAAATCAGGACTCGCACAGAAAGATTTAAATGTACGTTTTCCCTGCACGTTCTTCGAGAGTGGAAAGGTAGGGAAGTAGCTTCTAGATGATTCGATGAACCTTCTACCAGGCACTTCATTGTGAATTGCAGATTAGCCGTGTACATGCAAATGTAGGTGATGAAAGATTTAGATATTTTCACGCGGTGGCTTGTTTCTTACACTTGTGTTGCATCGAGGGCTACGTTGGACATGCGTTCCTGGATAGCATTTCTTGTTTTGTAACTGATTTGCAGCAAACCAGGAACGCTGGCGCTGTTGCAGTTTCTCTGACATTTCCTGTGGCTCATCTACGTAATTGAAAACCATTATTTTCACCACACACTATCTCTTTTGTTTTCAGATTACGTTTGTTCTTGCGCAGATCAGACCTGTACTGTACGTTGAAGCTGTATAGTGTGTGGTTTCCGGTTCACGCACATGTTCAGTATTCGATTATGTTATATCCAAGTAATTACTTCCCTTCTCGTTGTGTTCTTGGTGAACGTACTATTTCCTGTTTCTAGCAAAGACTCAGAATGCGTTATCATTGGGTCACGCTAACTGTCTGGGGGTGTATAACAGGGCATAAATTGTGTTCATCATTTTGCATGAACAGAAGTTTAGCTTTTAAATGAGTGTAGCTTACAAAATAAAATACATTATTTGAATATTGAGCATTTACTTCTACATCTACATCCATACTCGGCAAGCCACCTGACGGTGTGTGGCGGAGGGTACTTTGAGTACCTCTTTCGGTTCTCCCTTCTATTCCAGTCTCGTATTGTTCATGGAAAGAAAGATTGTCGGTATGCCTCTGTTGGGCTCTAATCTATCTGATTTTATCCTCATGGTCTCTTCGCAAGATATACGTAGGAGGGAGCAATATACTGCTTGACTCCTCGGTGAAGGTATGTTCTGGAAACTTCAACAAAAGCCCGTACCGAGCTACTTAGCGTCTCTCGTGCAGAGTCTTCCACTGGAGTTTATCAATCATCCCCGTAACGCTTTCGCGATTACTAAATGACCCTGTAACGAAGCGCGCTGCTCTCCGTTGGATCTTCTCTATCTCTTCTATCAACCCTATCTGGTACGGATCCCATACTGGTGAGCAATGTTCAAGCAGTGGGCGAACAAGTGTAATGTAACCTACTTCCTTTCTTTTCGGAATGCATTTCCTTAGAATCCTTCCAATGAATCTGTCTGGCATCTGCTTTACCGACGATCAACTTCATATGATCATTCCATTTTAAATCACTTCTAATGCCTACTCCCAGATAATTTATGGAATTAACTGCTTCCAGTTGCTGACCTGCTATATTGTAGCTAAATGATAAAGGATCTTTCTTTCTATGTATTCGCAGCACATTACACTTGTCTACATTGAGAATCAATTGCCATTCCCTGCACCATGCGTCAATTCGTTGCAAATCTTCCTGCATTTCAGTACAATTTACCATTGTTACAACCTCTCGATATACTACAGCATCACCCGCAAAAAGCCTCAGTGAACTTCCGATGTTACCCACAAGGTCATTTATATATATTGTGAATAGCAACGGTTCTGCGACACACCCCTGCGGCACACCTGAAATCACTCTTACTTCAGAAGATTCTCTCCATTGAGAATGACATGCTGCGTTCTGTCATCTAGGAACTCTTCAATCCAATCACACAATTGGTCTGATAGTCCATATGCTCTTACTTTGTTCATTAAATGACTGTGGGGAACTGTATCGAACGCCTTGCGGAAGTCAAGAAACACGGCATCTACCTGGCAACCTGTGTCTATGGCCCTCTGAATCTCGTGGACGAATAAAGCGAACTGGGTTTCACACGATCGTCTTTTTCGAAACCCATGCTGATTCCTACAGAGTAGATTCCTAGTCTCCAGAGAAGTCATTATACTCGAACATAATACGTGTTCCAAAATTCTACAGCTGATCGATGTTAGAGATACAGGTCTATAGTTCTGCACATCTGTTCGACGTCCCTTCTTGAAAACAGGGATGACCTGTGCCCTTTTCCAATCGTTTGGAACGCTACGCTCTTCTAGAGACCTACGGTATACCGCTGCAAGAAGGGGGGCAAGTTCCTTCGCGTACTCTGTGTAAAATCGAACTGGTATCCCATCAGGTCCAGCGGCCTTTCCTCTTTTGAGCGATTTTAATTGTTTTTCTATCCCTCTGTCATCTATTTCGATATCTACCATTTCGTCATCTGAGCGAAAATCTAGAGAAAGCTTCGTTACGTAACACACTCTTGCACATCCCTTTGATCTTAAACATGCATGCAGTCATCCGAAGACACTCTTCGTTTCTTATTAGTATCAATGGAAGGTTAATTAATGTGAAGATCAAGTAATAACAAGATTTTTCATTTTTTCTGTTATCTCTTGTTAAGCCTCTGTGTTCAGCGAATACACAGCCATGCTCCATTATTTCGTTGATCCGCAGCTTTGTGTAAATAACTATGACATGTTCCTTGTGCCTTTAGTTCCTTGGACTAAAATGGTTCAAATAGCTCTGAGCACTATGGGACTCAACTTCTGAGGTCATCAGTCCCCTAGAACTTACAACTATTTAAACATAACGAACCTAAGGACATCACACACGTCCAAGCTCGAGGCAGGATTCGAACCTGCGACCAGACTGTAGAGCCTAGAACCGCTCGACCACACCGGCCGGCTTTCTTGGATTACTGTTGAAATGTCACGTGCTCCTGAGTGCTCAGGCAAACATGAGATTGTTTAAAATATTAGCATTGTTTTCACGGTTTCTGTGAATGAGTGTAATTTCCCTGCGCTTATCTCTTCTCGAATAGGCTCCCTCTTGTAGGGACTCCGAGCATTGTGTTCATGGAAGCTTTATTGTTTATAAATATTTGAAAGTTAATTTATCGCACAGCAATTTTATTGGTGCAGTGGCCTTTAAGTCTGTAACACTATTCTGTGTCTTCAGCCGCTCCTCTCTTTCCACATTCTAGTGCATGTTCGCCCGTGCCTCTTCCTGTCCTGAGAACAGAGAAATCAGTTTTATCTCATATATGTGTTGGCACGTGGTATCTGTAAAGAAAGTCTTTTATCTGTGTTTATGTAATGTGGTGTGAACGCTCTTTCATAACGCCTTTTAAATATTGATGCTGTTCTTCACTGTTTCTATGTTTTTTACAAACTGTTAAGTTAATTTACTGTACTCTTTAGAAAATTTTAAGATCATTTACCGTATAATATATTTTTTTAGTGCAATAGCACTATAAATCAATAATTATGTTTCTTCCCGTACCCAATGCCTGCCCCCCTCCCCCACCCCCCTGCCCATCATAGTGCATGCGCGAAACCAGTTACAGTTGGTCTTTTCCCGTAGTTTGGTTACAAATTCCCCGCGTCTCTCGTATTTACGAGACAGGACTGGTTTCTGTGAACCCCTGTACGTCTCCTCTCCTCTCCCCTCCGCCATGTCCCATCGTCCCCCAGCTTGAACCATGTGATTTAATAATGTACTTTGGTCTGTACACTTTTAATTGTAATTTTTAATTTTACTTTACAGATTTACTGTTATTTTATGCTCTTACATTTGTTTCTGATAGCGTTTTTGTTAATAATTATCCGCCGACTTTCAATGCAACGCCATTACAACCGTTCCACATGGTGATGTACGAAAAAAGTTGTTGCGTAACAGTAAGAAATGCATAGGTCTGCAGAGCAACGAAAAATTATACTACAAGTCGCAGTGTCTAATAAAGAAAGATGCCAAAGACATGGTAGCAGACGGCATTTCCTGACGTAGGTGAGAAACCGAGCAAAAATCGCCACCGCTGATGATACTTTACCTCAACAAAGCGAAACGCGTCTGGTGAGAAAAACACGCATTTTCTTGTGATTGTAACGACGGAATGAAAATAGCCTCAGGAACGGTAAAGCAACTACGGACAATATGGCCATAAAAGCGAAGAATTTAAGTTGACTGTTGTTATTAGCGGCGAAATAAAAAGAAGAAAACGACGTTCACAGTATTCACATAAATAACTTTAGCCAGTCATTTATTGATGCCCCCACAGCGCTTACGGATTATACTTCTGTCATCAGGTGCGTTTATTGAAACTGATAATACAAGGACGTTTATTATACACGACTTTTGCTTATATCAGTTTGTAAGAAAGTGTGTGCGACGTAAATAAGAGTCGAAAGGCAGTTTGTGCCCCCTGAGAGACAGCGCAATAGTTTCTCAGAAACGTCTTGTATACAAGTTGTGAACGTCTTCTTAACTTGAAAAAATGCGTTTGACGATAGAGGTATACTCCACAGAAACGAGTAGTGAGAAAATCAGTAAAAGAGAGCAATTATAGCTATTTGTGCATATCAATAGCTATTCATAACAGTCACGATTTGGCCTAACCTAAAATGTTCCCATTCCGAACGTTTCTGTAGTCCACAAGCTATTGTTACCCATCAAGTATTTGTAAAGTGATTCACGTAAGACACCACGTCTTTCACCGTGGGTCACGCAGGTAAATGACGTTTGTCCTGACACTTCAGCCTACGCCAGTTCGACATTTTAATTTTTTGTTACCGTTTTCATTTGCTGCCGTTTACATTTAGGCTACCACCTAATGATAAAGACAGGCCATATTTTAACAATATTAATGATTTTACTTCTTTTCTTCTCAATTCGTAGACTGGTCGGCAACAATTCTCGTTCTCCATTTTTTCCCTCTCTTCTGCAAGTCTCTTCAGCCCAACAGCTCTCGTTTTATCTAGCTGATCTGCTGAAGTCTTGCTCCTCCTGGGTCATTCTTCCCATGCATTTTTCCTTCTGTAGTTTCACTTTGAACGGACGCTGTCTACATAGGTGTCCAAGCACTAGGACGCTTAGTTCCTTGACGGACCACCACAACAATATTTTCTGTCCTGTGTTGCTGAAAACTTCTTCGTTGATTATTATCTCTGTCCATGAGCTCTGTAGGGCTCTACTCCAAAACGATGCCTCAAAAGCCTGTAGCCTTCTTTGTTCTGGCTTCTCTATTGTCCATGTCCTCGAGCTATGTAGGGGAACACCCCAAACAATAGTTTTACATATTGTTTCCTGATCTTTAATATTTTTCGGTGTTATTAGCTTTTTCTTCTTGTTGAATGCCATTTTAGCTACAGCAGTTTTACATTTAGAATAACAGAGGATGCTAGGTCATGTCAGAAGATTACTATCCACGTACTTAAACCTTCAGATTCTCACTATCATGACGTACGTTTGCTACAACTGGAACCACACTACGTACAAAGATTTTGGTGTTCTTCTTCCTTATTTTCATAATACGTATTTCTGAAAATATCTTGTTCATGCCTTCCATGGCATTCTGGAGACAGATTTCAGGTTCGGCTACCACTGATATGTCACCTACAAACCTTAAGAATTTTATGTTTTGCCCATGTATTCTTTCAACATATACAGGGTGTTACAAAAAGGTACGGCCAAACTTTCAGCAAACATTCCTCAAACACAAATAAAGAAAAGATGTTATGTGGACATGTGTCCGGAAACGCTTAATTTCCTTGTTAGAGCTCATTTTAGTTTCGACAGTATGTACTGTACTTCCTCGATTCACCGCCAGTTGGCCCAATAGAAGGAAGGTAATGTTGACTTCGGTGCTTGTGTTGACATGCGACTCATTGCTCTACAGTACTAGCATCAAGCACATCAGTACGTAGCATCAACAGGTTAGTGTTCATCACGAACTTGGTTTTGCAGTCAGTGCAATGTTTACAAATGCGGAATTGGCAGATGCCCATTTGATGTATGGATTAGCACGGGGTAATAGCCGTGGCGCGGTACGTTTGTATCGAGACAGATTTCCAGAACGAAGGTGTCCCGACAGGAAGACGTTCGAAGCAATTGATCGGCGTCTTAGGGAGCACGGAACATTCCAGCCTATGACTCGCAACTGGGGAAGACCTAGAACGACGAGGACACCTGCAATGAACGAGGCAGTTCTTTGTGCAGTTGACGATAACCCTAATGTCAGCGTCAGAGAAGTTGCTGCTGTACAACGTAACGTTGACCACGTCACTGTATGGAGAGTGCTACGGGAGAACCAGTTGTTTCCGTACCATGTACAGCGTGTGCAGGCACTATCAGCAGCTGATTGACCTCCACGAGTACACTTCTGCGAATCGTTCATCCAGCAATGTGTCAATCCTCATTTCAGTGCAAATGTTCTCTTTACGGATGAGGCTTCATTCCAACGTGATCAAATCGTAAATTTTCACAGTCAACATGTGTGGGTTGACGAGAATCCGCACGCAATTGTGCAATCACGTCATCAACACAGATTTTCTGTGAACGTTTGGGCAGACATTGTTGGTGATGTCTTGATTGGGCCCCATGTTCTTCCACCTACGCTCAATGGGGCACGTTATCATGGTTTCACACGGGGTACTCTACCTGTGCTGCTAGAACATGTGCTTTTACAAGTACGACACAACATGTGGTTGATGCACGATGGAGCTCCTGCACATTTCAGTCGAACTGTTCGTACGCTTCTCAACAACAGACTCGGTGACCGATGGATTGGTAGAGGCGGACCAATTCCATGGCCTCCATGCTCTCCTGACCTCAACTCTCTTGACTTTCATTTATGGGGGCATTTGAAAGCTCTTGTCTACGCAATCCCGGTACCAAATGTAGAGACACTTCGTGCTCGTATTGTGGACGGCTGTGATACAATACGCCATTCTCCATGGCTGCATCAGCGCATCAGGGATTCCATGCGATGGAGGGTGGATACATGTATCCTCGCTAACGGAGGACATTTTGAACATTTCCCGTAACAAAGTGTTTGAAGTCACGCTGGTACGTTCCGTTGCTGTGTGTTTCCATTTCATGATTAATGTGATTTGAAGAGAAGTGATAAAATGAGCTCTAACATGGAAAGTAAGCGTTTCCGGACACATGTCCACATAACATATTTTCTTTCTTTGTGTGTGAGGAATGTTTCCTGAAAGTTTGGCCGTACCTTTTTGTAACACCCTGTATATCTTGAAATTCGTTTATAGCATCCAACTTAGTGAGCAATAAAACTTTCATCATTTTAGACCAGTCTACATGGTCGAAAGCCTTTTCTAAATCAATAAAGACTATAAACAGTGGTTTATAAATTCTGAGAATTTTTTCCACACAGTATTCATAAGCTCATTATTGCTTCTCTAGCTCCTCTATCTTTCCTGGATCCAAATTGAACTTCAGCATGGTTTTGATTAATTTTGTTTGATGTTCTGTCTTTATGATCTTTGTTAGTCTAATAATTTGAAAGCATAGATCAGCAAGCTAAGTATCCGATGGTCTTCACACGTCTTGGTTTTCTTAGGTACTGGTACAAGGAATAACCTTTACAAATCTTCTGGAATTTCTCCGTTTTCATAAATCTGATTAACGCACTCATGTAGAAACTTTTTATTTTGTCAGTCTAGCGCTTTAGTTCTTTAACTGCTTTGTAGAATTCTTCTCTGAGTACTTTTAGTCAAAGTTCATCCTGTAATGCATGTGTTGCCTTTTCTATTAACTCATCCTCTACCTTAGGTGCGTCACACATCTCCACTGTTCTGCTAAATCGTTATCGTCTGAGTTGAGCACTCCGTCTTTGTTTTTAAAAAGGAAAGAAGAGTGGGTTTAACTTCGAGTCGTCGTCGAGCTCCTTAAGGATGGAGGACAAGTTCGTATTGTGTCAAGGATAGGCAAGGAAATTGGCCGTGCCCTTTCAAGAGAACCATCTCGGCGTTTGAATGGAGCGCTTTAAGGGAAATCACAGAAAACAAAAACCAGAATGGCCGGACGCGGATTCGAACTGTCGCCCTCCCGAATGCGAGTCCAGTGTGCTGACTAACGACTGCGCCAACTCGCTCGATTTTCTGACCGTGGTTGCTCGATCTTTTCACTTTCTAAATTGTGCATTGTCTATCGGGTGGGCTTTTTCTACGTAACTTTCTCTTCAGACTTTCTTCAATTTTAGTGCATTGTTTCTCGGTCGAAGTTTCTTTAACTCTCTTTGATCCTCTGTTTGGCAAGTTTTTTGAGTCTGCTATAATTTGCATCACAAAGTGACATCTTTATGTGCTTGGAATCTTAAAACACAGTAGAAAACTGGAATTCTTGAAATTAATAGTTTATGTATGAAGGAGACAGAAAAGAGTTTAGACTTGTAGACTGTGAACGCCGATGCTGTCAAGGAGAGTACCTCGGATAAACATTGGCCATTCGCTTCTGGGCAGCCAACTCCTAATACACTGCAACTTGCCATCCGACAGCGAGGAGCTGGGCGGTACTTTGAGTCTCTTTCGTCTTCAGATGGTGTGCTCCCACATCTAGGTTACCATAGGAGCTATTTTTGTCACCTCGCACTCTACAGGGCAGCGTGTTCCCCAGTGCGACAGACGCGCAGGAGATGAAACGGGAGCCTCCGGTGTTGTAGTCCTCAGCGCCCGTCAGTGGTTTCGCCACACCACCGCCGTCAGGATTACGCCTTCTCGACTGGGGCTACGACCTGTTTACTTTTCCCGACTACGAGCGACGCAGTTGGTATTTCGACCTACACGAAACCTCACTCTCCAATCTTTATTTTTCCTTCAAGTTCGCTGAAAGAAACGCATTTCTGTCAGTGTAAGATACTTGTCAGGAAGTTTTTACTGAAAGTATTTCTATGAAGTGTAGCCATGTATGGAAGCGAAACATGGACGATAAATATTTTACACAAGAAGAGAATAGAAGCTTTCGAAATGTGGTGCTACAGAAGAATGCTGAAGATTAGATGTATAGATCACGTAACTAATGACAAGGTACTGAATAGAATTGGCGAGAAGAGGACTTCTTGGCACGAGCTGACTAAAAGAAAGGATCGGTTGGTAGCACACCTTCTGAGGCATCAACGGATCACCAATTTAGTACTGGAGGGAAGTGTGGAGAGTAAAAATCGTAGAGGGGCACCACGGAGATGAATACACTAAGCAGATTCAGAAGGATGTAGGTTGCAGTAGTTACTCGGTGATGAAGAACCTTGCACAGGATAGAGTAACATGGAGAGCTGTTAACAAATCAGTCTCAGGACTGAAGACCACAACAACAACAACAACAAGATATTTGTTATCAAACGCTAGCATCACTTGCAGTGAAATAATTCCAAAATTTATGCAGTCCGTAACACGTTGCACAAACAGTTGACATAAAACTCAGAACTCAGCACGACTGATTAAAAGAGACGGCTTTCGGAGAGCAGTGATGGAGGCCGCTAAGGATCGTAAAGATAATTATTTGCTAATAACAGCCGGCCGGAGTGGCCGAGTGGTTCTAGGCGCTACAGTCTGACTCTGCGAATGTTCAAGGGTCTGGCAGACTGGCGAAAGAGTGTAACAGATATGTTAAAATATCTTACATGGCAGACACTCGAAGAAAGTGCCATACGTCTCAGGAGGACTTGCATACAAAAGTTGAAGTACTGTTATTCAGCGCAGCAGCTAGCAGTGTCCTTGAGTCACCTACACATCTGTGCGGCAGAGGTCGTGATCGAGCGGACAGAGTTAGGGAGACGTTCGCATTGAAATCTACGAGCAGTCGTTCTTCCCACGCTACCTCCGCGAGTGGAACGGGAATGTGTGGTGCGATAGATCGAACCATCTACCCTTCAAAATGATTCGAAAATTATAGAGGTAAATGTCAAGCAGTAAAAGAAACTAAGCAGAAATTTGGGAAAGCAGTTGAAGTTCAAGCAACTATATGATTGCCCTATGACACTGTAATTTCGCCAGAGACGGCAAAGGACCTGCAAGACAGGTAACAACGAGTGGATAATCCCTTGAAAAGTCCTTATAGGACGAGCATCAACAAAAACGTAAAAGTAGTGCCACGGGCTGTAGACGAATAAAATCTGATAACGATGAGAGGACTAAGGCTATCAAATGAGAAACTCAAAGCAGTTAATGAGTTTTGCTGTTTGGGCAGCAAAATAAGCGACGACTACCGAAGTACAGAGGCTTCAAATGCATAAAGGGCACAGCAAGAGAAGCGCTTCTGAAAATGATGAATTCGTTAAACTCTAATAAACGATAAATGTAGGAAGTATATTTTTAATTTATTTGTCTGGAGTGTAGTCTTGTTCGGAAGTGAAACGTGGGCGATAAACGGAACAAGCAAGAAGAGAAGAGCTACACAAGACTACTGAGAACTAGAAGCATAATGAGCACAGTTAATGAGGACGTACTGAACGGAACTGAGGGGAAAAAAATTAAGGCACAACCTGGCCAATAGAAGAAATACGTTGACAGGATAAATTCTGAGGTGTGACGGAATCGAGTTGTAGACACTTGTGAGAAGCGACACTTGTGAGAAACTGGAATGTGGCGACACTTGTGAGAAATCCGGGATGCTAAGGGATCGCACAGGGTGTGTCGCAAATGCTGCGCCACTACCTGCTCGGCCACTACCTGCTGCCGCTTGGTGTGACTGAGCGCTCGGCTTGTGCCGGCCCGGGCAGCTGCCGAGGGATATTCACACTCCTCCAGTGCAGCCAGGTTACATTATTTCAGAATTTTTTTTGGGCAAGGAAGAGTAGCCTTAATCAAATTAGAAATCGGAGCTGATTTTGCCTCCACGATATCATGTCAATCATTAGTTGCAGCATGGTTATGTGTAACACCTTTTTCATTGGAATTATTATTCTGATTAATCTTACATAGGGCATAATTTTGGCTCAACCTCATACTTAACGATGTATTTTACAGAAACTATGTTGTTGTTATTGTGGTCTTCAGTCCTGAGACTGGTTTGATGCAGCTCTCCATGCTACTCTATCATGTGCAAGCTCCTTAATCTCCCAGTACCTACTGCAGCCTACATCCTTCTGAATCTGCTTAGTGTATTCATCTCTTGGTCTCCCTCTACGATTTTTACACTCCACGATGCCCTCCAATGCTAAATTTATGATCCCTTGATGCCTCAGAACATGTACTACCAACCGATCCCTTCTTCTAGTCAAGTTGTGCCACAAACTTCTCTTCTCCCCAATCCTATTCAATACCTCCTCATTAGTTACGTGATCTACCCATCTAATCTTCAACATTCTTCTGTAGCACCACATTTCGAAAGCTTGTTTTCTCTTCTTGCCCAAATTATTTATCGTCCATGTTTCACTTCCATACATCGTTAAACTCCATACAAATACTTTCAGAAACGACTTCCTGACATTTAAATCTATACTCGATGTTAACAAATTTATGTTCTTCAGAAATGCTTTCCTTCCCATTGCCAGTCTACATTTTATATCCTCTCCACTTCGACCATCATGTTATTTTGATCCCCAAATAGCAAAACTCCTTTACTACTTTAAGTGTCTCATTTCCTAATCTAATTCCCTCAGCATCGCCCGATTTAATTTGACTACATTCCATTATCCTCGTTTTGCTTTTGTTGATGTTCATCTTACATCCTCCTTTCAAGACACATTTATAAAGGCACATTTGCATGCCGAGCGTGAGTTTCCTCGGAAACGCGAAATATTAATTAAATAAATAATCTGTGACAAATAAATAAAGCCTATGGCACACAACTGCAGCGCTGTGTCGCTGATAAAACAAAAGCACGATTACGTTACTCTTATGTTTGATTAAGAAAGAGAGAGCTCTGGTTGAAGTGGTGCGAGAAGCACGTATTTTTTTTATTGTCTGGCACACCGCCATATTTCATGTTATAGAAGAATACTGCGAGTTGCAACCACACTAGGCACTCGATTCTGTAAAGAATTTATATTTATAAAAGTAAGTAGGATCATGAACTGTAGGCTTATTCATTGAATATATCTGATTTAACTAACTGTGTAACTTTTTTATGTTTAGTAGACAATCACCTCTGTACGACGTATTGGCATGGCTGGCAAATTATTCTAATATTGAGATTTAGATTATGAGTCCGCACCTACCGCAGCAGTCTTTGGAAACGATTTAATTACGAAGTCCGATTATTCAGTTTTATTTCACGGTCAACTACGAGTAACATTGCCTTTACGAAAAAGCCATTGTCAAGCGTCTGATACCGAATAATTAAACGTCCACGTTCCAGATAAGCAAATACAATTGCAATCACAATCACCATCATACAGATAGAATAATTAACATATTTAAAATAACATTTTTTATTTATTTTATTTATTTTATATTGGCGACTGCGTGTCGGACTTGTTATTTTGTCATTTGTTACATTGTTCTCTTTGTTTCATGTAAAAAATCAACTTTCTGGACCTGGACGTCAATGTATGAGAGATAACAAAATCTGAAGATATTTTCCAATTCTGAAACTTTGCGGGAAGACGCAATTAAACTTCCAGCAAAATAAGGTAAGACGCAGCATCTTTGCATTGGTAGGCTTGACCAGACGTATAATTCAGTGTATTAGCTTTTCAGTAAATTCTGTAGTGTTTCTTTTCTGCATAACAGTTTCAGTGATAAATTTCATTCTCAGTACTTTTCCCTAAACAATAACGTATGCAACAATACCAATACACGAGTGTACAATATGGCCGACTTCTGTACGATATAATGTAACATGGCCAGCAGCCATTACCAATAATCTCAAATTCAGTTTATATTTTTAAATTAACAGACAGCCATTGTTGCTACGAGCGATTCATGCTCAACTACATTTTATTTTAAAATCAGTGTCAAAAATTTTCTTGAAACATATATCACGTGTGGCATGGTAATAACTAGAAAACAATACGCAAAATGGAACAGCAAGGACGTACTATTCAGACGCAATCCGACTCGGACGTGAGACAAGTGTTAGAAAATGACTTTACGACAGCAACCGGTAGTGACGATTCATCAAACATTGACGCAAGTGTTGACGAAAATTTTGACGACAGGCCGTCCACTACAAAAATTTCAAAATCTCAATCAGAGCCCATGTTAATGCATGACGTCACGTCTAATGACGCGGCGGGGGCAGAGACCTCGCAAACGGTAAACATTGCCGACATGTTACAAATGCTAATGAAACAAAACGCCGAAAACATGGCAACCTTAAAGGCACAATTAGAGACACAAAATGAACAGTTAAAAACACAAAATGACGAAATCAAATCTGATCTCATAGCAATCAAGATAGGTAATGACACTTTATGTAAGCGTGTGGAACTTATAGACGCCACACTGACCAAACAGATGACGGAACTCAGTATTAAATTTTCCCAGCTTAATACGAGACAAGAAAAGACTACAACTGACGTAGCACTTTTACAGACACAAGTAAAAAACCTCAATGTCACGTGTGAAGTTCTTACTGAACAAATTCAAACATATCCTTCAGTACATGACAACCTTGAAAAACGAATTACTGACGTACAGAATAAATTTGACAATGTTGAACAACACCTGACTGACATCTTACAATCTGATGCCACAGCTCATTCTCAAAATATTAATAAAGAATTTCATGATTGGGTTGAGAACAAAGACAAACATTTTGATAGATGCTTACGTGAAAATTTACCAACAATTGTGCACGACTCCGTAGCGCAATACATTACTAATAACAAACAGCTGATCAGTGACGCAGTACAATCCGTCACTGCACCCATGAGACAATTCACCGATCAACTACAGTCTGAATGTAACGAAAATATCAGTCAAAATGTACAGTTCAGAAACCAATATACATTCGAGTATGATACACACATTCCGCACACGACAAATACACAAGAACAAAACACACCACGACTACAACACATACCACGATGTGGAAACACAAACACAAGCTATTATCATGGTAAACCACAGCAACATTATCGTAATTACTCGCCAGCTGAACATACCAGTAATTACAGTGGAATAAATCCATATCACAATGCGAAGGAAGATGAAAGCTTAATGAAACACAGGCAATTTCAGATTTTTATCCCAGAAAAACGAACCATTCATCCGGTGATTTTTCTTAAATCTTTTAGTAACGCATTTCCACGCACTTGGAGTGACCGGAAAAAGATTTCATATATTGTCGGTTACATCCAAGGCGATGCAGCTGTCTGGGCATACAGTCAAGCTGACGTATGTACCACGTACAGTGAGTTTGAGCGTGCTTTTCTGAACAAATTCTGGTCGCAATCCGTCCAGGAGCGACTCAGAAGACAAATTTTAGAACCTGAAACTTTTAACAGTAAAAATGGTAACTTACGCAGATATTTTGAAAAATACTTGAACATGGGACACTTTTTAGACGAACCAGTCGCAACGCGTGATATACTCCGAGCGTTGAAGGCCAAATTGCCTTTCAACATTAAGGAAAAACTTCTACATATCCCGGATGACGATTCAGATTATTTTTTAACAGCTTTAGATTCGGTTGACATGTTACTTGAAGATCAGCGCTTCGCGCGGCAAAACAGCAGCCACAATGTTTACACTAGTGGTATGCAAAACATGCAGGCTTGCCAACACAATTCTGGCGCGCCCACAGTTGGATACGCGGTACAACAAAAACAGCAAACTCACATGCCGTCTCAGTACGGAAATCAAAATCAACACGCGTATTCCAATACAAACAATAGTTACAACAGTAATAACATTTCATGCGGCAATCCATACAAAAGGCACCGCGGTAATAACTACAACGGTAACAACGGATACAAAGGTAATAACAAAAACACAAACAGAAATAGAAATAATAATAACTACGAGCCAAGACAGCATCAAGGTTGGACTCGTAACGATCAGTACTTTCATTCAAACTCTGCTTTACCACAGCAGCCACCAGGACAAAATTGGAGCATACCTTACGACCGACAGGTAAGTTATAATGCGCAACAGCAACAACAACCGCAAAAGTTTGGAGATCATAATAGGCAATATCCGAATGTGAATATAATAGAAATGACACCTGATGCACAACCTCAATCTGTGTCAGTACCTAGTACAAATGATAATCCAACAAACTAGAAACAGTCACTACTTTGCCCCAGGTCGTGGCTGAAGAATTCTTGGGGGGCGACTTCAATGTTAATCAGTTATTTGACACCACACTTGAACAACAGAATAATGATATGCCGAGTAATTCTAAACAAAAACTACCTGTTTTATTTATAAGATACAACCACAATAACAATATATCAGATGAACTTTTACAAGACAGTACACAATGTCGTTTAAACACAAATGAAATTGTTTTAGCATCTACTACTGGTGTAGTAGGTGGGATTCCAACTACTATTATCCTAGATACAGGTGCAGCTGTGAGCGTTTTGTCTTTTAATTTCTATAAAAAGATGTGTGAATTGGAACCTGTGCCTGAGTTTCCTGCCCAAAACTGTAAAATAACTACTGCACTAGGTAATAAGTCATGTAGGGTTACGAAGCAAGTTTTTGTAAACGTTAAAATAGGTAATGGAACCGTACAATGGCCATTCCTGGTTGTACAAATCCTTGTGACAAATTGCATATTAGGAATAGATATTATGAGTGAGAAGGACTGCATTATAGACTTCTCCAAAAGTAAATGTATTTTAAATGATAAAGGCAGTGTAATTATTATTGATTTGGACAGGAGAACTCTAAAGCATGACAAACACTGTACAGGGTACAAGGTTCAGTTAGTACTTGACAATGACATTCAAGACATGGAAACACACTCATCTGACACAGAGCTAATGGACTTGAAAACATTGCTTGATCATAAGATAAGTGAAGCTACAGCTCTCAGTGTACATGAACGTATAAAACTACAGGAAGTGTTATCCAAATATTTACAAGTTTTTACCAAACGATTAGGTGTTATCAACACGTATGTGTACAAGATTGAAGTTAAGCCTCACAAGATCTTCTACCATAAGACATATAACGTACCGTTATCTCAACGACCTGCTGTGTGGCAAGAATTAAAACAAATGTTAGACTGGAAGGTCATTGAACCATCCACCTCACCTTATTGTAGTCCTCTACTTGTTGTCAAAAAATCAAATGGAAGCATTAGGTTAGTGTTAGACGCACGAGCTATTAATGAAATAATTTTACCGGTTCACACAAAACCTGAAAATTTAGAAGAGCAATTACAGAAATTTCTAGATGCAAAATATTTTTCCACAATAGATCTCGCTAATTCGTTTTGGCAGGTGGGTATCACTCCTGATTCTCGGAAATATACTGCATTTATGTTCGGGGGGCGAACCTATCAGTTTTGTGTTCTACACTTCGGACTGAATGTCAGCTCTGGGGTATTCATTACAGCCCTGGATACCGTGCTTGGCGACGATTTAGCTGAGACAGTCACACACTATGTAGATGATATACTGATAGCTACACAATCTTGGAATGAACACGTCGACACACTTCAAAGAATTTTAGAAAAATTTGCACAAGCTGGAGTCACAGCCAACCTAAGAAAATCAAAATTTGGTTGCAGTGAGATAAAGTATTTAGGACATATCATTAATTCACAGGGCATACGTCCGGATCCCAGTAAATTAGATGCTATCAGAAACTTTCCTAGCCCTCGAACTAAAAAGCAGTTAAAATCATTCCTTGGGCTATGTTCATTTTTCAGACGTTTTTTGCCACAACCACTTTTGAACAGTAAACATCTGCTAAATCTACTCAGAAAGAATCAAGTTTGGATCTGGTCGGAACAGTGCCAGAATGACTTTAATACAATTAAACATGCTTTAGTGAATGCTAACATATTGAGCCATCCAGATTTCAATTTAGATTTTTGTATGACTTGTGACGCTTCACGTACTGGCTTGGGCTGTTGCTTATTTCAAGTAGTAAAGAATAAAGAGGAGGAACAGATAAGAATTATTGGGTTTGCGAGTCGCACTCTAACTGAATGTGAGCGTACATACTCCACTACTGAGTTAGAAACACTTTCCATAGTATGGGCATTCAAGAAATTCAATTATTATTTATTTAGAAAACATACAGTAATTTACACCGATCACCAGGCCCTGACATTTTTGTTAACTTGTAAACTTGTACATCCTAGACTATCACGATGGGCAGTTACACTTCAGAACTACTCTTTTGAAATTAAGTACATAAGAGGTAAGGACAACACCATTGCAGACACTTTGTCTAGACTTCCACAAGGTATGAATGATACCAACAGTGACTTAGAAAATATAAATGACTACAGGATTCTCTTAATGCAAGACAAGCAGTATCACCAATATTATATTGATATGTGCAGAAACATGGCTGAATTACAAAAATCTGATCCTCACTGGTATAAGATAATAACATTACTGGTAGAAAAACACAATCATCCTTTGACTAAGTATTACAAGTTACACAATGATGTGTTATTTTACCGCCGACATCCAAATGCTACTAACTGGTGTGTATGCATTCCCAAAGAGTCTGAACGTAATATAATTTGGCACACACACTTAGTTTGGGGTCATTATGGGACGAAAAAGTGTTTGGCAAAGCTCAGTACATACTGTTATTTTAGCAATATGAGAAGAAAAATTTACAGGGAACTAAAAACATGTGTCATATGTCAAAAATCAAAACCTCAGAATTTATCCACAAAAACAGATTTACATTCTATTTTACCTAGTAAACCCCTGGAAATTCTGTGTACTGACATCAGTGGACCGCATCCAGCAAGCTCTGGAGGCGTCAAATATATCTTAGCTTTTTACGATATATTTTCTAAACATGTAAAACTTTATGCTTTAAAATCCGCCACTGCAAATGCTATAATACGAAGATTCTCAAGTGATTACCTGACGCACGTGGGAAAACCTAAAGCAATTCTATCAGATAATGCAGCATACTACTCTGGGTACAAATGGAGAAATTTCTTGAAGGACAATAACATTAAAAGTATATTTATTTCGAGGTTTAGTCCACAATGTAACGCGACTGAGAGACTTTACCGAGAATTAAATCGATTCATGAGGACCTATATTTCATCAAAACATACTAATTGGGTGTCCTACCTAAGTCTTTTCGAAGACGTACACAATAACTTAAATTTTTACGATACGAATTACACACCTAACGAGATCATGTTCAATTGCAAACAGAACGATCAGTGGATAGAACCATTACCTAAGTTGTCAGACAAGGAAATCACACCTGAACAGAAAATAAAAGAAGTATTGACTACATTGACACATCACGCACAAATACGAAACAAACATCACAGAAACATAATAAAAAGAAAACAAAAATTCGAGGTAGGAATGCTTGTACTACTTCGTACTCATCATAAATCTGTAGCACTCAAACGACGCAACGCTAAGTGGCGTCTGCTATATGAAGGACCTTATATAATTGTTAACATACCGCATCCTGGTGCGTATCTGTTACAACATCCTAGAACTAACAAAATTATTGGGCTATACGCACACCGAGATCTTAGAGCATTTCATGCTGAATAATGTCAAAGTCATACCCATCAAAATATTGCTAAGCAACTCGAAAAACTCTGTTGTTACAACACAGATAATAAGTAGTATAGAAATTTTCATTTCAGCGGTTCCAGTGACGCAGTTGAAGACAGAAGAACTCTTCTTTCAGCGCGCGCCTCCACCTGAAAGACGGAATATTAAAGTAAAATTTATGATTACGTAGCAGTGGATGACATATTAATTTTTCACGGAACATTTGTTACTGAAGGTACCACTGACTTGGTGTGACACCTGACGAACTGACAGACGTCATCTGTGAAGCGATCTTTTACTTTGAGAAATAGATTAGACGCACATCTCTCAACACGAAAAGTATCTATCAGTAGTCAAGGCCACACAGACACTCTACACGCACGCACAAAACGCGAGGAATCGAACATTTTCTCTCTCTTACTATTTTGAATATTTATTGAGTAGTGAAAACGCCTGGTCTTGCCTACTGATGTAATGAATGTTGTGTCTAACCTATCTTAATTTCAGATGACATCACAAAAAATATCGATAATATCCCAGCAAAACCGCTAAAGAGGATGTAAATATCTGCAATTCATGTAATCAAATGTGACACAATGTAATAACCTATAGCGATGTAATGATGATGTAAACATGTTTATGTGCAACTATATTATGTTTATGCTAAGAAAATATGTGACGTGTGTATGTATAATTACTTATTTTTTTAACTGATGTATAGTGTAACTGTTACTATGTAAAAATTTGAACAAAACGAGTGCCAAAAAGACATTGCATAGTGAACCACTGTTCACGGACATTAACGAACATTACTAACTCTGCAACTACGCGGAAACCTATGTGAAAGAAACTGTTAATGCCATTCATTATGCAGCGTATCTATGTGAACGCGATGAACGATTTCCTTGATTAATAACTACGAACATTTAGGTGAGCTATATTCAGCAAAAAACTGAAAATGTGAAGTGCATAATTCGTGCATCGTCTAGTGATATTACTACAGTACCCAACTTCAAGATGTTAACTGGATTAAATGGACACAAAGTGCCTGTCCAGAAAACAACACGACGGGTGGAAGAATTTTGGTTGGAACTTCAGGGAATGAAATGTTCTCGAAATGTGACGGACACTCTTACCTGGACTGTCCAAGGATCGACGCCAGCTATGTGCCGTCCGAGGTTCTGCAACCAAGCTTCCACGGAATGTAAAAAACGAGCTGCACGTGGACCAATTACTCGACGGGTCACGTCTGATCTGTAATAAGCAATGCTTTTAGTCACAACGAACTGCATCACTATGACTATAATGGAAATGAGAAATGGACACGCTTATGTATTAATCACGTTGTTATACAACGATGTTACTGTGATCAAAAAACTTTACCACGACGATACTAACCTGTAAAAAATTATTGTGCAGCGGATGAATATGAACTGTAATAACGACACGATGTGTATAGGTCAACGCACCTGAAAAATACGGACATTTTTCTTTGAAGTATTTCAAAACAATACTATGTAACTAAGAACATTCAACAATCTAAGTTGTATTGTGTTATAACAAATATTGTAAATTTAAAACTAAGTTACCTGTCATAGAATGTAGTCTTCATATGTAATCTTGGTTGAATATTTTCTTTGTGCAACGACTGAAAAACGCGCGCACACCAACAATATGATCTGCAATACTGTGCCGCGTGATCTAACTGTACGATATAACGGCAGTGCCGCAGTTACACAGACGATTCTGCGCATGCGCGCACTCTATCTGCCAACATTAGAACTTTTACGGCGCACCCGCGTCATTCAAATTTTGTATATAATGTGTATAATGTGTAATGTAAGTCATGTAAATAGTTGTAGATAACTTAGATTTTCTTGTGCCTTTAGGTGAATTGCTCGCCTGCAGGTGTGTCCTTTCGCCTCGCAATTCAGGGGGCAATATAAAGGCACATTTGCATGCCGAGCGTGAGTTTCCTCGAAAACGCGAAATATTAATTAAATAAATAATCTGTGACAAATAAATAAAGCCTATGGCACACAACTGCAGCGCTGTGTCGCTGATAAAACAAAAGCACGATTATGTTACTCTTATGTTTGATTAAGAAAGAGAGAGCTCTGGTTGAAGTGGTGCGAGAAGCACGTATTTTTTTTATTGTCTGGCACACCGCCATATTTCATGTTATAGAAGAATACTGCGAGTTGCAACCACACTAGGCACTCGATTCTGTAAAGAATTTATATTTATAAAAGTAAGTAGGATTATGAACTGTAGGCTTATTCATTGAATATATCTGATTTAACTAACTGTGTAACTTTTTTATGTTTAGTAGACAATCACCTCTGTACGATGTATTGGCATGGCTGGCAAATTATTGTAATATTGAGATTTAGATTATGAGTCCGCACCTACCGCAGCAGTCTTTGGAAACGATTTAATTACGAAGTCCGATTATTCAGTTTTATTTCACGGTCAACTACGAGTAACATTGCCTTTACGAAAAAGCCATTGTCAAGCGTCTGATACCGAATAATTAAACGTCCACGTTCCAGATAAGCAAATACAATTGCAATCACAATCACCATCATACAGATAGAATAATTAACATATTTAAAATAACATTTTTTATTTATTTTATTTATTTTATACGTTCCGCTAAACTGCTCTTCCAAGTCCTTTGCTGTCTCTGACAGAATTACAATGTCATCGGGGAACCTCAAAGATTTTATTTCTTCTCCCTGGATTTTAATACCTATTTTAAATTTTTTTGTTTCCTTTGCTGCTTGCTAAATATACAGATTGAATAACATCGGGGAGAGGCTACAACCCTGTCTCACTCCTTTCCCAACCTCTGTTTCCCTATCATGCCCCTCGACTCTTATAACTGCCATCTGGTTTCTGTACAAATTGTAAATAGCCTCTCGCTCCCTGTATTTTACCCCTGCCATATTCAGAATTTGAAAGAGAGTATTCCAGTCAACATTGTCAAAAGCTTTCTCTAAGTCTACAAATGCTAGAAACGTAGGTTTGCTTTTTCCTTAATCTTTCTTCTAAGATAAGTCGTAAGGTCAGTATTGCCTCACGTGTTCCGACATTTCTACGGAATCCAAACTGATCTTCTACGAGGTCGGCATCTACCCGTTTTTCCATTCGTCTGTAAAGAATTCGCGTTAGTATTTTGCAGCTGTGACTTATTAAACTGATAGTTCGGTAATTTTCACATCTGTCAACACCTGCTTTCTTTCGGATTGGAATTATTATATTCTTCTTGAAGTCTGAGGGTATTTCGCCTGTCTCGTACATCTTGCTCACCAGATGGTAGAGTTTTGTCAGGACTGGCTATCCCAAGGCCGTCAGTAGTTGTAATGGAATGTTGTCTACTCCCCGGGGCCCTGTTTCGACTCAGGTCTTTCAGTGCTCTGTCAAACTCTTCACGCAGTATCGTATCTCCCATTTCATCTTCATCTACATCCTCTTCCATTTCCATAATATTGTCCTCAAGTACATCGCCCTTGTATAGACCCTCTATATACTCCTTCCACCTCTGCTTTCTCTTCTTTGCTTAGAACTGGCTTTCCATCTGAGCTCTTGATATTCATACAAGTGGCTCTCTTTTCTCCAAAGGTCACTTTAATTTTCCTGTAGGCAGTATCTATCTTACCCCTACTGAGATAAGCCTCTACATCCTTACATTTGTCCTCTAGCCATCCCTGCTTAGCCATTTTGCACTTCCTGTCGAACTCATTTTTGAGCCGTTTGTATTTCTTTTTGCCTACTTCATTAACTGCATTTTTATATTTTCTCCATTCATCAATTAAATTCAATATTTCTTCTGTTACCCAAGGATTTCTACTATCCCTCGCCTTTTTACCTACTTGATCCTCTGCTGCCTTCACTACTTCATCCCTCAGAGCTACCCATTCTTCTTCTACTGTATTTCTTTCCCCCATTCCTGTCAATTGTTCCCTTATGCTCTCTCTGAAACTCTGTACAACCTCTGGTTCTTTCAGTTTATCCATGTCCCATCTCCTTAAATTCCCACCTTTTTGCAATTTATTCAGTTTTAATCTACAGTTCATAACCAATAGATTGTGGTCAGAGTCCACATCTGCCCCTGGAAATATCTTACAATTTAAAACCTGGTTCCTAAATCTCTGTCTTACCATTATATAATCTATCTGATACCTTTTAGTATCTCCAGGATTCTTCCATGTATGATTCTTGAACCAAGTGTTAGCTATGATTAAGTTATGCTCTGTGCAAAATTCTACCAGACAGCTTCCTCTTTCATTTCTTACCCCCAGTCCATATTCACCTATTATGTTTCCTTCTCTCCCTTTTCCTACTCTCGAATTCCAGTCACCCATGACTATTAAATTTTCGTCTCCCTTCACTACCTGAATAATTTCTTTTATCTCATCATACATTTCATCGATTTCTTCATCATCTGCAGAGCTAGTTGGCATATAAACTTGTACTACTGTAGTAGGCATGAGCTTCGTATCTATCTTAGCCACAATAATACGTTCACTATTATGTTTGTAGTAGCTTACCCGCACTTCTATTTTTTTATTTATTATTAAACCTACTCCTGCATTACCCCTATTTGATTTCGTATTTATAACCCTGTATTCACTTGACCAGAAGTCTTGTTCCTCCTGCCACCGAACTTCACTAATTCCCACTATATCTAACTTTAGCCTATCCATTTCCCTTTTTAAATTTTCTAACCTACCTGCCCGATTGAGGGATCTGACATTCCACGCTCCGATCCATAGAACGCCAGTTTTCTTTCTCCTGATAACGGCGTCCTCCTGAGTAGTCCCCGCCCGGAGATCCGAATGGGGGACTATTTTACCTCTGGAATATTTTACCCAAGAGGACGCCATCATCATTTAACTATACAGTAAAGCTGCATGCCCTCGGGAAAAATTACGGTTGTAGTTTCCCTTTGCCTTCAGCCGTTCGCAGTACCATCACAGCAAGGCCGTTTTGGTTAGTGTTACAATTCCAGATCAGCCAATCATCCAGACTGTTGCCCCTGCAACTACTGAAAAGGCCGCTGCCCCTCTTCAGGAACCACACGTTTATCTGGCCTCTCAACAGATACCCCTCCGTTGTGGTTGCACCTACCGTACGGCTATCTGTATCGTTGAGGCACCCAAGCCTCCCCACCAACGGCAAGGTCCATGGCTCATGGGGGTAGGACAGAAACTATAGAAACCGAAAATGTTTTCATCTTTCAACCCATCACCCAAAATTTGATGTGATAGGAGTGGCAACCTTTTACCATATATTAAGAGGACCCAACTAAAGAATTTGGTTCTAGATAGAAACTTTATCTTTAAGTATTTCGAAATAAACCTTAATTTTTCCGTACCACGCATGGAAGTGTACTGATGTCTAATGTGAGTCCTGCTAGCAATTAGCGTTAAGGAATGAAATTTATGTATTGAAACAAGATGTATTCATCGTCAACTCAAACAGACACTGTTTCTAAAATTCCCTACACAAAAATGTTGATTGTGATCGTTAGAATAGCTATGACTTTTCAGACTTCATTAGTGAATCTTTTACAATTTGCAAGAGACATTTAGTCGACTTTGTGTCGTTTCCAGGGAACACCACGAGGAGGTAGTTTCTCTTCGTCCCGCACTATATTTATTTACGAAATTTACAAGATGATTATTTATTTACAATTTTTACAATAGGGCTATCGGCGTGAACTGATCCTCTTTTAAATATTTGCAAGTGTTGCTGTAGCTTCAGCCATTTCCTTTTCATTGTAATTTCTGTACATAAGCCACGCAAGTAAGAAATCATTTTGTATTGCCGTCAACTTGGAGTCTTGTAAGGGTTTTAGAAACTATCTCATCTGTCTTAATTGCGGACTTCTTTCTTCTTTTCCCACCTAGATTTAAAACTAGTCGGTGCCCATGATATTCTGCATCTTATCTGAGAATTTTTACTAAGGAGTAAAATTTTGGATGAGCCTTCAAAATTAATGTATTTATCCTCCGATTCCATCCTTCTGAAACATTGTTGGGGCGGTGACGCCTTCCTGCGCAGTTCCATATATCTCTTGGCATGTCTTCATTATACAGCCATTGTTCAACAAAATAGTCGTAAAAATCCTGCAGTTTTTCATTATGTGGCGTGATCTCCTGAATGCATAGCCACTCATCATCTAACATGTGCAGGGGAATGTGAGCCAAAGCGGAACACAATCTTATGTGAAAACGAATTTGTTCGTTTTCCTTGTAGGCAGCAACAAGGCCGCAATTCTGCACTTGCCTCCACAAGCACTGATTGAAATGGTAGTTGCAGCCATTAATCTCTGCATCAGGAAACAAATGTGTTACTGATTGGATGATTGCAGCTTCAAAATCTATCATGATAGCTGTAGCATTCCATTCAGGTACGTTGCTCTCAACAGCTGTGAAAAAGCGATCGTACGTTTCTCGCTTTTTATTGGGTAGCAAGGCGTACACGGTTGGAACGGTGTTTGTTTCCCCCTCAGAACTAGAAATATCGGCATGAACAATAAATAACTGTCCAAACTGCTTGCTGGAGCTTTTGAACGTTCCATCGACAAAAAACGAATTGCAGTCTGTTAAACAGGATTTTCCCCTTTCGTTGGCGAACGCCAATAACCTATCATTTGGTCCTCAGTCGACATCTGCAAGTAAAAATTTGCTCCCGTCATTCATTAGCAAATGATGTTCTTGCAGAAATATTCCTGCAGTATCGGTCGGATCTTGTGTAGATCCCATGCTTTTTGCCTGATGCGTTGCAGCGATCGTTTTGCACTCCTGTGTGACGGCAGTGGTGTGACGATGCAGCACTGAACTGCGGTGCGCTACCTGTTTGGTGTCCCTGTAGATCGCCCGCTACCTGTTCGGCCGGGTCTCCTCACAAATGTCGCTCCTCAAAACTGTCGCACCCAACGAGTTAAAATTTCATAGAGTGGCTATAGGTCCGCCATGTTTGAAGCAAATTGAAGTTCTGGCCGCCATGTTTTCTTTAGTCAAGGCATTCGTCTGCTGTGACCCGCCCCCTTGTAACTGCGTTTGACTTACTTGAAATAGCCCATACTAGCTTTATTTTTTCTAAAACAAGCAATAGACAGCAGTGATTTCAGTGTACACTGACAGCAAAAAGGGATGTTTTTGTCGAAATATGGCTAAACTTTTCTATGTAGATAACACTACAAGACAACTCAAATAAGTCTGTCCATCCACGATAACGTTACTGGTTACCCATAAATTAATGCAATTAGAGCAGGTACCACCAGAATATTACGGCGAAACTTCTAAACATGCTGTGGTTAACTATTAGAAACAGTAACGGGTGCAGAAATGCGATATTTTTGTCGCTATTTCAAAGTAATCAGTCAAAGCCTCAAAAACCAGTGCACTGTGAACGAGAATTTATTTGAAATATGTGTTACAAGTAGTTAACACAAGCATAGTAATTCAATAACAAAGTCGAAGCGTTCTTGGGTGGGGTAATTTCACAAATTTTCGTAAGTAGCTGTATGCCTTGGCAGAATAAAAGTGTAGGGTCAGGGCAAATTTCCTTATTTGCTGAGAATAATGGCATACTTTAGCACTGCACTGAAGTTCCAATAGCTCCTTCAACAAACCAACTACATGTTCACTGTTTAACATATCAGCAACTGAACTACATAGCCTTCTTCTCAAACCAGCATCTAAAGTCTGTAACTGCACTATTCTTCTTTTGTGTCGTACACTAAGTTGCTTCATTTGCTTTATCCGCTTCTTTAGTCGCACATTCTCTGCTTGTACTCTGTTATATTGTGTTTTCAACTTCTTAGGGCTTGGTAGACAGTAATTGTGGTCAGCAGAAACAGATGTGGGTCCGACAGGCACTGAAAGAATGTAGTTACATCATAAGTTTATAACAGAGTTACACCATAAGATTATAATAGAAAGTATGTAATTCAAAGTAATAAGAACACGGAGTAAAATTAAATTATTGACTTACTTTGTGCTAATGATGTCACTGTAATAGCACTATCTTGCAAATTGTCGAAAGATCACTTTCTGGGTTGTGGTCGTAATACTTTATCTTGCTTTTGTAAATGTGGTGGAAAGTTAAAGATAGTAGGTACTGGTTTTGACAAAAGGCGCCTCTGGACATTTGTGTGGTACATATATTTCTCTTCAAAATGAGCTGAACAGAGGTAACTGGCTGTAGTAGGAAACCAGTTTTCTCGCTTCATATTTATAACCCATCTTTTTGTAATTTCCTTATCTTTTAAAGGAAATCTGTAATCAACGATAAATAAATTACTTCCTGCATTTGTCTTAAGCATAATTACAGTTCCAATGCAAATGACACTTTAATAAACATTAAAAAACGTGTGTCGTATTTCGGTACTAATATACTTACTTATAATATGAAATATTTGTTGTTTTATCGCTGCGATTTGTGCAGTTGAACGCTGAACACACTGCAGGCATGTTGACTTTATATTTTGTAACAAAAAAGTCAACTAGAAAAGTTAAATATTGCAGTAATATCACAACAGCTGACACACTTCCAACACAAATAACAGTAACGGTTTCCTAATGTTTTGACTAAGGAGAACATGGCGGCCGAGTTAGCGTTGGTTGCCGCTAGGAGCGCTGTAACTAGTATCTCAGCCACTCTATGAAATTTTAACTTGTTGGTCGCACCTCACAAGTGTCGCAACCCCGACCGAATCATCAGTGCTGTAATGGAGGCTATTGTGGGAGGGAGCTGGCGGGTGGGAGGGGCGGGGGGTTGTAGAGGTAGGCCAAGGATTGAATGCAGCGAGCAGTTTTACAGTTTGAGTGCCTTCGGGTTGCGGTAGCGATGCAGAAATGGAGAGAACAGGGCGGCACAGTGCGGCCAGCCTCCGGACTGACTGTAGCGACAGCAGGTGTAGGTGAAGGTGAAGGAGAATGGAGCGGGGACGGGCGATCGCACTCGCACCCCGCACCTCAGTCGCTCTGGGCAACACGTGTCGTCACACACTTAACGCCGTCCCGGCACTCGTACTGAGTGTTGCAGGAAACCGGTCAACTACAGCAACCGCGTGACGGAAACCCGTTCTGCCCGAAACCTACTTCTTCGCCACCTCCGCAAATCTACAGATTGATATACCAGTAGAAATTCTTCCAATCCATATGTGGCGTACAGCAAACCAGCGCTTAACAGTATTGGTTAAAAACAGTCTTGGTTGCAATTTTAGTTTTTTTTTTTGTTTTTCAACGCCGCGTTTCGCCTTATTTAGGCATCTTCAGGTTATCTACATAGAAAACAGAGAACAAATACGTCTATTTAAGAATCGCGATCGCGTTGTGCAGACTTGGATAGTCTATAGGCATGTTTAAAGAGATCACTTATTGAAAGAACCAAGTACGTTGTCCTCGATGGTGAGTGTTCATCGGAGGTGAGGGTATCATCTGGAGTGCCCCAGGGAAGTGTGGTAGGTCCGCTGTTGTTTTCTATCTACATAAATGATCTTTTGGATAGGGTGGATAGCAATGTGCGGCTGTTTGCTGATGATGCTGTGGTGTACGGGAAGGTGTCGTCGTTGAACCCAGTTCCCTCTGAGCAGCCATAGCGTACGGATCTCCGTGCCGGCACGTTCACAGGAGCTCAGTCCGTCAGTTCACCTGATGATGGCGACATGTTTGATCGCCGAAATATTGTGCCCGTTGGACACTATAGACGGGCAGCATACCCGTGGATATTTTGATTATCAAATACGCCGGGAGAAACTCAAGAATCACAGTATCTTGATAGGTTTGTGGAGGTATGTGGCATTAGAAGTCTATGCATAAGTCATGTAATTTACATTAATAATGGGTCGCTGATTTGCGCTCGTCTTGATGTCGCTGATTGCGACCCAGATGGGTTCCATACGATTTACACCAGACGATTTTGGTCGCCGTGACATCAACGTGATTTCACATTTATGCTACTCAAACCACTGTAGCACGGTTATGCCTCCGAGACACGGACAATTATACTATTGAAAAATGACATCGCCGGGGAAGACATCAAGCGTGAAAAGATGCAGGTGGTTCGCAGCTGTAAGCGTGTCTTCGATTACTATCACAGGTCCCATGCAAGCGCAGGAGAATGTATCCCATAGCGTAATACTGCTCCCACCAGATTGCGCCCGTGGCGCGTTGCACGTCTCGAGTCGCCGTTCACCGCGATGACGGCGTTTGTGGAGGCGACCTTCGACCCAGTGTAGCAAAAATGTTATTCACCCGAACAGCCGACATCTTTCCATTGATCGACGGTCGAATCCCGATCGTCCCGTGCCCGCTGCACTCGTAATTAATGATGTCGATGGGTCAGCATGTTAACATTTAGGGGTGGTGTGGTTCAAATGGCTCTGAGCACTATGGGACTTAACATCTGAGGTCATCAGTCCCCTAGAACTTAGAACTACTTAAACCTAACTAGCCTAAGGACAGCACACACATCCATGCCCGAGGCAGGATTCGAACCTGCGACCGTAGCAATCGCGCTGTTCCAAACTGAAGCGCCTAGAACCGCTCGGCCACCGCGGCCGGCAGGGGTATTGCGCTGCCGACCTCCAACAATATTCACTGAACGGTGTCCTTGTACGTGCACCAGTATTGTGCTCTTTCGGCAGAGAAGCCACAGGTGAACATCTATCCTACTTTGCATAGCAGGTAAGCCTTCGAACCCCACGTTCAGTGAAGAGTCAAGGACGTCCAACCATTTAGCGCCTAGTGGTAGTTTTACTGTCGTTCCACCTCTTTCCGTAGATGCTCACGACGGTAGCACGTCAACATTCGACCAGCTTCATCGTTTTCGAGCCACTCGTTCAGAGACACTGCGCAAGAATAATCTCTAATCTCAGTGGATTTCCCTATCTGCAGCCTATTTCTAGCTAGGATCATTCCCTGACCATGTCTGCTCAGCTTACACACTTTTGTTACCATGTCAAGTGCCACCAGAAGGCATCCAACGCTTCAAAGACATGGTGAGTCGATGTCAGTCAAGGATGCATTAACGCGACAAAGAAGCTATTATCAACATCTCCCTGAGTTTGAACAAGGTCGTGTAATAGAGAAGCTGGCTACTCCTTCTGCGATATTGCAGAAAGACTTGGCGAGAACATAGCCACTGGCAGAAGTGTTACAGGAATGTATGGACACAAGAAAACCGGGCACCGGACGGCCACTACTGAAAGAGAAAAAAAAAATGTGTGTGAAATATTACGGGACAGTCCCTAAGCTTACACACTACTTAAACTAAAGTATCCTAAGGACAAACACACACACCCATGCCCGAGGGAGGACTCGAACCTCCGCCGGGACCAGCCGCTCAGTCCATGACTGCAGCGCCCTAGACCGCTCGGCTAATACCGCGCGGCTACTGAAAGAGAAGACCATTGTGTTTCGCATGTGGCTCTTCCGCATCAGACTGCATCTGCAGCAGCAATTTGAGCTGTAGTTGGCACCACAATGACACTATGAGCTGTTACATTTCGGTTACTTCGAGGAAAGGTCCCAACCAGACCCCAAACCACAATCATTTGCGACTTCAGTGGTGTCAAGCGAGAGCTCACTGGATGGCAGGGTGGAGGTCTGTTTCTGATGAAAGCTGTTCCTGTCTCGCTGCCAGTGATGGCCGTGTGTTAGTTAGGACCAGGTCATTTGAGGGCCTGCAAACAACCTGCCTAGACACATTGGACCTACATCTGGCGCTATGGTCTGGGGTACGATTACGTATGACAGCAGGAGCACTCTCGTGACAATCGCTAGCAGCCTGACTGCATATTAGTACGTCAGTCTAGTGATTCGACTTGCTGTGCTGCCATTTATGAACAAGGATGATTTCCAACAGGATAACACTAGCCCACACACCGCTGTTGTAACGCAATATGATGTCGACATGTTGCCTTGGCCTCCTCGATCACCAGATATATCTGCAATCGAGCACATGTGAAGCATCATAGGACGACAACCCCTGCATCATTCACAAACAGCGGGATGCACTGCAGTCTATATGAGTTGAACTAAAGAAATTTCCCTCTTGAAGGTAAAGGAAGATTAAATAATTTTGATTATGGGATCGAAGGAAAGCTTGGTTTAATGTCATAAGGATGAAGCAAAACATTTGTCATTTAAACTACAGGAGGATTCGGATCTTTTGTGTCAGTTGTAAGTTCAATATGTTAAGATGAAACTGTTTTACAGAATAGAGGAGACCACAATTTTGCCATTCACGAGAAATGAATCCAGAATAACCACCATAGGCGAAATAACTGATTTGGAAGCGAAAGGTAACTTAAAGAAGGAACGAAATTGGAGCAAATTGGGTAAGAAAATGTAGTATAACCTGTACGATGAAAATATTTTTACCCTTCTCAGAGTCATCTGTGTGATTAATTCTTGTGATAACGTAATTTTAGATGAAATTGTCTTACTGTTTTATGTATAAACATATGAGTATGATAAATGTATAATTGCGAGTCTCTTATCAGGTGTGTGAACTGCTATAAATGTTTTGGAGTCTAAATAACCATTGTTCTTTTTACTGTGTATGTTTAAGGAAAGTTTCTCCATATTTATCATGTGACAAGATATATGCTGCGAGCATCAAGAAGAGGACGAATTAGAACAATGTTGTAGTGGTATAAACACTGTATTGAAGTAGCATTGAGGAAGCTTGTTGGATTAACTAGTAGTGGATTGAAGTAAAATTTTGAGCAATTCATGTTTATGGGTAGTTAGTTTGTAGAATAGATAATAGGTGTGCATGTGCATGTGTAAATAACATGTGAACCCTATGCTGTCCTGACCTATACTTGCACATGGCATAATCCTATTCATTTTAGTGAATTAATAAGTAGCGTTTGATTTATTAAAATGCAAGTGAATTGTTTAAATTAGAAGCATACCACATTAGTGATGTGGATTTAGATATTATATTGTCAGTTCATTTAATTTTTATTTTTAAACTGTCAAGTCATTTCACTTTTATTTTTTTTATATTGCCAAGTCATTTAACTTTAATTTTTATATTGTCGATTCATGTAACTTTTTTATTAATGAAAATTAAGTTTCACTTTTACTCTTAAAAATTGTGGCATTATGTATGATATTTTGTAATCACATAACTATGATGAACAATTTCTGTCAATGCAGTTGAGAACGTGAAAGCGAACCGGCTAAACTCTTACGAGACAGCGGGAGCAGCGAGGAGGAGGACTAGTTGTAAACAGGTGGGTTTCCCAGCAGGACACACTGTTAGCCGGGCCACTTCGGGAGCGCGGCCGACAACAAAAGAAGGGTACGCGGCAAACACTTTCCCTTGCACCCAGAGCTAACGGGCGGCAACACCAGTGCGACCCTTCGTGGAGGTGATGACCTGAGATGGCCGAACAGTCTACCGCGCGGAAATCCATCTGCTGGCAACGCACCACACGCACGCGACCGTGACAAGACGGCCGCAGTGAAACGACAGAAGACAGGGGATAAAGAGGCGTGGAGCCTTTTGACAGGTACTGTCTAGAGAAACTTGCAGACGTCAACGACGCCTATCAACATTTCCTGCCGGAAGCCCATTGTCAGGCGACAGTAAATCATGGTTCGGTGTTCTCTGGTTGCTAAGGGTGGCACAAAGAAGAGCGACTAAGTGTCATCCTTGCCCAGGAATATCAAACTGACGAGCCAGTTTAGGATAACACAAGAATTTAACAACACAAAGAGCGTGGAGCCTTTTGACATGTATTGTCCAGAGAAACTGGCAGACTTCAACGACGCCTATCAACATTGCCTGGCAGATGCCCACTGTCAAGCGACAGTAAATCATGGTTCGATGTCTCTGGTAGCAAAGGGTGGCACAAGAAAGAGGCATTAAGTGTCATCCTTGCCCAGGAATATCAACTTGGCGAGTCAAACGAGGATACCGCACAAATTTGACAACACAAACATGGAAACAAATCGAGATGTACGTGACACGGGCCACTAAGAGAAGCTTCATGAGAGGGAAGAGACGGTGGTATTGCACGCAACAGATGGACAAAAATCCCCACTCCCTACTGACAGCTGCGGCGACGAGTCCCCGCCGCCCCCGCTCCCCCCCCCCCCCCCCCACCCCCCCCCGCCCGTTATATTGTGCCTCGCAACAGTGCAACTACTGAGTGTGCTAGTGAACAGTGATTATATGGTTCTTCAGCCAATGCTTATATGTGTGTTTCTTTCAGAGAAACCTTGACTCGTGTATTTTGCAGGGGTCCAATTTATTGGTGTTTTTTTTATTAGTCTGGCTCGTGTATTTTGCAGGTGTTCTATTTATTGTTTTTTTAGACATTGACTCTTGTATTTTGCAGGTGTCTTATTTATTGTTTTTTTTTTAGAAGTTGACTACTGTACTTTCAGAGCTGTTTTATTTCTCAGTGTTTGTTTTTGTGTGATGTATTAGATTTGTGACATTTTGTGTCATAAATTCATTCCTGTGACATTGCTTCGTTTATCAGTCAGATAGCTATTCATTCTCATTGGACTGTGATCGATTAGCCTTTGCATGGGGCATATTTATAGTGAGGAATCCCATAAGGGTAACAATCACATAATTAATTGTAGTTTCACTATAATGACACAGAGATCATTGTTTGCTAACTAACTGAAATATGGTAGAGTGATTAAATTAGTGCCACAAAGTTATTTTAATTCTACAAATTCTTAGTTTTATAAGATATAGAATTTTTTTGTGATAACCACTTTGTAAAACATGTTTTTTTCTTCTCGTATTATCTTCTTTTTTTTAAGGTTTGTGTATTGTAAAGTTCTGCTTTAGAATACTGATGTTTTTTTCAAATTTTACTTCTTAATAAACAGTCATAAATTTTCCTGTGATCAGTTAGCTCTTGCAATGAACAAATACTGGTGAACTCCATAAGGGTAACAACCAGAAATTGTTTTCATATTAATGACACAGGGATCATTGTTTTTACTTGCTGACCGAATTTGGTCTACACTATCTTTTAAATAGGTGTCACAGATTGTTTTCTTTTTTTCTGTTTTAAATTGGTAGAGTCTAAACATGTGTTGAAATTATTTTGTTTTAGCAAATAGCTGGTGACCTTTTACGTTTTCTTCACATTTTTGGTTTAAGTTGGGTGTGAGAAGCCTGCTTGGGAATGTCCTAGCATGGCCAGAAAATTCCCTGCACAGTCTTTTCCCGGAGCGTTGCGGTTATGAAAGGTCTCTGTTGGATTCCTTTCATGTTAATTTCTTAAAACTGTTGTCATTTGCGGCATACATTCCACTTCTAAATTTACTGTGGTTTTTCTATCTGGGAGGAGGCTGAGCGTTGGAACGTGTTACTTTTACACATAAACAAGAATGATCGGTCACACTACTACACTTTAAAACACAGTTTATATGTAATTCATGTCACACAGTCTCATACGGAACCTACATCTGCTTTCTTTTATATACCGTATATGATAAGATACTGTCATCCCCCTTCCCTTCTGTGTGATAGGATGCATGCTCGATGGTAGCAGACAAGCCTGTCTGCTAGAGAACAGTAGGACCAATGTCGGAACAGGTAGCTACGGTTTCGAAAAGCAAAGAGGTTCCTATTCTTAGTATGGTCCTATCCGTCCCTTGTCATGTTGGAATAGGAAGCTGCCTCTCTGGTCACTTCCGTTTTGTATCTGTGAAGCACCCTCGGTAGGGACCAACGGCAGGCTGTCCGCGGCGAGCGTCTGAAGTGGTAAGATCTCTGGCTAAGCGCATCTCTGCTAAGTCCATAGGACAATGGATTTCTTAAGTTCAGCCTAACTGAAAATTTAATCACCTTTATTTCAGGTTTAGATCTAAAATATCTAATGTTATCTTAAATTGCAACACAGTGTAATATTTTCCAGTAGTTGCTTTGTCACTACTTTGTGAGTAAAGTGGAACTAGGTGTTGAGGATCCGTAACTCTAACTAAGATCATCAGTCTTAAATGCGAATGTGCGTGAGATTATAACATCTCGTCCAGACAATATTTTTCAATATAGCAACTTTTTCTTTATGTTTAACCCACGTGGGATGTACTTTGTGAGACCAGTGCCACATTGACCCTATCATGTTAATAGTAAGATGGTAGAAACCAGTTCGAGGTTTTTCTTTTGTAAATTGCGTTTCTATGTAATTTATTTTAATTATCAAAATTATTGTGGAGTTACACTCTTTGTGTAAACCAAGTTGACCACGTGAAGCATGTGGTGTAATCATCGAAGTAGCCCTCAGCTATTCTTTTTTGGGAAGATTTCACAGAGAGTTAGTATGAATTTAATATACCAGTGTGTGGTAATTTCATGATGGACAGGATTGCGCTACGAACGTGACTTCTTTGGGTGAAAATTGAATCGGTTGGTTGTGATTAATTTCCTCTTGCATATGTTTCAACGTTCTTCGTGTATTATTTTATGAATGCAGGGTTGTGTGCAGTCTCCCAGTCTTGGCTCCATATATATATATATATATATATCACCGGTTGTCGGAAGATGACTATTAAAAGATTATAATCAATGTTAGTCTGGTTGGGAATTTGGTAAGCTAGACTGGATACCTGGTGAAACAGTTGCTCAGTAATGCAAGGTTAACTTCCCCAGATAGCTCACAGCGTTTAACCCGCTTTTATTGTCTTGAATATCAGCACCGCTTTCAGATCAAATTAATGCATCAACATTACAAAATACTTAAACCTAACTAACGTAAGGACATCACACACATCCATACCCGAGGCAGGATTCGAACCTGTGACCGTAGCGGTCGCGCGGTTGCAGACTGAAGCGCCTCGAACCGCTCGGCCACACCGGCCGGGACTCGTGTGATTACACACTTTATTAAAGTACTAGGATTTCACATTTTCAAATGCTTATCTCGCGCTTAGATTAACCTGTAGTCTTGCAACGTTAATCACTTAAATATGTTACCTGGACAAATGCATCCCGAAATTTCGTTAGTCTACACTTCTTATTTATTTTTTGGTGGTGCGATTTTTTCCGTCAGTGTATGTACGTACAATATTTGCAAACTCAAGTCTATCAAGAGGACAACCACATCTGGAAGAAATTCTTCAAGTTCCACAATCTGGTTTTGCACTGAAACGCCAAACAAACTGGGATACGTAAAAAGGTAGAATACGGCGCCGCGGTCGTCAGCGCCTATATAAGACATCAAGTGTCTGGCGCAGTTGTTAGATCGGTTACTGCTGCTACAATGCCATGTTATCAAGATTTAAATTAGTTTGAACGTGGTGTTGCAATCAGCGCACGAGCGATGGAGGACAGCATCTCCGAAGTAGCGATGAAGTGGGGAATTTCCTGTACCACCATTTCATGAGTGGACCGTCAATAACAGGAATTAGGTAAAACATTAAATCTCCGACATTGCTGCGACCGGAAAAAGATCCTGCAAGAACGGGACCTACGACGACTGAAGAGAATCGTTCAACGTGACCGAAGTGCAACCCTTCCGCAAATTGCTGCAGATTTCGATGCTGGACTATCAACAAGTGTCAGCGTGTGAACCATTCAACGAAACATCATCGACATGGGCTTTCGGTGCCGCATTCCCAATCGTGTACCATTGATGACTGCACAATACAAAGCTCTAAGCCTCACCTGGGCCCATCAGCACCGCCATTGGGCTGTTGATATCTGGGAACATGTTGCCTGGTCAGACGAGTCTCGTTTTAAATTGTATCGAGCGAGTAAACGTGTACGGGTATGGAGACCATCTCATGAATCAATGTACCCTGCAAGTTAGCAGTGGACTACTCAAGTTGGTGGAGGCTCTGTAATGGTGTGGGGCGCTTGCAGTTGGAGTGATATGGACCGCTCATATGTCTAGATAGGACTCTGACAGGTGACACGTACATAAGGATCCTGTCTGATCACCTGCATCCGTTCATGTCCATTGTGCATTCACACGGACTTGGGCAATTCCGGCAAGACAATGCGACACCCCACACGTCCAGAATTGGTACAGAGTGGCTCCAGGAACACTCTTTGAGTTTAATCACTTCCGCTGACATGAACATTATTGAGCATATTTGGAATGCCTTGCAACGTGTTGTCGAGAAGAGATCTCCACCCCTCGTAGGGATTTATGGACAGCCCAGGAGGATTCATGGTGTACTTCCCTCCAGCACTGCTTCAGACATTAGTCGAGTCCATGCCACGTCGTGTTGCGGCGCTTCTTCGTGTTCGCGTTGGCCCTACATGATATTAGGCAAGTGTACCAGTTTCTTTCGCTTTACAGTGTAGAAGAAACAGATAAACACTAGATATGATGTCCACTTTGGTTTTTACTGACTCTGAGAAAGCTTTGATATAATTTACAGAAATACCTGTGTGTGAAAATGGAATAATTTTGTACCCCGAAAAAAGTTAATACAAATTGTAAAAATACGGACCTACTTTAGAGTGAAGGTATAAAGCAGTCTATCACAAATATTCTTTGCTACTTCTGGAGTCAAATAACGTATGTTACGTCTCCCCCAATTCTCTACCTTGTTATGGAGCAGATCATCAGGAAAATAAATTGATCATCCATTGGAACAAAACTAGAACATAGGATTATCATCCATACGTAGATAATACAATGCTACTAGAAGAAAAATCACTCATTCACTCATCACAGTATTACACAATATCTTACTTGGAACAGCTTTGAAAAAGTAGTATCGATGAAATCAAGTACTTCGTTGTACTACGGCAAACTAACGCGGAATATTCATTAAAAATTATTCAAGAAACACTGAAAAAGTAATTGAGTTCACTTATCTGTGAATGATGTTATCTGCAAATCGTTCAAATGGCTCTAAGCTCTATGGGACTTAACATCTGAGATCATCAGTCCCTTAGAACTTAGAACTGCTTAAGCCTAACTAACCTAAGGACATCACACACATCCATGCCCGAGGCAGGATTCGAACCTGCGACCGTAGCAGCAGCGCGGCTCCGGGCTGAAGCGCCTAGAACCGCTCGGCCACAGCGGCCGGCTGTTATCTACAGACATCAACGTCAAAGAATAAATAATGGTAGAATACAAACAACATATAGTCGTTATTTTCCACTGCTATGTGTAATGAAAATAGATTCAAAGGCGTGCGAATGAAAACGGCTTGGCACACCTGTTCTAACGTATAGTTGTAGAACGTAAACATTCACTAATGTAGAAGAGATGAAACCCAAAATCATTGAAAGGAAAGTTCTGGGAAAGAGATCAGGAGGAATCCAAGTCAAACCACAGAAGAATGGAAGAAAACAGAAAACTCAGAAGTGTATGATTTATATGGAGAGCCAGATATGACGTGGAAACTTAAAATAAGAATACTTAGTGGGAGTGGGAACGAAATTGGAGCTGCAGATGAAAGAAAAATGCGCCAGATGTGTACAGAAGACTTTGAACCACGAAGAATTCTCGGACGACCAAGACTACATTATTGTGACATCAAAGAAGATACGAAAATCTTACCTGTGACGAACTGAAACATGCCAAGACAGAGCTACCTGGTAAAATGTTATGAGATCAGCAGCTTGGATCTATCAAAGATTGTGTACTTTGTTAACATTAATAATAATAAGAATAAAATGTCGTATATGCACCATATTCGCTCGAAGTCTGGGTGTAAAATAGGCTTCCATGTAACCCCCCTACCTCTGCCGCACCCGCTGCCATGTGGAGGACTGCTACAGATGTCTGCGTTATAAAGTATTTTTTTCAGAGAGCAAGTCATATCTCTTCAATGTTTGGCTAAAGTTGTCCCAAGCCTTGCAGAGGTATTCGTATTCGCCACTCCCACACCCCAAAAAATTATATTTTGAGTGTCTTACCCAAGAGTTAAGCTTATAATGCAGATACTTTCCCACCTCATCACGCCTAGGAATAGAGCTGGTAGGAATATCTTACGCTCATGGTATTTCAGTCCTGTTTTACTGAGTCATACCTGTGGCAAGTATGGTTGAAAATACTACACGCTTTCTACGGTATGTAAAGGAAAACACACAAACATACATTTTTATAACTACAGAGGTACACAAAATGTTGCTAAATAAACTTGTAAAATAGTGGGGTAAATAGAAAAATTAGAGAAGTTCGGATGAAATATTGTCGTGCTATTCTTTTCATTTAGCATCGCTCTCTATTAGGAACCCTTCCTGAGATTTTGTTTGCCCATGTTTCCCAACCTGCGTATTCAATGGCTGCCTTCGACATATCGCTGTGATTTTTCCGCCCTACTTGTTCAAGCAGCTTAGAGCACTGCCAGCAGGGGTGTGGAGGCCGCCGCTACAGTGGCTTCTTTGGTGGACACGCTTTACTTTTCGCGGTTCCTTTTTTTTCCGCGGCGGCAGAACGCGCGCGCCCACCGCGACATATTACTCTCACTTTTTGGAGAGGCGCGCGGTCGCGTGGGCGGCAGGGCGTGGCCGCCGGCGGTGGGGGTGGCGGCGGGGGCGGCGGTGGGGGCAGGCAGAGAGGAGGGCGGCTGTATTGATGTTTTCAGATGTTCGCTGTTATTGCATTATTTATGACGTCGTAGGCCGCGGCCAAAAATAAAAGCGAAAAGGATAGAGGTCGCCACGGGGTCGCAGCACCCGGCGACAATTAGGCGTGGGCGGAGGGGGCGGCCGGGGCGCCGAAGTACTTGCCGCTGTTGTACGCTGCCTGGCAGGTGTCAACTTAACAAGCCTCGATCCCTGGAGAAAAAACAAAAAAAGGTGGCGAGCTGCAACTGCCGCGCTGTCCACAAATCGGTACAGATTTAGGAGGCATCTCCCGTGCGAAACTCAGCTCGTCCTTTTCTTGCGGCATATCCTGCGAACTATTGATGAGAGGCACCAAAAAAAAAAAATGGTTCAAATGGCTCTGAGCACTATGGGACTCAACTTCTGAGGTCATCAGTCCCCTAGAACTTGGAACTACTCAAACCTAACTAACCTAAGGACATCACACACATCCATGCCCGCGGCAGGATTCGAACCTGCGACCGTAGTGGTCGCTCGGTTCCAGACTGTAGCGCTCAGAACCGCACGGCCACTCCGGCCGGCTGAGAGGCAACAAGCAGATTCCATAATCTTTGTTTCCAGAAAGCGTCGAACTGTGTACCGCACAGCAGACTGTAAGTAAAGGTCGAAGAATACGATATGGGTCTCAGATTTGTGCAAGCGGAGTAGAGACCAATGAGGAATCGTTGCTAGCGCCGATACGGGCCGCGGATGGGTAAATAGACTATCATAAGGGTTTTGCAAAGAAGGGCCTGTGGAGCTGGGAAGCTGTTCGCGTTCTACCGCCGTGAGCGCCTGTGGAATGTGGCTGAGTAGGCTCATCACAGAAGGCGTTCTGTCCGCCCTGTAAAACAGGGTACGCGGCGACCTGTGGCAGATCTCACGTCACAATACAGTGCTGCTGCGGGAACAAGTGTTCCGGAGCACACTGTTCAGAGCACGTTGTTGGACGTGAGCCTTCCCACAAGACGACACGAACCTGTCCCCATGCTGTCCCAATGACGTCCTGAATTACGACTACAGTGGGAACTGATTGAACAGGACTGTGTCGTGAATCAATGCCAATGCATCGCTTTGTCGAACGAATTGCGTTTCCTTCTACACCGGATCAACGTCGGGGACCGAATACGTAGGCACCCGGGCGAACGCACCACACCACTGACGTTGATCGGTGGGGACAGCACTCTATTACTGGTATAAGTGATATTCGTGCGGGCTCTCGTGGGAGACGTGCTACTGTAGTAATCGCAGACGACTGTGGACTATGTGAACACTACTGCGAGCCTCCTGCAGTAGCCAAAGATTGCCCACAAGGATAAATCTGCGGCCCCCTCTTCTGGGATATCACCTTTGAACTACTCCTCCATCAACTGGATGGGGATAACGGTGCGAACGGGGCTTTAGCATACGCACAATACCTTCTGGTGATGATCTCCGTGGACTCAAGACCTCAACTCGAACACTGGTCAGTACAGCTACCCGCAAGCATCAGCCAGCGGTGCAAACATAATAAACTTCAGATAGCTCTACACAAAACAGTTTATATACTACTCAAAGGAACACTGCAAAGTACGAATAACCAGATTTAAAGACGCAAGGCATTATCATAGCATAGCTCTCTTTAAAAAAGAAGCTCATTGTAATTATAGGGTCGAGTTGCGCACATCCGTTTTCATTCCCCGGAGCTAACTCGCTGCAGCTGTGATGCAACAGTCAGCTAGCCTATGCAATGGCTAGAATTACGAGTTAATGAAATATACATAAATATGTGAAATACATTTTAGATGAATAATTTAATAACAAGGGTTCTATTCTAATGTTTGTAATTGATGTAGGTGGCGAAGAATTCTGTTGATGACGTTTATTCAAGAAAGAACATCCCAAATAAACGGGAAGTGGCCCTAAAAATTAATTTAAAATACAAACAGGAAATATTCCTATCAAATGCAGTAAAGTTACATTGAGAACGTTACAAGAATGGGAGCAAAATTTCCAAACTAAATACTCATCAAAGATGCGTGAAAACAAAGTCCATTTCGTAATCACAATACACGAAATATTCATCAGCTCAAAACAGTGAAGAGTTCAACGTGACGATTCACGTGACGATTCACAAACTGCCAAAGGCAATACAAAGTATAGTATGAGTTACTATACTTATACTCTGTCCATCCACAGTTCCGTAAAAGAAGCAGAAAAAGTTAGAGTCCTACACTGGAGCACATTCAGACCTCTCAAAACTTCCTTCATAAGTTAACGTATGGCAGCACCCATTCACTGCTCAGAATCGGTCACCTCCACAATCAAATACCACTCTTTACCGAATGCAGAGCCGGCCGGAGTGGCCGCGCGGTTAAAGGCGCTTCAGTCTGGAACCGCACGACCGCTACGGTCGCAGGTTCGAATCCTGCCTCGGGCATGGATGTGTGTGTTGTCCTTAGGTTAGTTAGGTTTAAGTAGTTCTAAGTTCTAGGGGACTTATGACCACGGCAGTTGAGTCCCATAGTGCTCAGAGCCATTTACCGAATGCAGGTCTGACTCCTTCAAGCACAAACACAGATGCACCCTCAAAAATTAAAGTCTTATTCCGGCCATTCACCTCCCAGAATCAACCACCCTCTTGATCAAATATCACTCGATACCACAGGCAGATCTTTCTTATTTCACAAGGAACACACAAGTCCAGAATCACTCCCCTGAGCTCTTCATTCGAAAAGTCCTAGTCTCCTGTTGACACCCTTCGTGTTCCGCTGCTGTCTTCTTGTCGATTGGCTGAAGGCGATTCCCTACAAAAATGTGTCGTTCTTAAGTTCTACAGACATCATTTGACTCAACATGACCACTTACTGGACTAAAATAATACATTACAACAAGACTGTAATAAAGAAATGCCATAAATATTCAACTACACTCAGACGATTTACGATAAATATTAGTAATAGTTGGTTCATAAATAAATAAACCAGCATTCTTGTACAAATGTGCTCAAGGTAAATGACAACAGATTGTCATCAAATATTTTCTCCAATCTTGTGGGTTTTGCATTCGTCAAATCTGGCACGCGTTTTTCGTTACTTCTGCAACAGTGTTCTGACCTGTTTTGTGTACCTTTTGGGATCAACTCCATCGTTTGTTTATTATTTGGTATAAATCTCTCAATTGCTCTCAATACTATTTCTTTGAATTGAAGCCACTTCTGTGGCAGGTGTCCTTGATTCGAATTCTAGAGTATTTACTTTGTCTTCCTTGCTGAATGAATTTCTGGAGGCTCAGTTTAGCAACTGTGCTTTAGTAGCACTGTCGTCGTGCGACTGTACCAAACGATTACTTGTACCAAACGATTACTACTGAGTGCATTTGATCTTTCAAAAAACTGTCGATAGGAGCAAATCAGTTGCGTCTTTACCCGTGGTTACTCGTACTACAGGTACCTGGGCTATGCACGGCTCTATTTAAAACGAACTGTTCGTTTTAGTCGTAGGGTCGAGCCGCACATGTTTGCTTTCATGCCCCGCAACTAATTCGCTGCAAATGATGAACTGTAGGTGTGATCCTGCAGTCAAATAGTCTACGCATGGTCTAGAACTGCGACTTAATGAAATACAGAGGAACATAAAGTAAAAGTTAAATGGATAATTTTATAAAACTGGTTCTATTTTAACTTCAGTAATTGTTGTAGTCCACATACAATTATCTCGAATAGTGTTCATTCAAGAAAGCACATCTCAAATAAAAGGGAAGTGGTCCTACGAGATTCAGTTAAAATGGAGACAGACAACAGCCTTGTAAAATGCAGGAAAGATACGTTGAGAGCATTATGAGAATGTTAGCAAAATCCACGAACTAAGTAGTCATCAAAGACTCGCGAGAACTAAGTACATTTCGTGCTCACAATACACGAAAGATTCTCCAGCTCAAAATAGTACAGAGTTCAGCATGATGATTCACAAACTATTGTACATGATACGAACCATTGCAATTCATACTCTGTCTATTCTCAAATCTGTAAGTCAAGTGACGAAAACTAGAATCCTAAACTGAAGCACATTCAGACCTTTCAAAATTTAAGTTCCTTCAGAAGTTAAAATATCGGAACTGACTCTCACTACCAAGAATCAAACGCCTTCACAATCGAGTACTACTCGTTACTACAGGCAGGTGTGCCTCCTTCCAGAACTCGCCATAAAATCCTGAATTGCTCCCTTGAGCTCTTCACTCGAAAAGTCCCGGTCTCGACTTGACTCCCTCAGCGTCCTACTACTGTCTGCTTCTCCATTGGCTGAAGGCTGTGCCCACCAAAAATACATCATTCTTAAGATCTAAACACATGATTTGACTGAACATGACCACTTGCTGGTCTAAATTAATATGTTACAACAATATGTTAATAACGAAATATCATAAACATTCGTTTACAATCAGATTATTAACAATGTTATAAATAAAGGTTCGTTCATTCATAAATAAGGCAGCATTCTACATTAAATGGCAACAGATTGTCGCTAAAATTGCTTAAACAGTTGTTTATGACTGGTTGACAGAAGCGTCTTCTGGCACCCTTTTCAACTGTGATGTCAGCTAATACATGAGAGTGGCCATTTTCAGTTAGCACAGGTTCTGTTAATAGCACTTGCAATCAACATTTAAATAAACTTACTGGCAAAACAGTAAACTGTTCATTACACAAAAACACAAGTATGACAAAATGTGAGGTATTCATGTTGCATTCATTTGCTGTGTTCTTACGGAGAATACAATTTTCTGACAAATACACTACTGGCCATTAAAATTGCTACACCAAGAAGAAATGCAGGTGATAAACGGCTATTCATTGGACAAATATATTATACTAGAACAGACATGTGATTACATTTTCACGCAATTTGGGTGCCTAGATCCTGAGAAATCAGTACCCAGAACAACCACCTCTGGCCGTAATAACGGCCTTGATACGCCTGGGCATTGAGTCAAAGAGAGCTTGGATGGCGTGTACAGGTACAGCTGCCCATGCAGCTTCAACACGATACCACAGTTCATCAAGAGTAGTGACTGGCGAATTGTGACGAGCCAGACATTTTCAATTGGTGAGAGATCTGGAAAATGTGCTGGCCAGGGCAGCAGTCGAACGTTTTCTGTATCCACAAAGGCCCATACTGGACCTGCAACATGCGGTCGTGCATTATCCTGCTGAAATGTAGGGTTTCGCAGGGATCGAATGAAGGGTAGAGCCACGGGTCGTAACACATCTGAAATGCTACGCGCACTGTTCAAAGTGCCGTCAACGCGAACAAGAAGTGGCCGAAACGTGTAACCAATGGCACCCCATACCATCACGCCGGGACATACGCCAATATGGCGATGACGAATACACGCTTCCAATGGACGTTCGCCGCAATGTCACCAAACACGGATGCGACCATCATGATGCTGTGAACAGAACCTCGATTCATCCAAAAAAATGACGTTTTGCCTTTCGTGCACTCAGGTTCGTCGTTGAGTACACCATCGCAGGCGCTCCAGTCTGTTATCCAGCGTCAAGGGTAACTGCAGCCATTGTCTCCGAGCTGATAGCCCATGCTGCTGCAAACGTCATCGAACTTTTCGTGCAGATGGTTGTTGTCTTGCAAATGTCCCCATCTGTTGACTCAGGGATCGAGACGTGGCTGTACGATCCGTTATAGCCATGCGGATAAGATGCCTGTCATCTTGACAGCGAGTGATACGAGGCCGTTGGGATCCAGCACGGCGTTCCGTATTACCCTCCTGAACCCACCGATTCCATATTCTGCTAACAGTCATTGGATCTCGACCAACGCGAGCAGCAATGTCGCAATACGATAAACCGCATTCGCGATAGGCTACAATCCGACCTTTATCAAAGTCGGAAATGTGTTGGTACGCATGTCTCCTCCTTACACGAGGCATCACAACAACGTTTCACCAGGCAACGCCGGTCAACTGCTGTTTGTGTATGAGAAATCGGTTGGAAACTTTCCTCATGTCAGCCCGTTGTAAGTGTCGCCACCGGCACCAACCTTGTGTGAATGCTCTGAAAAGCTAATCATTTGCATTTCACAGCATCTTCTTCCTGTCGGTTAAATTTCGCGTCTGTATTACGTCATCTTCGTGGTGTAGCAATATTAATGGCCAGCAGTGTGTGTGCATAATGAAAAGACATAAAATACGCCGTAAGTCAGTAAATAAAGTAGATACAGATACATAGCTTTCAGGGATGACAGTTATGCAATGCTATCGTCTGAGATATTGTTTGTTGAAATCTCATGAAGTGATAAGAAGTTTTTAATTCTAAGGTTAGTTGTGTAAATGTTTATTCTCTGTGATGTACTAACATCCGTAGTTCTAAAGATATTGAAATATTGTTGTCACTAGGTGTGCCTCACCTATCTCAGATCGTTGATGTATTGGGGTTTTCATTAATTCTTTATTGTGAGTTACTGTCGAATCTCAAAGAGTTGTAATTCAGTCATCTTTAAGATTCGCTAACACTCCGCCATTTCTTGGAGTATCTCCCGCACAAAATCCACGCGAGGAACAGCCGTCCAAACTCCCAGCTGCGGGATTATACCCATTTCCGGTGACGCTGCGAGTCTCCGTACCTAGACCCGCCCGTACCGGTCAGCTAGTCGGCTAGTCGGAACTGCCAAGGCGCACAGTCACCCCTGAGTCTGCTAGCGTTCAGCCTTAGAAGCAAATTAATCCTACTTCGTACCAATACTGGGCGGCCGATTAGCTCACCTAAATATTTGTGAACAGTAGCCAGGTGGGTAGGTTAGCAGGCAGGGGTGGACCCGCACGGACATCATTCGTCTCAGACGTCGTAGTACAGTACCAGTATTTCGGACCTTGGCTTCTGACGTCACAGAGCCTGTCGTAGTATAGAGTCTTGGATTTCCTCTACCAGTATTCCAAGTCATCCATCTTGCTTCGCCATCTAGTATAGCAAGACTGTGCCAGTATTCCAAGTCCTGTGTTGTGACGCCATACCAAGACTCCACCAGAATTCCTCGTCGGCCGTGTTTTACCCGAGTCGACCCTATTTTATCCAGGTCGGCCATCTTGCATTTCCGTCTTGTATTCTGAGATCAAGTCTTGGAGCCTGTTCCAGTATTCTTTGTCAGCCAGCATGACAAAGCACCGGTTTGAATTTTCGCCAATTCATACTTAGGACAACATCCCTACCCCCACACTAGTGCAACTGGCTATTTTGGAATTTTCCGCCAAAATTTAATTCCGCTATTTTACACACAGGGCAACTGGCCTTTCTCAGATGAGATGGGAAGTCCCATGACGTCACCGACTCTCAGTCCGAGACCTCGCCTTGGTGTGTGCCTGTAAACGCTTTTATTGGCTGTGTCCCTGCAAGAACGCCGTGACATGCCGACTCATAGCCACATCGCTCGCCGCCCGGACGCACAGTTGAGGCTGGGGCGGCCTGCGGCTCCAGGTTCCGGACCATGGAGGTAAAAATAAGAGGAGTTGTCATGACGTCACAAACTTGAAGCTGACTCAAGTGAAGATCCGCCATGTTAGCTACCCAAAAACATTCGCTTCTGGTGGTTTGATTCCGTGTAGCTGTGAAGTGTTTTGATAAAAAATGCCGGCATGCGTCGCTTACGGGTGTACTAAAAATGTGTGTGAAATCTTATGGGATTTAACTGCTAAGGTCATCACTCCCTAAGCTTACACACTACTGAACCTAAATAATCCTAAGGACAAATACACACACACACATGCCCGAGAGAGGACTCGAATCTCCACCGGGACCAGCCTTACGGGTGTACTAATCGTTCTGATTGTAGTCTAAAGTTTAAACAAATCACATTTCATTCGTAAGTGGACTTATTTAAGCGCTATTTTCTTACATATACTTGAAATTCTGATGCACTGTAAAGTTTTACAGTATTGTTTTATTTCTGTGATTTGACTTTAGATTTCCTATCAATCCAACACGAAGAGCTCTATGGAGGTGAGCAATACACATGGTTTTCAGTGTTTCGTTATTCCCAAGTAACTGAAAAGTTCTGGCAAGAAATATCCTGGAAATGGGGGCTAACGTTTTAAAATGCTATAATTTAATATAAAAGTAATGTAATTACATGTAGTCAGTTAAATCTTCAGTAACATGTGTGGAACACCTGTTACAGTGATTAAATTATAAGTACTTAAAGGGTTACATATTTGTTACAGCAAAGTTCCCTATCTAAGTCCAGGCTATTTAGATCATTACATTAATCACTGTATTGTCGTGTTACCCTGTAAACTACTGTTATTTGCCACACTGAACGTCACTTGGTAGGTACAATTTATGAACAAAACAGATGTGTAAACTACAATGGGCCTGACAATCTTAAATCCCATTCTTTTCCTTCGTAATTTAACGAATCTTTCACTTTGTTGACATAACAGCTGTCTTGTTTATATCATCCCTGCATACATCTATGGGACATCAAAGGAAATAAAGTAAGTTTCTTGCAAACTTGAACATTTACAATTTGCAACGAATACAAATCGGTGCCTCTAAACTATCAATCATTGCTTTTGGAGTTCTGGCTTTATCAATTATCGACACAAACACAATGAAAGTGAATAGAAATGGATTACGAAAGCACGCTTTTCATAGCACATACTTCTCTTCTCGGTTATTCGAAGTGTATAAACAAAAAGGAATTACAGTACTCAGGCCAGAAGCGTCATATTTTCGTGCCATATTATTGTATCGAATACGCATTTAAGACCAGAAGAACGTTTCAATTTGCGTTCATTATGCTGTGTTGTTTACTAAAACAGTGTAACATTTACTATGTAAAATAAATATCGCGTGCACCAGACAGAAATAACGAACACGAAGCAATTGTAAACACTCGTCTGCTAATGTTTTTGGGGGTCCAAGATGACTACAGGCCTCGCCCACTGACTTCAAAACAACTTACAGTGCCATCTCCCCTTATTCTGCGTTCATGCCCTGGATAGGCACCGCTGGCTCTGGAGCCAATCGCCTCTTGGCCGACTCACACTGGACATCAACAGAACGGAAGGGAACGGACGTCAGGCGACGTCACCGTCAAATGGTCGAGGGTTCACGTTGGACACAACGTCAACACCACTCAACACCACGTCATATTGCTTAGCCCAGTACCGAATGGTAAAAGCTGCATTATGCGACACCATCCGTGATGCAATAAGTCAGAATATAGTAACGGAAATAAAGTTTATTTAAGGTCAAAGCAAGGTTCAAATGGCTCTGAGCACTATGGGACTTAACAGCTGAGGTCATCAGTCCCCTAGAACTTAGAACTACTTAAACCTAAGTAACCTAAGGACATCACACACATCCATGCCCGAGGCAGGATTCGAACCTGCGACCGTAGCGGTCGCGCGGTTCCAGACTGTAGCGCCTAGAACCGCTCGGCCACAACGGCCGGCTGCCAAAGCAAGGTTCACCATGGATGCTATCGATAAAGTTTGTTTGGTAAACTGCTGAAACGTGGACATTTCGAAACATTGACATTTATTTGCTAGAGAAAATATACAGGGTGGTGTACTGTAACTGAACAGAGAAGCCTACACTCTGTATAAATTAGACTTTAAACTGTTTTCATTACGTGTCTTCATTTCTTTTTTTTCTCAACACTGAAGAACTTAGGCCTATTGAAGGAGAAAAATGGAGTTCTTTTTGTTATTATTTGATACTTAAAAAGAAAAAGAGCAACGAAAAAATAAAAATCAGCTCAATGTATGGTCCTATAAATGTGGTTGATGTGTTTGTATGTAAACGTGGTGGTCCATTGATAGTGACCGGGCCAAATATCTCATGAAATAAGCAACAAACGAAAAAACTACAAAGAACGTAACTCGTCTAGCTTCTAGGGGGAAACCAGATGACGTTATGGTTGGCCCGCTAGATGGCGCTGCCACAGGTCAAACGAATATCAACTGCGTTTTTTTAAATAGGAACCCCCATTTTTTATTACATATTCGTGTAGTACGTAAAGAAATATGAATGTTTTAGTTTGACCACTTTTTTCGCTTTGTGATAGATGGCGCTGTAATGAAAACAGTTTATAGTCTAATTTATACAGGGTGCAGGCTTCTTCACTGATCACCTACAGTACAACGTCAATCATTGTCTACTTTCAGGTATCTGACATCTCTTCTGGAAGAAGGCTCATTGGATATAGTATCCAAGACGTAATGCAACAAATGCGATGTACCGCGAAAGAAAAACGAACTAATAAAAAGTAAACTAACAAGACGCAGAAGTACGCAATCTAATACCGTAACATTAGAGAGATTGACACAAAACATGTTAACTTCCGGCGTTAACACATGGCGACACCGCCCACCCCCTCCCCCACTAACGTCAGCGACAAAATTACGGTATGTTGATAATTTTTATTTTTGGATCGTATAACTACGACTGTATGAAATTTTCCTGCCATACGCATTTCGCCTTTATTCTTTGCAAGGCATCTTCAGTGGCATTGAATGTGTACATATTTATACTATTTAGTTTACATTTTGGAGCCATGTATATATAGGTTATAAACAGTTCTGGTGGTTGGCTTCTCTATGGCGTAGTAATATTTTAAATCCTACTTACAGGATCCATGGATGATGTTCTACATGTTGTATTTTTGTTCCATTTTCGGCTCTGTTCTTCTTCTTCTAGCATTCTTTTGTTTTCCACACTTCACAGCGCTAGGAACTGAACACTTGTTTTGATGCTATGTTTAGGTTTGTGATATGTGTGTGTGTGTGTGTGTGTGTGTGTGTGTGTGTGTGTGTGTGTGTTGTCAGAAGTGGTGATTGTCTTGATTTGGTACGGTTTCTTCTATTTTTTGTAACTTTGTGAGTGTGCATGTGTATCTATATGTCTGTGTGTGTGTATGTGTGTGTGTGTGTGTGTTTGTATGTGTGCCTATGTGTGTGATCAGAAGGCATAAAGAAAGGAGTAAGGAGAGAGAGAGAGACCGAACGACAAAGAAAGTTAGAGAGAGAGCGAGAGGAAGATATGTATTTGCTTTAATGTGGCTGCTTGAGCAAGAGTGATGATATGACACATCAGTACAGACTCCTTACTACATTTAACAAGAGAAACGATGAGATAAAAATCATCGGTCATGCACATGCAGCCACATTAAAACACATACATATCTTCTTCTCTCTCTCTGTGTATCTATCTCTCTGTCTCTTTCTTCTCTCTCTCTCTCTCTCTCTCTCTCTCTCTCTCTCTCTCCCCCTCCCTCCTTCCCTCTCTCATCCTATCTTCTGATCATGCACACACACACACACACACACACACACACACACACACACACCTCTCTCTCTCTCTCTCTCTCTCTCTCTCTCTCTCCCCCTTCCTCCCTCTCTCATCCTACTTTCTAATCATACACACACACACACACACACACACACACACACACACACACACACACACACTTGCACACGCACACTTGCACACACAAACAGATCATAGATATCTCAAAAATTACACCTTAAAGCTGGCAATAACATTCGATCTCTGGCAATAACATCGGACAGTCGGCAACACAAACCTAAGCATAGCATCAAAACAAGTGTTCAGTTCCTAGCGCTGTGAAGTGTGGAAAACAAAAGAAGGTTAGAAGAAGAAGAACAGCGCCGAAAATGGAACAAAAACACAACATGTAGAACACCATCCACGGATCCTGTAAGTAGGATTTAAAATGTTACTACGCCATAGAAAAGCCAACCACCAGAGCTGTTTATAACCTATATATACATGGTCCGAAAAATGTAAACTAAATAGGAAAAACGCGTACATATTCCAGGCCACTGAAGATGCCTTTCAGAAATAAAGGCGAAACGGGTATGGCACGAAAACTGTGTTCAGTTTTAGTTAGACGATCTAAAAGTAAAAATTATCACTATACTGTAATATTACACGCAACTGAAGACGACAAGATTATAAAAATTGAAGACATCGACGCTAAAACTTTCTTGCTGAGAAACCCTGGCGCTAACGTCCCGTTCCGTTCCGCTGACGATACATGTGAAGGCCGCCAGCCGAAATGTACTGTGGAACGTCCAGCGTGAGTGGACGTCAGGCCTCGATGTGCGGCCAGCGGCGTGTGTGACAGAAAACTTCAGCAGGCATCTTTTACGACGAAACTTTAGTTCTTCACGTCTTACGTCTCAGTCCCGTTGACAGTTTGCAGATAAAAGTTAGCCACGTACCAGTTCGTACGGAGCCTTACGAACAGAAGCCCTCCTACGTTGATAATGCGACCTCCGTTTTATTTAATACAGACGCGTGACTTTCCAGGACTCATCCAGCGGGAGTGCCTCTCGAGAGCACTGGGGTATCCTTGGAAGAACATTTCCTGGACATTCCAGCAGAGGCCCTCACTGGAGTCTGCCAGAGGCGTTACGACTCCAGAAGACGACGCTCGCTGCTGCCTCAGCACCACAGCCGTATCTCCGTCTCCCTGCACCCTCCACGGGTTGTCGAGGGCAGCTGCTGAGAGCCACTGGCCACATTTCTGCCTTATTTTCTTCTTTCTTCCCTATAGATTTCTTGTCCTTCTTTGCTGGTATCTCCAGGAACAGCGTAGCCAAGAATCCCGAGTGTTCTCAAGCGGTACACTCGCTGGATGGGTGCTGGAAGGTCACCCCAAGCGTCGTAATTACCATCATCATGGACAGCTTGCAAGCCAGGCGTCTCCAGCACCTTCTGTCTTCCGACTCATTCTTGTCCGTTCTTTCTCTTCTTCTCTACACTTTGCTGTACTGCTTTCAACCGTCTGTCTTTTGGTCCATCTCATGCGCCTCTCTTCCTCAAATTCCACGAGGAACACCTTCTGTAGTATTCTGTCTCCTTTTCTTCATCTCTTATGTTCATACCACATCGCTCTTGAACTTTTTACTTCCTCTTCTTGTGATTCCTCTTGTAACAGCCCCCTCACTGTTTCACTTCTGCAGTCTATTTAGTGATGTCAGTCCGATTCTACGCCTCGAGAATTTCAATACAGAGGCTAGATTTCTGCCTTTACTTGCCTAGTCTATTATCCATTTTTCTGCGGCGGAAGTTCAAATCACACAAACTGGTGCTGAGTATGGCTCACTACTTCCTTTGAGCGACTTCTTTCTCCCGAACTAGGTCCCTATATTGTTGAAAAATTGTTCGACTTTCCTACTGCATTCAATTATGTCTTTCGTTTTTTTCTCCTTAATTCGTGAATATCCTCTCTTTTGTAGCGTCTCTTGTCGCTTGTAACTTTTAGTGATGAGTATCACCGCTGCCCACGGCGAAACTAAATGCTGTCTGAAGGCATTCCGGGCGCGTAAGAAGGCAAGGAAAGTATTTATGCGGGTCAGAGGAGAGCAGGGAACCATTCTAGCTACGGTACGGGCCATAGGTGGAGAAGAGCAGCGACTGTAATCAACGGCAACTCGTGCCACTGAGGATCTCGGAAACGGGGTCGGTACTTCGGTTGCAGCTGGCATCAGCATCTCTGGAATGTGGTTGGACGACCGTGAGACCACGAGAAGCGTCAAGACGCCGGACGGCCGCGCCTCACCACAGAACGTCGATGTCGATGCCCTGGTGCTCTGCACAGCAGCACAGGCGGCCATCTACGGCATAGCCGACACAGTCGTGCCACTGTGGTTTGAGGAGCATGTCAGTGAACTCACGTTAACGTCTTTGCCAGCAAATTCGCCTGATCTGAACCCCGTGGAACACACCTGTGACGTTACCAGCACCAGTTCCGCGCCCAGAAACTGACGGCCCTAATTTACGGGAACTGCGAGACCTGAGCGTAGGCACCTGGTGCTACACACGACACTTCTGGAAACCTAGCGAGGACATCTGTAGTCCATGCCACGCAGACTCGCCGCCGTACTGCCTTCCCAGACATGGACTGCACTAAACAGGTGATCGTGACGTTTCGGCTCAGCACTGCATTCTCCTCAGAGACTAAGAGCGAGTGTTGAGATTAATGCTAGGAAACCGCTGGTCGCCATCATCAATGCAAGGAGCTTCTCGCGTCTGCAAATCGCTCCCATTGCACGGGCGCGAGTACCGTCTCGGTGTTCACCGGAGGCCGGCCGCTGTGACCGAGCGGTTCTAGGCGCTTCAGTCTGGAAAAGCGCTGCCGCTGCGGTGGCAGGTTCGTAACCTACCTCGGGCATGGATGCGTGTGATGTCCTTAGGTTAGTTAGGTTTAAGTAGTTCTAAGTCTAGTCTACCCCTATGAACCATGGACCTTGCCGTTGGTGGGGAGGCTTGCGTGCCTCAGCGATGCAGATGGCCGTACTGTAGGTGCAACCACAACGGAGGGGTATCTGTTGAGAGGCCAGACAAACGTGTGGTTCCTGAAGAGAGGCAGCAGCCTTTTCAGTAGTTGCAGGGGCAACAGTCTGGATGATTGACTGATCTGGCCTTGCAACACTAACCAAAACGGCCTTGCTGTGCTGGTACTGCGAACGGCTCAAAGCAAGGGGAAACTACGGCCATAATTTTTCCCGAGGGCATGCAGCTTTACTGTATGGTTAAATGATGATGGACTCTCTTGGATAAATTATTCCGGAGGTAAAATAGTCCCCCATTCGGATCTCCGGGCGGGGACTAATCAAGAGGACGTCGTTATCGGGAGAAAGAAAACTGGCGTTCTACGGATCGGAGCGAGAAATGTCAGATCCCTTAATCGGGCAGATAGTTTAGAAAATTTAAAATGGGAAATGGATAGGTTGAAGTTAGATATAGTGGGAATTAGTGAAGTTCGGTGGCAGGAGGAACAAAACTTTTGGTCAGGTGAATACAGGGTTATAAATACACAATCAAATAGGGGTAATGCAGGAGTAGGTTTAATAATGAATAAAAAAAATCGGAGTTCGGGTAAGCTACTACCAACAGCATAGTGAACGCATTATTGTGGCCAAGATAGACACGAATCCCATGCCTACTACAGTAGTACAAGTTTATATGCCAACTAGCTCTGCAGATGATGAAGAAATTGATGAAATGTATGATGAGATAAAAGAAATTATTAAGGTAGTGAAGGGAGACGAAAATTTAATAGTCATGGGTGACTGGAATTCGAAAGTAGGAAAAGGGAGAGAAGGAAACATAGTGGGTGAATATGGATTGGGGGAGAGAAATGAAAGAGGAAGCCATCTGGTAGAATTTTGCACAGAGCACAACTTAATCATAGCTAACACTTGGTTCAAGAATCATAAAAGAAGGTTGTATACATGGAAGAATCCTGGAGATACTAAAAGGTATCAGATAGATTATATAATGGTAAGACAGAGATTTAGGAACCAGGTTTTAAATTGTAAGACATTTCCAGGGGCAGATGTGGACTCTGACCACAATCTATTGGTTATTAACTGTAGATTAAAACTGAAGAAACTGCAAAAAGGTGGGAATTTAAGGAGATGGGACCTGAATAAACTGACTAAACCAAAGGTTGTACAGAGTTTCAGGGAGAGCATAAGGGAACACTTGACAGGAATGGGGGAAAGAAATGCAGTAGAAGATGAATGGGAAGCTTTGAGGGATGAAATAGTGAAGGCAGCAGAGGATCAAGTAGGTAAAAAGACGAGGGCTAGTAGAAATCCTTGGGTAACAGAAGAAATATTGAATTTAATTGATGAAAGGAGAAAATATAAAAATGCAGTAAACGAAGCAGGCAAAAAGGAATACAAACGTCTCAAAAATGAGATCGACAGGAAGTGCAAAATGGCTAAGCAGGGATGGCTAGAGGACAAATGTAAGGATGTAGAGGCTTATCTCACTAGGGGTAAGATAGATACTGCCTACAGGAAAATTAAAGAGACCTTTGGAGAAAGGAGAACCACTTGCATGAATATCAAGACCTTTGATGGAAACCCAGTTCTAAGCAAAGAAGGGAAAGCAGAAAGGTGGAAGGAGTATATAGAGGGCCTATACAAGGGCGATGTACTTGAGGACAATATTGTGGAAATGGAAGAGGATGTAGATGAAGATGAAATGGGAGATACGATACTGCGTGAAGAATTTGACAGAGCACTGGAAGACCTGAGACGAAACAAGGCCCCGGGAGTAGACAACATTCCATTAGAACTACTGACGGCCTTGGGATAGCCAGTCCTGACAAAACTGTACCATCTGGTGAGCAAGATGTATTAGACAGGCGAAATATCCTCAGACTTCAGGAAGAATATAATAATTCCAGTCCCAAAGAAAGCAGGTGTTGACAGATGTGAAAATTACCGAACTATCAGTTTAATAAGTCACAGCTGCAAAATACTAACGCGAATTCTTTACAGACGAATGGAAAAACTGGTAGAAGCCAACCTCGGCGAAGATCAGTTTGGATTCCGCAGAAATGTTGGAACACGTGAGGCAATACTGACCCTACGACTACATTAAGGAAAGGCAAACCAACATTTCTAGCATTTGTGGACTTAGAAAAAGCTTTTGACAATGTTGACTGGAATACTCTCTTTCAAATTCTAAAGGTGGCAAGGGTAAAATACAGGGAGCGAAAGGCTATTTACGATTTGTACAGAAACCAGATGGCAGTTATAAGAATCGAGGGGCATGAAAGGGAAGCAGCGGTTGCTAAGGGAGTGAGACAGAGTTGTAGCCTGTCGCCGATGTAATTCAATCTGTATATTCAACAAGCAGTAAAGGAAACAAAAGAAAAATTCGGAGTAGGTATTAAAGTCCATGGAGAAGAAATAAAAACGTTGAGGTTCGCCGATGACATTGTAATTCTGTCAGAGACAACAAAGGACTTGGTAGAGCAGTTGAACGGAATGGACAGTGTCTTGAAAGGAGGATATAAGATGAACATCAACAAAAGCAAAACGAGGATAATGGAATGTAGTCGAATTAAGTCGGGTGATGCTGAGGGAATTAGATTAGGAAATGAGACACTTAAAGTAGTAAAGGAGTTTTGCTGTTTGGGGAGCAAAATAACTGATGATGGTCGAAGTAGAGAGGATATAAAATGTAGACTGGCAATGGCAAGGAAAGCGTTTCTGAGGAAGAGAAATTTGTTAACATCGAGTATAAATTTGTGTCAGGAAGTCGTTTCTGAAAGTATTTGTATGGAGTGTAGCCATGTATGGAAGTGAAACATGGACGATAAATAGTTTGGACAAGAAGAGAACAGAAGCTTTCGAAATGTGGTGCTACAGAAGAATGCTGAAGATTAGATGGGTAGATCACATGAGGAGGTATTGAATAGAATTGGGGAGAAGTGGAGTTTGTGGCACAACTTGACAAGAAGAAGGTACCGGTTGGTAGGACATGTTCTGAGGCATCAAGGGATCACAAATTTAGCATTGGAGGGCAGCGTGGAGGGTAAAAATCGTAGAGGGAGACCAAGAGATGAATACACTAAGCAGATTCAGAAGGATGTAGGTTGCAGTAAGTACTGGGAGATGAAGAAGCTTGCACAGGATAGAGTAGCATGGAGAGCTGCATCAAACCAGTCTCAGGACTGAAGACAACAACAACCACAACGAGTCAAGGGACTGATGAAATCACATGTTAAGTCCGTTTGAACCATTTGTTCACTGGAGTAAATATCAGATAACGTGCGGTTCGAATCCTTAACGACCCAAAGACTATCCAAGGCTCTCACCGTAAGTACGAGTACTCAAAAATCTACTCTTCAAGACTGATTGAGAAATTTTTTTCCAACTTGCGCAGCTGATTTACTGAGACCATCTTATTCTGGACCACTTCTCCAGATTCTCTACGGCCTCCATAGACAGCTTCTTCTTGTGTTGCTTTCGTCGTTCTGATTCCACGTATGACATCTGCGAGGATTTCACAGTACCACTCATCACAGAAACTGTTTGCATACACACTTGTTAGATTTGTATCAAATGCAGCTTTACAAATGAGAGATTCCACATGAAATTGGCTACTGAAGGAGAATAATCAAGATATCACGGACAGGCAGAGGTTGAGAGGGAGCAATGCTGAGGAGAGCATGAAAGACGAGGAGCCTGTTCACCAAATTCTGACCCTTAACAATAAATATGTTCTGAGAAAAAAACGTGGGGTATTACTTATTGAACGATCCTCGTATATGTTACAGTAGAACGTACCCGCAGCCACGCACTTCATGCTGATTCGGTGAGAGTAGATACAGGCGAAGTTATTAATAGTTTTTTCGCAAAAGGCTAACACATTCATTCTTAATGTTTCTGTACATTTTTTGCTTACAATCGGCAATATTGTTACTAGCATTGGCCGACGTTTTTCGTTTTTTATACTGATTTGGAGACTGAGATGAAGAAAAGACTAATGAGATGTCCTGAGACCCTGAGCGGGAAGTAACCTTCTACGAGTGTGATTTAGCGTGCAATCTATGAACGAGGTAATGAGTGGCTGGGAACAGGATACCAGCCTTGACAGGTGGTCCTATCTTAAAACAGTCACGAGGACAGCGACTTAGCGGAGACAGGCTGCCTTCGGCAACAATTCGCGAATAATTCGTAGACTCCCAGCTGTTTCGGATACAGGCAAAACCCCTAGGAGTGTCGGCGAGGGACGTCAAACGCGTCTTCGCTCTGTACTGTTTGACGTGATCGAAGAACGGCTGCTGTGAGTGACAAAGTAGGACAGGCGGTTTCATTTCTTGCCGGTTTTGCGAAAATGGCGAGTAGGACAGCGCGCGTCGCGATAGAAGAGAAAACCGGTCAGAATTCGCGCGTTGCGTAAACGGCGGGCGGGAATTTCGCGCTGCCCGAAGGACGCGCGCGTGTTTGGCGGACGGCGGGCGGACCGCGAGGATCCGGTAGGCGCTGCGCCGCGCCGGCCGTGTCGCAGCCACTGCAGGAGGGGCAGAAGAACGCGTTGTTGTTGTTGTTGTTGTTGCGATCTTCAGTCGAGAGACTGGTTTCATGCAGCTCTCCTTGATACACTATCCGGTGCAAACTTCATCTCCAAGTACCTACTGCAACCTACATCCTTCTGAATCTGCTTATTGTATTCGTTTCTCGGTCTCCCTCTACGATTTTTACTCTCCACGCTTCCCTCCAGTACTACATCGGTGATCCATTGATACCTCAGAAAGTGTCCTACCTTCCGATCCCTTCTTCTAGTCAAACTCTGCTACAAATTCCTCTTCTCCCCAATTCTATTCAGTACCTCCTCATTAGTTACGTGATCGACCTACCTAACCTTCGCCCTTCTTCTGTAGCACCACATTTCGAAAGCTTCTATTCTCTTTTCGTCCACACTGTTTAACGTCCATGTTTCACTTCATCACACACTAAAAATACTAGATGAGTTTTGCAATTTCTGGAGCAAAATAACATCACCAGTTACTTTGCTCCAAAAATTCCAAAACTCATCTACTACATTTAGTATCTCGTTTCGCCAGCCGCTGTGGCCGAGCGGTTCTAGGCACTTCAGTCCGGAACCGCGGTGCTGCTACGGTCGCAGGTTCGAATCCTGCCTCGGACATGGATGTGTGTGACGTCTTTCGGTTAGTTAGGTTAAAGTAGTTCTAAGTCTAGGGGACTGATGACCTCAGATGCTATGTCGCGTAGTTCTTAAAGCCATTTGAACCATTAATTTTCAAGTGTCTCGTTTCCTAACCTAATTCCTTCAGCAACGCCTGACTTCTTTCCACTACATTCCATTATCCTCGTTTTGCATTTGTTGATATTTATCTTATATTCTCCCTTCATAACACTGTCCATTCCGCTCAAATGCTCTTCCAATTCCTTTGCTGAATTGCAGTGTCATCCGCAAACCTGAAAGATTTTATTTCTTCTCCCTGAACTTTAATTTCTTCTCCAAATTTTTCTTTGGTTCCTTTACAGCTTGCTCTGTGTGCAGATCAAGTAACAACGGTGGTAGACTACAACCCTGTCTTGCTCTCTTCTCAACCAGAGCTTCCCTTTCTCGCCCTTCGACTCTTATAATTGCCATCTCGTTTCTGTACAAGTTATAAATAAACTTCAGCTCCTTATATTTTACCCATGCTACATTCAGAGATTAAAACAGTGTATTTCACTCAAGAAGAGCTTTCTCCAAATCTACAAAAGCTATGAACGTAGGTTCACCTTTCCTTAACCTGTCATCCAATATAGGTCGCAAGATCAATATTGCCTCACATGTTTGTCCAGAATCCAAACTGATCTTCCCTGAGGCCGGCTTCTGTCAGTTTTTTCACTTACCTGTAAATAATTCGCGTTAGTATTTTGCACCCATGCTTATTAAACTGATAGTTGGGTAATAATCACACGTGTCAGCATCTGCTTTCTCTTTGGGATTGGAATTATTACGTTCGTTTTCAAGGTAGTTCGCTTGTCTCATACATCTTGCACATCAAGTGGAATAGTTTTATTATGGCTAGTTCTCCCAAGGATATCTGAGTGAATGCCATCTACTCCAGGAGCCTTGCCTCGACTTAGGTGTTTCAGTGCTGTGTCATATTATTCTCGAAGTATCTCATCTCCTATCCCATGTTCCTTTACGCCTCATCCGCTTCCATAATATTGCCTTCAAGTTCATTTGCCTTGCGTAGCCACTCTATATGAGCCACCTATGAGCTTTCCCTTCTTTGCTTAGAGCTACTTTGCATCTGAGACCCTGATATTCGTACAGGTGGTTCTCTTTTCTCCAAGGGTCTCTTAATTTTCCTGTAGGCGGTATCTGTCTTCTCCCTGCTTATAAATGCTTCTACATCGTTGCATTTGTTCTCTAGTCGTTCCTGGTTAGGCGTTTTGCACTTCTTGTCAGTCACGTTTTTTCAGACCTTTGTATTGACTTTTCCTCTTTCGTCTATTAAATTCAATATCTCCCGCGATATCCAGGGATTTCTACTAGGCTTTGTCTTTTTCCCTAATTGATCCTCTGCCGCCTTAACCGTTTCATCTTCTACTTTATTCCTTTCTCCTGTTTCAGTCGATCGTTGCCTAATACTCCCTCTGAAACTCTCATCTAAGTCCGGTGCTTTCAACTTATCCAGGTCTCATATCCTTAGTTTCTTACCTTTTTGCGATTTCTTCAGTTTTAATCTACAGTTCATAACCAATAAATTGTGGCCGGAGTCCCTTGATATGCCTTGCAGTTTAAGATCTGGTTCCGAAATCCCTAGTTATAATAGCATGTCTACTATTACAAATTTTTAATTGATCACGCATGAATTCAGCTCAACAAAATGACGATACTATCCAGCTACGTTATGTTAATATGTTAGTATATTACAACTACGTTTCTGAAGCTATACCACTAAATTCCCGATTCTTTAAAGAATTGAACTTCCATGTATAAAACAGGTCTCAACTTCTGATCGCAAATTAGATAATGTGTTAGGTATTTCACTTTTAAAATATAAGCGAGAAAAAGTTTAGCAAAGGACTAAAATTATGTTTAAAGTTTGTTGGCACTTGCGAAGTACTCTCATTATCAAACACTGTGTGTGTAGTCACGCCTCTCATTAACCATGACGTCGCATTTCCTGAACTACTTTTCGTACAGTGACATAATTTTGCATGTACATTAAGCGGTATATGTGGAAACTTTCTGAAAACGGTGTTGTGAAGAGAATTAGCACTAAAGAAGTGAAAAATTAGAACAGCCCGCCTTACGCTGATGTTTGACTGCATCAACAATCAAAATGTGATAATGGAGAAACTTTTTCCCCTTATATTTGTTAGTATGAGAGAGAAAAGATTGGAACTATGTGTAAAATTTGTCAGAAGCCGCTGAGACTCTGATTGCTAAATACTGGCCGAACGTAGCCTGGGTACTTGCGTCCCACCAGTCACGTTGCCTTAAGACAAAAACTGAGTCTCTTACTGTAACACGTGTCTTAATATGAAATGCTTTTAACATAAAATTATACCTCTTAAAGACTAGATTATCAGAGCATTTTAGTTTTAAAGTCGGTCAAATATTACGCAAAATATTCAGGATCAAATTTATTTTGCCCTTGGAAGAAGCTGGACAGGCAAACTGAAACTGCTACTGGTCTAAGGGATAACAGGTTAGGAATATTGTGTTGGTACACTAAAACTGAGTCACAAGTACAGTATAAGCTAGACATGTGTTAACATAATTCTGTTGTGTATGCTCAGTTGTATATGTTTATGACGATATAAAATTCTTCACCAGTTACACTACTGGCCATTAAAATTGCTACACCACGAAGATGACGTGCTACAGACGCGAAATTTAACCGACAGGAAGAAGATGGTGTTATATGCAAATTATTAGCTTTTCAGAACATTCACACAAGGTTGGCGCCGGTGGCGACACCTACAACGTGCTGACATGAGGAAAGTTTCCAACTGATTTCTCATACACAAACAGTAGTTGACCGGCGTTGCCTGGTGAAACGTTGTTGTAATTCATTGTGTAAGGAGGAGAAAAGCGTACCATCACGTTTCCGCTTTGGTAGTAGCCTATCTCGATTGCGGTTTATCGTATCTCGACATTGCTGCTCGCATTGGTCGAGATCCAATGACTGTTAGCAGAATATGGAATCGGTGGGTTCAGGAACGTAATACGGAACGCCGTGCTGGATCCCAACGGCCTCATATCACTAGCAGTCGAGATAACAGGCATCTTATCTGCATGGCTGTAATGGATCGTGCAGCCTCGTCTCGAACCCTGAGTCAAGAGATGGGGACGGTTGCAAGACAACAACCATCTGCACGAACAGTTCGACGACGTTTGCAGCAGCATGGGCTATCAGCTCGGATGCCATGGCTGCGGTTACCCTTGACGCTGCATCACAGTCAGGAGCGCCTGCGATGGTGTGCTCAACGACCAACCTGGGTGCACGAATGGCAAAATGTCATCTTTTCGGATGAATCCAGGTTCTGTTTACAGCAGCATGATGGTCGCATCCGTGTTTGGCGACATGGCGGTGAACGCACATTGGAAGCGTGTATTCGTCATCGCCATACTGGCGTATCACCCGGCGTGATGGTATGGGGTGCCATTGGTTACACGTCTCGGTCACCTCTTGTTCGCATTGGCGGCACTTTGAACAGTGGACGTTACATTTCAGATGTGTTACGACCCGTGGCTCTACCTTTCATTCGATCCCTGCGAAACCCTACATTTCAGTAGGATAATGCACGACCGCATGTTGCAGATCCTGTACGGGCCTTTCTGGGTGCAGAAAATGTTCGACTGCTGCCCTGGCCAGCACATTCTCCAGATCTCTCACCAATTGAAAATGTCTGGTGAATGGTGGCCGAACAACTGGCTCGTCACAATACGCCAGTCACTACTCTTGATGAACTGTGGTATCGTGTTGAAGCTGCATGGGCAGCTGTACCTGTACACGCCATCCAAGCTCGTTAGACTCAATGCCCAGGCGTATCAAGGCCGTTATTACAGCCAGAGGTGGTTGTTCTGGGTACTGATTTCTCAGGATCTACGCACCCAAATTGCGTGAAAATGTAATCACATGTCAGTTCTAATATAATATATTTGTCCAATGAATACCCATTAATGATCTGCATTTCTTCTTGGTGCAGCAATTTTAATTGCCAGTAGTGTATTTCGTAGTATTATTGTACCTCATTTGCTGAATGAAATTTTTGCTGTGCAGCGGAGTGTGCGCTGTTATGAAACTTCCTGACAGATTAAAACTGTGTGCCGGACCGAGACTCGAACTCGGGATGTTTGCCTTTCGCGGGCAAATGCTCTACCATCTTTATTTTTCTTATTTTTTGTTAATCTCATTGTGTTCGTAATTGATCGTATTTGTTCAGGGCGGACGTCCTATGATACTTGTTGAAATTCATCGTTGATACATTAACTCCATCTTTTTTTATTAGAGAGAGCAGCTAACCCTCTGACCGAACACGCTGAACTACCGTCCCGGCGTCCAGCTGAGCTACCCAAGCACGACTCAAGACCCGACCTCACGACAAAGGTCCCGTGGTCGAGTCTCGGTCCGGCACACAGTTTTAATCTGGCAGGAAGTTTCATATCAGAGCACACTCCGCTACAGATTGAAAATTTCGTTCTGGAAACGTGCCCCCGGCTGGGTTCAAATGGCTGTAAGCACTGTGGGACTTTGCATCTGAGGTCATCAGTCCCCTAGACTTAGAACTACTTAAACCTAACTAACCTGAGGACCTCACACACATCAATGCTCGAGGCAGGATTCGAACCTGCGACCGTAGAAGCCGCGTGGTTCCGGACTGAAGCGCCTAGAACAGCTCGGCCACAGCGGCCGGCCCCGGCTGAGGCAACGCCGTGTCTCCGCATTATCCCTTCTTCGAGGAGTGATAGTTTTGCAAGGTCTGCAGTAGAGCTTCTGTGAAGTTGGGAAGGTAGGAGACCAGGTACTGGCGAAATTAAAGCCGAGACGACGGATTGTGAGTCGTGCTTGGCTAGCTCAGATGGTAGAGCACTTGTCCACGAATGGCCAAGGTCCCGATTTCGAGTGTCAGTCAGGTACACACTTTTAACCTGCCAGGATGTTTTATACCTCAGTTCTTTGTTTATAGGACCATGGCACCTGAGGGTCGTGAGAAAGTATACAGCTCAGATTGTACTTTTTACTCAGTTTTAGCCGCTGCAGATTTGAAGTGCGCAGTCTCTAACCATTGTCGCCAGCGCGTGCCGTACTGCTGCACCGAGCTGCGAGACGGGCGTATGAGGGAAGACGTGTACGCATGGAGCAGAGCTAGCAATCTTCACGTGCCCTCTCTCCCAAGGGCGCACTGCTTCCATTGCCAGTCCGCTCCCAGCTTCCTGCGTTTGTGCCCATACGCTGTCTGGTCACAAGTATGCGGAATCGGCTACTCGGAGTCACGAGATGAGAAACCACCGGTGTAAAATGAGGCCGGGAGAGCTGTGTTGTCAGTAACAGCTTAATGGGTCGGTCAGGAGAGCTCAGTCAAACGTGGAAGTAGTCACTGGATGTCAACTGAACAACAATTCCATCAGGGGCATTTCAGCTGTCCAAATCGACTGTGATTGTCAGGCAGAAACCTCACGGAATAACCACAGCTAAATATAGACAAATGCTAAACGTACCCCCATTTGGCGAATCGTGGGAACGTGTAATGCACCCGTAGAAAGTGTTGAGCATGATCGTTTTGCTGGACCAGGTGGTATGGTGTGGAGATACGCAATGTTGCATGGGCGTACTGACCTCCAAATCTCTGAACACTTTACACTCGCTGGTAAACGTATTGTGACACTGTACTGTTTCCCCATGTGCTTCTTTTCTAGGGTGGATTTGTCCCTCACTTCATGCTGGTGGATGGCAACCCGCGACCGCATCGAACAGCTCTTGGGACGAGAGGATGTTCGGTGAATGGGGCGGCCTGCCCCTTCCCCCTTCCAGCAAGTGTGGCGTGTGTTGGCGAGGCGTGCTGTAGTACGTCCACATTCACCGATGTCCAGTGAGTAGATGTCAACGACTCTGGCGGCGGAACGTAATGCCCTGCCACGGGAACTCCTCACCAACGTTACGGTCGGCATCGAAGGACGTTGTACAAGACACACTGTCGTTCGTGGTGATCGGCCACCCTATCAAGTGGCACGTCACGCCTTTTGTAACGTCCACCGGACCACCATGAATCGCGGTGATTTCTGTATAGTTATTGACTTTGAAAAGAAGTTAGTGTCTGTTCGTGACATTACGTATTTCCTTCAGTCACCTTCTATAATATACTGTAGCAGTTCCTTCTGTGTATGGTGCGGGCTTTCAAACAATATGAAATGATGTCCTGCGGTGGCCCTCAACTACACACCCTAAGACTAAGGGTTGCAATATTAAAAGTTTTGGCTGGTTTCGTTGTCTAGGGGCTGGGATACGTAGTCGCCGGATTACAAGCCACATACTGCTGAGTCTACAGTATACGATAAGGATACACACATGAATCGAATGGTCGAAGGTTTCTATCACTCGGATATTGCGAATTATGAAAGTAACATATAAATTTATAAATGGAAGATTGCAATTAAATAAAATCTGCAGGTACTATCTTAACGATTTTAAATGATGAGTACGATAGTAGAAGTACTTTTGAGAATGCGGTATATTTCTGCAAAACACTTACTGGTGTCGATGGTCCAGCAATTAAATACAATATAAGTTGAATAACAGGGAAACAATAGATTCCTACTGCACGTAATTAGCTATGAACAACAACATAGCTCGAGAGATATTCACTTCTAAACGCACACTACGTCTTCACTGTAGAAGCCACGGAAATCTCACAAATGCACAAGTCGGCACTCCGAAGTATTTCTCTCTGCCGCGACCACGCGCAAACCGCTCCACTCTCCAAGTCCTTCCCGCGACTGTGCGTCCGTCGCGTCGTCGCGTCCAGCACTTCTCGTGTCCTGTCCGACTGTCCCCGCTTCCATCCAATCTTCCCATTCACGAGCGCTGTGACTGGCTAGAGCACTCGCGCCACGTCTCCAAGCTAACGCACCCACACAAACATAATGAAACACATTCGAAATACTGGATTTACATTTAAATAACTTGAAATTAAATAAATGTTCCTACAGCTGGACCAAAAACACGCTCTAACACACATTATTAGATACATAAACAAATTAAAGAAACATATATCAAAGGAATAAAACAAAAGGTAGGCCAGTAGCCTAATGTCTCTGTGCTTTCTAAAACACAGTAAATATTTAACCAGCGTGTTCATGAATAGTATATATCGGATGTAAACAAACACATAGACGAGTAAATATACAGGGTTATTACAAATGATTGAAGCGATTTCACAGCTCTGCAATAACTTTATTATTTGAGATATTTTCACAATGCTTTGCACACACATACAAAAACTCAAAAAGTTTTTTTAGGCATTCACAAATGTTCGATATCTGCCTCTTTAGTGATTCGGCAGACATCAAGCCGATAATCAAGTTCCTCCCACACTCGGCGCAGCATGTCCCCATCAATGAGTTCGAAAGCATCATTGATGCGAGCTCGCAGTTCTGGCACGTTTCTTGGTAGAGGAGGTTTAAACACTGAATCTCTCACATAACCCCACAGAAAGAAATCGCATGTGGTTAAGTCGGGAGAGCGTGGAGGCCGTGACATGAATTGCTGATCATGATCTCCACCACGACCGATCCATCGGTTTTCCAATCTCCTGTTTAAGAAATGCCGAACATCATGATGGAAGTGCGGTGGAGCACCATCCTGTTGAAAGATTAAGTCGGCGCTGTCGGTCTCCAGTTGTGGCATGATCCAATTTTCCAGCATGTCCAGATACACGTGTCCTGTAATGTTTTTTTCGCAGAAGAAAAAGGGGCCATAAACTTTAAACCGCGAGATTGCACAAAACATGTTAACTTTTGGTGAATTGCGAATTTGCTGCCCGAATGCGTGTGGATTCTCTACCGCCCAGATTCGCACATTGTGTCTGTTCACTTCACCATTAAGAAAAAATGTTGCTTCATCGCTGAAAACAAGTTTCGCACTGAACGCATCCTCTTCCATGAGCTGTTGCAACCGCGCCGAAAATTCAAAGCGTTTGACTTTGTCATCAGGTGTCAGGGATTGTAGCAATTGTAAACGGTAAGGCTTCTGCTTTAGCCTTTTCCGTAAGATTTTCCAAACCGTCAGCTGTGGTACGTTTAGCTCCCTGCTTGCTTTATTCGTCGACTTCCGCGGGCTACGCGTGAAACTTGCCCGCACGCGTTCAACCGTTTCTTCGCTCACTGCAGGCCGACCCGTTGATTTCCCCTTACAGAGGCATCCAGAAGCTTTAAACTGCGCATACCATCGCCGAATGGAGTTAGCAGTTGGTGGATCTTTGTTGAACTTCGTCCTGAAGTGTCGTTGCACTGTTATGACTGACTGATGTGAATGCATTTCAAGCACGACATACGCTTTCTCGGCTCCTGTCGCCATTTTGTCTCAGTGCGCTCTCGAGCGCTCTGGCGGCAGAAACCCGAAGTGCGGCTTCAGCCGAACAAAACTTTATGAGTTTTTCTACGTATCTGTAGTGTGTCGTGACCATATGTCAATGAATGGAGCTACAGTGAATTTATGAAATCGCTTCAATCATTTGTAAATAGCCCTGTATTTACAAGCATGCTGCTACCGTTTTCTTGTGTCACTGTGGAGTACTTATGGCCTGACGCGATCAATAGTAATCGGCCACTTTGACCTCCAATAACTCATGTACTATTGAAGTTACATGCCTGTAATTTATACCAATTTAGGTTTACACTAATAGCTTTCTAAAGACACGTAGATCGACAAGCTCCACTGTAGAAGCCACGGAAATCTCACAAGTGCACAAGTCGGCACTCGGATTAAGCGTTTATATTTTGGAAATTCGTTGCTGTGTGTTACTTGTATAATTTACCGTCAGACACTAAACTTTAAACTAATAACGAAATTGAAAATCTGATTACATCAATGTGCAAATAATGGTAATGTACATGATTCTTTTTAAGGTACCATGATTCACCTGGCTACTATTAATTTCTATACGAACTGCGAAATATCTGCCATTAAGGTTTCACAAAGTCCGCCCTCTTTGGCACTCCCACCCACGCGGCTGGACCCTTCTTGCTTTGGCCAACGTCCGGCACCACGTGCGGCCGCCCCAACTCAGAACATTTAATATTTCCAGGGCGCCACAACTCGCCTGTTGTCTCACAATGGGCAAGTTTCATTGAGCTATGTTACTTGGCAGTGAGGATCATCTGAAACTTATTTTCGTCCTTATGTTTTGCAGAGCAGAGGTGAGACGAATGAGGAAGCGTAGTAGTAACGATACGGGTCATTATGGGGAAATCGACAGTGTCAATTACAATTACTGCAATCAACACGGCCCCACGGAGACTGGACATAGATCAGCAGAAACGTATTGCCTGGTATCATGAATCACGTTACTTGTGACACCAGGTCAAAGGTCGTGTCCAGATACGCCGCCGTCCAGGCGAATAGCTGCTCGAGGAGGAGAAGGAGATTCGTGTTTAATGTCCCATCGACAACGAGGTCATTAGAGGCCAAGCACAGGGTCAGATTAGGAACAGATGGAAATCGGCCGTGCCCTTTCAAAGAAATCAACCTGGCATTTGCCTGAAGCGATTTAGGGAAATCACGGGAAACATAAATCAGGATGGCCAGATGTGGATTTGAACCATTGTCCTGCGTGCTGACCACTGCACTACCCCACTCGGTACTCAGTACTGCTGCTCGAAACCTGCAGGCCGGTGAGGCAATATTAGGCTGTGGGCGACATTTCCTTCGTTCCCATGAGACTTGTAATAATAATCGAGGCCTTTTAACAGCTGTGTAGCGGCACTACCGTTTGGGATAGGAAAAGTCAGTTTTGGTGCAATATTTCTGAGCGCACAAATTGCAGCCAGGCGCGGGCCTGTTGACAATAAGTTACACTATCAGCGTTTGCGAAGTAGAATGGAGGCTACAGAGCTGTAGACCCGCTGAAAAGAGTAAACGCAGCAGTTTGCGTTGCGCAAGTCCCAGGCAGAAAGGGGCCACTGGCCAACCTAAGTGTTATGAGTATGTGACATGGATTAGCGCGTTTGGCAAAACAGAGGCACACAGCCGCATATAAATAGGTGCCGGTTCACTAACAAACCATTCAAGTGTTACAGCTCTCCTGGACGGCAGGATGTGTCACACCACCGGCTACACACAGCAGCAGATGGGGCGCCAGCATTCCAGTCCACGGCGGGTCGCTGGTTCGAACCTCTGAGGCCAATGCGGGGTCCGCAGTGGTGGGCCACGCCATGGTTCCCTACCGCAGGCAGGGGTCTTGGCTCCCAACGTGCACCAGAGGCATCTCGAGGCGAGGGCCGCAGATTCGGACACCAGATCGCGGGCCCTTGTTGTTGCCGCGATCTTAACCATGACGGTGAAGAAGCAAGCAGTGGGCGCCATGCGCCTCCCAGTGGAGGAGTGCAGAGGCAATGGGGATGGAGACTGCTGAGTCAGCTGCCGGCGCATCCTGATGACGTCACAACTCTGCAGCCGTACAACGCCGACACTCAGCAGTGCGTGTACGGCTCACTGAGGCATCCATTCCTCGCCAAGCCGTTTTGCAGACAGTGAAGTGGTGTCCTCAGCATTACGGGACCCAGTGACACTGACCGAAGGGAACGCAGCACTGTAGTTGGAAATAATAAATCACTTGGAAAGCTCTGACAAGTTTAATATGGTGCCTTCTACCTCTTCCCGCTACATTTGGTGTTGCTGTTACATTTGGTTTCAGAAGTTGCCACTACAGCTGTGGTCCATGTAAATATTACTGTGACTGAAACTTCCTAGCAGATTAAAACTGTGTGTCAGACCGAGACTCGAATTCGGGACCCTTGCCTTTCGCGGGCAAGTGCTCTACCAACTGAGCTACCCAAGCACGATTCACGCCCCATCCTCACAGCTTTACTTCCGCCAGTACCTCGCCTCCTACCTTCCAAACTTTACAAAAGCTCTCCTGCGAACCTTGCAGAACTAGCACTCCTGAAAGAAAGGATATTGCGGAGACATGGTTTTGCCACAGGCTGGGGGATGTTTCCAGAATGAGATTTTCACTCTGCAGCGGAGTGTGCGCCGACATGAAACGGTAAAAGTCCCGAGTTCGAACCTCGGTCTGGCACACAGTTTTAATCTGTCAGGAAGTTTCATATCAGCCCACACTCCGCTGCAGAGTGAAAATCTCATTCTGGAAACATCCCCCAGGCTGTGACAAAGCCATGTCTCCGCAATATCCTTTCTTTCAGGAGTGCTAGTTCTCCAAGGTTCGCTGGAGAGCTTCTGTAAAGTTTGGAAGGTAGGAGGCGAGGTACTGGCGGAAGTAAAGCTGTGAGGACGGGGCGTGAATCGTGCTTGGGTAGCTCAGTTGGCAGGAGCGCTGTGGTCCCGTGGTTAGCGTGAGCAGCTGCGAAACGAGAAGTCCTTGGTTCAAGTCTTCCTCGAATGAAAATTGTTTTGTTTGTAAGGATAGCCCTAACCTTGATTTCCCATATTTCCCCTGGTATATAGACAGCTCTCTGGGGTAGATTTAGTCAGAAGCCAACGCCTGAAGTGGACCAGATTTTTTTGTTATAGGATGAAAAGTGGCGGTGGCACTTAGGTTTTTTTCTAGTTCCATTTTATTAAGGGGCTTAAAAAAAGTAAGAAATTGAAAAAAGAAAAAAAAGTTGGTAGAGCACTTGCCCGAGAAAGACAAAGTTTCCGAGTTCGAGTCTCGGTCCGGCCCACAGTTTTAATCTGCCAGGAAGTTTCATATCAGCGCACACTCCGCTGCAGAGTGTTAATCTCATTCTGGATTACTGTGACTAGCTACAGCCCTTCATTCTTGATGTCTTCCCTGATGGCATCACGGGGCAGAATCGTGATGCAGTGCGTTTAGGAGCATGACAGCCAACTCATGCGCTGGTCTTCGTACTCGCCTGATCCGGACCAATAGAACGCACCACCGGCGCTGTAGCATGCCAGATCCGCGACCGCAAACCACCTGCCTGTAATTTATTTACATTGCCTGACATCTGCCCAAGACACCCGGCGCCACACACCTCACCTCCGGGAACCTACCTAGGACTTGTCTGATCCATGTGTACTGAGTTCCGACACGCCGTTAACCATTTCCTCATAATGTTTGCTCATCATTGTACGAAGATACTCGTATTTCCAGCTCTGATGTGTAGGCGCTAGCTGGCCACAGTTAGACGTGCCAGTAGGGCGTTTCTTAATGCTTTTAACTTTCTCTGTGGCATGTCAGACAGTCCCTCGCCATTTAATTCCTGGAGTCCAGCGGCCCCACCTTACGCTCTACACTCTGCCTAGCACACACTTGCTCCCCTACAGGACGTTAACCTCGGCAAATCAAACGACCTTTGGACCTGAATTGGCGTCCCACTGGTAAATTCTTCAATGAATGCTCCACACTCTGATATCCACAAGCAACCGGCGGAGCGTGACAGTAATCGTCTCATTGACGTCGGTATTGACTTACGGCACATCAAGTTGAGAGCCACACTGTCACAACGCACATCGCAGCGACAACAGTTAAGCTTGTGAAACACGAGTAGCTGACTTTAGCACTTTTTGTTAATGGAAGGAACCACCCCCATTTTTTATTACATATTCGTGTAGTACGTAAAGAAATATGAATGTTTTAGTTGGATCACTTTTTTCGCTTTCTTATAGATGGCGCTGTAATAGTCACAAACATATGGCTCACAATTTTAGACGAACAGTTGGTAACAGGTCGGTTTTTTAAATTAAAATACAGAACGTAGGTAAGTTTGAACATTTTATTTCGGTTGTTCCAATGTGATACATGTACCTTTGTATCATTTCTGAGAACGCATGCTGTTACAGCGTGATTGCCTGTAAATACCACATTAATGCAATAAATGCTCAAAATGATGTCCGTCAACCTCAGTGCATTTGGCAATACGTGTAACGACATTCCTCTCAACAGCGAGTAGTTCGCCTTCCGTAATGTTCGCGCATGCATTGAAAATGCGCTGACGCATGTTGTCAGGCGTTGTCGGTGGATCACGATAGCAAATATCCATCAACTTTCCCCACAGAAAGAAATCCAGGGACGTCAGATCCGGTGAACGTGCGGGCCACGGTATGGTGCTTCGACGACCAATCCACCTGTCATCAAATATGCTATTCAATACCGCTTCAACCGCACGCGAGCTATGTTCGGACATCCGTCATGTTGGAAGTACATCGCCATTCTGTCATGCAGTGAAAAATCTTGTAGCAACATCGGTAGAACATTACGTAGGAAATCAGCATACATTTCCGTTATCAGTATACTTTATTGAAGAAAGCCTCTTTCGCCTATGCCATTGTACACCTGGTGTCTCCCTTGCTTGTGCCATATCTGCGAAGCATGTTCTGTACTAAGTATAACAGTATATTCAAGTCTTCTAAGTATTTTGTTTTCTTCTACACTCCTGGAAATTGAAATAAGAACACCGTGAATTCATTGTCCCAGGAAGGAGAAACTTTATTGACACATTCTTGGGGTCAGATACATCACATGATCACACTGACAGAACCACAGGCACATAGACACAGGCAACAGAGCATGCACAATGTCGGCACTAGTACAGTGTATATCCACCTTTCGCAGCAATGCAGGCTGCTATTCTCCCATGGAGACGATCGTAGAGATGCTGGATGTAGTCCTGTGGAACGGCTTGCCATGCCATTTCCACCTGGCGCCTCAGTTGGACCAGCGTTCGTGCTGGCCGTGCAGACCGCGTGAGACGACGCTTCATCCAGTCCCAAACATGCTCAATGGGGGACAGATCCGGAGATCTTGCTGGCCAGGGTAGTTGACTTACACCTTCTAGAGCACGTGGGTGGCACGGGATACATGCGGACGTGCATTGTCCTGTTGGAACAGCAAGTTCCCTTGCCGGTCTAGGAATGGTAGAACGATGGGTTCGATGACGGTTTGGATGTACCGTGCACTATTCAGTGTCCCCTCGACGATCACCAGTGGTGTACGGCCAGTGTAGGAGATCGCTCCCCACACCATGATGCCGGGTGTTGGCCCTGTGTGCCTCGGTCGTATGCAGTCCTGATTGTGGCGCTCACCTGCACGGCGCCAAACAAGCATACGACCATCATTGGCACCAAGGCGGAAGCGACTCTCATCGCTGAAGACGACACGTCTCCATTCGTCCCTCCATTCACGCCTGTCGCGACACCACTGGAGGCGGGCTGCACGATGTTGGGGCGTGAGCGGAAGACGGCCTAACGGTGTGCGGGACCGTAGCCCAGCTTCATGGAGACGGTTGCGAATGGTCCTCGCCGATACCCCAGGAGCAACAGTGTCCCTAATTTGCTGGGAAGTGGCGGTGCGGTCCCCTACGGCACTGCGTAGGATCCTACGGTCTTGGCGTGCATCCGTGCGTCGCTGCGGTCCGGTCCCAGGTCGATGGGCACGTGCACCTTCCGCCGACCACTGGTGACAACATCGATGTACTGTGGAGACCTCACGCCCCACGTGTTGAGCAATTCGGCGGTACGTCCACCCGGCCTCCCGCATGCCCACTATACGCCCTCGCTCAAAGTCCGTCAACTGCACATACGGTTCACGTCCACGCTGTCGCGGCATGCTACCAGTGTTAAAGACTGCGATGGAGCTCCGTATGCCACGGCAAACTGGCTGACACTGACGGCGGCGGTGCACAAATGCTGCGCAGCTAGCGCCATTCGACGGCCAACACCGCGGTTCCTGGTGTGTCCGCTGTGCTGTGCGTGTGATCATTGCTTGTACAGCCCTCTCGCAGTGTCCGGAGCAAGTATGGTGGGTCTGACACACCGGTGTCAGGAGTGTATTTAGATGCCCTCCAATACAGGCGAATATTTTTGCGAAGGAGGCCAGTGTCGGCTTCTCACGCTGTAGGTTGCTGCGCGTCTTTTGCCTCTCTTGTGGCGTTTTACTATTTACCGTGTACCTGCAGTATATCGGAATAAGCAGAAAGAGATCCGAAAAATTGAAACTTTCCTCTACAGTCGAAAATTATCACATTTTATATTGAGAACCTGCTCATAATTATTATGATTGAAATTTTCATTAATGATTGCTGTTGTTATTTATTTTTAACATGATACCAGTTACGCGCGTCATTGCGCAAAAATGTATATTCATGTATTTAAATAATTAATGCTATGAAAACATGCGCAATACTAATTTGCAGTGTTTCAGTTTTTCCGTTTATTTCGTAAGGCTATTTAATTTTAATAGTGAACATTCCAGTTTTTACTTTTAACGCATGAGGCTTTGTCTTTGCGTATATTGTAAACAGTCTTCTTTCTTGTACTTCTAGCACTGTTTATCCTTTTTTATAATCATGTTTCTGTTACAGATTCATTATTACGTAGTTTCTGGAAGGATACTACTTTCAGCTTGAGTTGAGACGTAAGAGAAGCTACTAGGACTTGGGTAACGGTTTTCATGCGGTTATTCTCGTGGGTGACTTGTAATTTGAGGTCGCGGCATTTGGTTTTCCTTTTGGTTTTATTTTTTGTTTCCTAATTTTATCTGTAATCCTTGCAGCATCTCTACGTGTTTTAGCAACTTCCTAGAGCATAATAGTGAAAGCCTACAATGATTTAAAAATTGAATCATTATTTTCATATTAATTTACCTTTTTGGTGAAGGAAAACTGTCATATTATTAAAAAAGGTTGATTTTATCCAAATAACTTTGGTGAAAACAGTCTTTGCTAGTTTCATTAGAACAACGTGCGAAAGATTGGTATTGCATACACTGGTGTCCAAAATAAAGCAACAGATCGCTGTTTTCCCGGCCTGTGTCTACGATGTAGTTATACCACCTGTCAACCACATGTCGGTACTGATGTGCTCTGCACGGAAAATCGCGTTCTGGTCAATGGGCAACCATGCCAACCACGGCTTCACGGCACCTATGAAACGAGGCAGCGTTTGCTGGGTAGCCCCACATTCACAATCGCTGTGCAGACAGTCACAGACGGTGCAGTATGGCACAGAGATGACGCCTACCGGACACTCTGCTGTGGAGGGCCATAGGAAGAATGGAAGCAGGACAGTCACAAACTGATGTGGCCGATGGCTTACTGTGAATCGTTCTGTTGTTTCGCGGATATGGCGACAGTTTATATAGAGACCGAAACAGTATCCCGAAGACCAGGGCAGAGCCGACCACGTGTATCATCAGAAAGAGAGGACCGTTATTTGGCTGTAAGGGCACGACGGTACCGAGATAGTATTGGCATGTGAGTTCGTGTTGTATCCAGGCAAACGGTGTGCAGAAGGCTTCGCCAGAGTGGCCTTTATTGCCGGAGACTTGCTGTCTGTGTACCTCTGACACGTGTTCACGGAATGGACCATCTAGAGTGAAATCGTCAATGTGCCACCTTGACAGCCGAACAGTGGGTCAATGTTGTTTCCACAGATGAGTCCCGATTTGATCTGGAGAGTGATTGTCGGTGAATTCCCATCTGGAGGGAACCTGGAACACGATTTCGAGCCCCTAACATTGTGGAAAGAGACCGATATCGAGGAGGATGCCTAATGGTGTGGGCAGGGCCGGCCGGAGTGGCCGTGCGGTTCTAGGCTCTACAGTCTCGAACCGAGCGACCGCTACGGTCGCAGATTCGAATCCTGCTTCGGGCATGGATGTGTGTGATGTCCTTAGGTTAGTTATGTTTAATTAGTTCTAAGTTCTAGGCGACTAATGACCTCAGAAGTTAAGTCGCATAGTGTTCAGAGCCATTTGTGGGCAGGGATTATGTTTACCACTCGAACCCATCTTCATGAATTTGTAGGGGTGAATCTCGAGGTTTAACTGCTGTTTGGTATCGGGAAGAGTTGTTGGAACCTCATGTGCGGTTGTTGCGAGGTGCTGCGGGCGCAGACATCGTATTGATGGACGATGATGCTCGACCTCGTAGAGCACGGGTGGTTCATGTTGTCTTGGAAACGGAAGATATTGCATGCATGGCGAAGCCTGCTTGCTCTCCAGATTTGAGCCCCATAGAGCATGTTTGGAATGCACTAGGGAGACAGCTTGCATGGCGTCAGCATCCATCAACCAGTCCCCAAGTCTGCGAGCAGCTCTGCAGAAGAATGGACGTTATTGCCTCAACATGAGGTCGATGACATCTCTCACAGAATGCTCCGTCATTGTCAGGCCTGTACTGCTGCCAAAGGCGGTCACATCCCATACTGAGCACATTAACCAGTCGTCGGAATGTGTGTGTAAATCCGTTAAGTTGAAAAAAAAACAAGACATTTTTGTCTCTCGTTATGCTTGTTGTTTACGTTGTGAATTCTTTACTTATGAGCTTTATGGAGCATTATGGAGCTTTTACTTTGTGGCACATGTGTTTGGAAGGACTGTGCCGTAGTATTTTACGTAACACTTCCTTTTACTGTTTTTCGAAGCGTGATGTACATCTTTCCACTGTCATCTTGTCTTTCCTTATGAACTGGTTTAAACGTAGAAAAGGAAAGGACGGACAAAGATTATATTTGGAATCAGTGAGATTTAGTGGACAGGAGAGGGAGATTTTTGGAATAAGGCTCATTGAATTATTCATACGGAGTCAGAGGAGGCGCAGGAATAATAATGAATATGGGCAATGGCAAGAGTGTGAAGGGTTACCTGCACTGAATAGAGAGAATTTAGAGTATGAAATTATATGGCTGTCCTACAGACATCGTAAACACTGAAGCATACGCATCAAACAATGATGCAGATGTAAATTAAACTGAAGAACTGTGTAACAACAATCATGAACTCGTAAAATATGCCAAAGACGACGAGAACTTGAACAGTGGAAAGAAGGAAAGGAGGAAGCAAGAGGAGATTCTGAAGTCCTGTTGACAGCGCGCCCGTCCAAACGGAGCAGAATCTCGGGCTGGGGAACGGTGGGAAAGGAGAATGGGACGTGTGTCCTTTTCAAAGGAAGCATACCGATGTCTGTCTGGAGCGATTTAGGGCGATCACAGTAGGCCTAAATCTTGATAGCTGGACGGGGATATGGATCGTCGTCCTGCCGAATGCGAGAGCAATGTGCCGGCCGTTTCCTCAGGCACCTCGCTCTGTGACACACTGGAGCAAAGTCGTTGCTAAAGTCAGGAGCAGAAGATGGTGGAGGAATCCGGTCTCGCAAGCGAAATAAGGCGCCCGAATTAGTCACTGTGACCCATCCGCCGAAAAACATTTCACAATGAAGTGTACATGGAAGATGACGTGGAATCGAAAAAGGTATGACATTGAGTATGTTTTGGTAAAACAAAGATTCAGGACTGCGGGATTTATCCAGGGGCTGACGTTAAGGGAGGCCATCACCTAGAGCAAATGAAAGGCCAACTGAAAGTCGGAAGGTATATTCAACGTCGATAACTGATTGGCACCTGCGAACTGGAAGATAACTGGAACTATGAAATTTCTTGGCAGATTAAAACTGTGTGCCGGACCGAGACTCGACCTCCGGACCTTTGCCTTTCGCGGGCAAGTGCCCTACCACCTGAGCTACCCAAGCACGACTCACGCCCCGTCCTCACAGCTTTAGTTCCGCCAGTACCTCGTCTCCTACCTTCCAAACTTTACAGAAGTTCTCCTGCGAACCTTGCAGAACTAGCACTCCTGAAAGAAAGGATATTGCGGAGACATGGCTTAGCCACAACCTGAGGGATGTTTCCAGAATGAGATTTTCACTCTGCAGCGGAGTGTGCGCTGATATGAAACTTCCTGGCAGATTAAAGCTGTGTGCCTTTCGCGGGCAAGTGCTCTACCACCTGAGCTACCCAAGCACGACTCACGCCCCGACCTCACAACTTTACTTCTGCCAGCACCTCCTCTCCTACCTTCCAAACTTTACAGAAGCTCTCCTGCGAACGTTGCAGAACTAGCACTCCTGAAAGAAAGTATACTTCAGAGACATGGCTTAGCCACAGCCTGGGGGATGTTTCCAGAATGAGATTTTCACTGTGCAGCGGTGTGTGCGCTGACATGAAACGGCAAAGGTCCCGAGTTCGAGTCTCGGTCCGGCACACAGTTTTAATCTTCCAGGAAGTTTCATATCAGCGCACACTCCGCTGCAGAGTGAAAATCTCATTCTGGAACTGGAACTATACTTGCGTGACGACCTCCTCAAACCGGGCTTTTTTCTTCCCCCGTCATTCTACCGACTGATCTGATGCCACCCACACCATGATTTCCTCTTCCGTTCACATCTCTATCCCCCAGTTAAACTCATCAGAAAAAATACTAGTGACCGCCTAAAAAAGTCACAGTGGGCCGCTTTTGATCCCTGCAGCTGGTATGGAACTGGTAGCGGGAGGTCACGTGACCCTCCACCGTGGACGCAAGCAACAGCAATGGAGTGGGGTTTATCTGATTGTAATCGGTGGTACGGAATCACCGCAGAAGGTTGCATCGACGCCGAGGCGTGACGGAATGGCGGAAATGAGCTACAGTGTTTAGACGTGTCCGTGACCACAGCGTGGACGAAGTTGCCTAACTTCTTAGTGTACCAACGCACAGTGCCGGATGTTTCTACACGTAACGGCCTACTACTCGCTGCCACACAAAATACCCCGAGAAACAAACCAGAGACGATTTACAGGCGCCGGCCGGTATGGCCGAGCGGTTTTAGGCGCTTCAGTCTGGAACCACGCGACCACTACGGTCGCAGGTTCGAATCCTGCCTCGGGCATGGATGTGTGTGATGTCATTGAGTTTGCTTAGGTTTAAGTAGTTCTAAGTTCTAGGGGACTGAGGACCTCAGATGTTAAGTCCCGTAGTGCTCAGAGCCATTTTAACCACATGATTTTCAGGCCCTGTCGACGACAACCGGTTTCAAAGCCGGCGTTGCTATTGTTAGTGAATGGATGTGCATCTCAGCCAGCTTCCGAGCGAACACTGTAGTGCAAGCAGTCGTCGTTTGGAGTGGGCGCCTCCCAGAAGAGCAACGCTGGCAGCAGCAGGTGGAGCTGAGCTGCGCGCCTCCAGTGGGCCAGGCGACTCGGGAGGCGACCGGCTGTCCGCCGGGCACCGGCTGCAGGTTGAGCGGCGGGTTGCCACTGCGCCCGCCTCTGTGTTTGCAGACTGTACGAGCCGTGGGATGCAGCGGCACGGTGCGTCGTTTGACACGCAGTCCGTGATTACTGCTGCGACATCTAGAGGGCGATCCTCGCGGCCTGACTTGGCGCCCGCCCATGCAGCGCACAGCACTCTCGTCGGCCAGTCATCTACGTCTTCGTCCTCTGCACACCCCTGCCTTCGGGATGACGACGGCCGTTTTCACAGGGCTGGAAGCACGCTTCCCGGGTGTGACGAACACTCGATCAGCCTACTCAGGCTAGACAGGCCAACTCAGTCACCCGATCTTAATCGCACAGAAAATATTTGGGACTGGTTGAAAGAGCGAGCGCAGAGAGATCAAAATCCCCGCAGTTTGCTAGTCCTACAGAATCTACACTACTGGTCATTAAAATTGCTACACCACGAAGATGACGTGCTACAGACGCGAAATTTAACCTGCAGGAAGAAGATGCTGTGATATGCAAATGATTAGCTTTTCAGAGCATTCACACAAGGTTGAAGCCGGTGGCGACACCTACAACGTGCTGACATGAGGAAAGTTTCCAACCGATTCCTCATACACAAACCGCAGTTGACCGGTGTTGCCTGGTGAAACGTTGTTGGTTCAAAAAATGGCTCTGAGCACTACGGGACTTAACATCTGTGGTCATCAGTCCCCTAGAACTTAGAACTACTTAAACCTAACTAACCTAAGGACATCACACACATCCATGCCCGAGGCAGGATTCGAACCTGCGACCGTAGCGGTCACGCGGTTCCAGACTGAAGCGCCTAGAACCGCACGGCCACACCGGCCGGCAAACGTTGTTGTGATTCCTCGTGTAAGGAGGAGAAATTCGTACCATCACGTTTCCGACTTTGATAAAGGTCGGATTGCAGCCTATCGCGATTGCGGTTTATCGTATCGCGACACTGCTGCTCGCCTTGGTCGAGATCCAATGACTGTTAGCAGAATATGGAATCGGTGGGTTCAGGAGGGTAGAACGGAACGCCGTGCTGGATCCCAACGGCCTCGTATCACTATCAGTCGAGATGACAGGCATCTTATCCGCATGGCTGTAACGGATCCTGCAGCCACGTCTCGATCCCTGAGTCAACAGATGGGGGCGTTTGCAAGACAACAACCATGTTCACGAATAGTTTGCGACCTTTGCAGCAGCATGGACTATCAGCTCGGAGACCGTGGTTGCGGTTACACTTGACGCTGCATCACAGACAGGAGCGCCTGCGGTGGTGTACTCAACGACGAACCTGGGTGCACGAATGGCAAAACGTCATCTTTTCGGATGAATCCAGGTTCTGTTTACAGCATCATGATGGTTGCGTCCGTGTTTGGCGACATCGCGGTGAACTCACTTGGAAGCGTGTATTCGTCATCGCCGTACTGGCGTATCTCCCAGCGTGATGGTATGGTGTGCCATTGGTTACACGTCTTGGTCATCTCTTGTTAGCATTGACGGCACTTTGAACAGTGGACGTTACATTTCAGATGTGTTACGACCTGTGGCTCTTCCCTTCATTCGATCCCTGCGAAACCCTACATTTCTGCAGGATAGTGCACGACCGCATGTTGCACGTCCTGTACAGGCATTTCTGGATACAGAAAATGTTCGACTGCTGCCCTGGCCAGCACATTCTCCAGATCTCTCACCAATCGAAAACGTCTGGTCAATGGTGGCCGAGCAACTGGCTCGTCACAGTACGTGTGTCACTACTCTTGATGAACAGTGGTATCGTGTTGAAGCTGCATGGGCAGCTGTACCTGTACACGCCATCCAAGCTCTGTTTGACTCAATGCCCAGGCGTATCAAGGCTGTTATTACAGCCAGAGGTGGTTGTTCTGGGTACTGATTTCTCAGGATCTGTGCACTCAAATTGCGTGAAAATGTAATCAGATGTCAGTTCTAGTATAATATATTTGTCCAATGAATACCCGTTTATCATCTGCATTTCTTCTTGGTGTAGCAATTGTAATGGCTAGTAGTGTAATAAGGAACAAATGACTTCAGCTGGGTACGATACACTTGAAGAAACTTGTCAAACAGGGGGGCGTTGCTTACTACGCGCTACTATCGTGGCAACTCCTCACAGAAACAAATTTTTCGTCTCGCTTGCTGATCTGTTTTGAGCAGCCCATCTCTCTCTCTCTAGCTTTGCTATCTGAGGGTCGCCCTAATAACCTGGACGTTATTTTTTGGTTTCTCAACACACATCCCGTCACCCTGTCCAGTGTCCGCCCCCGGGAGCTGAGAGATCAGCGCGACATATGTCAATCCTAGGGGCCCGGGTTCGATTTCCGGCTGAGTCGGTGATTTTCTTCGCTCAGGGACTGGGTGTTGTATTGTCCTACTCGTCATCATTTCATCCCCATCGACGCGCAAGTCGCCGAAGTTGAGTCAAATCGAAAGACTTGCACCTGGCGAGTGGTCTACCTGACGGGAGGCCCTAGTCACACGATATTCACATTCACCCTGTCCAGTCCTCTAGTTGGTGTCCTCCAAACGTTACTTTCCTCGCCGATTCTGCGTAGAGCCTCCTGACTCCTCATCAGTCAACATAGTTTAGTGTGCTTCTGTGACACCATCTCTCAAACACATCGATTCTGTCCTATTCCGGTTTTCCCACAGCCTCTGATTTACTTCCACACAATACTGTCATCTAGTAAGGAACTTCTGTCTCTAAGGCGTGCAATTGATGCCAGAAGACTTCTTTTTGCGAGGTGTGGTCGCTTTGTCTTGTGTGCTAGTCTGCTACTCATCTCTTCGTTGCTCCGTGTGTCATGCATTGTTTTGCTTCGAAGCTAATACAGTTCCTACACTTCGTCTTCTAATTGGTCCCGAGTTCTGATGTTAAGTCTGTCACTGATGTCGGTTCCTATGTTTCTCAATACATAACAAGACCAGGCGGATCGGATGAGCAGCAATCTGCAGCTGTCGGTACTGTAACAAGGCCGGTCCCATTCCAAAATACCGTTATCCATGATGGTGGCCATGACGTCAGAGTCATTATGAAATGTTTTCATAACACCGTCATCATTCTAAAGCATCGTTAGTCGACAACAACAAGGTCGCACGCAGTGTATCTGGCACGTGTTGCCTCTCTAGTCTTTATTACCGGCGCGGGTTGTGACATAGAGAGAGAGTTAGCGCCATCTCTCTCTATGTCGCAACCCGCTACCGTAATAAAGACTAGAGAGGCAACACGTGCCGGATACACTGCGTGCGACCTTGTTGTTGTCGACTAACGATGCTTTGGAATGGTGACGGTGTTATGAAAACATTTCATAATGACTCTGACGTCATGGCCGCCATCATGGATAACGGTATTTTGGAATGGGACCGGCCTTGTTACAATACTGCTGTCTGCTGATGACGCTGTGGTGTATGGCAAATTGAGGTCATTGAGTGACTGTAGGAGGGTTCAAGATGTATTAGACACAATTTCTATTTCGTGTGATGGATGGCAGCTTGCTATAAACGTACAAATGTGTGAGTTAATGCAGATGAGTAGGAAAATTAGATTACAGTATTGGTGCTGAGCTCTTTGACACAGTCACTTCAATTAAGTATCTAGACATAACGCTCCTAAGTGATGAGAAATCGAACTAATATGTCAGGTCTTGAGAATTCTAGGAAAGTGTAGCTCATCTATAAAGGACAACGCTTGTAGGACACTATTACGACCCACAGTTCAGTACTGCTCCAACCAACCACGTCACGTTAAAGGAAGACAACGAAGCAGATGTGCTGCTCGCGTTGTTACCAGTAGCTTGTATATTGGCACGGACCACAGCCACAGCTAACAAACATGTCCAGCGTGTCTAGGGCTATAGCAGCGCTCTCCGGCAGCTGGAGTGGTTCACCCGCTGACGCAGCTGCCAGCTAGCGACGAGCCGCTTCCGCGGTTCCACCCACTGCAACAGCCGGCCGAAGTGGCCGTGCGGTTAAAGGCGCTGCAGTCTGGAACCGCAAGACCGCTACGGTCGCAGGTTCGAATCCTGCCTCGGGCATGGATGTGTGTGATGTTCTTAGGTTAGTTAGGTTTAACTAGTTCTAAGTTCTAGGGGACTAATGACCTCAGCAGTTGAGTCCCATAGTGCTGAGAGCCATTTGAACCCACCGCAACAACCGTGTCTAGGTACGTCGCTGCCCGCTTTTCAACACGCTTCCGCGTGGCACAGAAACGCATCATCTTCCACACACACACTCCGCTCCCGGCAACGAGGTCTGCCCGAAGGCTCGACACATCGGCAGACGCCGTGCGGCGCGGAGTGGCCGCGCGGTTTGAGGCGCCATGTTACGGACTGCGAGGTCCCTCTCGCCGAAGGTTCGAGTCATCCGTCGGACATGGGTGTGTGTATTGTTCTTAGAATAAGTTAGTTTAAGTAGTGTGTAAGTCTAGGGACCGATGTTCTCAGTAATTTGGTCCCTTAGGAATTCACACACTTTTGAACATTTGCAGACGCTGTCTCCATGTGTTTCCCGCATACGCCAGGAATAAACACTAGCAACCTCAAAGACTGAACGAATGTATATGAACAACGGCAAAGAGTTCCTTGTATACACGACCTGCCTTCTGCTGCTGCACGCACATCTGTCTCTGGTACAGAAAGCCACGCTACACACCCCGTTATAGTCTCGTCAGCACGTGTGTATTACGGAAACGCCCCGTGAACTCAAGTTGCAATCCATGGAGAAAAGGCGACGTTCTTTTCCCGAAACGCTATCGAGAAAATTCAGAAAACTGACATCTGCGATGACTGCAGATTGATTCTGCTGTCACCAACGTGGACAAAATAATGTGAACACTATGAAATATCTTGTTGTAAGTTCACACCGCTGCATACGTGTAAATACCGTGACACGGCTGCAGTGCACAGCTGATGTGACAAGTCTTGGAGGTTAGCTTCCATTGTAATTTACTCTTTGTTCTGCAACAGTTAACATAAGCGGTGAGTGAAATATGTGATCTCTCAGACTTCCAAATAGGGCAACACTTTGGTGTATTGTTAGCGGTAGAATCTAAGAACGAAGGCGGCTAAACTGTTTAACATTTCACGAGCGACAGTATCCACGGTAATGACAGGACACACGAAACATGGTGAAGCATCGTGGACGAAGAGAAATAGTGCACGAAAGTCGAAAGTAACTGCCTGTGACCCACGAGAATTCAAAAGTATTGTGACCAGACAACACAAAAGTAATGCGGCAAAAGTGACTGTAGAACTCAACACTCACTCGAGTGATATACTGTGTCAACAAAAGCAGTACGGCGGGAGCATTCATGGAAGGGCTAAAATTGCGAAATCCTTACCGTCGGAAGCCTAAGAAATGCTGCGAAGGAAGTAGCGCCACGATCATAAAACCTGGATACTTGATGGCAAGAAGAATGTGGTATGGTCCTCTGAATCATTGTTTACATTCCAGAAAGAGATTTTCACTCTGCAGCTGAGTGTCCGCTGAAACTTCTTGGCAGAGTAAAACTCTGTACCAGACCGAGACTCGAACTAGGGACCAGGTACTGGCAGAATTGAAGCTGTGAGGACGGGTCGTGAGTCGTGCTTGGGTAGCTCAGTTGGCAGAGCAGTTGCCCGCGGAAGACAGACGTCCCCAGTTCGAGTCTCGGTCCGGCAGATAGTTTTAATCTGCCAGGGAGGTTCATCGTTTACGTTGTTTCCCACAAACGGCTCGTTTTATCTATGGAGTGCACCAAAAGACGCCTACGACGTGGTCTGCCCGCTTCCTACAGTCAAATTTAGGGGAGATTCCGTTAAGATTTGGCCGGCTACGTCGTGGTATTCAACTTGTCCTACCATTACTCTCACTGTCCGGATTAGTGCGAATGAATATCTCGACATCCTCGAGAATGAAGTGCTTAGTATGACTATCATATTACTGCCGAACATTCCCATATTCCAAGATGATAATGCACCAACAAACATAGCCAAAAATGTTCAGGTATCATTTGCGGAGCATCATAATGTCATCAAACTTCCCTGGTCAGCACAATCGCCAGACCTCAAAATCAGTGAAAAGTTACAGGGAGTTTCAGAGCACAGACTGAGGACGAGATTTGCAGCCCCAACATCGTTCAAGCCAATGGCGCGCATTTTAGTACAAGAATGAGATAAGCTATTCCGCGAAGAGTTGCAGCTATTCACAAAGCCAACAGTGGCCCAAATCTTTATTAACAAGTAAATATTGTGAGGTGTTCATATTATTTTACTCACACCCTGTCATCTAGCGTAAACACCACGAAGACGAGACAAATAAGCGCTCGTACGCAGTGGTGTACCAATAGACAGTCGTTTTCCCCTCGCTCCATTTGCGAGTGCAGCAGGGAATGAAATGGCTAGCACTGGTGCAAGGTACCCTCCACCATGAACTGTGTGGTGCCTTGCTGGTATCTACGTAGATGAAAATGTGCAATACCCATTTGTTCTGACCACTTCAAACATCTTGCTCCATTTTACGTCCTCTGGCGCTTATTCTGAGTGCATAAATCCTGTGAAAAGTATTTTTCTTAGGTCTTCCTCCCACTATCAAAAACAACGTTCTAACTGGTTTACCTTCTGAAAAGGAAAATTGATCGTCGTCTAACATATCGCCGGTTCTCCTTTCCACTCTCGAGTGTTCATTGTTGTGCGCCCTAAAACACTAATCATCATCATCATCATCATCGAGTGTTCACCTTACGATCACGTCAACAACAGCTAGAAACTGACGCTGCTGCCGTAAGTTACCCTCAGAAGACTCTGAATCAAGTAGGAAGACGACCAAGTAATCCATTCGCACTCGCCGCAGATCCTAACATTGCGTGAAAGTTCTCCAACTTTCCTCTCTACTTCGCTTACTGCTTCCCACATGCGTCCATTAGCAACTAACTACATTCCCGCCTTTCCTGAAATCCCGAGGACGCCTCCTTAAAGCCGAGTCGCTAAATCCCGTTGCCTGCCCAGCTCTTGGTTTGCTAAAGCTCGCCTCACCCCCCCCCTTCCCCCCCCCCCCCCCCGCCCCCCACCCCTCCGACGGGTTTCGCCTCTCTATCGGCAGCCAGCCTGCTCTGCAGCAGATTCAGTCGGCTACCAGGTGCTGATCCGGAAATTCTTCAGGAACCTATCCTTCCTAGCTCTCCTTTCTTCTTCTGATGCCTCACTTCGTAAAACGCAACCCGATACTTACCTTACTGAATACCCTCATCGACTTAATTGTTGTCACGTGACTGGCTAATCTGTTTGTATGTGTGGGTGGATATTTCATTCTTTGTCTTTCACCACCCGTATATCTATCAAATGAGTACCAGGTGGTAGACGGCGTCCAGTGGGGCCATAGGCCTGCCATCCTGCCCCTCCTGGAGCCACGGCGAAGAATGGTTGCACTGGTCAAGTATTTGTGACCCACTCCCTCCCTGTCTGACGGCGGAAGGGGCGTTTAACTATTCCAGAATGTTTGGAAGGCAGGAGACGAGGTACTGGCAGAAGTAAAGCTGTGAGTACCGGGCGTGAGTCGTGCTTCGGTAGCTCAGTTGGTAGCCGGCACGGTAGCTCAGCGTGTTCGGTCAGAGGGTTAGCTGCCCTCTGTAATAAAAAAACTGAGTTAATAGATCAACAACGAACTTAAAAGGGTGTCTTACGACGTCCGCCCCGATCAGATTCAACGAACAAAAACGAACAAAATGGGATTAAAAAAAAAAAGTTGGTAGAGCACTTACCCGCGAAAGGCAAAGGTCCCGGGTTCGAGTCTCGGTCGGGCACACAGTTTTAATCTGCCAGGAAGTTTCGTATAACTATTGTGTAATATGACCAGAAAGATGCAAGTCTGCTGTTAAATTGGAAGTGACGTGTGTCTCACTTCAGTATCAAGCTAAGAATTCTTATTTAAGTTTCTCTTTTTTAATTGTTTTAATTTTTGGAAATTTGTGGTAAGGTCGTATGGGACCAAACTGCTGAAGTCTTCGGTCCCTAAGTTTACGCATTACTTAAACTAACTTCCGCTAAGGGCAACACACACACTTGTACCCGAGGGAGGACTCGAACCTCCGACGGGGGGAGCCGCACGGACCGTGACAAGATGCCTGAGACAGCGCGGGTTCCCCATGCGGCCTAATTTTTAACGTACAGCACTCGGTGGCATAAAGAAACGTCATTAATTACCTCCACACGCCTTCTCTCGGTGATAACTATTTTAGCACGGAAATATAGTACTTTAATGCTCACTTGGCTGTTCATTTATTTATTTACATAGACTATGCCCACATTGGAGCACTACAGTCAAACATTATACAACAGAGTCTACAATGAAAAAGTTTAGATCTTAGCAGTCAACAATTTCTTCCTGTCCAGCCTTGTTCATTCGGAGTGATCTACAGATATGACGAACTTCTTCCATTGTGATGTTTTGGGTGTCAGTCGTATGTATTGTTCTTCAGCAGCAGTTTCTCTTTTCTAGGTTCAATTTGATGTTTGGTAATGTTCAGTTCATTTAGATCCATTTGTACTTCTTTAAATCAGTTGTTTTTTTGTCTTAGTGTGCTAAATGTAGTGAAAAGGTTGTTCAGGGGTCTAGTATCCGGTAAGCGAGAAATGTGGCCAAAAAATTGTAGTCCTTCGTATTTGCAGTGGATTCACTTTCTTGATAAACCACCGAATTGCGGTAGAGTCTCCGCTGACCATTTATTTGGTGTTGTTTTCTTATTGAAAATCGTTCGGAGTATCTTCTATCAACTTGCTAGAGTTCGTCAGTTGTACTTTGACTGTTTAGTTTCAATAGTGTTTTTCTTGCATATGTTGCCTCCGGTTTAACGACGAAGGAATAATGCCAAAGTTTAGCATTTATTGAAAGATATCGTTTCTGCTAAATTGGGCACGTAGATCTCTATGCTCTTTGTAATTTTAATGTTGTAATATCTGTTGATTCTCTTTCGTTGGCATTCTAAGTAATAATCTCAACCAGATCCTGAAACATTTTTACCACGTTAATCTTTTTAAGCATTGTGAAGTATAATGTAGGATGTGTCAGTTGGGAACGTGGGCATCATACCAGTTTTCTCAAAAGAAATTTGCAACCCAAATTTTGCCGCTAATCATTCTAGTTCTTCTACCTGAAACTTTGCTTCATCGATACTATTTGCTAAAAATGTCAAATCATTTGGAAATGCAAGACAGTTAATTCCAATCTTTCTTTCAGTCTTAACAAACGGTGGACATATCTTGTTCCATTCGCACATGATTTGCTCCAGCAAGCAGTTAAGCAGTAATGAGACAATCGATCACATTGTGGAAGGTCAGTTCGAATCTCAAAAGGATCAGAGAATTTATTTCTGAAATACTCTAGATTTAGCATTTCTAAGAGTGACCGCAATGAGGTTGACAGATTTCTGATGTAAACTAAATTCTGTACGAACAGACAGGAGAGGTTCACCATGGTATTTTTTTTTAATAGACGTAGGTGGTCACTAGCTTCTTCTTCCTGATGCTTTGGTGTTTCATTATCGATTTGAGACTAATAATTTGGTCAGGACAGATTCGTACTGGACGATAACCTCCTTGATATTCTATTTTAACTAAAGTTCAGTCTTGATCACAACACTTATGTCTCAATAACATAGATGACCGGTTTTAGTTATATTTATATAATCATCTTCAGACCCATGGCTTCCTTGGAGGATGGTAGGCGGAGCTCTCCTCAGCTGCTACAAAGTCAACTTGATATTCACCTAACTTGATATTCACCTAATTCAGCACCAAGCTGTTCATGAAATCTGAAATACAGAACCTTAGAGAAAATTTTGTATGTGATATCCAGCAAAGATATACCGCTAAAATTATTTGGATCCGATATACCTCCTTTCTTGTGTAGCACATGGATTATTGCAACAATTAAATTATACTTTCGATTTCATTTAAAAGTCGCTGTGTTTCAAACCCTCATACCATATCACATCGCCGGCCGCTGTGGCCGAGCGGTTCTAGGCGCTTCAGCCCGGAACCGTGCTGCTGCTATGGTCGCAGGTTCGAATCCTGCCTCTGGCATGGGTGTGTGATATCCTTAGGTTAGTTAGGTTTAAGTAGTTCTAAGTCTAGGTGACTGATGACCTCAGATGTTAAGTCCCATAGTGCTTAGAGCCATTTGAACCATATCACATCCACGAATACCATCCCATACCATTCACATTAAGCTCATTACAGCCATGCCCTTCATCATGTAACTCTGAATCATCCATTTAATATTTCTAAAATTTTTTAAAAAAACTCTCTCACACCGGCCTGATTTAGCTTCACTGATCAGGATAATAAAAACATGCGTATATTAAGGGAATTTTCATTGACAAAGCAGGCTTATCACATTCTCACAGTTCAATACTGTTCTATCCTGATTAAATTGAGCTTAACTTTGATTCCATAAGGCAGTGAAGCAATTTCGAAGTCTCGGTGCGACGAAAATTGTCAGTCGATCTCCTGGAAACATTTGTAATAATTATTAACTTTCGGTGATCACATGGGGAAGATCGGAGATCTGCTGGTAAGACCGTGTTAGCCCATTTATTTGAAGTAACTGGATATCTTGAGCATACAAAACGGCAGGTTCGTCGAGTGTAAATCAGACGTTCCCCACTGATCCCGTGCAACACAGCGTAGTAAGCAGACACTGTCAATAATAAACAGTTAAATAATAGGCAAACACACTTACTTCAGTTTAGTTCATGTATTAAATTCCTTCTCATACAGAATCTCATCAAGATGGTGACTAGCTCAACAATACATACATACACATCCTCCTTTCACGACTAATCGGCAAGAAGTCCTCTTTCTTTTCCTAAGAGAAAACATAGATAGCAGAGAAGCTATTCCATGGAGTAAATGGACGCTCCAAGGAATAATTGGGCTTGAAACTACTTTGCATTGATAATCGGTAAGATAAGAAGAGATATTTAGAGATATGTACTGAGTTATATAATTTATTAAAATTTCTGAAAATATCGCGGAGAGACCGCTGCAAGAGACATTACAACCACTTAAATTTAAAGATGAGGTGCAGTACTCGCAGTCAGCTCACTGTAAACAGCCGAATCTCCTAAGTCATCACTTTTTATACAGGGCGTCCGAATATTCTGTGGTCAAACTTAAACAACTGGTGTAGTACTTTGAGGTACGGACCTGATGATTATGTATGAATAGCTACATATTTATTGACTTAGCAGCCATTCTAGTGTGAGACAACAGGTCTCACTGCATACATTATAACGTTACCCACTGACAGGGCTCAACTTTGGATTGGCCCCACTGCCCGCACAGGCTGTTTACGACAGACGGGGCTGTGATTTGCTGCCCCATCAGAACTTCCCACATTGCACTGTGCATTTCATAAAGCTGCTGGAAGACGCTCGTGGGTGAATATTCTCCCTCACGATTCCGAGACATCTTCTCAAATTGTACGGGGCAAACAACTCTACAGGTATTACGCGACCATTTTTTCCGGAAACAGCCATATAACATAGGTAAACTCACAATGAAAGACCCTCTTGATCAGAACATTTAATCGACATCAAAGGATATGATAATGTTTGTCAACAATTGACTAATGTAAACTTACTTTTCATTTACGCTTGATTCATATTTGCATGACTTACATTAAATGAGAGGACGTTGAAAGCATTATGGGCAGTACTTAGGTTGCCAGGGGAGTGAAAGCAGGCAACCTCACACCGAGCCATTTCACAGAATGATACCCGAGGTAGGCGCGGGCCAATAGCCCACCGCCCTAACAGCTGTCTGTATTTGCTGCACCGGGGCGTCAGGCATTGTGGGCAACCACAGATGGGATCTCCTGTGACGAAAGTATAAATTTAAGTTTTTTCTCCATTAAAGCGCCAGTCACCACAGATAGACTTCTCGAAAACTGGGTGGGGGAGCCACTGTTTTGAGCCTTTGGAAGTGTGAGCCGCCGCTGGACATGATGACTTAACAAAACACTAAATGTTTATTCGATATAAGAATCACAGGGGTTAGTTTAGATAAATAAACAAGAGCTTAGACGGAAAAGTTCAGCTGTTCTGAAGACGACCGCCTCATTGGTCGTAGACAGACAGACGGAGAGAGGTGAGACGATTTTTTTTCTGTGTAAATTTTAGAACACATTTTTGGTTAAACGGAGAGAGGACAGCCCAGGGAAGGGGACTAGCCATGTTCTGAGGAGCAGTTTGGTCGGTCAGTGTTCAGAAGATCGGAAGCCCAGCCAATCTGAACTCAGTAAGAGACGCAAAATGCGGCAATGGGAAGCTTCCTTGTAGAAAACGTTGGATAAAAAATCACTCCACCTTCTGCTTCCTCATCGGGGTTTTCTCCAGCGACTGCATCAACTGGCACCGTTGCCAGAGTTGATATGGAGAAGTTCGGGCTTTGCGGATGGTCGTAGGTGGAGCCAATGACTGGTTCTGCAACCACTTGACCGTCCACCTTAACACCATGGTGAGGTGAGGCTGCAACCGCGAGGCGATTTGTGGAGAAACTATAAAGTGAATGCATAATATTTTTGCCGCTTCACGCTACACTCTGAAAGTCTGAATTTTTAATGCAGTGAACAGACTGCTTCCAACTCCGACCACAGGTACGATGTATTAACTTCCGTAGCACTATTTCCCTTTCAGTTAACATCATGACCGTCACTTAGCATTTGGCAACTGCAAATTCACTTTTGTGGTTATTAGAATCTTTCCTCGAAGCCCTTTGTCAGGTATGCCAAGGTATTTTATATTAGTATTGGCACAGTTTATCAATTGTTTATGCATAATTTATCGGAATAAATCAATGTAGGTGCAGTTCTTTTCTCATTTAGTAGTTCGTTATTATGGAGGGTGGTTATATTAAACTTATGTCAGAGACGGGGTCCACTTTTACATTTTTAGATATATTAATATTTCTCTACCTGCGCGACATGTTGCACATGGTTTGTCCAAAAGTTTCAAGAATAAAATTCTCCAGCGAAGCAAAAGGGCGAGAGCAATGTGGGTTTCGGCAGGAAAGCTGATGAGTCGCCTTGGCCTACGAGTGCGACACACTGGGGACGGCGTATTGCGCGTAGTGTCGAGATTCCAGATAGAGAGGTTAATCGAGCAGCGATATGCACTCAAATTTCGCGTTAAAATTGAAACATCGGGCTGTGGGACGACGGCGCTGACTCGGGAAGAACTCGGGGAGGAAGCCCACCCAGCAACTCAGGCGTGGCACGAGATGATCTGCAAAGGCCGAGGAAACGTCTAATGCAACGAGGGCATCGGGCGTCCGCCATTCTCCCAGACGCACCAAAATGTGGAATGCAAAAAGTTTTGAACGAGAATAAACACAGCCCTCTGAGAGCGTTAGGAAATGATGCTGTCACTTACCGTCTAGCACAGTCATCGGGAAGTCAATACAAATTAAAAAATGATTCAGATCTGCGATGTGCGACAAGAGGTAACTGTCCCTGAACAATAAAAAGTTTGAAATCCTTCACATGGGCCCTAAAAGGATTCCGTTAAATTTCGGTTATACGATAAATAATTCAACTTAAAGATCGTCGATTGAAATAACTATCTAGGGGTTATGTTACGAACAACTTAAACTACAACCGTGAAAGAGAAAATGTTGAGGGGAAGGCAAACCAAAGATTGCATACTATTGGCAGGACACTTTGAAGATGCTACAAATACGATAAAGACACTACCTACAGTACGTTTGTCAGTCCTCTGCTACACTCCTGCTCATAAATTAAGGATAATGCTGATACATGGTGAAACAACGCTCTGGTGGGCGGTTTGCGGGTTTAAATCACCTCGGGGTATGACCTTGCGGCGCATTTCACCTGCGGTCGTCGCACGGTGGCGCTGGCAGCAGTCCACATACGCAGAGGTGTGTCGATGCATGTCAGAGTACGGTGCAGCGAGTAAGTGTGCAGACGTTTTCAAGTGTGCTAATGGTGGCTGTGTGTTGAAAATGGCTAAAAGAAGGCATATTGATGACGTTAGAGGGGTAGAATACTAGGGGGATTGGAGGCTGGTCAAACACAGAAGGTAGTAGCACGGGCCCTCAGTGTGCCACAAAGTGTGATCTCAAGATCATGGCAACGATTCCAGCAGACAGGAAACGTGTCCAGGCGCTACAGTCGGGACGCCCACAGTGTACAACACCACAAGAAGACCGATATCTCACCGTCAGTGCCCGCAGACGGCCACGGAGTACTGCAGGTAGCCTTGCTCGGGACTTACCGCAGCCACTTGGACAGTTGTCTCCAGACACACAGTCTACAGACGACTGAACAGACATGATTTATTCGCCCGGAGACCTACAAGGTAGATTCCACCGACCTCTGATCACAGGAGAGCCTGTAAAGCCTGGTGTCATTCGAACAGTCGTCCCAGGTAATGTTCACGGACGAGTCCAGGTGTTGTCTGAACAGTGATTCTCAGCGGGTTTTCATCTGGCGTGAACAAGGAACCAGATACCAATGTCCTTGAAAGGAACCTGTATAGAGGTTTTGGTTTGATGGTGTGGGGTGGGATTATGATTGGTGCACGTACACCGCTGCATGTCTTTCACAGAGGAACTGTAACAGGTCAGCTGTATCAGGACGTCATTTGCACAAGAATGTCCGCCTTTTCAGGTGTGCAGTGGGTCCCACCTTCCTCCTGATGGATGATAACGCACGGCCCCACCGAGCTGCCATCGTGGAGGAGTACCTTGAAACAGAAGATATCAGGCGAATGGAGTGGCCTGCCTGTTCTCCAGACCTAACCCCCATCGAGCACGTATGGGATGCTCTCGATCGACGAATCGCTGCACGCCTACAAACCCCTACGACACTTTAGAAGCTCCGACAGGCACTGGTGCAAGAATGGGAGGCTATACCCCAGCAGCTGCTCGACCACCTGATCCAGAGTACGCCAACCCGTTGTGAGGCATGTGTACGTGTGCATGGTGATCATATTCCGTACTGATTTCGGGGTACATGCGGAGGAAACAGTGGCGTTTTGTAGCACATATGTTTCGGGACGGTTTCCTCAACTAATCACCAGTACCGTGGACTTACAGATCTGTGTCGTGTGTGTTCCCTATGTGCCTATGCTATTAGCGCCACTGTTGTGTAGTGCCACGTTATGTGGCGCCACATTCTGCAGTTATCCTTAATTTATGAGCACGAGTGAAGATTATTGCAGCGCGACATGGGATCCTTACCAGACAGAATAGAGGGAAATCATCGAAACAGTTCAAACAAGGACAGCTCGAAACAGGGGTAGAGACACGGATATGATAAGCGAGTTGCAGTGGAGTCATTACAACACTGGCGTCTTCGTTGTGGCGAAATCTTTTCTCAGTATTTAACGACAAATTTTCTCCTCCGAACATGTTAACATTTTGTTGACTTTCACCTACATAGAGAAAAATTATCATCGTAAATGAAGTGTTGGCAGAAGAGCCAACACCGTGTTGCTAGAGGAGGCCGAAATATACGCTTTTAAGCTGACGCAGATTGGCGTGAGGTCTGGAACAGTTAAGGGAATTAATAGTAGCAAATAAAGTACGTTGTTGATGTAATACTTAACTTTAATCCACAATTGGAGAACATCGCTCTTGTTTAGATATTATTACAATCTCAATATAACTGGTAATGGCGCCTTGCTAGGTCGTAGCAAATAACGTAGCTGAAGGCTATGCTAACTATCGTCTCGGCAAATGAGAGCGTATTTGTCAGTGTAGCATCGCTAGCAAACTCGGCTGTACAACTGGGGCGAGTGCTAGGACGTCTCTCTAGACCTGCCGTGTAGCGGCGCTCGGTCTGCAATCACTGACAGTGGCGACACGCGGGTCCGACGTATACTAGCGGACCGCGGCCGATTTAAAGGCTACCACCTAGCAAATGTGGTGTCTGGCGGTGACACCACAGTAAAAAATTAGAGAAATCGGACCTAGGGCGGAATGTTTAGGTGTTCATTTATCCCTCGTGTGGAGCGGTCGAGAAACGGTCTGAAAGTGGTTATGTGAACCCTGCACCAGGCACTCAACTGTGAACTGCAGAGTAATCATGTAGATGCAAGAATGGTACCAGTGAAATGCAATACGGCAAAATCGAATGTTTATAGCACTTTGAGAGTCGAATTAGGGGTGAGGGAGGAGCGCACAAAGACGGTCTCTAAAGTGGTGGTCGATGAACAACAGAACATGCCGGTGCTGCAGTGTCGCGAGTTGCTGGGACGCCATGAAAGTAGCCTCGATGTTTCGGTAAGAGCAGCGACGGGTGACGAGACGTTGATTTTCGAGTACGATCCTGAACCACGTCAGTTGGAGGGGATCTTAAGGATGCATCAGACGATGCCTTCCAGTCAACCTATGTGGACTGGGCGAAGCGGTGGCAGCGACACACAGATGCCAAACGAATGTAATCCGAAGATTTTGAAGGTTTTATACAGTACGTTAAAAAGCAATAAATCTCTTTGAAATAAATTATTCTTGAAACTTCTCGAGGACTGTCCGCTCTTTCTGGCTTTAACTACCCAATTTTGTCGCAAGCTTCACTCCACCGCGATGAATTAGTAACAGGCCTGTTGTGAAACTTACTAACGTATTTTCTTTCCTCCCAGGCGCTACACGTTTAAATGCAAATTTGAAAAGTTCCTGTAACAAGTACGGCCTCATTTTACAGTCATGGGCCGTAGTCAGTGGTAAATTCCACCATAGACACATCACAGACACTTGTGTATTAGTTTCAAGGGCACTTCTTTGTTACGAGACGTAAGCTTTCAGCAAAAGCTTGTTCACACACATTGGTTATTAGAGAGGTCGTAGCGCCTGAGATAATGGTTTCTGACCTTTTTAGTAGCGTGGTCACTGATTACACACTTATTACATTCTATCCCCTCCAAGTTTATTCAACAACATATAACAAATCAAAGAGGAAGAAATCTCAATTAAAGTTTCTCGTTCTCGGCTGAGACCAAGAATCTTTACTCACTGATAATACTGATTTCAATTTTTACATTTCAGGTTCCACTTTATGGAGCATGAGAGGGAAAAAATAATACGATACGTAATTCTGACATGAGGACTGTGATAAAGTTGTAATACATCTGTTGTCAGCAACATTTGCCAAGCCGCCACTGAGCGGCAGAGAACTTCCACATACGATTCAAAAATGTTAACTGCAGTTCTTCTCTCCCAAAACAGTCTCTATATAATTTTTGTCGTATACGTCACAAACTCCCCTGGACGCTGTAGCTTAAATTAAAATATAAGCTCCAAATAGAATTATTTTCCGTATCTTCCATAAAATTCAATACATTCAGATCCAAGACAAATATTCCTCTGATTTTCAGTCCTCAGTAAATAAAAAAAAAAGTTCAAATGTGTGGAAATCTTATGAGACTTAACTGCTAAGGTCATCAATCCCTAAGCTTAGACACTAAATTATCCTAAGGACGAACACACACACCCATGCCCGAGGGAGGACTCGAACCTCCGGCGGGATCAGCCGCACAGTCCATAACTGCAGCGCCCTAGACCGCTCGGCTAATCCCGCGCTGCCTCAGTAAATATTTACTGTTGTTATAAGCTTTTACATTAAAATGAACGACTCTATCTGATAAACTAAACTCAACGCAAGTCAATTCAGTTAACATCAAATTATGAACGACGATAAAATTGTTACGGAAAAACTATGGAAAAACGACAATACGTGATCGTTGCTGTGAGGGACGAGGGCCTTCGGCACATTGCGGCTTGTGAGCAGATATTCTACAGCACCGCCCGTGTTCGAAGGCACTGCACGTTCTCCCCGTGGTCAGCCGTTACGTGACAAGACAGAAATACAATTCCTGTAGTGACATGTAGATGTACTTCAAAACTTAGTAAAAACTTGAATTAAATGCGCTGAACATACATTACGTCGGCTGTCGCGAAAAATGTTTGTGACACTACACCATCCATTACTAATCTCAGAATGTTTAGTGTAGGATTCTTTGCCACCCTCTATAATTTTGGCTGTAGAGTTTTGTGACGTGCTGTCATTGTAACCTATTTTACCCGTATGTTGAGAAAAAAGTCATGTTGATTGCAGAGATGGTCCCCAGGTGGGTAAATGAAATGGCGAAGGAGCAAGAATGAAAGTTGGAATGGAGACATATTCGTGTTAGGAAGGGTGTAAGATAGGTCTGGTGCAGTCGCTATTAGTTTTCAGTGATCTAATTTCTATTGACAGTCGTGGCTTTATGTGCTAAAAATCACAGCGGTACATTTTTCGGTGTTTACACCAGGGACACATATGAAAGAAAAATTAGATTCAACTGGCTTCCTGGTCATTTGGTCGTTTCCCATGGCTTCTCCAAGTCACTGTAGGCGACTGCCTCATGTTACTTAAAAGATCAACGAACGCTCAGTCGTCTGAATGCCTCTCAAACTGGGTGAGTCTTCAGTCGTGTAGGCTCGACACCTGCCAGACACTCAGTGCGGACATTCCTTTCTCGCTCAGCCGCCCTATATACGCCACACTGCATATGTTGTGCAATCACTCTATGACTCTTATGCCTTGTACTTGTAGTACGTATTTCCCGCCTGTAATCGATAAGGAGCAGGTAGGGAGCCATCCACAGACAAAGAGGTGATTTCCATCGTAGCTTGATAGATACATGAATGTTGCGTGTAACATACTGATGAGTTAGCAGGTAGTATTACTCGCAGTCACGACCTTTTGTTAGATGACGTAGTCAAAAACAAGAGGCGGTGTTACCCAACAAATACTGCGGCAATGTGAGAGTAGGTCCACAGGTTACCAGCCTCTTGGAAAGCGAAAGTGAAAATTTATTTGGAAAATATCGGTAACTGGATGTGACAGCGAAGTAGACAAATGTTCCTCACGCGCCCCTGATTCTCCATCATACGAGGGTTGTTCAATAACTAATACCCCACATTTTTTAAAAAGCCATTCATATACATAGACGAACGTCCTCGTTGGTGCTTCACATATGATGTTTGTTCTGTGGACCGGTAAAGTTCCGAACCGTACTGTCATATGGCGCAGCGTCAATGTGGCGTCTACATATGACTCACGTTACAAGCAGCGTGCTGTTATTGAATTCTAGTATGCAGAAAACGAAACCTTGGTGTGCAGTGTATGGCGATGCTGCAGTTGATAGGACTACAGTTGGGCGATGGGTAAAGGAAGTTACAGTCTCAGGAAATGCAGAAACAGAGCTCCACGATCAACCACGTTCGGGACGTCCTGTCACAACCACTGCTCCAAACATGCTGAATCGTACGGATGCCATTATTCGTGCCGACCGGCGCATCACAACTCGACGAGTGGCTCTACAGTTGTCGGTCAGCATTGGAAGTGCGTCTGCAATGATCGAGACTCTCGGATATTGAAAGAGGTGCTCACGATGGGTTCCAAGAATGCTCACAGCGGACCACAAGATTCAAAGAAAGGCCATTTCATCTGAATTTTTGGACCGTTTTGACACTGATGGAGAGGCCTTTCTGTCACGTATCGTTATGGGGGACGAAAGCTGGGTGCGCCACTTTGCTCCGAAAAAAAGGCAGTCCTTTGAGTGGCATCATCCTCATTCACCACAAAAGAAGAAATTCAAGACAACCCCCTCTGCCGGAAAAGTCACACTGACAGTCTTCCGGGATGGCGTCATTCTCGCGGATGTGATGCCGAGAGGGTCAACCCTCAATTCAGAGGCATGCGTGAAGACTCTGAATAAACTCAAGAACCGTTTACAATGTGTTCGGTCGGTGAACCCCGCAAAAAACTTGCTCCAACACGATAATGAACACCCACACATAAATCTGAGATCCTGGAGCCACATCGCCAAATTGGGTTCGACATCATTGCCTCATCCACCCTACAATCCAGACCTGGCACCCTCCGATTTCCATCTCTTTGGGCCGCTTAAAGATTCTCTACGGGGACCACACTTTGAAGATGACTAGAGTGTCGATCGTGCAGTGAAAACATGGCTGCGCCTACAGGACGAGAGCTTTTGCCAGCAGGAAATACATGCTCTTCTACAACGTTGGCGTACGGGCATAGAACGTGATGTAGACTACTTAGAAAAATAGGACATGGACAAGACGTGTTGATGAACAGGGTGTTTACAAATGAATATCGGGGTTTTAACGCTTTACAATATTTATTATATTAAACTTTCAGTATTAATGATATAACAAATGAAACAGCAACTCAAGCAGCTTTACCAAGAATCTTATAGATGTTCAACGTAAGTACCATTTGTCACAAGGTACACATCAAGTCTATAGCCAGGTTCTTCCCAAACGTTGATAAGTGTGTCTTCAGTGATTGTAGCAACAGCTGCTTCAATACGGTTTCTTAATTCAGGGAGGCCCACTGGTAGCGGAGGCACGTACACACGATCTTTGATGAAGCCCCAAAGGAAAAAAATCGCATGACGTTAGGTCGGGTGAACGTGGAGGCCATGCAAAGCAAGCCCTGTCATTGGGCCCCTTGCGGCCTATCCAGCGCTTGGCTATAGGCTTGATGTGACAAACGATGCTCACATTGAGCATTTATAAGGTTCTTGGTAAAACTGTTTGAGTTGCTCTTTCATTTGACATATCATTTATAACTGGAAATTTAATGTAATAAACATTATAAAGCGTTAAAACCCCTATATTCATTTATAAACACCCTGTATATTGTCACTAAATCCTGACTCGTAACAATAAATATGTTTAAAAAATGTAGGGCATTAGTTGTCGAACGACCCTCGTATTTACCACCCCGGCCGCCGCTGCACTCGCTCGCACCGTGCGTGACAGAGTGCGTGAGCCGTCGCTGGCGCCCCTGCCACACGCACTAGTCGGTATCCTGGCCTACCGCAGCCGCAGCCGCGTGTATCGAGGCCTGCGCTAATCTGCGGCCTAGCAGCAGCCTAGCAGCGCGCCAGCAGCGCAGCCGGCCGGCCGGCCAGCCTTGGCGGTATCTGCAGTTGCGAAACGCCCGCCTGCCGAATCCCGCGGCCTTGGCTGCCCGCTATTCGCCGCTGTGCTGCCCGTACACGCTGGCCGCCTCCTGCACAGAACAGAACACGAGGTGTCGCATGTAAAACACTGACAACATCTTCTCTGTACTGACCACGATACTCGACGATCTGGAAAAGACTAGGCTTAGAAGCGAATACTCAGCACCACGTAGTGAGGTAAATCACAGAACAGAGTGATGAGCCTGTTTCACCAGTGTCTATGGCATTGGTAAACACCGAGGAAGCCTCTGACTCAACAAAATCTGCAGTAACTGTCCTAGAAATAACCAAGTTACCGGCGTACGATGTATCCTTACAGGTATCCGATTTGTCTCATTAGTGTTTGGCTAAAAGAACTCACTGTGCTGCACTCGACGACGAACCTTTCTACAGAAACAACAGCAATATCGGGTCTGTCCATAAAAAAAAACCACGACTTGGTAGAGCACTTGCCCGAGAAAGTCAAAGTTCCCGAGTTCGAGTCTCGCTCCGGCACACAGTTTTAATCTGTCAGGAAGTTTCAAACTTCTGTTGTTCTCAGTACACATAACCCATGTACCACCAAGGGTGAGCACCACTAAAGATTCTTCGCTGACGATAATGTTGTCCACTAAATACCTAGCAATTACAATTACGGACAAATTAAATGGCCGGCAGCAGTGGCCGAGCGGTTCTAGGCGCGAATCCTACAGTCGCAGGTCCGAATCCTGCCTCGGGCATGGATGTGTGTGATGTCCTTAGGTTAGTCAGGTTTAAGTAGTTCTAAGTTCTATGGGACTGATGACCTCAGATGTTAAGTCCCATAGTGCTCAGAGCCATTTGAACCATTTTTTGAACAACTTAAATTGGAAAGCACACATAGAAAATGTTTTGGGGAAGAGAACCAAAGACTGCGTTTTATTTGGATAAGACTTATAAGAAGATGCAAGATTGCCTTCACGACGCTTGTCCGCCTTATTTTGGAGTACTGTTGCGCAGTGAGGGACCCTTTTCAGGTCGGATTAATGGAGTACATCCAAAAAGTTCAAAGAAGGACAGCACCTTTTGTATTTCGAGTAACAGAGGAGAGAGTATCACTGAAATGATACTGGATTTCAGGGTGGACATCATTGAAACAAAGACATTTCTCGCTGCCGCAGGATCTTCTCACGAAATTTCAGTCACCAACTCTCTCCTTCGAATGCGAAAATATTTTGTTGTCGCCGACGTACACAGGCAGAAACGATCGTCATAACAAAATATGCTAAGTCAGAGCTCGCGGGGGAAGACGTAGTTGTTCGTTTTCTCCGCGCGCTATTTGAGAGTGCAGTAATAGAGAATTAGTGTGAAGGTGGTTCGATGATCCCTCTGCCAGGCACTGAAGTGTGAGTTGCAGAGCAGTCTTGTAGATGTAGATGTATACGAAGGAAGAAAGGAAGGAAGGCAGGAAAATTGACTTTAACGTCCCGTCCACATCGAAGTCATTGGAGACGGAACGAAATCTCGCATTACGAAAGGGTTGAGAATGAAATCGGTTGTGCCCTGTATAAAGAAACCATCCCGGTATTTGCCTGAGTGATTTAGGCAAATCATGGAAAACCTGAATTTGGATGACAACACGGGGATTTGAACCGTCTGCTTGACCACTGCCCTAGCAACCTTGCTCGGTGTGTCACCATACTGAAGAAAGAAATCTGTCAGTAGCGTTTGATTATAAGATAAGTGATCAACATGTTGAACATCCTATAATTATTCACAGCTAATACTAACAAGAGTATAGAAAAACATACAGAAAAGTCAAAGAGCCATTTGTGAAATTTAAAATAAGGGTGGTAACATTAAGAGTTCAGTGAGAATTCCACTAGAAAACGCAGAGGAGTACACTAAGAGCCTCATTGTGGGGGAGGATATATATATATATATATATACATATATATATATATATATATATATATATCGATGTATAATTGGTTTGTTTTGTAAATATTATTTGTACTTCGCCTACTTCAACCAATAAGTCTGCAGTTGTACTTCCAACGGACATTCAATGGAGTATGACAAAACTTCTATTCTGTCCACAGCAACAACCTTTCGCGACTCCATTATAAAAGAATCCGTTGAAATACGCATTGCGGAAAATCTAATGAACCGGACAGTGGTTACCAACTGAATAACGCGTGGAATCCCGTCATCTCCGAAATGTGCTCGAGACGAGGACGCCAGAAGACTCCGATAGCTGCGGCCAGCGACAATAATGACGTCAGCTGAGTCTTGCAGTTCCACCAGCGAGGGCGCTGCCGCTGGGCGGTTGCTCCTTCTGTCTCCGCGACTTCAAGGCATGTGCGGCAGTACCATCAGAGCACTATATAAGACGGAGCGGAGAGTGTCTTCGTTAGTCCTCTTCGGCTCACCTGAAGATGGTTGGCAGTTGTCCAGCCGAAATATCGTGGAATGAAGTTTACGACTACAGGCTGCAATCCCGAAACCTTTTGAACAGTTGATTCGCTGGGAAGATTTTAAATTTTACAAGTGCGGAGCTGTTTTCCAGTGAAGAGATGATCATGACGCTTTTTCAGGTACATGTCACGCGTCCTGTGGATACCCAATACGTGTCTTATATGCGGTAATCTTGTTATAGGACAATTTTTTTTTTTTCGGAAACAGTCACATTATATATGCAGATTCGTAATGAAACTCCCATTTGATCGGAAAACTTAATTCACGTCAATGAAAATGATAGACAGCAGTACCGTTGATTATTAACAATTAATAACTAACACAGCCTTGCTGTTCTCTGACTCTTAGTTCGAATTTACATGCCTTGTGGAATTGGGAAAACTTTGAAAGCACTCTTGAGCTGTGAGTGGGGACGTGGACGACAGCGCCAGTCCACAGGAGCCTGCTGTACGTAGAGAGCCGAGGGGCAATGGCCCACCAGCCAATGGCTGTTGCCTTCCTGCACAGCCGCAGGATGTCGGGCTTCCTGTAGAAACAGATAGCGTTCCCCATGGAGCGAACATATGGGAAAAACATTTCTGTCCTGCAAGTGAAGTCAGAGGATCGTCCTGTTCAGAAAAAGGTGCCATTGTACTGGGAACGTAGAAAGCTGGCCATTTCCCGGAAAGCACTGACAGTCTTGAATCTGCAAAAATGAAACAAATGCTTACGTAATGTAAAACCAGCCAGCATTGTCTCATCTAAATAAATTATAAATTAGAAAAAGATACTGGATGGTGACGACACAGAGCACCTCACTGTTTGAACGAAGGGACAGAGGGAAAGTGATGCGACTCTGTACTTTAGAGGATGAAAGGATGAAAGTCATTGCTCAACCAGCCAGAGGCAGGAGACAGGTCGGCACCCAGTAGTTCTCGAGCCGAGCTAATCAAAGTAAGCGACAATCGCAAAATGCGGCAATGCAAAGGTTTTTTCTTTTAATTAACCCTCGGTTAGAAATGAGATTTCGTCTACATCCTCCAACTTTCAAAACGGCGCCAAACTTCTGCGCTGAGAGCCTCCGCCAGCCGCTGAGCCAGGTGAGCTGATGCACTGGTGACTCAGAAAACTTTAGAGCTAATCTCAGTCTCCTCCTGACGTGATGATGTGAATGGACAGGAGCTCGAGCGGTCAGGACTTGTGAGTGGGCATCTAGGGTTGCCGTTATGTGACAGAACAGAAAATTAGGTAAAATAAAGAGAATACATTTCAGTGTACGAAATAAGAGGGGCGCGCCTTGGGAGGAAGTTACCAGGTACAGGCCAGTCTAGGAGATCGAACAACTAAATAATTGGGCAACGGACGGGGAGGCGGTTCATGGGGACCAACCCTACAGTCCATGACTGCATGGACAGAACTGCCTCGGTTCTGAAACAAAGGGAACTTGTGCCACATACATATAGCCGAAGTTGCTCTGGGAGAAAACTTGCAAAGATTTGACTGGCCCTTTGTAATAAATATTTTAAACCATTTCCCAAAAATATTCTTTGACTGGCTGCCACCATGTACAAAATGCCTCCGAATTTTTTTATGTCAAAAGTGTTCTATCTTTTTAAATAAGACAAACGTTATTAACATTTTTCATCTTTATTCTCCATGTCTTCATTTTTGCAGCCCTCTGCTGCTATTGACTTCGAACTGTAGCGTGTAACACGGCAGAGTGTAACGTAACTAGGTCGGTGCGTGAGAAACAGTGTGCTGTTACACACAATTACACACATACAAGAAGCAAAAAAGTATAAGTCAAACTAGTGGCAAGCATGTGTTGGCAACACTACAAAAAAAACACAACACATACTTAGAACCATGAAAAGAAACAGAAAACAGTTGTGTGCGAAGAACTGTGCGGTGTAAAACATAAAAAATGCGTAGTGCTGGAGAGAAACTAAAAACTAGACCACAACTATTAGTGTCTAAAGAAGAAAAACATCAGCGACGCGCTAGCAGGCGTCATTTCCCGATGTAGGCGATAAATCAAGCGAAAATCACCGTAAGTAAAAACCAGAATATTGTTAACGAACTGTTTTTCGAGCTTAAAGTAAATCAGAATGTAAATACCTTAATTACAGACCACTAAAGATGCTTTACCTCAATAAAGCGAAAGGCGTCTGGTGAAAAAACACGCATTTCTTGTAGTTGCAACGACAGAACGAAATATCCTCAAGAATTGTAAAGCAACTAAGACAATATGGCAAAAGTCAAGAATTCATTGCGATGTTTTAATCTGCAATCAGATTCATGTTCACTTGTACTTCTCACAAATTTCTTTTTTATATGAATGTGTCTTGTATTTACCAGTTCAATATTTTTATTTCATAGTTGATACATACCCGCCCCTCCCCCCACCCCCCCACCCTCCCGTGAACCATGACCCGTTCCGTCGGTAGGGTGGCTTGCGTGCCTCGGCGATACAGATAGATGTATCGTAGGTGCAGCCACAACGGATGGGTATCTGTTGAGAGACCAGACAAACGTGTGACTCCTGAAGAGGAGCCGTTTCAGTAGTTACAGGGCAACAGTCTGGATGATTGATCCGACGTTCTAACATCAACCAAACAGGCCTTGCTCTTCTGGTACTGCGAACGGCTGAAAGCAAGGGCAAACTACAGCCGTAATTTTTCCTGACGGCATAATGCTCTACTGCATTGTTAAATGAAGATGGCATCCTCTTGGGTAAAATATTCTAGAGGTAAAATAGTCTCCCATTCGGATTTCTTGGCGGGGACTACTCAGGAGAAATACGTCATCAGGAGAAACAAAAAAATGGCGTTCTACGGTTCGGTGCTTGGAATGTCAGATCCATTAGCTGGGCAGGTAGGTTGGAAAATTTAAAAAGGAACTGGATAGACTGAAGTTAGATATAATGGGAATTAGTGAATTTCTTTGGCAGGAAGAACAGGACTTCTGATCAAGTGAATACAGGGTTATAAATACGAAGTCAAGTAGGAGTAATGCGTGGGTTTAATAATGAATAAGAAAACAGGAATGCGGATAAGCTCCCCTGAACGGCATAGTGAGAGCATGATCGTAGCGAACATAGACAAGAAGATCACGTGTACCTCTGTACTACTAGTTTAAATGCCAGCTAGTTCCGCAGATGATGAAGGGATTGAAGAAGTGTACGATGAGACAGAAGAAATTATTTAGATAGTTAAAGGAAACTAAAATCTAATTGTGATAGGGGACTGAAATTCGAAAGTGGGAAAAGGAAGTGAAGGAAAATTAGTAGGTTCTTCAGGAGTGGAAAAAAGGAATGAAAGAGGAAGCCACTTGCTATAATTTTGTACAGAGCGTAATTGAACCTTAGGGAAGGTCAGTATTGATTCTGGAGAACTGCAGGAACACGGAAGGCAATATTGACCCTAATACGTCTCTTAGAAGGTAGGTCAAAGAAAGTCAAACGTATGTTTATAGCGTCTGTATACTTTGAGAAAGCTTTTGACCATGTTGACCGGAATAATGTCTTTTAAATTCTCAATGTGGCAGTGGTAAAATACAGGGAGCGAAAGGCTATTTATAATTTGTCCAGAAACCAGATGGCAGTTATAGGAGTCGAAGGGCATCAAAGGGAAGCAGTGGTTGAGAAGGAAGTGAGGCAGGGTTGTAGCCTATCCCCGATGTCATTCAGTCTGTACACTGAGCAAGCACTAAAGGAAACAATAGAAAAATGTGGCGTAGGAATTAAAGTCGAGGGAGAAGAAATAAATTTTTTTAGGTTTGCCGATGACGTTGAAATTCTATCAGAGATATCAAAGGGCTTGGAAGAGCAGTTGAACGGAATGGACAGTGTCTTGAAAGGAGGCTATAAGATTAATATCAATAAAATCAAAACAAGGGTAACTGAATGTAGTCGAAATCAACCAGGTGATGCTGAGGGAATTAAAGCAGGAATAGAGACAGTTAAAGCAATAGATGAGTTTTGTTATATAGGCACCGAGGAAGGCGTAAGTAGAGAGGATATAAAATGTAGACTGGCGATGGCAAGAAAAGCATTTCTGAATGAGAGAAATTTGGTAATATCGCATATAAATTCAAGTGTTATGGAAGTCTTTTCTGAAGGCATTTGCATGGAGTGTAACCAGGTATAGAAGCGAACCATGGATGATAAATAGTTTAGAGAAAAAGTGGGTAGATCACTTGACTAATGAGGAAGTACTGAACAGAATTGAAAAGAGAAGAAGTTTGTGGCACAACTTGACCAAAAGAAAGGATCGATTGACAGGGCACATTCTGAGACATCAAGGGATGACCAGTTTAATATTGGACGGAAGTGTGGGCGGTAAAAATCGTAGAGGGAGAGCAAGACATGAATACAGCAAGCAGATTCAGAAGGATATAGGCTGCAGTAGCTATTCGTAGATGAAGAGCTTATCACAGTGTGGAATAGCATGGAGAACTGCATCAAACCTGCCTTCGGTGTGAAGAGCACAACAACAACAACAACAAAAAGCAGTTAATACACTGCTCAACCATAGTTAAAGGATCACTTTTTCGGCATCCCGTAACTATCTTCTATTCCTACGCATAAGTTTGAAATTTGGCCCAAAGTAGCGGTGCAAACGCGTGGCGCCCTGCCGTGTCACCGTCGAGTTCGGTGACGCTTGAAACAGCAACACATCGCAGACAAATGCAACGGCTCAGAACTTCACGTGAGGTGTAAAGTTGGTTAATGATGTCACATTGGCACCAGATTTCACCGCAACTTGGCCCAAGGCCACCATGCACGTGTCAGACATGGGAAGGTCGTCACATCCCATCTTACCCGTACTTCACACCTTCTTTTGACGCCTCTACGGTGGAGGTCAGGACTGTGACATTCCGCGTTGAAATCACGTCGTTTTCTTATGCGTTGTCAACGAAAGCATTTCAGACACTCAACCGCAACTCAGAGTCGACACGGAAACGCCTCAGAGGGGGGCATAAACGGCGTCAGTGAATCCACACCTCACCTTGAGTCGTTGGTCAGTGCACATTTCGCGGTCGAAAACGACAGTTCACAAAGTGATCAGCAAACCTACTCTAATTACATCGGAGGGCTGCAACCCCATTGTACGTGATCTGTGGATTGCAGCGCGGCCCCAATTTGCTGTACGGCTTGCATTCACTAGGGACTGTGAAAAACCATTCGACGAAATCTCAACGGGATTCGAAGCAGCAAAGACTGCATATGATTTTTCATCCCTCCTTCTTCGCGCCCTACGATCGCCAGATCGCGGAGCGGCGAGGGGGGGGGGGAGGGGGATGGAGGAGAGGAACATTAAGAAGAACGTGAATAAAACGGCAAAGCGTCCGTCTAAGACCCGCCAGGTCCGAAACGCTTTCGGTACCATCCACTCACCTAAGTTGAGCACCTTACGTACAGGGTGAATAATCAAAATTCGCGCATTTGGGGGACTGAGAATCCTCATTTCGTGTTCGAGTAGTCCCTTCAACCCCAACGGATGACTGTGTGGTGTGCAGCGTCCAGTCACGGAATAATTGGTGCGATATTCCTTGATTTCACGGTGACTACCCAACAGCACGTGAAGGTTTTGGAAGATGATTTCATCCCCATTATCCAAAGTGACTCTGATTTCGACAAGATGCAGTTCATGCAAGACGGAGCACGACTCCATCGAATCAGGAGAGTGTTGCACGACCTGGAGGCACTTTGGGGACCGCATTCTGACTCTGGGGCCTCGATTGGTCACCATATTCTCTGATCTGAACACATGCAATTTGTGAGACTATATTGAAGACCAGGTGTACAGCAATAACCCCAAAACCATTGCTGAGGTGAAAAAAGCCATCCCGGAGGTCACCGAAAACATCGATGTTCCGACACTTCAGCAGGTCATGCATAATTTCGCTATTCGTCTACGCCGCATCATCACCAATGATGGCAGTCGTATAGAACATGTCATAACCTAAATACGAATATCACTTTGACATGTTGAGTGAAGTACGGGCACGCCGTACTGTGTAACTAATTTACGTTTTTCGTCATATTGTTGTTGTTGTGGTCCAGAGACTGGTTTGATGCAGCTCTCCATGCTACTCTATCCTGTGCAAGCTTCTTCATCTCCCAGTACCTACTGCAACCTACATCATTCTGAATCTGCTTAGTGTATTCCTCTCTTGGTCTCCCTCTACGATTTTTACCCTCCACGCTGGCTTCCAATACTAAATTGGTGATCGCTTGATGCCTCAGAACTTGTCCTACCAACCGATCCCTTCTTCTGGTCAAATTGTGCCACAAACTCTTCTTCTCTCCAATTATATTCAATACCTACTCATTAGTTATGCGATCTACCCATCTAATCTTCAGCATTCTTATGTAGCACCACATTTCGAAAGCTTCTATTATCTTCTTGTTCAAACTATTTATCGTCCATGTTTCACTTCCATACATGGCGACACTCCATACAAATACTCTCCGAAACGACTTCCTGACACTTAAATCTATACTCGATGATAACAAATTTCTAATCTTCAGAAACGCTTTCCTTGCCATTGCCAGTCTACATTTTATATCTTCTCTACTTCGACCATCATCAGTTATTTTGCTCCCTAAATAGCAAAACTCCTTTACTACTTCAAGTGTCTCATTTCCTAATCTAATTCCCTCAGCATCACTCGAGTTAATTCCACTACATTCCATTATCCTCGTTTTGCTTTTGTTGATGTTCATCTTATATCCTCCTGTCCATTCCGTTCAACTGCTCTTCCAAGTCCTTTGCTGTCTCTGACAGAATTACAGTGTCATCGGCAAACCTCAAAGTTTTTATTTCTTCTCCGTGGATTTTAATACCTACTCCGAATTTTTCTTTTGTTTCCTTTACTGCTTCCTCAATATACAGATTGAATAACATCGGGGAGAGGCTACAACACTGTCTCCCTTCCCAACCACTGCTTCCCTTTCATGTCTCCCGACTCTTATAACTGCTATCTGGCTTCTTCAAAATGGTTCAAATGGCTCTGAGCACTATGGGACTTAACTTCTCAGGTCATCAGTCCCCTAGAACTTAGAACTACTTAAACCTAACTAACCTAAGGACATCACACACATCCATGCCCGAGGCAGGATTCGAACCTGCGACCGTAGCGGTCGCGCGATCTGACTTCTGTACAAATTGTAAATAGCCTTTCGCTCACTGTATTTGACCCCTGCCACCTTCAGAATTTGAAAGAGAGTATTCCAGTCAACATTGTCAAAAGCTTTCTCTAAGTCTACAAATGCTAGAAACGTAGGTTTGTCTTTCCTTAATCTATTTTCTAAGATAAGTCGTAGGGTCTGTATTGCCTCACGTGTTCCAATATTTGCACGGAATCCAAACTGATCTTCCCCGAAGTCAGCTTCTACCAGTTCTTCCATTTTTCTTCATGTAGTTCAATAATTGTCACCCTGTAAGTAGCAATGAAAAACTTCGACGCACAATCTGCCTTGCGGCTGGTTTACCGCCTGAACGTAGGCAAACACCACGTGAGGAGTGTCGAAGGGCTTGCCTATATCACTTACAACGCGCTCAACTGAGCTGCGTGGGTGGCACTAAGGGTGCGTCTTAGGGTCACCCTTTTCCGTTTCATTCACGCACATCTTAATGTTACACCCCTTTTGATCATTCCTTAGGAGGGTGCGAAGAAAGATGAATGAAAGTTCGTATGAACCCTTTGCCGCTTCGGATCACGTTCAGATTTTATCTTATGGCTGCGCTACAGCAGAGCTAAAATTGCTGCGCTCCAAAGGGGTCAGATCACGTACAACGGTGTTGCAGCCCTGTGGAGTGTTTAGAGTAAAGGTGGAACGCCCAGAGGGTGGCAGGAGCGTCGTCCAGAACGTCGTCCTGTTCCTAATCACTCTGCGAACTGTCGTTTTCGACCGCCAGATGTGTGGAGACCAACGCCCCGAAGGAAGCGGCGCTGTCATGGACGCCGTTTATACCACACTCTGAGGCGCTCTCGAGTCGATTCTGACGGCGATATGTCTGAAATGCTTTCGTTGCAAACTCAAAATAAAACGACGTGATTTCAGTGCGGGATGTCACAGTCCTGACCACCGTAGAGGCTTCGAAAGAAGGTTTGAAGTATGGGTAAGATGGGATGTGACGACCTTCCCCATATATGACACGTGCGTGGTGGCCTTGGGCCATGTTGCTGTGAATTCTGGTGCCAATGTGACACCTCACGTGAACTACTGAGCTGTAGCATTTGCTTGCGGTGTGTTGCTGTCTGAAGCGTCGCCAAGCCCCGGGGTGAAGGGGCTCGGCGCACGCGTTTACTCCTCTCCAGAGGGCGGTGGCGGGCCCCTATGAGCCAAATGTCGAACTTACGCGTAGGAGTAGTACGAGGTGCGACAATAAAGTAATGAGACTGATGTGAAAAAAATGTTGCTTACCGTTTTAGTCAAGTTTAGGGTGTCTCCTTCAAAATAGTTCCCTTCTGATTGCACGCACTTTTTCCAGCGCTTCCGCCATTTATGGTAACATTTCTGGAACTCATCTTCTGTAATATCCTCCAAGATCCTCGTCACAGATTTCTGGACATCTTGTGTTGTTTGAAAATGGTGTCAAAAAAATTGTTCAAATTGCTCTGAGCTCTATGGGACTTAACTTCTGAGGTCATCAGTCCCCTAGAACTTAGAACTACTTAAACTTAACTAACCTAAGGACATCACACACATCCATGCCCGAGGCAGGATTCGAACCTGCGACCGTAGCGGTCGCGCGGTTCCAGACTGTAGCGCCTAGAACCGCTCGGTCACCACGGCCGGCAAAATGGTGTCCCTTGACCACCGTTCTGACTCGTGGATATAGAAAAAAGTCGCACGGAGCGATATCTGGTGAATAAGATGGCTGTGGTTTGCTCTAACAGATCGGCTGCCACATTTTTCCGTGTTTCTCGCGGTTGTGGTGTGAGATTTTTGGGGACCATTTTTGCACAAATCCTTCTCATACCAAGAACTTCAGTTTTTACTAGACGAACCGTTTCTCGATTGATATTCAGTTCTTCTGCAATCATTTTCACGGATAATCTTCGATCAGGGCGCACACCCTGCCCAAGTTGACATCTGTCTGTGAGATTGATGGTCGTCCACTGCGGTCTTCATCTTCAACATTCGTTCTGCCTTCACTAAACATTTCATGCCAAGGAAAAACTTGAGCTCTTGACATAAACTCCTCCCCAAAAGCCTTCTGAAGCTTACCGTAAGTTGTCGTCGCGTTTTCACCTAATTTAACGCAAAAAATGGCACACCATTGCGCATTATTATGCGGTTCCATTATCGTAATAGGAGACACAAACACGTGTTAACTTATTACAGCACAACTTACGACTGAGCATTTGCATCGTTGTGCCACTTGGACTAGAAGCAGATTACAGACCAAGGTCAAAGATATTGTGCCTACGCAAGCATGCAGAGTTGCCACAACTTGCAAAGAAAATCAGCCTCATTACTTTATTGTCGCACCTCATAGATAATTACGGGATGTCGGAAAAGTGATCCTTTAACTTTGTTCCGGAGTACAGAGTATATTGCGGACTCAGGTACTTCTACTATATACAGTAGGTAAGATCTCTCTGACATCAGGAACTTTTTTATGTGTTTCTGTAATGCGGAACAGTTGAACTTTATCAAGTAGCATGATCGTTACTTGGGGGTAAACTATCATTTTTGGTTGACTTGGGTTGATAGTAGGCAATTAAATGTGCATTTGCTTATCCAGAGAGTGATGGCAGAGCGGTATTTCATGGCCGTCATCCATCATTCCTATTTATAATTTTACTTTCTTTCATTTATTTAGTTAGGCGACAAATTTAGGAAAGTGATAAGCTATTTGCATTTATTGTTTTTTTATTTAGTTTAATCTGTATATGTTTATCGGTACAGAGTTACAGTACGCTGTCCGTGCTGGCCGGAGTGGCTGGGCGGTTCTAGGCGCTACTGTCTGGAACCGCGCGACCGCTACGGTCGCAGGTTCGAATCCTGCCTCGGGCATGGATGTGTGTGATGTCCTTAGGTTAGTTAGGTTTAAGTAGTTCTAAGTTCTAGGGGAATGATCACCATAAAGTTAAGTCCCATAGAGCTCAGAGCCATTTGAACCATTTTTAACGCTGTCCATCTTACCCATTGGCACCAGCTGCTCGGTCTCTTCTCGGAAAAACTGCTGTGAGGACGTCTGATTTTTCTGGGTGATCTGGTTGTTTGTCCATTTCTTGTGCAGCTTTCTTGATGTTCATGTACAGCAGCATTTTTGTTTTCTGGTTTAGAGTGAAAGGTTTTGACGATGCGTTTTGTCCATTTCAGTTAACTGATTCTTCTTTGTACTGAAGGTAAACAATGCCGTCCTCAGTGAGAAGGCTCGGTATGAACAGCACAGTGCCACGTTGGCAGCGATGCTCCTGGAGGCGCAATGCCGTTACTGTGCTCCGACTCCTGAGCTGAGTTGTCCAGCCAGCTTCCAGATCATGGCGCAGCCCTGCGTTTTCCACATCAATAAACTTTGTCACAGGTGAGAGAAGTGACAAGTGAAACATACAAATCCTAGGCCCGTCCGCGGGTCGAATCCGAGACTTTTTATCCTCACTCTTCTGCTCGTGTGGCTGTAACGATGGATGCTGCGTTTTCACGCTGTGTCATTAATATTTTTTTATTTATTTTAGAAATTACTCGTTGGCTAGGTTTTTTTAAATATAGGTTCTGCTTTGATAAGCTGGAGCCAGTACCTTGTATTTCGATCTTTGTGCCTTCTACTTCTAATTCCGCTGGGAAACATGTGTAAGACAAGGTACCATACTCAGATGAGTAATATAGACACGCCATCTTTATTGTTGTGAGGACTATTTCTGAGATACATTATAAAACTGTTTTTTTGTAGATGTCTATGTGGTATGCAAATTATTATACTCTGAAGCGCCAAAGAAACTGGTATTGGCGAGCGTATTCAAATACAGAGATACGTGAACAGGGAGAAAACGGCGCTGCGGTCGGCAACGCCTATATAAGACAACAGGCGTCTGGCGCAGTTGTTAGATCCGTTACTGCTGCTGCAATGTCGTGTTATCAAGATTTGAGTGAGTTTGAGCGTCGTGTTACACTCGGCGCACGAGCGATGGGACACACCATCTCCGAGGTAATGATGAAGTGGGGATTTTCCCCTACGACCATTTCACGAGCGTACCGTGAATATCAGGAACCCAGTAAAACATCAAATCTCCGATATCGCTGCGGCCGGAAAAAGATCCTGCAACAACGGGACCGACGACGACTGAAGAGATTCGTTCAACGTGACAGAAGTGCAGCCCTTCCGCAGATTGCTGCAGATTTCAAAGCTGGGCCATCGACACGTGAGAATGTGTGAAGCATTCAACTAAACATCACCAATATGGGTTTTCGGTGCCGAAGGCTCACTCACGTACCCTTGATGACTGCAACGACACAGAGCTTTATGCATCGGGTGGGCCCGTCAACACCGACACTGGACCGTTGATGGCTGCAAACATGTTTCTGGTTAGACGAGTCTCGTTTAGAATTGTTTCGAGCGATGGACGGTGAAAGGTCTCTGTTGGATTCCTTTCATGTTAATTTCTTAAATATGTTGTCATTTACGGCATAAATTCCTCTTCTAAATTTACTGTGGTGTTTCTGACTATCTGGGAGGAGACTGAGCAGCGGAACGTGTTACTTTTACACATAAACAAGAACGATCTGTCACACTACTACACTTTAAAGCACAGTTTATATGTAATTCATATATGTAATTCATGTCACACAGTCTCATACGGAACCTACTTCCGCTTTCTTTTATATACTGTATATGATAAGATACTGTCATCCCCCTTCCCTTCTGTGTGAGAGGATGAATGAACAAATGTATTTCTAGTTGCATGCTGGATGGTAGCAGACAAGCCTGTCTGCTAGAGAACAGTAGGACCAACGTCGGAACAGGTAGCTACACTTTCTAAAAACAGAGAGGTTTCTATTCTTAGTATGGTCCTGTCCGTCCCTTGTCATGTTGGTATAGGGAGCTGCCTCCTTGGTCACTTCCGTTTGTATTTGTGAAGCACGCTCGGTAGGAGCCCAGCAGGTCAGTCTGTCCGCGGCGAGCGTCTGAAGTGGTAAGATCTCCGGCTAAGCGCGTGTCTGCTAAGTCCGTAGGACCATGGATTTCTTAAGTTCAGCCTAACCGAAAATTTAATCACCTTTATTTCAGGTTTAGCTCTAAAATATCTAATGTTATCTTAAATTGCAACACAGTGTAATTCGAGTGTGAAGTTCAGAATATATTCCGGTAGTTGCTTTGTCACTACTTTGTGAGTAAAGTGGAACCACGTGTTGATCAGTAACTCTAACTAAGATCATCAATCTTAAATGCGAATGTGCGTGAGATTATAAAGTCTCGTCTTGACAATATTTTTTCAATACTGCAACTTTTCTTTATGTTCAACCCACGTGGGGTGTACTTTGTGAGACCAGTACCACGTGCTTATACAATTTTTTGACCCATCAGGTTAATAGTAAGACGATAGTAACCAGTTCGAGGTTTTTCTTTTGTAAATTGCTTTTCGATCTAATTTATTTTAATTATCAAAATCATTGTGGCGTTACACTCTTTGTGTAAACCAAGTTGACCACGTGAAGCATGTGGTGTAATCATCAAAGTAGCCCTCAGATATTCTTTTCGGGAAGCTTTCACAGAGAGTTAGTGTGAATTTAGTATACCAGTGTGTGGTAATTACATGACGGACTGGATTGTGCTACGAACGTAACTTCTTTGGCTGAAAATTGAATCGGTTGGTTGTGGTTAATTTCCTCTTGCATATGTTTCAACGTTCTTCGTGTGTTATTTTATGAATGCAGTGTTGTATGCAGTCTCCGAATCTTGGCTCCATATTTGATGTGTTCCGTAAGATTACAATCTCACATTTTCACAATCCTAAATAAGGCACCAGTTTAGTTATGAGTCAAGTTTAATATGCTGAAATTTCAATGATCAATGTTAAAATAAATTTCCAAATATAAACTGATATATTTCTTTTTATGTAAATTCTCTTTTATATATACACTCCTGCAAATTGAAATAAGAACACCGTGAATTCATTGTCCCAGGAAGGGGAAACTTTATTGACACATTCCTGGGGTCAGATACATCACATGATCACACTGACAGAACCACAGGCACATAGACACAGGCAACAGAGCACGCACAATGTCGGCACTAGTACAGTGTATATCCACCTTTCGCAGAAATGCAGGCTGCTATTCTCCCATGGAGACGATCGTAGAGATGCTGGATGTAGTCCTGTGGAACGGCTTGCCATGCCATTTCCACCTGGCGCCTCAGTTGGACCAGCGTTCGTGCTGGACGTGCAGACCGCGTGAGACGACGCTTCATCCAGTCCCAAACATGCTCAATGGGGGACGGATCCGGATATCTTGCTGGCCAGGGTAGTTGACTTACACCTTCTAGAGCACGTTGGGTGGCACGGAATACATGCGGACGTGCATTGTCCTGTTGGAACAGCAAGTTCCCTTGCCGGTCTAGGAATGGTAGAACGATGGGTTCGATGACGGTTTGGATGTACCGTGCACTATTCAGTGTCCCCTCGACGATCACCAGTGGTGTACGGCCAGTGTAGGAGATCGCTCCCCACACCATGATGCCGGGTGTTGGCCCTGTGTGCCTCGGTCGTATGCAGTCCTGATTGTGGCGCTCACCTGCACGGCGCCAAACACGCATACGACCATCATTGGCACCAAGGCAGAAGCGACTCTCATCGCTGAAGACGACACGTCTCCATTCGTCCTTCCATTCACGCCTGTCGCGACACCACTGGAGGCGGGCTGCACGATGTTGGGGCGTGAGCGGAAGACGGCCTAACGGTGTGCGGGACCGTAGCCCAGCTTCATGGAGACGGTTGCGAATGGTCCTCGCCGATACCCCAGGAGCAACAGTGTCCCTAATTTGCTGGGAAGTGGCGGTGCGGTCCGCTACGGCACTGCGTAGGATCCTACGGTCTTGGCGTGCATCCGTGCGTCGCTGCGGTCCGGTCCCAGGTCGACGGGCACGTGCACCTTCCGCCGACCACTGGCGACAACATCGATGTACTGTGGAGACCTCACGCCCCACGTGTTGAGCAATTCGGCGGTACGTCCACCCGGCCTCCCGCATGCCCACTATACGCCCTCGCTCAAAGTCCGTCAACTGCACATACGGTTCACGTCCACGCTGTCGCGGCATGCTACCAGTGTTAAAGACTGCGATGGAGCTCCGTATGCCACGACAAACTGGCTGACACTGACGGCGGCGGTGCACAAATGCTGCGCAGCCAGCGCCATTCGACGGCCAACACCGCGGTTCCTGGTGTGTCCGCTGTGCCGTGCGTGTGATCATTGCCTGTACAGCCCTCTCGCAGTGTCCGGAGCAAGTATGGTGGGTCTGACACACCGGTGTCAATGTGTTCTTTTTTCCATTTCCAGGAGTGTATATATATATATATATATCACCGGTTGTCGTATGACTATTAAAAGATTATAATTAATGTTAGTGTGGTTGGGAATTTGGTAAGCTAGACTGGATACCTGGTGAAACAGTTACGCAGTAATGCAAGGTTAACTTCCCCAGACAGGTCACAGCTTTTAACCCGCTTTTATTGTCTATCAGCACCGCTTTCATAGCAAATTAAAGCAACAACGTTACAACGGGTACGGGTAAGGAGGCAACCTCATGAATCCATGGACCCTTCATGTCAGCAGGGGCTGTTAAAGCTGGTGGAGGCTCGGTAATGGTGTGGGATGTGTGCAGTTAGTGTGATGTGGGATCCCTGATATATCTGTATACGACTCTGACAGGCGACACGTACGTAAACATTCTGTCTGGTCACCTACATCCATTTATGTTCATTATGCATTCCGACGGACTTGCGCAATTCCAGCAGGACAGTGCGACACCCCACACGTCCAGAATTTCTACAGAGTGGCTCCAGGAACACTCTTCCGATTCTAAAGACTTCCGCTGGCCACCAAACTCACCAGACATGAACATTGCTGAGCATACCTGGGATGCCTTGCAACGTGCTGTTCAGAAGAGATCTCCAGCCTCTCGTACTGTTACGGGTTTATGGATAGCCCTGCAGGATTCATGGTGCCAACGCTACTTCAGACGTTAGGCGAATCCATGCCACATCGTGTTGCGTCACTTCTGCATTCTCGCGGGGGTGCTACGCGATATCCGGCAGATATACCAGCTTTTTTGGTTCTTCAGCGTATGATTTTATATTATTGCATTATATATTACGAGGGTCACTCCAAAAGAAACGCACACTATTTTTGTAAAAATACCGTTTTCATTCTGCATGTGTGAAAGTTTTACAGTGTGTAGATACATCCTTCCCGCTTGTTTTCAAACTGAGTTCAACCTCTTCCCGTGAGTGGCCCGTCACAGCATGTCTTCAAGATGGCTGCTACACTTGACGTTCGTCAGAAGCAACGTTCTGTCATAGAATTCCTGTGCTGTGAAAACGAGACAGTGGGAAACATCCACAAAAGGCTGAGAAAGGTATATGGAGACGCTTCTGTCTATCGCAGTACAGTTAGTCGGTGGGCAAACAGGTTACGTGATGAAAGCGGGCACGGCAATATTGAAGATTGTGCTCGCAGCGGCAGGCCTCCTAATGCACACACTCCAGACAATGTGCAGAGAGTTAAAGAATTGGTGACTGCTGACAGACGCATCACAGTGAACAAATTGTCACGCTACGTTGGGATGGGGGAAGGAAGTGTTTGCAGAATACTGAAGGTGTTGGCGTTAAAAAAGGTTTGTGCCAGGTGGGTTCCCGGGATGTTGACAGTGGCTCACAAAGAAACAAGAAAAACGGTATGCAGCGAACTTTTGGAACAGTACGAGAATGGTGGACATGAATATCTTGGAAGAATTGTGACAGGTGATGAAACATGGCTCCATCATTTTTAACCGGAGACGAAGAGGCAATCAATGGAGTGGCTCCATGCAAATTCACCCAAGGAAAAAAAATTCAAAACCACAGCTTCTGCTGGAAAAATTATGGCTACGGTGGTTTTCGATTCCGAAGGACTCTTGCTTGTGGACATCATGCCAAGTGGAACCACCATAAATCCTAATGCATGCATGACGACACTGAAGAAACATCAAACTCGACTGAGTCGTGTTCGACCACATCGGCAAAAGCAGGATGTTTTGCTGTTGTACGACATGTCAGTGAAAAACCATGGAAGCAATCACAAAACTCGGATGGACAACACTAAAACACGCGCCTTACAGTCCTGACCTGGCACTATGTGACTATCATCTCTTTGGCAATCTGAAAGACTCTCTTCGTGGAACAAGGTTTGAAGTTGATGACTCCCTTGTGCACGCTGCCAAACAGTGGCTCCAACAGGCTGGTCCAGAATTTTACCGTGCGGGTATACAGGCGCTGGTTCCAAGATGGCGTAAGGCAGTTGAGAGAGATGGAAATTATGTGGAGAAATGAAAATATTGTTCCTAAAGGATGTATCTACACACTGTAAAACTTTGAAACATGTAGAATAAAAGATGGATTTTTTTAAAAAAAATAGTGTGCATTTCTTTTGGAGTGACCCTCGTATCATGATTTAAGTAAAACTTTGGTTGATCTTAGATACTTAAGACCCTAATGCGATGAGGGGAGGTACAAAAGAAAGCAATATTGGTAACTGTAAAAGTTCAGGACGTTTCCAGTGTGACGACAAAGCTACTGTGACCTCTGTTCTGGGATCCACCGACGCGCGAATGAATGAGCTCTGGGGTTGCGAGAGTTGCAGCTGGGAATGCATCAGGTAGTCGACACTCTGTCGTGGCGTGCTGCGGTGCACACACTGCCAGAGATAAGGAAGCAGCCGCCTGCCCGGATGTGAGATAACGGAGAGGGAAGGGCGCGCCGTGCTGTGTCTCTCTGTGTGGTCTGCGCGACCGCCGGCGACCGCTCTGGGCTGGTCTCTGTCTGGACGCGTTCCACACCGCCGGCGGGGGCAGCGCCGGCGGCATGACTTAAGTCCAGTCGTACCGACGGCGCCAGGCGGAGGCGGCTGTGACTCACAAGGCGAGGCCACGACGTTTGCAACGCGGATTTATTGCAAACTCCGTACACTCGTAGTACTCCATGAGGACAACAAAATGTGTAAGCAGTAGCGCGTACTTCTCAAGCGTTATTGAGAAAATCGCAAGATAATTTCGGTCGTCAAATATATACCTGTGCGTGGCCATTTTTACCGTGAAGCGGTGGCAGCCCACTGGACTTTGAGAAAGCGTTCGATAGGGTCGATCATGCTTACCTTTTTCACACCATGCGTCCCATGAACTTTCCGCAAGGTTTTCTCAACATTATTACAAATCTTCTGCAGAAGTCAACATCGATAATTATGGTAAACGGTCAGTCCAGTAGGCCCATTGTAATGAAAAGTTCGGTGCGACAAGGGTGCCCGATGTCTATGTCACTCTTTGCAATAGTAATCGAGCCATTACTTTTTCGCCTGAGCCACAACCTACAAGGATTCACTACACGCGACCGTAGGATTGTCTGCAGGGCATATGCCGATGACGTTACATTTATTGTCAAAAACAACGACGAGATACAGAAAGCTCTCGACATAATAAACAAATATGAACAAGTATCTGGTGCGAAACTGAATAGAAATAAGTCTGGCATAATGAATATAGGAAGCGGATTAGGAGTTCCCATTCATGGACCAATAAAGGACATTGTCACCATGACATGTCTTGGGGTGGAGTATACAAGGAATATTCGGCAGACCATCGCAGTTAATTACAGAAGAATCCTCAACACCATCCGTGCTCGTATGCGTCAGCACAATCTATGTACTCTTGATGAGATACAAAGAGTGGCTCTCGTCAACATCTATTTATCCTCAAAATTAAATTACATGGCGCAAGCGCTGCCAATGCCGAGCGAAGTGGCGAACAGGATTTTGGCTGCTTTTGGCCACTTCGTCAGCCGCGGCCACATCTTCAAAGTCAAGTACCAAACGTTGACTCTACCGACTCACAACGGTGGATTGAATCTCACAGACGTGTACAATAAAGCACAAGCATTGTACGTCTGTAAAACATATAAACAGTGGAAGCGGTCAGTCAACAGTGTTGCCGCATTTCTGTTAAATGAAATAGCGCCGGCGAGCCAGGACGCCCCAATAGACGTTCACCACATCCCAAATGAACTTTACCACCTAAAACATTTCCTCGTAGAATATAGCTACATTAGACTGGGAACACCCGAGAAAGATGTCATCAAACTCAAGAAAATATTCCAAAACTTAATGAACTTTCAGACCAAGATCATCATAGAACAAAAATACGTCGGTCACTCTTGGCATGATATCTGGAGAAACATACACCACCCGTATTTACCAACAAAAGTGCGGTCATTGTGGTACTATTTTGTGAATAGAAAATTTCCATCGAACTCCAGACTACACTCCATTCATCTGGCTGATTCCCCTTTGTGTACCACTTGCAACCTGATTGACACAGATAAACATCAATTTGTCTGAGGAGATGCAAATAATATATGGTTGTCAATCAGAAAAAAATTAGCAACTATGCCGAGAAAACCGCCGTATTTGATAACGCCATCGTGCCTTTTATACCCGGAAAAAGAACTATACCCCACCTGGAAGAAAAATGCCGCCAACTGGTTGAAGGGACACGCGGTATTTTACCTGCTGTCCAGTAAAGAAAGGAGCGAAGGAGATTTTTGGACGTACATCTCCGACCAGCATCACAAGCTACTACGCATGAATAATTATTATGATACATACGCCAACTTCCTCAGAAGAACAATCATGTGAATTCCATTTTCGAGGATGCGATTCAGAAAATGAAGAAACGAGGGACAATTTGATCTCTGAAAAACAAAAACAAATACGATCAAGTGACGAACATCACTATCTGGTTTAGATTTGCATTTTTTCTAAAATGTCAAGGAACCTGTAATTAATTTTAGTTTGTTTTATGACTTTTAAATGTCAGTTGAACATTATGTACTACTATGGAATGTTATGACCAATAAATTGGGGAAAAAAGTGGTTACCGTTCAAGCCCCGCAATCACTGGATCGAGTTACGTGAGTTTTTTTTTTATTTATTTTCAACACAGTCATTTTCTTTACTATTTATATTACAATTGATATAATGGGGAAAATACGTGTAAACGGAGGAACTTTTATTAAATGTACAATGTTATTTGACAGTCTACTAATTTTTATTATCACAAATAATGTAATATTCATAACTATCGACTAGTAAACGACCAAACGGATAAAGTGATACTGAAAATGTATGCTTGTCCGTGATTTGAGAAACCCCTTATACCTGGAAGCAGCCCGAAACGACTCGTTACCTCCAAGTTTTGACCGGCACAGACGGCTTTCGAAAGATGTACAAAATAATCGTCGCTTTCGACATTACGAGTACAAGTTGCAGAAAGGTATTTTTCGTAAAAACATGGAAAACATAAAGTTAAACGGCACCAGTTGCATAGAATTAATGCTGCGTTTCTGCATACGCAAGGTCTTTTGACGTTTTCCGTGGAAAAACAAACCTCGCTAACATTTTCAAAAACCTCTCTTTCAGACGATAATTTGGAAGCAAGTCATGCATAACGCAGTATTTCCTTAAAAATTGGCGCTGATAATTGGTTATGCAGTATCGAGTGTATTTTAATAGCGTCTTCCGAGAAGCAATTTCTCGTTCTCTTTCGATTAAATACGAAGAGTTTTGAAGACGCGGACAAGCATACATTTTCAGTATCACTTTATGCGTTCGGTCGTTTACTAGTCGACAGACATGAATATTAAATTGTTTGGGACAATAAAAATTAGTAGACTGCCAAATAACATTGTAAATTTAATTAAAGTTCATCCGATTACACGTATTTTTTCCCATTATATCAATTGTAATATAACTAGTAAAGAAAATGACTGTGTTGAAAATTAAAAAAAAAAACTGATGACAGGAACTCGATCCAGCGGCTTGAACGCCAACTAATAATAAAAAAAAATTTGTTCTACATTATTCGTTGAATTTGTTCAGGGCGGACGTCCGATTACACCCGTACAGTTTGGTCCCTGATCCGTCCGTTGAGCGTTTTTTTTTTTTGTAACCATATATATTTATTTAAATATATTAACAACGATACATTAAAAAAAACACATTTTATTCTGTTAACCTATTATTCTCCTAGTGTTGGTTAACATTACTGTCATTTTATAGGTTTTCGTTTTTATATTTTCCCTTTTTCGTTTTTCTCTTATTGTTGTTCCTTAAACCCTTTTACATGGCCATTTGTCATCTTTTTTTACGGGTATACATTGCAGGACAGGCATAACAGTTTAGATTTAGCATCGATGCATTGATTTTGAGTTCATGTTTCTGTATGTGATGCACTTGTGATGCCACAGGCACATTGTGTATTCTGGTTTGATCTCTTCCTCTAGTTTACACTGTTAGGTGGGACAGTATGCGGGAAACATCACCATGATAGATGGAGCAGAAGTTGAAGAAATTTTTTTTACATATACTACAGATTATACCTAATTTGAAGAAGAGAGAAAATTTTGTCATATTATGTAAGAGAAGTAGAAAGGAGAGTGTGAGTAAACAATAGAATTTTATAGGCACAAAGTAAAGCAGATCATTTAAAAAATAATAATAATTATTATTATTATGAGTAGTTGCCACTTTCCACTAAGTAATGCTTGTCTCCTAGACAGTATAGTACAAATAATGAAAAAAAATTGATTGAAAAAAACAAACTGGTAGTACTACTGGGCATACTTTTGACACTGTTTTGGCTGCGAGCATGACAGATGTTTGGTGAGAAGCGCTTTGTATCACTGATTTCACTAAGAAGAAACACTTAATACTACTATACTTCACTATTTGATGCAAGAGGAGAAAGCACTTTATCTTTTTTGTTGCACTTATTCACTATCACTGCACACGTTATTCTTGTGGTGAGTGTGGTGAGGTGGCTGGTGGCGGTGCTGAGGGTCACAGGCTGGAAAGGACTCTGGCGATTGCTGTCTGCAGTGGAATCTGCAAGAAGTTCTTGAAGTTCTCGCGGTAGCGCCCGTGCTGCTGGGCCGGATTGTTCTCCTCCCAGAGGTCCATCAGGAAGGCCAGCTGGTCGGTCTGCCTCCGCGCTACGATGGCGTGTGCCGTCATGGCGAGGATCCAGAGCGTCGCCAGTCGCTTGGGTCGTGGAAATATGTTGCAGTCTGAGGCGGTGATTGCTTCCACTGTGATGCTTCCCGGCGCCGTTCTGTTGATGTGGGCCACCATCTGCTGGCACGCTTCCCAGATGTTGATGGCATTCCCGCAGGTGAAACGGTGCTCGAGGGCGGTCATGCCACATACGTCACCCTTGTCACTTGCGACGAGTATTATCTCCGCCAGTCTTTGGTTGGTTGGTACCGTTCTGTTAACTATTTTGTACCATGTCTCCATCGCATGTTTAGGCAACACGTTTTCCGAGACGTTTCCCCATATTTGTTTCCAATTGTATTGCGGGAGTTTGTGTTCAATTTTGTTTTTTGCCGGCTTCCCCCTGAGGGCCCAGTATATTCTCTTGGCCGTTCTGTGGCTGGGGTTCGCCACGGTGTCCAGAACGTAAATTTTGTTGGCGTAGTGCAGCCTGACGTGTCGCATTCTGAAGGGAATGTGCCTCGTGTCGACCGGCGCTTCTTGGGATGCGGGCTTGTACACTCCTGGAAATGGAAAAAAGAACACATTGACACCGGTGTGTCAGACCCACCATACTTGCTCCGGACACTGCGAGAGGGCTGTACAAGCAATGATCACACGCACGGCACAGCGGACACACCAGGAACCGCGGTGTTGGCCGTCGAATGGCGCTAGCTGCGCAGCATTTCTGCACCGCCGCCGTCAGTGTCAGCCAGTTTGCCGTGGCATACGGAGCTCCATCGCAGTCTTTAACACTGGTAGCATGCCGCGACAGCGTGGACGTGAACCGTATGTGCAGATGACAGACTTTGAGCGAGGGCGTATAGTGGGCATGCGGGAGGCCGGGTGGACGTACCGCCGAATTGCTCAACACGTGGGGCGTGAGGTCTCCACAGTACATCGATGTTGTCGCCAGTGGTCGGCGGAAGGTGCACGTGTCCGTCGATCTGGGACCGGACCGCAGCGACGCACGGATGCACGCCAAGACCGTAGGATCCTACGCAGTGCCGTAGGGGACCGCACCGCCACTTCCCAGCAAATTAGGGACACTGTTGCTCCTGGGGTATCGGCGAGGACCATTCGCAACCGTCTCCATGAAGCTGGGCTACGGTCCCGCACACCGTTAGGCCGTCTTCCGCTCACGCCCCAACATCGTGCAGCCCGCCTCCAGTGGTGTCGCGACAGGCGTGAATGGAGGGACGAATGGAGACGTGTCGTCTTCAACGATGAGAGTCGCTTCTGCCTTGGTGCCAATGATGGTCGTATGCGTGTTTGGCGCCGTGCAGGTGAGCGCCACAATCAGGACTGCATACGACCGAGGCACACAGGGCCAACACCTGGCATCATGGTGTGGGGAGCGATCTCCTACACTGGCCGTACACCACTGGTGATCGTCGAGGGGAAACTGAATAGTGCACGGTACATCCAAACCGTCATCGAACCCATCGTTCTACCATTCCTAGACCGGCAAGGGAATTTGCTGTTCCAACAGGACAATGCACGTCCACATGTATCCCGTGCCACCCAACGTGCTCTAGAAGGTGTAAGTCAACTACCCTGGCCAGCAAGATCTCCGGATCTGTCCCCCATTGAGCATGTTTGGGACTGGATGAAGCGTCGTCTCACGCGGTCTGCACGTCCAGCACGAACGCTGGTCCAACTGAGGCGCCAGGTGGAAATGGCATGGCAAGCCGTTCCACAGGACTACATCCAGCATCTCTACGATCGTCTCCATGGGAGAATAGCAGCCTGCATTGCTGCGAAAGGTGGATATACACTGTACTAGTGCCGACATTGTGCATGCTCTGTTGCCTGTGTCTATGTGCCTGTGGTTCTGTCAGTGTGATCATGTGATGTATCTGACCCCAGGAATGTGTCAATAAAGTTTCCCCTTCCTGGGACAATGAATTCACGGTGTTCTTTTTCAATTTCCAGGAGTGTATCTTCCAATTATCTTGGCTGTGGCGTTGTCAGGGTTTTTGTCCTGGGTGGCGAGCGTTCGTTTTAGTAGAAGGGCTGCACATTTGGTCTTTATATCAAGTAGACCTAGTCCCCCTTCTTTCGTTGGCAGCGAGCACGTTGCTTGCGCCACTTTGAATATATTTCGACGCCACAACAGGTAGTACACTGCGCTCGTTAGTGCTCGAGCAATTTCTGTCGGGATGCTTAAGATTTGCGCCAGGTACCATGCTTTCGACAGGATCGTCGTGTTTATCAGTTCTGTTTTCTGGTGGATTGTTAGCTTCCGGTTCGCGTGCTGCCTGGAGAGACCTCTTACGGTGTGTAGCACGTCCCTCCAGTTGCATGCGGCCATTCTAAGTGGACAAGACTGCATATATATTCCAAGAACTTTATGGCTTTCTGCTGTTTTATACCACTGGCTGTCTGGTTTGAGTCGTTGATTCCCTATCGCCAGTAGCACTGTTTTTCTAGGGAAAGGGTAGCTAACGTTCTGACCGAACACGCTGAGCTACCGTGCCGGCACCACTCGGTTGTAGCCGCTTCATGATAAAAATGGCCACGCACAGATATATACTTGACGACCAGAATTATCTTGCGATTTTCTCAGTAACGCTTGAGGAGTACGCGCTACTGCTTACACATTTTGTTGTCCTCATGGAGTACTCTGAGTGTACGAAGTTTACAGTAAATCCGCGTTCCAAACGTTGTGGCCTCCCCTTGTCAGTTACCTGTCAGGAAAACCTCACAACTGCGTTACCATTCAGTCAGATACCAACAAAATGTCAAACTGCTGCAATACTGGCTACTTGCTCTCAATGTATAGAATGCAAAGCTGCACACTTCACAGAAAGTAAAAGCGAGGTATCCTTTGACTACAGGATAAATTAGTTTTTTAATCTTTTTTATTGGTTTACATTCCCCCCCCCCCCCCCCCCCCCCTCCGTTAGGGAACGGATGGTGCTATTACAGCCTTTTACTACACGTTACGCTTTTGACCCAGTGTCTTTTGTTATTCTGATTGCATCTTTATTATTATATTTGTGATGCTCGGTGGATTCTTACATTGCCCCCTTGGGAATTTGTTTGATGCATGTCGTTGTGAACAACTGCGATCCTCGCCTTAAGACCAGGGTAGACCTCCGAAAACACTGGCGAGAACTGTAGCTCTTGACACCTTGATTTGCAGTACTGTCGTAAAGCTGTCGTCTTACTGATTACATTAGTAATATGCGCACTGCGGCCAAACAGGCGCACAGTATTCAGCGGCTGACAAGACGAGACACGGGGAAGAAGGTTGCAAGGTGGGTGCCAATGCTCCCCAAACTGTAGTACACAGCTTTTGGATTATGATGTTTCCTGTTTTCAGTTTTTTGGCTGTTCTTGTTAGGTAACCTCTGAAACACACAGTTCTGTCAATGGCTAGCCCCAAGTACTTTGTTGTTTCATTTTTGGGGAACTGCAGTCTTTTCAACGCGTTGAGTTTTCTTGTAGCGAGTTTATTATTTAGGGTGGAAGCAGGAAACGTCCATTTTGGTGGCGTTTGTTTGAAGTACTCCTTTGCGAAAATACTTTCCCACTACTTTTGCGTTCAGCGTTAAGATTTCTTCTGACTGTTCAGTTGAGCTATACCTTGTTCCAAGTACCCAGTCGCGGACGTAGCCAAACTTTGTAAATTTTGTTGTTGGCATCTATGCAGTGTATAATCTGAAAAGTAATAGAGGAAGAGCTGATTCTTATGGTAGTCCGTTCTTCAGTTTTCTTCGGGAGCTGATGCCGGATGCCATGACTACTTGGAACAATCGGTCATTTTGAAAAAAAAAAAAAAAAAAAAGAAAGAGAGAGAGAGAGAAACTTGATCTGTGCAGCTTCGTTTTGGATGGAGGCCTTTTCGTTCAGTCGCGATTGCTTCATATAGGAGTACTCTTGTAATGATTCTGTTACGGAAAAGTTGGATAAGCCGTAGTACTAACTTGAGGGTTCAGACAGAAGCGTACTGGTCTTTACCTCCTATGGCTGTGGTTTGCCAGGTTGTAATACAGCGATTGATTCTGAGGGTTCAAATTCTTCTCGTATACTACCGGTTTACATAATGTCTATGAATAAATGAACCATCCATAGGCGCTTCAGTCCGGAACCGCGCTGCTGCTACGGTGGCAGGTTGCTCGAATCCTGCCTCGGGCATGAATGTCTGTGATGTCCTTAGGTTAGTTTGGTTTAAGTATTTCTAAGTCTAGAAGACAGATAGCCTCAGATGTTAAGTCCCACAGTGCTTAGAGCCTTTTGAACCATCCATAGTTTTGTGTATTTACAGCAGTTTACTTGAAATTCCGGGTGGATTTAGACCAACCATTGAGCTTTTCCTGGCCTGATTCGTCTAAGCGCCGTTGCGACCTTTTCGAAAGTGGAGGGACGGGTATGTTCGGATTCTGTGGTCTCAGTTTGTAGGGTTCAGAGTCCTAGTTTCACGATGATTGTATGTGATTTGCCTTTTGATGCTCTGGATGTTTCCACCTTATTACTGCACATTATTATTTTCTGAGATAATAGTTTAAAACGTGAATCACTTTAATCAACAAGACCATTACGTACACAGTCCACGCTATTCGTTGAAACAAATATTCTGTAAAATTGCCGCTATGAACAAACCATCCCTTCGCTTACACACAACAGTCAAGTCTCTTTACTACTCTCCAGACCTCACGTGGCAACCTGTAGACACTTTCCATAGCTTTCCTTCTTCGCAAAAACTTACATTAATTACAACGTTTTAAATTTTTCACGTGTATATATTCTTACACTCGTACAATTTTATACACACAGAAATATTGAGTTCAAAAGTAGCAACATATAAACACAGAACAGCACAAAATGAAAAATAATAATTCCATAAATGATCGTCACACATCATATATAGAAAGCAGCATAAAAACCTGCGCTGTTGCTACGACGTGAAATGAAAATTTAAAAAACAGTACCGTATTATATGGCAGGTTATGATTCATTAGTAGACTACTGGCGAACTGCAGTTCGTCTGGAGAAGAGATAGCGCGCACAACAGGTGTCAGGTGTACTGCCCATATCTGAACACTCCTCAGGTGTGTGGATCACTTCTCTTTCCTGTGTCATCAGTCTTCTGACTGGTTTGATGCTGTTCACCACAAGTGCTTCTTCTGTGCTAACCTTTCATTTCAGAGCAGCACTTACACTCAACTTCCTCAGTTCTTTGTTGTGTAAGTAGGCTGTTTAGGTTTTTATGTTGGTAACGCCACGTAGCACTCTGTATGAAAATCACTCGCCACGTAGCACTCTGTATGAAAATCACTGACTGTGCTGTGCAGTCTGTGGCTGGTTGGCATTGTTGGAATATTTGCTATTGTAGTGTTGGGCAGTTGGATGTGAACAGCGCGTAGCGTTGCACAGTTGGAGGTGAGCCGCCAGCAGTGGTGGATGTGGGGAGAGAGATGGCAGAGTTTTGAGAGCGGACGATCTGGACGTGTGGCCGCCAGAAAAATGGATTTTGTAAGACTGGATGTCATGAACTGATATATATAATGATTTTCGAACACTATTAAAGTAAATACATTGTTTGTTCTCCATCAAAATCTTTCATTTGCTATGTCTATCAGTAGTTAGTGCCTTCAACAGTTAGAATGTTTTATTTAGCTGGCATATTGGCGCTCGCTGTATTGCAGTAGTTCAAGTAACGAAGGTTTTGTGGGGTAAGTGATTCATGAAAGGTATAGGTTATTGTTAGTCAGGGCCATTCTTTTGTAGGGATTATTGAAAGTCAGATTGCGTTTCGCTAAAAATATTGTGTGTCAGTTTAGTGTTGACAAAATAAGTAAAGAGAGAAATGTCTGAGTACGTTCAGTTTTGCTCAGTTGTTTGAAAATCAAATAACGTAGAGGTTCACCAGCACAGACATTCTTAATTTTTCTAAGGGTATGTTTCAGTTGGATGTACTCAAATCTCTTTCTACCGCTATAGTTTTTATCCTCTGCAGCTCCGTCTACTACCTAATTGTTATTCCTTAATACCTTAAGAACATGTTCTATCATGTTATCCCTTCTTCTGATCGATACACTATGTGATCAGAAGTATCCAGATACTCTCAAAACCACACGTTTTTCGTACTGTGCTGCCACCTACTGCTAGGTACTTCATATCAGCGACCTCAGTAGTCATTAGACATCGTGAGAGAGCAGAATGCGGCGCTCCGCGAAACTCACGGGCTTCGAACGTGATCAGGTGATTGGGTGTCACTTGTGTCATACGTTTGTACACGACATTTCCACACTCCTAAACATCCCTAGGTCCACTGTTTCCGATGTGATAGCAAGGTACAAACGTCAAGGGAAACGTACAGCACAAAAGCATACTGACCGACCTCGTCTGTTGACTGACAGAGACTGCCGACAGTTGAAGAGGGTCGTAATGTGTAATAGACAGACATCTATCCAGACCATCACACAGGAATTCCAAACTGCATCAGGATCCACTGCAAGTACTATGACAGTTAGGCGGGAGGTGAGAAAACATGGATTTCACGGTCGAGCGGCTGATCATAAGCCACACGTCACGCCGGTAAATGCCAAACGACGCCTCGCTTGGTGTAAGGAGTGGAAAACTTTGTGTGGAGTGACGAATCACGGTACACAATGTGGCGATCCGATGGCAGGGCGTGAGTATGCCCGGCGATCGTCATCTGCCAGCATGTGTAGTGCCAACAGTAAAATCAGGAGGCGGTGGTGTTATGGTGTGGTCGCGTTGTTCATGGAAGGGGCTTGCACCCCTTGTTGTTTTCCGTGACACTACCACAGCACAGGCCTACATTGATGTTTTAAGCACCTCCTTGCTTCGTACAGACATCTGTCTAGACCATCACACAGGAATTCCAAACTGCATCAGGATCCACTGCAAGTACTATGACAGTTAGGCGGGAGGTGAGAAAACGTGGATTTCATGGTTGATGAGCAATTCGGTGATGGTGATTGCATCTTTCAACACGATCGAGCACCTGTTCATAATGCACGTCCTGTGACGGAGTGGTTACACAACAGTAACATCCTTGTAATGGACTGGCCTGCACAGAGTCCTGACCTGAATCTAACAGAACACCTTTGGGATGTTTTGGAACGCCGACTTCGTGCCAGGCCTCACCGACCGACGTCGATACCTCTCCTCAGTGCAGTACTCCGTGAAGATTGGGCTGCCATTCACCATGAAACCTTCAGCACCTGATTGAACGTATGCTTGTGAGAGTGGAAGCTGTCATCAAGGCTAAGGCTAAGCGCAAATTCAGACGCGTATAGCACGTGTGACGTAACACGACACTACAGCGCGACGCGAATGTTCCGCACATGTCGCGCGGGTCCTGGGCATTTTGAGACGCGTACACATACTCTGCACGCGCGTATTAAACCATATGTTGCTGCGTATGAAATTTAGCTAAAATATCGAATTTTTCTTTAGACTTACGAAGAAGTCTCCGATCTTGAGAAAATGGATCACATGTAGCGCGTTCACTCCCGACCTCACGCCCAGGGGAATGAAATATTCTTACATCCCTCGCATCTCCTAAACCGCTCGAGACATCGAAACGAGATTGTGGCGAACGATGGTACACAGGGAGGAGAGTACTTTGCCAGTTCGTAAACACAATGAACTTTCTTACCAATGGCGATATATCAGAAGTTGTACTTTCTATTTTATTTTTTTCATTCCAGTGACTGTAATTCTTTAAGAGTTATCGACAGCTAGTGAGACAAGAGTTTCCTAGTATGAAAACAAACATGAATTTTTTTTCCCCTTATGTGACCACAAAGGACACAATGAGGTTTTTCGTAAGCTATTGAGCTCTCTGGTCGCCAATTACTTGTTTAACAAGACACTGTTTTAGAATTCTGTCACAATAGCTGCTGCAAAAATGAGTTTGAGCAAATTATATTATGTTTTGGCAAAAGAAGTACTCTCCAACCTGTCAACAAGAGAAATGTAGCCGTTACTCGTAAATGGTGATGCTTCTTCGAATGAGAAAAGGTTAACAATTCACACAAAAATAAATCGCCAACTCTGTTGGAATTTTGGTTGAATCCCATAACCCATCGTATTTTTAACACCGAGCGACTGGAATGGAATCTTACCAAAGGATGTTATTCCTTTTCTTCATTTTCTTCATCTGAGCAGTATTAAAGTAATGAGGAGGGTATCCTTCAGGCAGAATGAACGCAACGCCTTGTCAAACTTCACTGCAAACTTTTTGAGCTTTGCGTTGTGTCTTACTAAAATGTTTATATCACAATAAGCATGACCATTAGTGAGATGATGAACACTTCACCACGAAGAAGACATATAACGCTACAAGTAAGGCAAAAATAAAATATTTTCAATGAACAGTTACTGTAAAATCGTTTGAGAAAGATCACAGGGTGCACGCGCTCTGGTTCTGTCAGTGCAGAACATCGTCAATCGGCGCGTGCGAAGTATGGTGTACGCGTTCCAATATGCGTTGGACCAGCGCAAGTGCGGAACGTTCGGGTCGCGCTGTAGTGTCGTGTTACGTCACACGTGCCATAGGCGTCTCAATTTGCGCTTAGCCCAAGGGTGGGCCAACATCACATTAAATTCGAACATCGCCGATGGAGGGCGCCACAAACGTGTAAGTCATTTTCAGCCAAGTGCCCGGATACTTTTGATCACATAGCGTGTTTTCCACATGTTCTTCTCATCGCCGCTTCTGCGGAGAACCTCTTCATTCCTTACCTCAGCAGTCCACCTAATTTTCAACATTCTTATGTAGCAGCACATCTCAAACGCTTCAATTCTCTTCTCTTCCTGTTTTTGCACACTTTGTAACTCTCTTCCACACAGCGCTGTGCTCTTGACGTACAGTCTCAGCAACTTCTTCAAATTAAGGCCAGTGTTTGATACTCGTCGATGTATATAGTCAGAAATGCTCTCTTCACATGTTGGTGTAGTGTGTGTGTGTGTGTGTGTGTGTGTGTGTGTGTGAGTAGGGGGGCAAGTCGGGCACGCCCCTGATGTAGGCAACCCGCACTAACAAAATGAACCGATGCCCACCTTGTCCCCCTACTTGTGTGTGTGTTTGGACCTTATGGGCGCCCAATGGCGATGACTGGGTGTTGTGTGCTGTCCTTAGGTTAGTTCGGTTTAAGTAGTTCTAAGTTCTAGGGGACTGATGACCATAGATGTTAAGTCCCATAGTGCTCAGAGCCATTTGAACCATTTGACCCCAATGGCGAGGTCCTCAGCGCCCTCTCTTCGCCTCTGTTTATTTCCTCCGTGCTTTGTCTATCATGATCTACTCTGCTTTTGTGACAGCAGAATTTCATTACTTCTTCCACTTTGTGGTCCGAATTCTGATACTGATTTTATCGTTAGTCTCATGTCTCATTACTTTCGTCGGTTTACTGTCATTCCGTATTTTTTGCACACTGGGCTGTTCATTCCATTCAATACGTCCTGCAATTCTTCCTCAATTTCACGGATGATAAAGCGTCACCAGTGGATTTGTCATTTATATCCTATCACTCTGTGCTTTAAGGTCACTCGTAAACCATTACATTTCTCCATCATTGCTTTTACGATGTACAGACTAAACAGTACAGGCGAGAGACTAGACCTGTGTCTTAGTCACGTTCCAATGAGACCACAAAACAGACCCTCACTTGAGTGCTTCAAGCGCATGGATTACATATCAGGTCCATCTAAAAGTAAACGTCAAGCATATACAAAATGGTCACATTATTCAGCTAGGCGATGAAGTCCGTTGAGTGTGCACGGGAAGCGATCATAAACTATATGCCTGCTAATGCTCATATTAATCTTTTTTTAATCGTTGTCTTCCTACAGACCTGGCGAGGTGACACATTGGTTAAGACATGAATCGGGCTCGTTCTTGAGGCGTTGGTCGGGAGAAGGAGGGAAGGGGATGATATTAAAATCCGGGCGTAAGTTCCCCATGGTGTTCCCAAACAACACCAGCCGAATGTTTCTGGAAAGGCCACGATCGTGTTCACTCTCGACATTTGTCGCATTTTGTGAGTTTCTGTCACTAACGAAGTGCGCAGCGGAACCCGTGTTAAAACTATAAGTGAGAAGAATACCTATCCAACGGTGATCACACGTTGTGCAAAACGATAAACGTGATACAGTAAATTCGTCTGCCACAATGACCTCCATTAAAGGGTGTCGTTTCTGTAGATAAATACACGCGTTTGAGCGTGGCCAGTTGCAGCTACACGTCACAGATCATCCTAGCGCAACGGGCATACAATTGGAGCGTGGTAACCTAACCTGTACCTTGTGGCTGGAAGTGTACGTGCTCAAATGCCTTAAGATGGCGGATTGCCTCCAACAAAGGACGCCGAAGAAGATGTGAATGAGAGAGAGAGAGAGAGAAAAATTGTTGTCAAGTACGAGACTGGAAACCGCCTGGTTGAACTGCGGGCACGTGGTGACGTAGTAAGAGTAATAGGTAAAGCAGAACAGAGTCGAAAGGAGAATCACTCTAGTCATGATGCGGGACGTAAATCGAAAATGCGCCGACCTAACAGACGCTGGCAAAGCGCGGATTGTTGTGGCCCGGCACCAGGGTACTAGCTTTGTTGAAACGGCGAAGCTTGCGCCACTGTCGGGGGGGCATTTGTGGAATGGAAGGTGAAACCACGTGTGGACGACAAGGTGTTGGATGTCCGTGGCTCGTCACAGATCGTGCAAGTTGGAAGTCTGCCCGCTCTGTAAAGTGAGACAGATGTCGATACGTGGCAGGGTCTGACGGCAGAGTACAGTGCTGGCGTTTCGGAGCACACCGTCCAGAGCACTTTGTCGTACGTGCGGCGTAGTAGCAGACGACCCCTCGGTGGTCGCATGTTGATTCAACCATACTGTTCATTATATCTACATTGGGGACGGGTTCGTCGAGATTCGACCGTGGATCGATGGAAGAGAGTCATCTGAACAGGTGATTCACATTTCTTGTTAGAACCATGTCGGCGGTCGTGATCGGATACGTCACCACCCAGACGAGCTGGCAAGCGGCTGCTGCTCGCAACATCCACCGCTCTACGGAATCAGTCCACTGCGGACAGTGTTTCGCTATGGGAGCCATTCATCTGGGCTTCCGTGGCATCTGTGATAGTAATCCAAGGCACCTTGACGGCGATGGACTGAGTGAACGATACTGTGTACCAGGTGCATCCCTCACCTGGCAGCGATGATAGCTTCAAGCAGGATAGCTGTCCGTCTCGCAGGCTCACAGTCCTGCCACGACTGTTTCAGGGCCGCGACAGTGGCCTCACGTTCACGCGTTGGCTACCAGATTCACCTGATCTGAACTGGACGGAACACGTCTGGAACGCTATCGAGCACCAGCTGTCATCATCATCATCTTGGACAGTTTCCAGCCACTGGCTGGGTCTGTCGGGAACACAAGCCTCTCCATCGTGTTCTGTCTTTCCTCCATTCCCCCTCTTCCACCTTCGTCCAGTTCTCTCCTCTTCTCGTCACACATTCCTTCACTCCCTTCACCCATCTATCTCTTGGTCTTCCTCTGGGCCTCTTCCCCTCCAGTTGCAGACCAAACATCCTCTTTGGAATTCTTCCCTCATCCATTCTCTTCATGTGTCCATACCACTGCAGTCTTGATTTTTCTATCCTGTCCTGTACTGGTTCCTCCTTTAGTCTTTCCCTCACATACACATTTCGCAATCTGTCTCGTCTTGTTACACCCAACCTGCTCCTCTGGAACTTCATTTCACTAGCCTGTATTCTACTTTTGTCGCTTTTGTGCATTACCCATGTCTCACTTCCGTATGCCAATATGGGGACAAAGTAGGTTCGGTATATAATTCCCTTGGATTTCTGTGGCACCTCCTTGCTCCAAATAAGCCCCCTAATGCATTTGTAGAACTGCCCTGCTTTTCTGCACCTTTCATTTATTTCCATTGCGTTTCCCCCCTTACTTTCAATCACGCTTCCCAGGTACTTGAAGTTCTCTACCACTTGTAGTTTTTCCCCTCCACAAGTTATATCCACATTTGACCTATTCGTCTTCCTTGTAGTGACAATTATTTCACTTTTCTTTGCAGAGAAATGCATTCCATATTGTGCTGCCGTTGCCTCCTATGCATCTAACTGCTCTTGCACCTCCTTCTCGCAACTTCCCCATAACATCAGGTCATCGGCAAAAAGCACTGCTTTCATTTTATGATCTCCAATTGCATCTGACACTTGCTGTAGGATTTCATCCATAACAATAATAAACAATAAAGGCGAAAGTGCACTTCCCTGTCGCAGCCCATTTTCCAGCTTGAACCATGCAGTACGTTCCCTCCCCACTTTCACACAACTCTCACTTCCCTCATACATTTTTCTGACTTTTCGTGTTATCTCTTCATCTATCCCTTTTGCGTTCAGCACATCCCAGAGCTTGTCCCTACAGATACTGTCATACGCCTTCTCAATATCTAAAAAGGCCATGATTAAGTCCTTCCCGTACTCATAGTGCCTTTCCTGCAGTTGCCTTTCCGCAAATATGACGTCCGTTGTTGATCTTCCCGGTCTGAAGCCGTACTGCTCCTCTTGCAGTCTACTTTCAATACTGCTTCTTATTCTCTTCTCCAGGATCTTTTCATAGATTTTTCCACAGTGGCATAGCAGGGTGATTCCTCTGTAGTTCTCACATCTCCTTTTATCCCCTTTTATCCCCAGCTGTGCGACCACAAAAGACCAGCTCTTAATTTACGAGAATACGGCGACCTGTGTATGGACAGACACCTGGCGCCACAAAGACCTCCCAAGCACTTGTGCAGTCCACCCCATTGCTGCTCGATTGCCTTCCAAAGAAGGACCAACACGCTACTAGAAGGGCGTCGTATCGCTGTGGCTCATCACTGGGGGAGCCTTGTGCAACTGACTACACTTTTTACACTTTCGCTTCTAGCTAGCTCTTTAACAGAAGTCTAAGATATATCCCTCTTCTACATCTACATCATACACCGCAAGCCACCTAATGGTGTATGGCGGAGGGTACTTTCGGTACCACTATCTGATCCCTCCAACCCCGTTCCACTCGCTAATAGTGCGTGGGAAGAGTGATTGTCGGTAATCCTCTGTATTGGCTCTAATTTCTCGAATTTCTCCTCGTGGTCAATACGCGATATGTATGTGAGGGAAGTAATATGTTGTCTGACTTCTCCTGAAAAGTGCTGTCCCGAAATTTTAGTAGTAAATCTCTCCGTGATGCACAACGTCTTTCTTGTAACGTCTGCCAGTGGAGTTTGTTTAACATCTCCGTAACGCTCTCTCGCCAGCTAGACGATCCTGTGACGAAACGCGCCGCTCTTCGTTGGATCTTCTCTATCTCATCTATCAGTCCTACCCGATAGGGATCCCCGATAGATGAACAATACTCAAGAATCGGGCGAACAAGCGCCTTAAAGCCACTTCTTTCGTGGATGAGTTACATTTCCTTAAGATTCTTCCGAAGAATCTGAGTCTGGTATCTGCTTTTCCCACTGTCTATTTTATGTGGTCATCCCACTTAAGGTCACTCTGGATAGTTACGCCTAGATATTTTACGGCAGACGCTGTCTCCAGCTGTTTGTCATCAATAGTGTAGCTGTACAGTAGGGGGTTTCTTTTCCTATGTATGCGCAATGTGTTAGATTTATTTACGTTCAGGGTCAGCTGTCAGAGTCTGCACCATTCATCAATTCTCTGCAGATCGTTCTACAAATCCTTACTATCTTCTGGCGTCGCTACTTTGGTATAAACAACTGCATCATTTGCGAATAGCCTTAAAGAGCAGCCGAAGCTTTCTACTAGGTCATCTATATATACTGTGAACAGCAACGGTCCTGTCAGATTTTCCTGTGGTATTCCGGATATTACCTTTACATCCGTCGATTTAGTTCCTTTAAGAGCGACGTGTTGAGTTCTATTTGCAAGAAAGTCTTGAATCCAATCGCAGGTCTGCGCCGATACTCTGTAAACTCGTATTTTTTTTCAGTAAATGGCCATGCGGGACGGTGTCAAGTGCCTTACTGAAATAAAGCAACATGGCATGAACCTGAGCGCCGTTGTCCACCGTGCTGTGAATCTCATGGAGGAACAGAGCGAGCTGAGTTTCGCAGGATCTTTGCTTGGGGAAGCCGTGTTGATTTTTGTAGAGGAGCTGTTCATTTTCCAAGAACGTCATAATTCTTGAGCGTAAAACATGTTCCATTATTCTACAACAGATTGACGTCAACGATATAGGTCTATAATTTTGTGGGTGTGTCTTACGCCCTTTCTTAAAAACGGGAATGACCTGCACTTTTTTCCAGTCGTTAGGTACCGATCGTTGCTCAAGCGATCTACGATAAATTACTGCTAGAAGGGGAGCAAGTTCTTTAGCATAATCTTTGTAGAATCTTATAGGTATCTCATCTGGTCCTGAAGCCTCGCCAGTATTAAGCGATTGTAGCTGCTTTTCAATTCGGCGATCGATTATCTCAACATCTGCCATTTCAATGTTCGCACGACGTTTGAAAGTACGGACAGTGTTACGATACTCCGCGGTGAAACAACTTCGGAGGACCAAATTCAGTATTTCGGCCAGCTCCCTGTTATCTTCCGTTTTGGTGCCAGTGTGGTCGCTGAGAGAATGAATATATGATTTTGGCCCACTTACTGATTTTACATATGACCAAAATTTCTTAGGGTTTTTGGTCAGGTCGCTTGACAACGTCTTACTTTCGAAATCATTGAACGCTTCTCTCATTGCTCTCCTTACGCTCATTTGCGCTTCTTTCCCTTTAATCTGAGATGAAGTGCTCTTTGTTTACGTAGCGCTTTTCTAACACGGCTATGAAACCACGGTGGATCTTTCCCACCCCTTAAAACATTACTCGGAACATACTTGTCTAGGGCATATTGAACGATGCCTTTGAAATTTTTTTTCCATTTGTTCTCCACATCTTCGTCCCCATCACCGAATATTTGATGCTGATTGCTGAGATATTCTGAAATTGATATCCTTTCACCTTTGCTGAGAAAATACACTCCTGGAAGTTGAAATAAGAACACCGTGAATTCATTGTCCCAGGAAGGGGAAACTTTATTGACACATTCCTGGGGTCAGATACATCACATGATCACACTGACAGAACCACAGGCACATAGACACAGGCAACAGAGCATGCACAATGTCGGCACTAGTACAGTGTATATCCACCTTTCGCAGCAATGCAGGCTGCTATTCTCCCATGGAGACGATCGTAGAGATGCTGGATGTAGTCCTGTGGAACGGCTTGCCATGCCATTTCCACCTGGCGCCTCAGTTGGACCAACGTTCGTGCTGGACGTGCAGACCGCGTGAGACGACGCTTCATCCAGTCCCAAACATGCTCAATGGGGGACAGATCCGGAGATCTTGCTGGCCAGGGTAGTTGACTTACACCTTCTAGAGCACGTTGGGTGGCAAGTTCCCTTGCTGGGAAGTGGCGGTGCGGTCCCCTACGGCACTGCGTAGGATCCTACGGTCTTGGCGTGCATCCGTGCGTCGCTGCGGTCCGGTCCCAGGTCGACGGGCACGTGCACCTTCCGCCGACCACTGGCGACAACATCGATGTACTGTGGAGACCTCACGCCCCACGTATTGAGCAATTCGGCGGTACGTCCACCCGGCCTCCCGCATGCCCACTATACGCCCTCGCTCAAAGTCCGTCAGCTGCACATACGGTTCACGTCCACGCTGTCGCGGCATGCTATCAGTGTTAAAGACTGCGATGGAGCTCCGTATGCCACGGCAAACTGGCTGACACTGACGGCGGCGGTGCACAAATGCTGCGCAGCTAGCGCCATTCGACGGCCAACACCGCGGTTCCTGGTGTGTCCACTGTGCCGTGCGTGTGATCATTGCTTGTACAGCCCTCTCGCAGTGTCCGCAGCAAGTATGGTGGGTCTGACACACCGGTGTCAATGTGTTCTTTTTTCCATTTCCAGGAGTGTATATATCCCAAATAGCTTCAATATATTATGTATTACTTCAATGTATAGTCTGTGAAATATTTATAATGGCGTGATAAGCATAACATCAAAAACTGTAGAAAGGGCAGAAGCTGCTTTCCGGCCAGTGGCGCTAGTAGCATCATTATGGGGACGCAAATCAGGTCTGCTTTAAGGAAACTCTGTAACGGTCGTGAGTGTCAGTTAACTTTGAGATTGGCCGTGGTGAGTTGACGTCAGTCAACAATGCCTCTGAGGCAACAAAGATACCATTATCAACATCCCACCGAGTTTGAGCGAGGTCGTATAAAAGGGTTACGAGTAGTTGGATGTTCCTTCTGCGATACTACAGAAAGTCTTCGCAGTAACGTAGGCACCGTACATGATTGCTGGCAGCGGCGATCACCAGAATGTACGCTCACAAGAAGACTGGACTCCGGACGGCCACGTGTCACCACCGAGAGGGAAGACCATCGTGTTCGGCGTATGTCTCTGTCGCATCGTACTGCATCAGCAGCAGCAATTCCAGCAGCAGTTGGTATTGCAGCGACACAACAAACTGTTACAAATCGGTTACTTCGACAGCTCCGAAACACGTGCCCTGTTGCGAGCATTCCACTCATCCCAAACCACCGCCATTTACGACTTCCGTGATGTCAAGTGAGAGCTCATATGTCGAGCGAGGTGGCGCAGTGGCTAGCACACTGGACTCGCATTCGGGAGGACGACGGTTCAATCCCGCGTCCGGCCTTCCTGATTTAGGTTTTCTCTAAATCGCTCCAGGCAAATGCCGGGATGGTTCCTTCGAAATGGCACGACCGACTTCCTTCTCCATCTTACCCTAATCCGATGAGACCGATGACCTCGTTGTCTGGTCTACTCGCAAAAAAAAAAAAAAAAAAAAAAAAAAACCGAGGGCTCATAGGAGGAAAGTGGGGAGGTCTCTTGTGTTTTCTGATGAAAGCTGGTTCTGCCTCGGTGTCGGCGATGGCCATGTGTTGGTTAGAAGGAGGCCAGTTGAGAGCCTGCAACCAACCTGACTGTGTGCTGGACACACTGGACCTACACCTGGAGTTGTGGTCTGGGGTGCGATTCCGTATGACGACAGGAGCACTCTCGTGAGTATCCCACTTTCCCTGACTGCAAAATTGTACATGACTCTCATGTTTCGACCTGTTGTGCTGTCGTTCAGGAACAGCATTCCAGGGTGTGTTTTCTAACAGGATAACACTCGTCCACTTCCACTGTTGTGGCTCAACCTGCTCTACAGACTGTCGAAAAAGTAAATATTCCAGAATTTGACTCGAGAGCAGCTGCCAACATGACTAACGTAGAAGTAAATATCCCTGGAGTAGTGAAGCAACTTAAATCACTTAATAAAAGCAAGTCTTCTGGTCCAGACTGTATACCAATTAGGTTCCTTTTAGAGTATGCTGATGCATTAGCTCCATACTTAACAATGATATACAATCGTTCGCTCGACGAAAGATCCGTACCCAAAAACTGGAAAATTGCACGGATCACACCAATATTCAAGAAAGGTAGTAGGAGTAACGCACTAAATTACTGGCCCAAATCGTTAACGTCGATGTGCAGCAGGATATTTGAACATATATTGTGTTCGAACATTATTGTGTGTCTATTGACACACAGTGAACATGGGTTTAGAAAACATCGTTCCTGTGAAACACAACTAGCTCTTTATTCACATGACGTGTTGAGTCCTATTGACAAGGGATTTCAGATCGATTCCGTATTTCTGGATTTACGGAAGGCTTTTGACACTGTACCAAACAAGCGGCTCGTAGTGAAATTGCTTGCTTATGGAATATCGTCTCAGTTATGTGACTGGATTTGTGATTTCCTCTCAGACAGTTCACAGTTTGTAGTAATTGACGTAAAGTCGTCGAGTAAAACAGAAGTGATTTCTGGCGTTCCCAAAGGTAGTGTATAGGCCCTTTGCTGTTCCTTATCTATATAAACAATTTGGGAAACGTCTTCGGTTGTTTGCAGATGACGCCGTCGTTTATAGACTAATAAAGTCATCAGAAGATCAAAACAAATTGCAGAACGATTTAGAAAAGATATCTGAATGGAGCGAAAAGTGGCAGTTGAGCCTAAACAACGAAAAGTGTGAATTCATCCACATGAGTGCTAAAAAGAACTCGTTAAACTTCGGTTACACGATAAATCAGTCTAATCTAAAAGCAGTAAATTCAGCTAAATACCTAGGTATTACAATTACGAACAACTTAAACTGGAAGGAACAAATAGGTAATGTTGTGGGGAAGGCTAACCATATTTGCGTTTTATTGGCAGGACACTTAGAAAATGTAACAGTTCTACCAAAGAGACTACCTACACTACGCTTGTCCGTCCTCTTTTAGAATACTGTTGCGCAGTGTGGGATCCTTACCAGATAGGACTGACGGAGTACATCGAAAAAGTTCAAAGAAAGGCAGCACGTTTTATATTATCGCGAAATATGTGAGAGAGTGTCACAGAAATGATACAGGATTTCGCTGGACATCATTAAAAGAAAGACGTTTTTCGTTGCGATGGAATCTTCTCACGAAATTACAATCACCAACTTTCTCCTCCGAATCCGAAAATATTTTGTTGACATCAACCTACATAGGGAGGAACGATCACCACGATAAAATAAGAGAAAGATATAGGTGTTCATTCTTTCCGCGCACTTTACGAAATTGGAATAATAGAGAATTGTGAAGGTGGTTCGATGAACCCTCCGCCAGGCAGTGAAATGTGATTTGCAGAGTATCCACGTAGATGTAAATGTTGCATGGGCCTGCTCTATCACCAGATCTTTCTCCAAGTGAGTACATAAGGGACATCGTCGGACAACGATATTGACCGACCAAGTGTAACATGCATCGAACTCCATCACACAAACTGACGTTCGGCGCCTGTATAACACAATGCATGCACGTTTGAATGCTTGCATTCAACATTCTGGTGTTTATAACATTTATTAATGTACCAGAATTTCACATTTGCAATAGCTTACCTGGAACTTACATTGTCCTGTGATCCAGCAATGTCAGTCACTTAAATACAGGGTGTCGATAAAGTCCCGTTACAACTTCAAAATTTTATTACAACGGCAGTTGTTGAAATATTTTAACAAAATTTCTTTTATTGTAACCACTGTTTACAAAAGTTCTTATATATACTAAAATTTTGTGTTTCAGATACTCTGTTGATGGAAGGAACTGAACCTCTATAAAATGGCAACTCCTCAAGAGAAGGCACAAGTGTGTTCTGGTTTATTGAGACAAAATCAGATGTTCAGACTCAACGAAACTTCAGAACGAAATATGGAAGAGATCCACCATCGCGCCCCTTCGTCCGTGCATGGAACAAAAGATTTATGGAGACAGGGACAGTTCTGGATAAAGGGAGGAGCGGGCGACCAAGATCATCTGAGGAAAACATCGACCGCGTTTTGAACTTCCTCACTCGTTCACCTACGAAGTCCATCCGCACTGCTGCCAGACAGTTGCAACTGCCACGTTCAACTGTGCATAAGGTCCTCCACAAGAACTTATGGTAGTACGCTTACAAAGTGCAACTGTTTACAGACACTTGAGCCAGATGACAAGCCAAAACGGACAGAGTTTGCACTCAACATGCTGGAACGTCTTTCGGAGGATGGAGCATTCGTCAAGCGAGTTTGTTTCAGTGAGGAGGCAAACTTTTTATGTTTCTGGGACATTAAACAGACACAATGGGAGAATCTGGGGATCTGAACACCCCCATGTGACTAGGGAGCTTCAATGGGATAGTCCAAAAGTGAATGTGTGGTGTGGAATCATGTGCAACCGAATAATTGGTCCATTCTTCTTCAACGAGTCAACAATTACTGTAGATGTTTGCCTCGACCTGCTGACCGAGTATGTAGCCATAATTGATTGAGCTACAACCAACTATTATTTTTCAGCAAGATGGTGCACCACCACATTGGTTCCTCAATGAAACATTTCCAGGCAGATGAGTTGGGAGAGATGGGCCTATTCCTTGGCCACCACGTTCGCCACATATCACTCCCTTGGACTTCTTTTATGTGGCTATGTAAAAGATATCGTGTATTAAACACATATACGGGACACTGCTGACGTGAAGCAAAGGATTCGTAATGCCATTGCTACCATTGATGACGCTGTGCTACAGCGAACATGGCAAGAAATCTAATACAGTCTTCATGTGGTTCGTGCAACTAAAGGCGCCCATATAGAGGTCTATTAAAAACTGTCAAAAAATACTTTTATAAACACTAATTACAATAAAAGAAATGTTGTTAAAATATTTCAACAACTGCCGCTGTAATAAAATTTTTAAGTTGTAAAGGGACTATATGGACACCCTGTATGTTACCTAGACGAATGTATTCCGGAAATTTCATTACTCTACATTAATTATTTTTTACAAATCTTTGTAGTGTTTTACAGGAGGTAAAAGAAATACTTTTCATGTGACAAGAATGTCCCAGGTGACGATTATTGTTTTAGGGATGTTGCTGACCTATCGATTTCTTTTTGTGGGAGAAAATTGTTTGCTGTACGAGGCACCGACAGACGCTCTAGAAGAGCTGTTGCCCGTTTGGTTGCAGCTACAGCCATTATCCGTTAAATACCTGGTAGAATATCCATCAGACGGTAGTTTGGGCACAGTCTTTTTGTTCCAGTAGCGTCAAAACCTTCATGGACAAGAAATTGATTCTTTTTGTCTCTTTTAAGGACTCTAAATTTTGTACACGTAGTTTTTTACTGTGGAGTGTAACTTGTAAAAATGGGGGGAAAACAGACGATATACAAGTGCATGCTTCTATCTTCAGACACACCATCACAGGAAACCGAAAGTCTCTGGGATGAAAACCAAAATACACTCCTGGAAATTGAAATAAGAACACCGTGAATTCATTGTCCCAGGAAGGGGAAACTTTATTGACACATTCCTGGGGTCAGATACATCACATGATCACACTGACAGAACCACAGGCACATAGACACAGGCAACAGAGCATGCACAATGTCGGCACTAGTACAGTGTATATCCACCTTTCGCAGCAATGCAGGCTGCTATTCTCCCATGGAGACGATCGTAGAGATGCTGGATGTAGTCCTGTGGAACGGCTTGCCATGCCATTTCCACCTGGCGCCTCAGTTGGACCAGCGTTCGTGCTGGACGTGCAGACCGCGTGAGACGACGCTTCATCCAGTCCCAAACATGCTCAATGGGGGACAGATCCGGAGATCTTGCTGGCCAGGGTAGTTGACTTACACCTTCTAGAGCACGTGGGTGGCACGGGATACATGCGGACGTGCATTGTCCTGTTGGAACAGCAAGTTCCCTTGCCGGTCTAGGAATGGTAGAACGATGGGTTCGATGACGGTTTCGATGTACCGCGCACTATTCAGTGTCCCCTCGACGATCACCAGTGGTGTACGGCCAGTGTAGGAGATCGCTCCCCACACCATGATGCCGGGTGTCGGCCCTGTGTGCCTCGGTCGTATGCAGTTCTGATTGTGGCGCTCACCTGCACGGCGCCAAACACGCATACGACCATCATTGGCACCAAGGCAGAAGCGACTCTCATCGCTGAAGACGACACGTCTCCATTCGTCCCTCCATTCACGCCTGTCGCGACACCACTGGAGGCGGGCTGCACGATGTTGGGGCGTGAGCGGAAGACGGCCTAACGGTGTGCGGGACCGTAGCCCAGCTTCATGGAGACGGCTGCGAATGGTCCTCGCCGATACCCCAGGAGCAACAGTGTCCCTAATTTGCTGGGAAGTGGCGGTGCGGTCCCCTACGGCACTGCGTAGGATCCTACGGTCTTGGCGTGCATCCGTGCGTCGCTGCAGTCCGGTCCCAGGTCGACGGGCACGTGCACCTTCCGCCGACCACTGGCGACAACATCGATGTACTGTGGAGACCTCACGCCCCACGTGTTGAGCAATTCGGCGGTACGTCCACGCGGCCTCCCGCATGCCCACTATACGCCCTCGCTCAAAGTCCGTCAACTGCACATACGGTTCACGTCCACGCTGTCGCGGCATGCTACCAGTGTTAAAGACTGCGATGGAGCTCCGTATGCCACGGCAAACTGGCTGACACTGACGGCGGTGGTGCACAAATGCTGCGCAGCTAGCGCCATTCGACGGCCAACACCGCGGTTCCTGGTGTGTCCGCTGTGCCGTGCGTGTGATCATTGCTTGTACAGCCCTCTCGCAGTGTCTGGAGCAAGTATGGTGGGTCTGACACACCGGTGTCAATGTGTTCTTTTTTCCATTTCCAGGAGTGTAATTCGGTTCATAAGTAATGCATGCGACTGACACAATACACGTAGTTTAGAATACTGTGAGATCACGAAGGAGGAGATGTCCAGTAGATAAATTACAGTAGTCAATTAAGGCAACACAGTCTGAAATGCTTTTGTTCATGATCCGATTTGTCATCTTTTATTCGAGTGTGTATTCGCATTCTTGTGATGGGTGCGCCTCAGGACCGGAGCTTGCTCTAGCGAAATACGTCACTTTTAACGTGTTCAGGTTTTAAGCAGAATGACATTGTGAGTGTAGTTGAGCCAAAGTATCCTGTTAAAACTACACTCTAGCTGTATTTCATTGTTTTCCAACCATAATACGAGATGGAAACAGATAATCAACCGGCTGACGCGTCCTACTAGAATCGCGATTTCCACTACATCTGGTGGTCTCCCTTTGCTTTCTTCTAGACATGTGCTGAGGGGGACGGGCATGCAGCACCCCACGTGCCCCCCCCCCCTCCTCCTACCCCTTCCTCTCAGGTCGGCGCACGTCCAGACGTTTCGACACACTGCTGCCAACCTCCGCGCAGTACTGTGCAGCGCTCCCTTCTCGTCGACTGAACTACCCTCGTTTACCACATGTAGAAGTATGAAACCGGAACGTCTGTTGTTCAAAATAATCTCGATTGATATTTATACATTTCTCCCACCTCTCCTGCAGGCTATGAACGCCACGGCAAAAAAACAGTCCTTCTTTTGAATCGAACCAGTCAGTGAGCAATTTTTTAACATTTTCATACGAACTGAAGCGTTGTTCAACGAGAGCGTGTCCCAGTGATGCAAATAGATAATAAATGGACAGAGCCAAGTCTCGAGAATAAGCTGGATGCCCTAGTATTTCCCAACAGAACTCCTCTATCGTTTCCCTGATCGTTTTGCTGTGTGTGATGGGGCGTTATCATGGAGCAATACGACTTAGTGTTCCCTTTTTCCATATTCCCGGCGTTTTCCACGTAATGCTCGATTTAAATGGATCATTTGCTGTTGGTAGTGATCAGCGTTAACGGTTTCACCAGGTTTTAGCAGCTCATAATAGATAACACTCTTCTGATCCCACCAAAAGCAGAGCATTGTCTTCTTTCCAAAGCGATTTGGCCTTGCAGGGGGTATCGATGGTTTGCCTGGATTCACCCATAATTTACGACGCTTACGATCCATTTTTCATCACCTGTCACTATTCAATGGAAAAAAACGACTTTCTTTTGTATCTGGCGAGCAGCATTTCACTAATGGTTTTTCGATTTGCTTGCTGTCTTTCATTCAATTTATGCGGAATCCATTTTCCCACTTTCTGCACCTCTCCCATAGCTTTCAACCGAAGAGAAACGGCTTCCTGCGTCACATTCAATTATTCTGCGAGTTCCTGTTGAGTTTGAGTATCATCTTCATCCAATAAGGCCTGCAATTCGTTGTCTTCGAACTTTTTCGGTGGTTTCCCGCGCTCATCGTTTCTGGCGTCAAAATCTCACTTTTGAATTTTTTGAACCAGTTGAAACACTGTGTTTTCCCAAGAGCACGTTCGCCGAAAGCTTCGACAAGCATTCGATGTTATTCTGCATCAGTTTCCTTCAAATGGTAACAGAAAACCAATGCTCTCCACAAATCGTAGTTCGAAGGCACGAAACTCGACATGTTTACGGGTTTGAAACAGATACCGATGTATGGAACTTGGATTACATTCATCATCAGTCGTTAGAGGAGGTAGATGGCGCTGCAGACGGGGTCTGACGGCTAGCACCATCTATAGCGAAATTCCAGTTTCATACTTCTACACCTGGTAACTCCCGAAAGCGATGACACGCCCAGCCTCTCGACGTGAGGAACCTCCTTGAGTGCTCTTTCTCCACTGTTTCTCGTCGTCAACTTTCAGCAGTGACATCTACTGAACGCCAGATACTAGCACAAGTGATACTGCTTTTCTAGCGTAGTGTGGTACTACGTTCCTTATTTCGGCTATTCTGTACGAGCTGTTTTGTACATAGGAGAACTCTTCCACTTCTGTGTCTTTCAAATTATGATCCTAAGCAACTCTTTGCCGTTCTTGTTACTATCCTTTATCATCTTTATCTTTACTTTTTCAAGCTTAAGCCACGGAAGTAGAGAAGAAAGGAGGAAGTGTACGAGGTTGGAAGATGAACTGTTTCAGATTTTCTGATGATATGATACTGCGTGGTGATAAAACAACATCTCTTCAAGGAATTCTAAGCAGACGTGTCCATTGGTTGCAAGAGTACGGAATAAAAATCGACACAAAGATAAGTTAGGTGATGAGAGCAAATGACAAAGAAGATATGAAAGAAAGGCCTTTTTCGTTGGGGAGGAAACTTCTCACGAAATTTCAATCACCAGCTTTCTCCTCCGAATGTGAAAATACTTTGCTGACGCCGACCTACATAGGGAGACACCATCACCATGATAAAATGAGGGAATCAGAGCTCGCACGGGAAGATATAGGTGTTCGTTTCTTCCGCGCGCTGTACGTGATTGGAATAAAAGACAATTGTGAAGGTGGTTCGATGAACCCTCTGCCAGGCACTTAAATGTGATTTGCAGAGTATCCATGTAGATGTAGATGTAGAAGAACAACGGAAGATCAAACTGAGTGCAGATATCTGGGGAGCATGCTAACTGATAACCAAACGAGTGGAAAAAAAATAAGATCAAGAATTACAATGACAAAGGAGGCTTCCCCCCCCCCCCCCCCCCAAAAAAAAATGCGCTTGTTATGCAGTAGTTGAGAAAAAGGGTGATTAAATGTTTCATGTGGAGTGTTTTTCCTGTGCAGCTGTGAGAGTTGGAAGTTGATGAAAAGAGAAAAGGTAAGATCTAAGCATTTGATTGATGGGTTTGAAGGAAAATGGGTAAAAATTGGTGGATAAAGTGATGGAAAGGGTAAAGGAACAAATAACTCTCCCCAATGTGACTAAAAAATACACAGAGAGGAAAAGGAATTCCAACAACTGTAGAAGAATTGGAAGACAAAGAAGGACAAAAAAAAAAGTTGGATGAAGTGAAAAGAGGAAGATAGGAGACTGCGAAACAGTTGGTCTGGATCAGGATCAGTTGGAGATGGCGATGATGGCAGGAGTCAGTCAACAGGAGGAACGCCTTAGGTGATGATGATGAACCCATAGTCTGGCTAAGAGTGCTTGTTGTTTCCAGTGTGGTGAACGAAGCTCGGTATTGAAATCTGTTCCCCTTGCACGCTCATAACTGATGAAAAATTGGAAAACAGCAGTTAGAATTGTACCAGATATGAGGCTGCCATATTTCACGGGTACATGCTGAAGATGTTACGCTAAATTTCGAGGCGAGCCGTCGGAAGTTGGTCGGACACGCCTCGCTCCCCGCAGACGGTGCGCAGTTTGCGCGGGGCGCGGACTGTACGCCGCTGTCCCGGCGGGGCAACGGCCCCTGGCCGCCGGTCCAGGGTTCGGGCCCCGGCGTGGGACCGGCCAGTTTTTGCTGCCAAAAAACAAAGCGCGCCGGCTGCGTCTGCGTCTGGAGCCGCCTGGACAAAGGACGCCTCCTGGAGAAACTGCCTGCGCTCCCTCGCCAGGGACCACGGAACGCGTCATCAACACGCGCCGCTCGGAACGCGGATAGTAATGAGGCAGCGGAGGCAAATACAGTGCCTTTCATGAGTTTTTGGACGAACAGAATAGTTTTGTATTTACTTTGAGATATAACAGATAAACAGTTACAAGTATTATGTTTGTTATTCCAACAGAGAGAATGATATTCACAGAGCAATAAATTGAACATTTTACTTCATTTAATGACTGACAAAATACAAATAATTTCATATTTATGCGAAATAGCAAGTATGTACCTTCTCAAAAGTTTTGGGACAAAGTGCAGATATAACCCAAAAACTAGTGAATAATGAAGAATTAGTGCTTTGTACCTCTACCGCGACGTTGCAACCCTTGTGTCAGTCGTTTTGGCATACTTTGTACAGACTTCTGTAAGTATGAAATACTTAGATCTTTCCATTCTTCTTGCAATCGTCTCCCGACGTCTCGTTTGGAATGTATGGGGATTTTTCGAATATTTATTTCTAACGCATCCCATAAATTTTCTGTGGGGTTCATGTCCGGACTTTGTGGAGGGGATCGACAACTTTTGGACAGTTGCACAGCAACCACAACCGTACAATACAGGTGGTATGTTTAGGGTCGTTGTCCTGATAAAATTTGAAACAGTCACCAATCCCTATATTTTCTGCGGTCTTCTTCAAATTGTTCCTTAGACTCTGCAGGTATACATTTTTATCCATTGTTTCGTCAATGAAGATCAGCTCACCCACTCCTGGGGTCGACATATAACCCCTAAAAAAATGGTTCAAATGGCTCTGAGCACTATGGGACTTAGCATCTGTGGTCATAAGTCCCCTAGAACTTAGAACTACTTAAACCTAACTAACCTAAGGACATCACACACATCCATGCCCGAGGCAGGATTCGAACCTGCGACCGTAGCGGTCACGCGGTTCCAAACTGAAGCGCCTAGAACCGCACGGCCGCACTGGCCGGCTATAACCCCAAACCATAACATGGCGCCTGCCATGTTTCATTTTAGCTCGCACATTTTTTTTCTTCCAGCCCTTTATAGGGCTGCCGCCTGACCGTTATTCGTCTATCCGGTCCTGAGATGTTAAATTTTTATTCATCCGAAAAAATACTTCATTCTACCAGTCCATGTTCTTGTTTATGTGTTCCCTTGCGAATAGCAGCCTCTTCTTCGTATTGGCAGGACTGATGTAAGGCTTCCTTCTTGCAGTTCGCCCATGGTAATTTTCTCTGTGCAGTACTCGTCTGATTGTGCTAGGACTGCCCTCCTTCCCAAACTCTTCCTTTCGTGCAGTTGTGATTCGTGGATCTTTCTTGACCTTTTATACTATTGCTCTCTCTTCTCTCCTCACGAATATACTTGGACGGCCTGTCTGTGGTAGACTTTCTATGCTGTCTTCATATTTATATCGATGGAAGATGTTCCATACAGTACTTTTCTCCATATTCAGTAACGTTGCTATTTCTCGGCATGTTCTTTCCTTTTCGTGGTGGAATATTGTAACTGTTCAAAAGCGCTGTTTTTACCTCTATACACCTCTATTTGTATAAAAACACACTTGTGTTTCCTTTGAGCTCTCGACAGGTAATGACTGACATCGTAGCAGGTAAGGAATAACAGAGAAATGCAGACTGACGCTGTTGCCATTTGTCCCAAAACTTTTGAAGTGGAGATTTTAATATCTTGCAGTAAGAAATGGGTCTTTTTCTGTTTTAAACAAGCAAACATACGTGATGGCATTTTTCATCGCCCATAATTACATGTACAACTTGCAGACGTACATCTTTATTTCCGTATTAACCATCATAAATTCTTTCATACCCAGACATACTTGCGAGGGGCAGTGTAGAGACTGCAGCATCGTGTTTATCCGCCGATACCAGGCAGCAACTAATACGTCCTCCCCTACACGGGAATTACATAATGTGTGTACGAGTAAAGGTTGTGACGTAGCATCGACGACATGTGGAAGTGTGGGTGTGGCCGTCAATCTACCGCGGACAGCCAAAGAGTATGAGACGACCGCTCGCGTAAAGGGGGAAATACGGGTTCGAGTCCCGCTCCGGCAGGAATTATCATTGCCGGCATTCCCTTATACAGCTGATGCTTGTTCATATCCGCAGATATGAATACGTTTCATGTATAAATTATCTTTTAGTGGACCATTTCCTGTATAAAGTGATGGTGGCCTATCCCAGCTTAAACTGTTCAGTGGAATAAATTACTTAAATGCAGTGACAACAACTTTCACTTGTGGACTACGCGAGTATTCGGGAACAGTGAATTTAAAACTTTAGTACGGCTAATATTGTGTTTCTTGCACCAGCCCGCTGTCTACGTTTTTAGAGACCGAGGTGACATAATTTTTCAGACATCAACCTTCAGTCAAGACTATACCTATCGTCCGATGCAATCTAGAAGGAAGAAGCGGGTGGCAGTCTTACCGCGTTCGGAGCAAGATGTTGTGCTGCCGACGGGAGCTCACTGTTACGGTACCTCATTAGCTTTCCATACAAAAACGACGCACGGCATTAAATCGCGGATAATAGTTCGGTGTGCACTCATTCAGAACTCGGAATTGGAAGAAAAACTTCAAGGTGAACACAAAAACTAGAGTATTAAGTGTAAGTTTTATTAATTGTAAGGCTTCCTGCTTTTCTTATCGCAGCAATGTACAAAAATACGACCGGACGGAGCGAAGTAGGTCTCAGTCACAAGTGAGATGTTATTGTGTGTAACACAACCAGATAATATCACGAAAGACGCCGTACGTTGCCTGAATAAATATCACCACTTACAGCAACAACTGTTTTACGTTAAAAAAAGATGGACGATGTGGCGCTATACGTAACTTGCCCTCGAGGTCTACTGACAGGTGGAACCCAACGGAAGGTGTTTTCTCTGCTTAACCCCGGAAGCTCCCGCTCGCAGGCATGAGTCAAGCAGTAAGGTGGTACGGCGATTAAGCGAGGTTTGTCGCTGGAATGTATCTGAACAGGAAGGGTCAAACAACAGCCGTACTGTTCACGTGTACGCCTATATCTATACAAACCACGATGAAGTGCATGGCAGAGGGAATTCTGCACTCGTTACGACTTCTGCCCGTGACATTTGCGGGCAGAGACGGGAAGACGGTTAAAGAAACGCCTCAGTGCAAGCTGTTCTTAATCTAATCTTTTCTTCGCCATCTTCACGGGAGCGATAGGCAGGGAGCTGCAGTACGTTTCTAGGTTCCTCACTTCCGAGCAACTGTAGCAACCTACATTCTTCTGAATCTGCTTACTGTATTCATCTCTTAGTCTCCCTCTACGATTTTTACCCCCACATTCCCCTCCAGTACTAAACTGGTGAACCTTGATGTCTTACACATTTGTCCTATCAACCGATCCCTTCTTTTGGTCAAGGTGTGCCACATATTTCTTGTCTCCCCATTCCTATTCAGTACTTCGACATTAGTTACGTGATCTATCCATCTCATCTTCAACATTTTTCTGGAGCACAACATTTCGAAAGCTTCTATTCGCTCTTCGTCTCAACTGTTTATCGTCGATATTTCATTTCCACACATGGCTACACTCCATAAAAATACTTTCAGAAAAGACTTCCTGACACTTAAATCTATATTTGATGTTAACAAATTTATCTTCCTCAGAATAGCTTTACTTGTCATTGCCAGTCTACGTTTTATATCCCCTCTACCTCGACCTCTGTCCACCGCTCGTGGTATCGCGGTGGCGTTCTCGCTTCCCGAGCACGGGGTCCCGGGTTCGATTGCACGCGAGGTCAGGGATTTACACCTGCCCCGAGATGACTGGGTGTTACTGTGTCGTCTTCATCATCATCAATCATCCCCATTACGGTCGGAGGAAGGCAACACCAAACCACCTCCATTAGGACCTTTCCTAGTACAGCGGTGGGTGTCTACCGCAAAGTTCCCCTACGCTCTGTCAAGAAGCATTGGACTTCATTTCCACTTAGACCATCATCAGTTATTTTGCTGCCCAAATAGGAAAACTTACCTACCACTTCTAGTGTCTCGTTTCCTAATCTAATTCCCGCAGCACAATCTGACGTAATTCGTATGCATTCCATTATCCTCGTTTTCGTTTTGATGATTTTCATCTTATATTCTCGCTTCAAGGCCTTGTCCATTCCGTTCAGCTGCTCTTCCAAATCCTTTGCTGTCTCTGAGAGAATGACAGTGTCATCGGTAAACCTCTGGACTGTAATTTCTATACCAAATTTTTCTTTGCTTTACTGCATGTTGAATTTACAGATTGAATAACATCGGGGATAGGCTACAGCCCTTTCATGTCCCTCGACATTTCGCTCCTCGTGTTTTACCCCTTGTACCAACACAATTTCAAAGAGACTATTTCAGTCAATATTGTCAAAAGCGGTCTGTAAGTCTACAAATGCTATAAACGTAGGTCTGCCTTTTCTCAACCTATCTTATAAGATACATCGTGGTGTTAGTATCGCATAGCGTGTTGCTACATTTCTCCCGGATCTTCCCAGAGGTCGGCTTCTACCAGCTTTTCCATTCTTGTATAAACAATTCGTGATAATATATTGCAACAGTGACTTATTAAACTTATAGTTCGCTAATATTCATACCTGTTAGCACCTGCTGTCTTTGGAAATGGAATTGTTACATTCTTTTTGAAATCTAGGGGTATATCGCCTGTTTCATACATCTTGCTCATCACATAGAGACTTTTGTCTTGGCTGGCTCTCCCCTATCTATCAGTAGTTCTAACGGAATGTTGTGTATTCCCAGGGCCTTGTTTGGACATGTTGTTACGCCTAAGTATTTGGATGAGTTGATCGATTCCAGCTGTGGGTCACTAGTATTTTAGTGAGAGGATGCTGAGAAATGCTCGGTTTTACATTTCTGAACATTTAAAGCAAGTTGCAACCTTTGGGCCACTTTGAAATATTATGAAAGTCTGATTGAATATTTGTGCAGGTTTTTTTCAGATAGTAGTTCATCATAGATGTTGTTGTTGTGGTCTTCAGTCCACAGACCGGTTTGATGCAGCTCTCCATGCTCATACAGTAAAGCTGCATGCCATCTGGAAAAATTACGGCTGTAGTTTCCCCTTGCTTTCAGCCATTCGCAGTACTAGGACAGCAAGGCTGTTTTGATTAGTTTTACAAGGCCAGATCAGTCAATAATCCAGACTGTTACCCCTGCAACAACTGAAAAGGCTGCTGCCCCTCTTCAGGAACCACACGTTTGCCTGGCCTCTCAACAGATACCACTCCGTTGTGGTTGCACCTACGGTAGGGCTATCTGTATCGCTGAGGCACGCAAGCCTCCCCACCAATGGCAAGGTTCATGTTTCACGTGGGGTCATCATAGATAACTGAATCATATTCGAAAATTCCGAAGTTACAATTAGTATGGTGTGCATAGTGTTTAACATGAACAGGGAGGGACACAACACGCTTCCCTGGGGCACATCTGAAGTTACGTCTATGCCTATCGATTGCTCTCCATCCAAGATAACACGCCTGTCCTTCGTGAAGCGTCTCGCCCAAACAATCACACTTTCAGCTTCAATTTCTATCTCACTCGATTTTAGAAACTTATCTACTACAATAAATACACTGTAACACCCCTCCCGTCACTTAGCTGGTTTTAGCGTGTGTTCACCCCAACTAATTGACTAACAGATCAACAGAGAGTGCAAAACTGCCGCAATATCGGATAACGCAAAAAAGTAATATGGCCCTGTGACTCCTGATTGAAATGCGGTGGCAGTGTTGACATCAATTTATTCAGAATTGATCACTTTTAATCAAATCACATTGATGTTATATTCAGCTATTGAACACCAGATGCAAATGTTGAACATAAAATTAATTAAGAAAGTGACTTGGGATTTCGACTACTTGATTGAAAACAGATGCAGTCGATTGGCACAAATTTATTTTAACTCCCGACCTTCAATCATCACATTACAAGACTCTCCTATCAGGCAGTGGTAATAAATTGCGTTTGCGTGGGGTAAAGCGCGACAACTCAAAAGTAATTCCTATCGACTGACCCAGGCGTAATACGAAGTGCGAGAAGAATTCTACAATACACGGCCCATGAAATCCTCATGGAAACTTTGCCGACGTGATCCAACAAATTAATCAGTGGCCGGAGCGGGCGCAATATCACCGTGTGGAGCGGCGTCATTGTGTGGACGTCGGCCGACCTCGTGGTGCTGCAAGGCTGCGCTTGTCTATTCACTCCTAGCTATCTTGCTCAGTACATAGCTGAACCAAAACTTTCTATCTCCAAGCTCAATTGTTCCATTTGCTAAGTCTTAAACTGCAGAGATGCTCACTCTTTCTCAGGCAAGCTGAGTAAAGAACGCCACATCCGCACTCTAGGCGAGTTGGGAACGGAAGACCTCTACGAGGACTTCTCCCAGTCCACTCTTTGCCTCGGTTTCCCCTCCAGCAACATCACTTACGCCAATTGCAGCGCAAGTCGCGTTAATTATGCGTCGCTTCCCAGCGCCGACCAATGCCTGCTCTGGGAAGTGAACAAATTCCCACAAAATTTCCTTTCCTCTCAACTTCTATTTCGCTCCTCCCAGGCCACCCATCAAGGTGAGCGTCTGCACAAACACAAATTTTTCCGGAATTCTGACTCCCAGGAGAGTACTTCAAATTCCTCGGTCCTACATTCCTATCGGAGGCCGCTGTATTTCATTCTGTCGCTCTTCACCTGATTTACTTCAGACTCTGCGGACCACGAATTCAGCGTGAAGTTGCTATAGTCACAAACACGCATATTTTGAGCTCTGTTGACCACTCCACCATAGCTTTGCATGGCTATCTCGTATGTTTTCCTGAAAATGGGACAACAGACATTTATCAACAGGTGTACAAGTTCTCTGTCTGCTTCCCGGTACATCAGCATGTGGTCGGGGTCAACCACCCATGCTGTCACTCATCTTAAGGTGGCTGGAGGCCGTGCCTTGTTACTGCTTTCTCAGAGCTTGAGCCGCCCTAAGCTGCCTATTGTCACTTCCCTTCGCCGTTCCCCAGCCGGCTACAGTCAACTCTAAATACTTCCCTGGGGTAAACTAGCGTCCAGTAAATCGACTCGTTTCCACAAAGTTTTCATGTTGTGTGAATTACTTTAAAACCATCACCCGACATTAATTATTCCAATACATCCGTACTATACCCTCTACAAGATGCATTGTGCCTTGTCAGTCATTTTGTTCAGCCCTACTGTTCGCTTAAGAGTTAGGTGACCTTTAATGACTTCATGTAAGGGGCATAGTTCTTGCCATCTTACAACACCACTTTCATTTCCCTTTAAGCTATCCTTTCAGTGCTATCTACTGAGTGTCCCATGGGGAGTAGTAAATCTTCATTTGATTGTTATGAGTTTTACCGAGTATTTACACACAATACAAAAAAAAAGTTCAAATGTGAGTGAAATCTTATGGGACTTAACTGCTAAGATCATCATCCCTAAGCTTACCCACTACTTAACCTATATTATCCTAAGGACAAACAAACACACCCACGCCCAAGGGAGGACTCTAACCTCCACCGGGATCAGCCGCACAGTCCATGACTGCAGCGCCTTAGATCGCTCGGCTAATCCTGTGCAGCACTGTATTACAGATGTGTCTTCTACATATACTGCCATAACTGAAAAGTCAAGTGCAAGTTTATTTCTTAAAACGAATGTGCGACCAATGAATTGCACCATTTTTTTCAGCAATGGCCACTATCCTTTCTCCGAGTGCCGCTTTGAAGTGGTCGCCATGAGATGGGTCCGGCGTAATGTCAAGCGCTGGCACGATGGGCAATAACGTTAGACCAGAGAGGACTATGAGGTATCGTCAGCCAATAGTATGCTAACCGATCCCTCTCTAGGACGACAACGAGACAGTAGCGCCATCTACACGAAGAGAATACAAGCTTCGCGCCGCCTAGCCGCGGCCCGAGTTCAAGAATAGTCGTTCCACGAACGCTACACCAGTGACTTAGGAAATGTGTTATTTCACTTGTATTGCGAATTGTATATACTGAAGAAACTTCTTATTTGTCTGTCACCCATTGCTTGCGACACTTCTGTACTGCACAAAAGTAAAGTATTGTCAATTATCTTACTGTAATAAAAGCTCATTTAATACGATTTGCTTGAATTGTTGTCTAGCGATTCGAGAAAGCAGGTTTCCTAGGCACCCAATATTAGACGGGTGGGCAGGACACAACAATGGCCCCACAAAAAAAATCAGGTGATGTCGCCAGCCATGGAATATCGCGGAATTGTGAGAGTAACGGATGTGGAAAGTTGTGCCTCAGTGTAATCATTGAATTACGGGCGATATGGGCTGCGACCCATGCAGCTGCTTCCTGTGTGTAGTGCACCCCTGATCTATCGAGGGTAGTCCTGCAAATTTCCACTCCGTAGCGTAGGTCAAGGAACCTACAACCGTCACAGAGTCAACGTAGCCTCTGGTTTAGACTCGACTGTAAACCAGTGGACACCGGTCCACCATGGGTGCGATGTTGCAAATCGTCAGCTTGGCTTCTACTCCTCGAGAGATGGAGGCCGCCTTCGCGAATTTAGCCAGCCATCGAAAGGCTCCAAGGATTTCCTCGGAACCCCGACGACTGGCATCGTTGGTGCCGACATGTGCAACAATCTGCAGCTGGCTGCACCCCGCACTCTCGATAGCCGCCGGAAGACCCTCTTCCACATCCCGATGTGGCCAGGCCTTCGTGACATAAACGAGGTCCTTATGCAGGCCGCAAGGAAAGAAGAACGGCAGCTGTACGCGTCACGCCCAGTACCGCACCACAGCACCACCAGATTCACCTCGTAGTGAACTTCGTCCGCCACCTTCTTGCCTCCCTCCTCCCGACTTCCACCTTCTTAGATATGCTCCCCATATACACTACTGGCCATTAAAATTGCTACACCAAGAAGAAATGCAGATGATAAACGGGTATTCATTGGACAAATATATTATACTAGAACTGACATGAGATCACATTTTCACGCAATTTGGGTGCGTAGATCCTGAGAAATCAGTACCCAGTACAACCACCTCCGGCCGTAATAACGGCCTTGATACGCCTGGACATTGAGTCAGACAGAACTTGAATGACGTGTACAGGTACAGCTGCCCATGCAGCTTCAACTCGATACCACAGTTCATCAAGAGTAGTGACTAGCGTATTGTGACGAGCCCGTTGCTCGGCCACCATTGACCAGACGTTTTCAATTGGTGACATATCTGGAGAATGTGCTGGCCAGGGCAGCAATCGAACATTTTCTGTATCCAGAAAGGCCCGTACAGGACCTACAACATGGGGTCATGCATTATCCTGCTAAAATGTAGGGTTTCGCAGGGATCGAATGAAGGGTAGAGCCACGGGTCGTAACACATCTGAAATGTTACGTCCACTGTTCAAAATGCCGTCAATGCGAAAATGAGGTGACCGAGACGTGTAACCAATGGCACCCCATACCACCACGCCGGGTGATACGTCAGTATGGCGATGACGAATACACGCTTCGAATGTGCGTTTACCGAGATGTCGCCAAACACGGATACGACCATCATGATGCTCTAAACCAGAACCTGGATTCATCCGAAAAAAATGACGTTTTGCCATTCGTGCACCCAGGTTCGTCGTTGAGTACACCATAGCAGGCGCTCCTGTCTGTCATGCAGCGTCAAGGGTAACCGCAGCCATGGTCTCCGAGCTGATAGTCCATGCTGCTGCAAACTTTGTCGAACTGTTTGTGCAGATGGTTGTTGTCTTGCAAAAGTCCCCATCTGTTGACTCAGGGATCGAGACGTGACTGCACGATCCGTTACAGCCATGCGGATAAGATGCCTGTCATCTCGACTGCTAGTGATACGAGGCCGTTGGGATCCAGCATGGCGTGCCGTATTACCTTCCTGAACCCACCGATTTCATATTCTGCTGACAGTCATTGGATCTCGACCAACGCGAGCAGCAATGTCACGATTCGATAAACTGCAATCGCGATAGGCTACAATCCGACCTTTATCAAAGTCGGAAACGTGATCGTACGCACTTCTCCTCCTTACACGAGCCATCACAACAACATTTCACCAAGCAACGCCGGTCAACTGCTGTTTGTGTGTGAGAAATCAGTTGGAAACTTTCCTCATGTCAGCACGTTGTAGATGTCGCCACCGGCGCCAACCTTCTGTGAACGCTCTGAAAAGCTAATCGTTTACATATCACAGCATCTTTTTCCTGTCGGTTAAATTTCGCGTCCGTATCAAGTCATCTTCGTGGTGTAGCAATTCTAATGGCCAGTTGTGTATTTCGCGATACAAGTTCACTGGGCACCACTTGATCAATCCGAGGGATCACTTCCTCTCACCTCCAACCAGCGACCGACCGAAGTGGCTAAGACAACCGTGAGCACTGTGGACTGGCATTCGGGAGGACGACGGTTCAAATCCCTGTCCAGACATCCAGATTTAGGTTTTCGGTGACTCCCCTAAATCACTCCAGGCAGATGCCAGGGTGGCTCCTTAGAAAAGGGTACGGTCGATTTCCTTCGCTATCCTTTCCCAATCTACGTCTACATTTACATCTACATTTATACTCCGCAAGCCACCCAACGGTGTGTATCGGAGGGCACTTTACGTGCCACTGTCATTACCTCCCATTCCTGTTCCAGTCGCGTATGGTTCGCGGGAAGAACGACTGCCGGAAAGCCTCCGTGCGCGTTCGAATCTCTCTAATTTTACATTCGTGATCTCATCGGGAGGTATAAGTAGGGGGAAGCAATATATTCGATACTTCATCCAGAAACGCATCCTCCCGAAACCTGGACAGCAAGCTACACCGCGATGCAGAGCGCCTCTCTTGCAGAGTTAGCCACTTGAGTCTGCTACACATCTACGTGACGCCATCATGGTTACAAAATGACCCTGTGACGAAACGCGCCGCTCTTCTTTGGATCTTCACTATCTCCTCTCAACCCGACCTGGTACGGATCCCACACTGATGAGCAATACTCAAGTATAGGTCGAACGAGTGTTTCGTAAGCCACCTCCTTTGTTGATGGACTACATTTTCGAAGGACTCTCCCAATGAATCTCAACCTGGCACCCGCCTTACCAACAATTAATTTTATATGATCATTCCACTTCAAATTGTTCCGTACGCATACTCCCAGATATTTTACAGAAGTGACTGCTACCAGTGTTTGTTCCGCTATCATATAATCATACAATAAAGGATCCTTCTTTCTATGTATTCGCAATACATTCCATTTGTCTATGTTAAGGGTCAGTTGCCACTCCCGCCACCAAGTGCCTAGCCGCTGCAGATCTACCTGCATTTCGCTACAATTTTCTAATGCTGCAACTTCTCTGTATACTACAGCATCATCCGCGAAAAGCCGCATGGAACATCCGACACTATCTACTAGGTCATTTATATATATTGTGAATAGCAATGGTCCCACAACACTCCCCTGTGGCACGCCAGAGGTTACTTTAACGTCCGTAGACGTCTCTCCATTGAGAACAACATGCTGTGTTGTTTGCTAAAAACTGTTCAATCCAGCCACACAGCTGGTCTGATATTCCGTAGGCTTTTACTTTGTTTATCAGGCGACAGTACGGAACTGTATCGAACGCCTTCCGGAAGTCAAGGAAAATGGCATCTACCTGGGAGCCTGTATCTAATATTTTCTGGGTCTCATGAACAAATAAAGCGAGTTTGGTCTCACACGATCACTGTTTCCGGAATCCATGTTGATTCTTACAGAGTAGATTCTGGGGTTTCCAGAAATGACATGATACGCGAGCAAAAAACATATCCTAAAATTGTACAACACATCGATGTCAGAGATATAGGCCTATAGTTTTGCGCATCTGCTCGACGACTCTTCTTGAATACTGGAACTACCTGGGCTGTGCTGCATTTCTAATGATCTAGCTATCGACGGGACGTTAAAGTGTAATCTTTCTTCCTTTCCAGCCGTCGGCTAGTTAACTGCCGTGGCCGTGTGGAGATGGGTGAAAGGAGTATGGCTTAGGGGCAAACACACACCTTCTCACTCACATGTACCATTACGTGTACACACTCACACACATACAGTCCTATGCAACAGGCCTACAGAAGGCTTCCTACCTGTCGGCTGGCATAAAAAGGAGGAGGTGCGCGTACGTGTGCGTGTGCGAGGAAATCAGAGCGGCAGGGCGCGCGCGGTCTGCAGAGGTCAGAGCGAGGGGGCGGCGGTTGACAGCGCCAACAAGTGGGGGCGGCGCGCGGGTCGATGAGTGCCGCCCCCGCCCCCGCCCCCGCCCCCGCCGCCGGCCTGATTTACTCTGGCCGGGTCGACACGTGCGCCGCCTCTAATTGCCGCCGGCCGCACTCGCCGTTTCACGTTTGCGCCGCGCCCTCTTCCCTTGTAATCACTGCCCGGCGCTTCCGCCCCACCGCGCGCTCTGCCGCAACCGCCGAACGCCTCCGTACGCGGCCCGCGGCGAGAACCCGAGACGGCTCTTTTCCTTCCTGTCCGAGAAGACAGGATGGCGCGTAATTAGGATTTAACGTGTCGTCGACGACTTCATTAGCGGCGGAACACTAGGGAAGGATATCGACGGTGCCCTTTCAGGGAACCACCTCGGTAGTCACCTCAAGTGATTAAAGTAAGCCACGGAAAACCTTACTTAATCTGGACGATCGGACGTCCTCCAGAATGCGAGAGCGCCGTGCCGTATCTCCCGCGGTCCGAACACAATGACGTCAGCAGAGCTGCGCCTCGTGCTGCTCAGTTCACGTGTTCCACCCCAGAACCGACTTGTTGCATAATAGATAAGTCTTGGTCCAGCGAGGTGGCACGGAGACACTGCGTGCTTTCCCTGTACGCTGAGGGGAAAAGTACTAACTGTGGTCCCAAACTTCTCGCAGGTCAAGCAGCTATCTGACAAAATTCTGTCGGGAAACACTGCAGTAATATCCAGTTAGGTCTAAACAAAATAACAGCCTGCTGTAAAGATCTTCTTAATATAGAGCAACGCGAAGTCCAGCAGTTTATGCAACGTCGAACCGTGGTATGCTCTGACAAGGGTTACCTAGTCAAAACTTGAGCCAGTCATGTCACAGAAATCACCGGGAGGAACAGTGTGAAGAAATGCGAAGTGTAATGACAGACTTTTTGCATAATATATAAGTCTTGGTCCAGCGAGATGGCACGGAGACACTCTGCGTGCTTTCCCTGTACGCTGAGGCGAAAAGTACTAGTTGCGGTCCCAAACTTCTCGCAGGGCACGCAGCTATCTGAGAAAATTCTGTCCGGAAACACTGCAGTAATATCCAGTTAGGTCTAAACAAAATAACAGCCTGCTGTAAAGATCTTCTTAATATAGAGCAACGCGAAGTCCAGCAGTTTATGCAACGTCGAACCGTGGTATGCTCTGACAAGGGTTACCTAGTCAAAACTTGAGCCAGTCGTGTCAAAGAAATAACTGGGAGGAACAGTGTGAAGAAATGCGAAATCTGATGAGCACAGTGCCTCAGTCGCAGGTAAATTATACGGCAGGATGCGAGTCAACGGTACCACCAAAATGTATCTTTGCCTTGGCCCCCAGTTGTAACATGTCACAAATACGTGTCTCCAATACACTACTGGCCATTAAAATTGCTACACCAAGAAGAAATGCAGACGATAAACGGGTATTCATTGGACTAATATATTATACTAGAACTAACATGGGATTACATTTTCATCCAATTTGGGTACATAGATCCTGAGGAATCACTACCCAGAACCACCACCTCTGGCCGTAATAACGGCCTTAATAGACCTGAGCATAGAGTGAAACACAGCTTGGATGGCGTGTACAGGTACAGCTGCCCATGCAGCTTCAACACGATACCACAGTTCATCAAGAGTAGTGACTGGCGTATTGCGACGAGCCAGTTGCTCGGCCACCAATGACCAGACGTTTTCAATTGGTGAGAGATCTGGAGAATGTGCTGGCCAGGACTTGTAACATGCGGTCGTGCATGATCCTGCTGAAATGTAGGGTTTCGGAGGGATCGAATGAAGGGTAGAGTCACGGGTTGTAATACATTTGAAATGTAACGTCCACTGTTCAAAGTGTCGTCAATGCGAACAAGAGGTGACGTGTAACCAATGGCACCCCATACAATACGCCAGTGTGGCGATGACGAATACACGGTTCCAATGTGCGTCCACAGCGATGTCGCCAAACACGGAACGCGACCATCATGATGACGTAAACAGAACCTGGATTCATCCGAAAAAATGACGTTTTGCCATTCGAGCACCCAGGTTCGTCGTTGAGTACACCATCGCAGGCGCTCCTGTCTGTGATGCAACGTCGAGGGTAGCCGCAGCCATGGTCTCCTAGCTGATAGTCCGTGCAGCTGCAAACGTCGTCGAACTGTTCGTGCGGATGGTTCTTGTCTTGCAAATGTCCCCATCTGTTGACTCAGGGATCGAGATGTGGCTGCACGATCCGTTACAGACATGCGGATAAGATGCCTGTCATCTCGACTGCTAGTGATACGAGGCCGTTGGGATCCAGCACGGCGTTCCGTATTACCCTCCAGAACCCACCGATTCCATATTCTGCTAACAGTCATTGGATATCGACCAACGCGAGCAGCAATGTCGCGATACGATAAACCGCAATCGCGATAGGCTACAATCCGACCTTTATCAAAGTCGGAAACGTGATGGTACGCATTTCTCCTCCTTACACGATGCATCACAAGAACGTTTCAGCAGGAAACGCGGGTCAACTGCTGTTTGTGTATGAGAAATCGGTTGGAAACTTTCCTCATGTCAGCACGTTGTAGGTGTCGCCACCGGCGCCATCCATGTGTGAATGCTCTGAAAAGCTAATCATTTGCATATCACAGCGCCTTCTTCCTGTCGGTTAAATTTCGCGTCTGTAGCACGTCATGCTCGTGGTGTAGCAATTTTAATGGCCAGTAGTGTACTAATAACTATCTTTCTTCTCCTCCTTTTTCCTAGTCACTGTCGCGTATTTTCACGGAGTCAGCATGTGAAATTGGATTTGGCAATGTTAGTAGTTAGTAGCAGAGGATGGCCCTATGCCCTTCCTGTGTGTCCACCCCCCCCCCCCCCATCCCCCCTCCCCCCCCCCCCCCCCACACACACCGCGTTTGTCTCCCGAAACGGAATTTGTATACGCTGGCTCTCTGCGTCTGGTGTTGTCCCGTGTCAAAGTGTGAGAGCTTTCTCTCTGTGTTCAAGAATCGTGTAGCTGAGACGCGACATGGGTAGCTACCAGACCGGTATCTACAAAGCCGGCTGCGGAAAACCGCCTGAAAACCCGCGTCCAGACTGGCGGGCACACAGGTCCTCTTCGGCAGTCCCCCGGGTGGGTTCGGTCCGGGGACAGCGCGCCTCCCCGGATCCTAGAAGAGACGTGCTAACGCGCACGGCTGTACGGGCGAGTCTTCATAATAATTCCAATAAAATATGCGAACTGCTTTACCGTAATAATAATGTGTTTAACTCCATGAAATATATAAATCATTTGAAAGGAATAATGAGAATTTACATTAGCGAATAACACATTGCTTGACCATTGTATCCAGAAAATTGCAGTTGAGTCCAACGCATCGCTTGAAAAACACACGTCCGAAAATTTAAGAAGTACATACATCACACAACTGATTTAAGTTCTATAATAACAACAAACTCACGACATCGGTAACGTCATAATTTATGAAAAACAAAATCGAAGTGCGCGTACACAGTTATCAGTATTTCATTAAGCACCACGTTTTGAACACTGGTCAGCAAATCGCGGATATACTAGTGTGCAGGTGATGGCGCTGGTGTACCTTCAGTCCTGTCTACCTGCTTTCGGGAAATCAGTTTCTCTGTTATTTTTCGTCTTTGTGAAGGGTCTTGCACTTTCTGTCTTGTTTACATCTACATATACATCTGCATCAACAGTTAGCAAGCCCCTTGACGCTGTGTGGTGAAGGGTACTTCTGGCAGCACTAACTCATCCCTCCCCTCCGACTATCTCTGTTCCAATCGCGAATGGCGCATGGGAAACATGATCATCGGTAAGCCTCTGTGTTAGCTCCAATTTCTCTAATTTTCTCTGTCGTGGTCATTACGCGAGATGTAGCAATATGTTGTCCGACTCTTCCCGAAAAGTGCTGTCTCGAAATTTGAACAGTAAACCCAACTTGTAACGTCTTTCACTGGAGTTTATTGGGAATCTCCGTAACGCTCTCGCGCCGACTAAATGATCCCACGACGAAACGCTCCGCTCTTGGTTGTAACTTCTGTATCTATTCTATCAGTCCTACCTGGTTAGAAGGATCCCATGTTGATCAACAGTACTCAAGAATCGGTCGAACAAGCGCGCTATAAGCCGTTTCGTTTGTGAATGATGTAAGGTGGCTGTAATTTCGCACCTTACAAGCACTCATCCACATACTTTGCCATGATCTACAGCCACATTAGGTATTATTTGATAGGTAGTACATCGTATATATTAATATTTAAAGGAGACTAACATTGTCACGTACGCCTTGAAAAGGTGACGGAGTGTCTTTATTACCATACTACTAGAGGTTGTAACGACAGTGGAAATGAAACGGCAGAGGAACTCAAGCCCTGCGTGGAAGGCCCAAACAGGTGTTTTGGTCCGGCCTAAACACAGGGAATAGCAAGACGGACGTCGTAGCACCTACGCGCTGGAGCACAATAGACTCGCGACCGGCCGGTTTTGTAGCCGGACGGAAAGGATTATACTTCGGAAGCTACGAAAATCTTGGACGCAGCTGAGAGGAACGACGAAGCGTCACCTCGGAAACCACGCAGGCTGGGTTATTTCCAAGGATTTTTACTCAGAAGCGTACCATTGTGCGAGTACAGGTTTTTCTTCGCGAACTTCTGGACGACAAAAGACTAAAATATGGTTGGTCGGCGTTCGGAAGAATCTGTAGAGAGGGAGAATATTCCGTGGTTTCGGTAATATGATTCGTTTTCGGAATTACGATGGTAGGGAGCCAAGCCGTGCTGGGAAGCCAGAGCTGGAAAGACGTGGTCTTCCGTTGTTAACGGCCGTGTGTGACGGTCGCTCGACATCAGCTTTTGTTGGTACAGACGGACTTGCTGCCCTTGCCCTCAGGAGAGTTTATAGTTAGAACAGTTAGGAACTGTACTGTTGCGAACCTATTCGAGTCTGGTCTTCACCTCTGGGTTGGAAGTCGTCGATGAGTACGCAGCGTTCAGTAATAGAGAGCACTTCCTCTGCCTATACTTACGTTGAGACATCTGAACTCCGTCCTTGCGGTTGGGAGTTCGCGTTTCTCGTCTGTACAACACAGAGAGGAGAAGACAGTATTAGAGTATATTAGTCAGAGGAACACCTTCTGCCTTCCTATTCTTTGAAAGAGTTTAATACCGGCCGCTGTGGCCGAGCGGATCTAGGCACTTCAGTCTGGAACCGCGCGACTGCTATGGTCGCACGTTCGAATCCTGCCTCGGGCATGGATGTGTGTGATGTCCTTAGGTTAGTTAGGTTTAAGTGGTTCTAAGTTCTAGGGGACTGATGACGATCAGATGTTAAGTCCCATTGTGCTCAGAGCCATTTTAACCAAAAGAGTTTAATTGTGGCTGGAGTTGTTCTATCGTCGCAGACGAGTACGAGAACCATCACTCCGACGCACCGGACGCAGTACATACGGTGATATCGCAAATTGCTTCAGCTTATTAGGGCTATAAAAGCTAAACAGCTGTTATCAAGTTAGTTTATTTCCACTGAGGTTCCACACCACCGTAGATAATCTCTGAAAGTAGCGTATTCTAGTGTTTGGTACGTAGATGATGTCAGTCATTTCGAGTTATTGATATTCGACTGCGCAGTCACAATAAGGGACAGAGTTGGGCAATTGATTAGTAATTTTACTTAGGAAATGTAAACTTTGTAATCTAAAAGTTTTTTTAATCTACAATAAATACACTACTGGCCATTAAAATTGCTACACCATGAAGATGACGCGCTACAGATGCGAAATTTAACCGACAGGAAGAAGACGCTGTGATATGCAACTGATTGGCTTTTCTGAGCATTCACACAAGGTTGGCTCCGGTGGCGACACCTACAACGTGCTGACATGAGGAAAGTTTCCAACCGATTTCTCATACACAAACAGCAGTTCACCGGCGTTGCCTGGGGAAACTTTGTTGTGATGTCTCGTGTAAGGAGGAGAAATGCGTACCATCACGTTTCCGACTTTGATAAACGTCGGATTGTAGCCTATCGCGATTGCGGTTTATCGTATCGCGACATTGCTGCTCGCGTTGGTCGAGATACAATGACTGTTAGCAGAATATGGAATCGGTGGGTTCAGGAGGGTAATACGGAACGCCGTGCTAGATCCCAACGGCCTCGTATCACTAGCAGTCGAGATGACAGGCATCTTATACGCATGGCTGTAACGGATCGTGCAGCCACATCTCGATCCTTGAGTCAACAGATGGGGACGTTTACAAGACGACAACCATCTGCACGAACAGTTCGACGACGTTTGCAGCAGCATGGACTATCAGCTGGGAGACCATGGCTGCGTTTACCCCTGACGCTGCATAGCAGACGGGAGCGCCTGCAATGGTCTACTCAACGACGAACCTGGGAGCACTAATGGCAAAACATCATTTTTTCGGATGAATCCAGGTTCTGTTTACAGCATCATGATGGTCGTATCCGTGTTTGGCGACATCTCGGTGAACGCACATTGGAAGCGTGTATTCGTCATCGCCATACTGGCGTATCACCCGGCGTGATGGTATGGGGTGCCATTGGTTACACGTCTCGGTCACCTCTTGTTTGCATTGACGGCACTTTGAACAGTGGACGTTACATTTCAGATGTGTTACGACCCGTGACTCTACCATTCATTCGATCCCTGCGAAACCCTACATTTCAGCAGGATAATGCACGACCGCATGTCGCAGGTCCTGTACGGGCCTTTCTGGATACAGAAAATGTTCGACTGCTGCCCTGTCAGCACATTCTCCAGATCTCTCACCAATTGAAAATGTCTGGTCAATGGTGGCCGAGCAACTGGCTCGTCACAATACGCCAATCACTACTCTTGATGAACTGTGGTATCGTGTTGAAGCTGCATGGGCAGCTGTACCTGTGCACGTCATCCAAGCTCTGTTTGCCTCAATGCCCAGGCGTATGAAGGCCGTTATTACGGCCAGAGGTGGTTGTTCTGGGTACTGATTTCTCAGGATCTATGCATCCAAATTGCGTGAAAATCTAATCACATGTCAGTTGTAGTATAATACATTTGTCCAATGAATATCCGTATATCATCTGCATTTTAATGGCCAGTAGTGTATATAAACAGGAACAACGTTTATCATTTAGTAGGATTAGTTGCCTTCATTATTCATTTATGTTTAGATTGTAATTTATAGAATTAAGAGATCCTAAGATCTGCTTCAGAGGGTAGTCAGACAGGGCCAAATCTTCACTTTAGCATTTATTATTTTCCGTTGCGCACATTCATTCTACACCCGCCAGGAGTGGCATCTTGGAATGATATCCAATTCCTGAAGGTCCTTCGCATGAATCTGAGTCTGCCATCTGCTTCTCTACTATTTGTTTTATGTGGTCATTTCATTTAAGGTCGCTCCGGATAGTTACTCCTAGATATTTTATGGTAGATAATGTTTCCTGCAATTTATCATCAATAATGTAATTGTACAGTAGTGAGTTTCTTTTCATAAGTATGCGCAATATGTTACATCTACACTCCTGGAAATGGAAAAAAGAACACATTGACACCGGTGTGTCAGACCCACCATACTTGCTCCGGACACTGCGAGACGGCTGTACAAGCAATGATCACACGCACGGCACAGCGGACACACCAGGAACCGCGGTGTTGGCCGTCGAATGGCGCTAGCTGCGCAGCATTTGTGCACCGCCGCCGTCAGTGTCAGCCAGTTTGCCGTGGCATACGGAGCTCCATCGCAGTCTTTAACACTGGTAGCATGCCGCGACAGCGTGGACGTGAACCGTATGTGCAGTTGACGGACTTTGAGCGAGGGCGTATAGTGGGCATGCGGGAGGCCGGGTGGACGTACCGCCGAATTGCTCAACACGTGGGGCGTGAGGTCTCCACAGTACATCAATGTTGTCGCCAGTGGTCGGCGGAAGGAGCACGTGCCCGTCGACCTGGGACCGGACCGCAGCGACGCACGGATGCACGCCAAGACCGTAGGATCCTACGCAGTGCCGTAGGGGACCGCACCGCCGCTTCCCAGCAAATTAGGGACACTGTTGCTCCTGGGGTATCGGCGAGGACCATTCGCAGCCGTCTCCATGAAGCTGGGCTACGGTCCCGCACACCGTTAGGCCGTCTTCCGCTCACGCCCCAACATCGTGCAGCCCGCCTCCAGTGGTGTCGCGACAGGCGTGAATGGAGGGACGAATGGAGACGTGTCGTCTTCAGCGATGAGAGTCGCTTCTGCCTTGGTGCCAATGATGGTCGTATGAGTGTTTGGCGCCGTGCAGGTGAGCGCCACAATCAGGACTGCATACGACTGAGGCACACAGGGCCAACACCCGGCATCATGGTGTGGGGAGCGATCTCCTACACTGGCCGTACACCACTGGTGATCGTCGAGGGGACACTGAATAGTGCACGGTACATCCAAACCGTCATCGAACCCATCGTTCTACCATTCCTAGACCGGCAAGGGAACTTGCTGTTCCAACAGGACAATGCACGTCCGCATGTAGCCCGTGCCACCCAACGTGCTCTAGAAGGTGTAAGTCAACTACCCTGGCCAGCAAGATCTCCGGATCTGTCCCCCATTGAGCATGTTTGAGACTGGATGAAGCGTCGTCTCACGCGGTCTGCACGTCCAGCACGAACGCTGGTCCAACTGAGGCGCCAGGTGGAAATGGCATGGCAAGCCGTTCCACAGGACTACATCCAGCATCTCTACGATCGTCTCCATGTGAGAATAGCAGCCTGCATTGCTGCGAAATGTGGATATACACTGTACTAGTGCCGACATTGTGCATGCTCTGTTGCCTGTGTCTATGTGCCTGTGGTTCTGTCAGTGTGATCATGTGATGTATCTGACCCCAGGAATGTGTCAATAAAGTTTCCCCTTCCTGGGACAATGAATTCACGGTGTTCTTATTTCAATTTCCAGGAGTGTATTTACATTGAGGGTCAACTCCCAGAGCCTGCAACATTCATCAGTCCTCTGCGGGTTAGTCTGCAAAATGATAGTGTCTTCTGGCTTTGTTGCTTTGTTATGGGCAACCGCACCATCTGCGAACAGTCTAAAAGGGCATCCGAAGCTTTCTGCTTGGTAACACTGCCTTCGAGTACTCCGGAAATTGACACAGCTGTCGTGCAATCAGGAGCCGTGTCGGGTTGGTTGTTAGCAAAGCAGACACAGTAAGCGTTTTCCTTGGCTGGGATGCTACCGAGCAGGCTGCAGGCCCATCCACGCCAGCCGAACCTAATGCAAGCAGTTAAACAGTGTCTTGTGTCAAACGTACCTTGGAAGTTCTGCGAATCCTTGACATTTTCGAGACTTTTACTTTTCAATTCGCTGCGTTCTGCGAAAGTTGGCTGTGAAGTAAATAAAGAGATGCATGTAAAAATATGTACGCTTCCGCGGATTTTTGCGGGTGGGGGTGGGCGAGGGCGCGACATGACTCCTTCGATCCCAATTCCGTTGGATACTAGCCGGCCGCTCACCTCACAACCAGGGGGCCACGATCAACTCTGGAGACAATGCTGCAGATTGCGAGCTTCACTGACATTTTGTGAGCACGACCAGCCTTCTCAACTTTCTGCGCCTCTCGCTGGAATCCGAGTGTGACCCCACAGCCCAGACGAAGTAGGGACCGGCGGCGGTCAGCTGCCTGAGCTCCCTGCTCTCTCGTTTGCTGCAGGAGCACAATCTTCAGCTTGTCTAATGACCTTGCAGTCGTACACACTCGACGGACAAGATGATCTTTCTTATCCATTGTTCCCAATTGCTTAACTGATAGAAAAATACGAGGCGTGTTTTGTAAGTAAGTACCGTTTTGAAATTAAAGAAAAGACCTGCTAAGATATCTCAATAATTTTAGTTTTACATGAAAGCCTGTACCTTAATCTACGTACTGACGCCATTACATTCTTATTCTTCCTGGTTTACGCCGTGTACTGAATGTTTAAGATGCCTCTGATAATCGTGAGTCCCGCCGGCTGTGAAGTACGGCCTGTTATAAGTTCTTTTAGTGCTAAAGGCCTAAAAGCGATCGATGTACATCGTGAGATCTGTTCAGTTTACGGAGAAAATATTAAGAGTGATGGAATGATAAGAAATTGGGTGAGAGAATTTACAGATGGCCGCACAAATGTGCATGATGAACAACGGAGTTGTTAATGAAAGTTTGGTGCAGGAAGTGGACAATACGGTGAGAGAAAGCAGACGCTTTACGATTTCCTCCTTGCGGGATGACTTTCCTAATGTTTCTCGTAGTGTTTTGTGTGGCATTGTGACCGGACACTTCAACTACCGAAAATTGTGCGCACGTTGGGTACCGAAAATGTTGACGGATGTGCACAAAACCAAACGTTTAGACAGTGCATTGACTTTCCTTGAACCGTACCACAACGACGGTGATGATTTCTTAAGCCAAATTGTTACGGACGATGAAACATGGTTGGCCTACGTCACATCAGAATCAAAAAAGCAACAGTCCATGGAAGTTGACCAAGGGCATCGTTTTGCTGCAAGACAATGCCCGTCCGCATGTGGCGAATCAGACCAAAAATCTCATCACATATTTTCGATGGTCTTGCGCCCAGTGACTACCATCTGTTCCTGCACTTGAAGAAACACCTGGGCGGTCAGCGTCTTCAAGACGATGACGAAGTCAAAACAGTGGTGATGCAGTGGTTAACAAGTCAGGCGGCAGACCTATATGAGGAGAGTATTCAAAAACTGGTACAACGTTATGACAAGTGCCTCAATATTGACGAAAATTATGTAGAAAAGTAGATTAAGGTACAGGCTTTCATGTAAAAATAAAATTATTGAGATATCTTAGCACGTCGTTTTTAAATTTCAAAACGGTACTTACTTTAAAAAATATGCCTCGTAGATACATTATAATTAAAAAATCGAAAATGTTATCAGAGTTTAAGACATTAAAATGATGGCTTACACTAATAGGATCCAAAATAGACCTGTTGACTCTGTTTCGTTTCTGAAAAAAAAAAGAAAGATTGTGCTGGTGTGAGGAAAGCCATGAAATGACATTATCGATGCATTGAAAAAGGAAGCAGCTGCTCTGGGAACAGACAGAGTTACGACTGTGCAATGTAGCTGTTGGGTGTGGTTAGGAGGGGTGTCTGTATGGCGAGCTGTAATGGTTGGAGTGGGCGGAGACAGAAACGGAGTGGCTTGTCTATGTTGTGGGGCAGACCAGAGTGAGACTCACTACGACGCCAGTGTGGTCGTTGTCCTCATATCCGCACTTATTGGTACTCCAGAGTAGTTGTCATTCACTTATGCAACAGTAATCAGCCTGCCGCGCCAATCACGGGCCCCTTTCTTGTAGTTTTCTACATTAGCAGCTAGTTGCCGGGCTTATCACAAAGCTGGTGCTTCATCTACGTCATCCGACCTAAAGTACCCGGAGACCTGTTAGTATACACTAATATGTGGGCTGTGTCCACTCTCCGCCGTTATGGCGGCTTGAACTCTGATGTGGACGCTGTCAGTGAGGTGTCTGAGTATCTGTGGAAGAGTCGCCGCCATTTCTTCATCAGGGGATGAAATGTGAAAAAAGTTGGACTCCGGCGTCTAGAACGAAGTCGTCCCAAAGGTGTTCCATTGGGTTCAGATCAGGACTCTGGGCAGGTCAGTCCATTTCAGGAATATTAGTGTCCGCTGACCAATGCCTCACACATACTGCTTTATGACACTGAGCATCGCCGTGCTGATGTAAACAGTCACCGTCACCCAACTGTTGCTCTACTGTAGACGATACAAAATCCTGTAAAACGTGTTCATATCCGTCCGCATTTAGCGTTTTCTTAAGGGAACCACACGCTAAACCACGGAAAATACCACCACACCGAAACGCCATCTCCTTCGTGCTTCGCTGCTGGCACTAATACGATGGTACGTGACGTTCTCCAGGCATCCACCAAACCCAAAGTCTCCTGTCGTACTGCCACGTGATGCATGTAAAAATATGAACACTTCCACTGATTTTTGCTGGTGGGGGTGGGCGAGGGAGCGACATGACTCCTTCGACCCTAATTTCGTTGGATACTAACCGGCCGCTCACCTCACAACCAGGGAGCCACGATTAACTTTGGAGACAATGCTGCAGATTGCGAGCTTCGCTGACATTTTGTGCCATTTTTCTTGACTTCCGGAAGGCGTTCGATACAGTTCCGCACTGTCGCCTGATGAACAAAGTAAGAGCCTACGGAATATCAGACCAGCTGTGTGGCTGGATTGAAGAGTTTTTAGCAAACATAACACAGCATGTTGTTCTCAATGGAGAGACGTCTACAGACGTTAAAGTAACCTCTCGCGTGCCACAGGGGAGTGTTATGGGACCATTGCTATTCACAATATATATAGTAAATGATCTAGTGGATAGTGTCGGAAGTTCGATGCGGATTTTCGCGGATGATGCTGTAGTATACAGAGAAGTTGCAGCATTAGAAAATTGCAGCGAAATGCAGGAAGATCTGCAGCGGATAGGCACTTGGTGGAGGGAGTGGCAACTGACCCTTAACATAGACAAATGGAATGTATTGCGAATACATAAAAGAAGGAACCTTTATTGTATGATTATATGATAGCGGAACAAACACTGGTAGCAGTTACCTCTGTAAAATATCTGGGAGTATGCGTACGGAACGATTTGAAGAGGAATGATCATATAAAATTAATTGTTGGTAAGGCGGGTGCCAGGTTGAGATTCATTGGGAGAGTCTTTAGAAAATGTAGTCCATCCACAAAAGAGGTGGCTTACAAAACACTTGTTCGGCCTATAATTGAGGTATTACTCATCAGTGTGGGATCCGTACCACGTCGGGTCGACAAAGGAGATAGAGAAGATTCAAAGAAGAGCGGCGCGTTTCGTCACAGGGTTATTTGGGAAGCGTGATAGCGTTACGGAGATGTTTAGCAAACTCAAGTGGCAGACTCTGCAAGAGAGGCGCTCTGCATCGCGGTGTAGCTTGCTGTCCAGGTTTCGAGAGGGTGCGTTTCTGGATGAGGTATCGAATATATTTCTTTCCCATACTTATACCTCCCGAGGAGATCACGAATGTAAAATTAGAGAGATTCGAGCGCACACGGAGGCTTTCCGGCAGTCGCTCTTCCCGCGAACCATACGCGACTGGAACAGGAAAGGGAGGTAATGACAGTGGCACGTAAAGTGGCCTCCGTCACACACCGCTGGGTGGCTTCCGGAGTATAAATCTAGATGTAGATGTAGATTCGTCACTCCAGATCACTCGTTTCCAGTCATTCAATTTCTAGTGGCGCCGCTCTTTGCAGCACCTATAGCGTTGCTTAACACCGACTATAGAAATGTGTGGCCCATGACGAGCTGCTTGACAACTGCATCCGATCTCTTTGACCCCCCTCATCCCCCCCCCCCCCAACCGTTCCCCAACGAACAGTTGTTATTCTAGCTTGACTGGTGGTAGCACTTTGGAACTCACTAGTGATTCCTTCCAATGGTTTCATGCGATTTTTTACAAACTCCCTGCGATACGTTCCAGCGACCCTGTCCATCGAGCGCATGAGGTTTCCCTGGTTGTGGTTTAGCAGCGGTTGTTCCTTCGCGTTCCCTCTTCACAGTCAGCTCACTTATAGTTGAACTGGGCAGCTTTACAAGAGTTGAAATATCCCTGACAAGTCTGTCACTCAGTTGATACGAAATCACCGGAGTCCACCGGTCAGGTCTATCCGGCCACTGTGGCCGAGCGGTTCTAGGCGCTTCAGTCCGGAACCACGCTGCTGCTACGGCCGCAGGTTCGAAATCTGCCTCGGGCATGGATGTGTGTGATGTACTTAGGTTAGTTATGTTTAAGTAGTTCTATGTCTAGGAGACTGATGACCTCAGATGTTAAGTCCCATAGTGCTTAGAGTCATTTGAACAAATTGAACCTGTCAGGTCGCTGTGCTCTCCCTACCGACCCCTTCCGCTGCTACTGCACAGCGCAGCACAGTACTGCCCACACCTCCTCTTATACAGGTGGATCCGACCCACCCCACTTCTGCGTCACCAGCGAAAGTCCCGCTACTGTAACTTATATTATACACAGACTCAACAGTGCGTAACGTGAGCAGTAGCGGCTGTATCACGTGTACAGTCCCCTGGGGCATATCTGGTTCTACACTACTGGCCATTAAAATTGCTACGCCAAGAAGAAATGCAGATGATAAACGGGTATTCATTGAACAAAAATATTATACTAGAACTGACATGTGATTACATTTTCACGCAATTTGGGTGCATCGGTCCTGAGAAATCAGTAGCCAGAACAACCACCTCTGGCCCTCATAACGGCCTTGATACGCCTGGGCATTCAGTGAAACAGAGCTTGGATAGCGAGTACAGGTACAGCTGCCCTTGCAGCTTCAACACGATACCACAGATCATCAAGAGTAGTGATTGGCGTATTGTGACGAGCCAGTTGCTCGGCCACCATTGACCAGACATTTTCAATTGGTGAGAGATCTGGAGAATGTGCTGACAGGGCAGCAGTCGAACATTTTCTGTATCCAGAAAGGCCCGTACAGGACCTGCGACATGCGGTCGTGCATTATCCTGCTGAAATGTAGGGTTTCGCAGGGATCGAATGAATGGTAGAGTCACGGGTCGTAACACATCTGAAATGTAACGTCCACTGTTCAAAGTGCCGTCAATGCGAACAAGAGGTGACCGAGACGTGTAACTAATGGCACCCCATACCATCACGCCGGGTGATAAGCCAGTATGGCGATGACGAATACACGCTTCCAATGTGCGTTCACCGCGATGTCGCCAAACACGGATGCGACCATCATGATGCTGTAAACAGAACCTGGATTCATCGGAAAAAATGACGTTTTGCCATTCGTGCACCCAGGTTCGTCGTTGAGTACACCATCGCAGGCGCTCCTGTCTGTGATGAAAAGTCAAGGGTAACCGCAGCCATGGTCTCCGAGCTGATAGTCCATACTGCTGCAACCGTCGTCGAACCGTTCGTGCAGATGGTAGTTGTATTGCAAACGCCCCCATCTGTTGACTCAGGGATCGAGACGTGGCTGCACGATCCGTTACAGCCATGCGGATAAGATGCCTGTTATCTCGACTGCTAGTGATACGAGGCCGTTGGGATCCACCACGGCGTTCCGTATTACCCTCCTGAACCAACCGATTCCATATTCTGCTAACAGTCATTGGATATCGACCAGCGCGAACAGAAATGTCGCGATACGATAAACCGCAATCGCGATAGGCTACAATCCGACCTTTATCAAAGTCGGAAACGTGATGGTACGCATTTCTCCCCCTTACACGAGGCATCACAACAACTTTTCACCCGGCAACGCCGGTCAACTGCTGTTTGTGTATGAGAAATCGGTTGGAAACTTTCCTCATGTCAGCACGTTGTAGGTGTCGCCACCAGCGCCAACCTTGTGTGAATGCACGGAAAAGCTAATCATTTGTATATCACAGCATCTTCTGCCTGTTGGTCGTATTTCGCGTCTGTAGCACGTAATCTCCGTGGTGTAGCAATTTTAATGGCCAGTAGTGTAATTCAGCGTTCGTGGAACCTGAGGCAGGGTAAGGCATCGGACTCAGATTCGGCAGGGAGACAGCCATTCAGATATAGGTTTACCCTGGTGTTCAATGACCGCTTTCTTCTAATGCCTGAATAGTTCCTTTGAAAAGGAACAGCACCGGGCACACTGTGCGTTGCGGGAGCGCGCTGAGGGTTACACAATCGATTTTAAACATACATATAACCCCTTAGCGTTCAGCACAAGTGGTTTAGGGAAACTGCAGGAATAAATGCAATAATTGCAAACTCTTCCACGCTTCTCACCAATACAAGGCCACAGGCCCACACCCATCTCTAAACTCGATGGCAATTACGGTCAAGTCATCCCAGGGTTGAATTACATCTACATCTACACCCATACCTCGCTAGCCACCTGGCGGTGTGTGGCGGAGGGTACCTTGAGTACCTCTATCGGTTCTCCCTTCTATTCCAGTCTCGTATTGTTCTTGGAAAGAAAGATTGTCGGTATGCCTCTTTGTGGGCTCTAATCTCTCTGATTTTATCCTCATGGTCTCTTCGCGAGATATCCGTAGGAGGGAGCAATATACTGCTTGACTCCTCGGTGAAGGTATGTTCTCGAAATTTCAACAAAAGCCCGTACCGAGCTACTGAGCGTCTCTCTTGCAGAGTCTTCCACTGGAGTTTATCTATCATTTCCGTAACGCTTTCGCGATCACTAAATGATCCTGTAACGAAGCGTGCTGCTCTCCGTTGGATCGTCTCTATCTCTTCTATCAACCCTATCTGGTACTGAACCCACATCGGTGAGCAGTATTCAAGCAGTGAACGATCAAGTGTACTGTAACCTACTTCCTTTGTTTTCGGACTGTATTTCCTCAGGATCCTTCCAATGAATCTCAGTCTGGCATCTGCTTTCCCGACGATTAATTTTATATGGTCATTCCATTTTAAATCACTTCTAATGCCTGCTCCCAGAAAATTTATTGGGTTAACTTCTTTTAGTTGCTGACCTGCTACATTGTAGCTAAATGATAAAGGATCTTTCTTTCTATGTATTCGCAGCACATTACACTTGTCTACATTGAGATTCAGTTGCCATTCCCCGCGCCATGCGTAAATTCGTTGCAGATCCTCCTGCATTTCTGTACAATTTTCCATTGTTACAACCTCTCGATATACTACAGCATCATCCGCAAAAAGCCTCAGTTAACTTCCGATGTTATCCACAAGGTGATTTGTATACGCGATTAACCTTTCAACTCTCTGTACAAATGTATAACTATATTTGGACTAAGCCTTAATGTGATGGAGGGGGGGGATCAGTATTGAATGATCCAGGCGACCAATGCGGGACAGTCCATTTCTAATAGCTGGTCCTTTGGTAAGAGGAGAGAGGAAGCCAGTTGGTGAGCAACGTCGGAGATGAGGTTAACAGGATGAATGGCGTCTGAGTCGAATGAAGATATTAATCTCAACGCCAGAGAAGGTACCTCAATCATAGGTTCCAAGCGGTCCATAATCCGTCTGCCGGAAAAAAATAGTACACCCTTTTATAGGTATCCAAGTCAGTCACGATTGTTGCGTCGGTACATATGGAGTACATGAAATGACTGCATCTACAGATCAATAGCACCCATGTTGAAATGCCCGTATTAGTACGTAGCGTAGGCTCCACCGGCAGCAATGCAGGCGCTGACTTCGGCATCAAGTCGATAGTACAGATAACGTATACTGCCCTGTGATACGTTACGCCACACCTGCTCGATCTATTCACGTAGTTCTGTAGGAGTTGTCGGTTGGAGAGACGCACAAGTCACTTGTCGTCCCACCGTATCTCACATGTGCTCCTTTGGAGACCAGTCCAGAGATCTTGTTGGCGAGGGAAGTTGCTGTAGGTATATATATATATATATACGGGTATTGTATGTGGCGTGTCAGTAGATGTATAAAAGCATACGTGTATTTGAACGCAGTGTCGTGTCAAAATTTAAAAGCAATCAGCGGAGAACTTTCGGAGACCCACGGTTTTCAACAATAAAACTTCAGGTCTGGAAAGATAGGTCGAGGAACAAATACTTGTTGGAATGTGGGGAAGACTGTCCTTCAATAGACATATCTCTGTAGCTCCTCCGTAGCGTAGTGGTAGCGTTACCGCCTACCACGCGTCATCATTGGCTCGCAAGTCGCCGAAGTGGCGTCAACTAAAGAGACTTGCAATACGGCGGTCGGACTCCCCCGAATGGAGCCTCCCGGCCAACAATGACATACGACCATTTCATTTCACTTCTCTGTTGCTCGACGTTATTATGCGAATGACTGAATGATTTTCGTCAGATTTGGCCACACGCATGCATGGCACTGAGGTTCCTGTAACAGCTACACGTCTTTAAATGTTTGCAAGCCGGAAATCTATGGTGTTAAGCTCAAGTGAATTAGGAGACCACGTCACTGGGCCTCCTCTCTGGATGTCAGTATAGGGTACGGTCGAACGAGGCACACACAATAGGCTGCATAAACCACACCCGTTTTCTTTTCACGTGGGTACCGTTCTTAAATAGTGCAAGTAATTTGTCTTTTTTTTTCTTCTTTATTGATTTTCAATTCCCCCCAAAGGGGGCGGGCCGGCAGCAGCTTACTACGCTGCTCTACAGCCTACAGACTTTTTTTTAAATAAAGGAAGAAGAAAGAAACAAGGAAAAGCAGGCGATAAAATGGCGATTTAAAGTGTAAAATGGCGTAAAATTGCGGAAAGTTAAAACAGAAAGCAAAAGGGGGTTGGCAATGTAGATAAAAGACACAGGAATCAGACAAGTAACACAGTAGACACACAATTAAAAAACATGGCTACAGTCTGGTTTCTGTTCGCAAGTAAGAAAAAGCACACCCAGCGACAGTATGATGGCTGTTCACTACACTTCCCAAAAGACACAACACGGAGCACGCACTGGAAAAACACACCATAAAACACTGCACGAAAAAGGCGGCACAAAGATGGCACTCCCGATCCAAGCCAGATGGGGGGGGGACCTGGAGTAGGGGGAAAAACAAGGAGGGAGGAGAGGAAAAAACGAAAAAGGGAGGGAGGAAACCAAGGAGGGAGAGGACTAATAAAGCGGGAGAAGGGCAGACGTGAGAGGGAATGAGAGGAGGCAGAGGAGGGAAATGTAAAAGGACGCGGGGGAGAGAAGGGGGCAAAGAGAGGGGTGGTGGGGAAGAAAGAGGATGGAAGGGGGGGAGAGGGAGCCCAGGAAAAGGACAGAGGAAAGGAGGGGGAGTGAGGATCGGAGTTGATAGGAGGGATAAATGGAGGGAGAGAGGGCATCATCCGGGAGGGGGAGTTGATGGAAGCCACCTTGGAAAAGGAGATGTAGGGTGTAGAGATGGAGGGTAGGGGGGACACAACGGTGAAGACGGGGCAGGGGACGGGGATCGGAGAGGAGAGGAGCAACCAGGGGGTGAGGGGGTTCAAGACGGTGGGAGGTGTAGAGGATGCGGATATATTCAAGGAATAGGAGCAGATGGGGGAAAAGAATGAGATCATAGAGGATCCGCGTGGGGGACGGGAGACGTACACGGAAGGCGAGGCGGAGTGCATGATGCTCAAGGATCTGGAGGGACTTATAGAATTTGGGGGGGGGGCAGATATCCAGGCAGGACTGGCATAACAGAGGATGGGACGGATTAAGGATTTATAGGTGTGGAGGATGGTAGAGGGGTGCAACCCCCATGTCCGGCCAGAGAGGAGTTTGAGCAGTCGGAGGCGATTGTGGGCTTTGGATTGGATGGAGTGGAGATGAGGGATCCAGATGAGGTGACGTTCGCCGGCCGAAGTGGCCGTGCGGTTAAAGGCGCTGCAGTCTGGAACCACAAGACCGCTACGGTCACAAGTTCGAATCCTGCCTCGGGCATGGATGTTTGTGATGTCCTTAGGTTAGTTAGGTTTAACTAGTTCTAAGTTCTAGGGGACTAATGACCACAGCAGTTGAGTCCCATAGTGCTCAGAGCCAATTGAGCCAATATTGAGGTGACGTTCAATGGTGAGGCCTAGGTAGGTGAGGGTGGGGGTGAGGCGGACAGGACAGGTGCAGACAGTAAGGGAGAAATCCAGGAGCCAGAAGGAGCGAGTGGTACAACCTACGATGATTGCCTGGGTCTTGGAAGGGTTGAGTTTCAGGAGCCACTGGTTACACCATGCAGCAAAAAGGTCAAGGTGATTCTGGAGAAGGCGTTGGGACCATTGGAGGGTAGGAGCGAGGGCGAGGAATGCGGTGTCATCCGCATATTGCAAGAGGTGTACTGGAGGGGGAGGGGTTGGGGCATATCTGCCGTGTACAGGAGGTAGAGGAGAGGGGAGAGGACAGAGCCCTGGGGCACACCTGCAGAGGGGTAGAATGTGTAGGAAGTGGCATCATGGATAGTAACATAGGAGGGGCGGTGGGAGAGGGAGGAGGCCACCAGACGGATGTAGTTGATAGGAAGGGTGTAGGTTTGGAGTTTAAACAGGAGACCGGGATGCCAGACACGGTCGTAGGCCTTTTCGAGGTCAAGGGAGACAAAAATGGCGGAGCGACGGGAGTTAAGCTGGAGGGAGAGGAGATGAGTGAGGCGGAGGAGTTGGTCATCAGCAGAGAAGGAAGGTCGAAAGCCACATTGGGTGTTTGGGAGGAGGTGGTTTTGGCAGAGGTGGTGATGGATGCGCCGGGAAAGGATGGATTCCAAGAGCTTGCTGAACACCGATGTGAGACAGATAGGACAATAGGAAGAGGCATCAGATGGAGGCTTGTTGGGTTTGGAGAACATCAGGATACGGGAGGTTTTCCACAGGTCGGGATAGAAGGCAGTGGCAAGGATGACATTGTAGAGGGTGGCAAGGAGTGAAAGGAACGAGGGAGGGCAATGTTTAAGGTGGCGGTAGGTAACGCAGTCATGGCCAGGAGCGGTGTTGCGTTTGGTGCGGAGTGTGAGGCTGATGTCCTGGGTAGTGATGGGAGTGTTAAGTTCAGATGGTGGTGTGTGGCCCAAGTACTGGAAGCTAGGAGCAAGGGGAGGAACAGAGGTATTCGGACGGTCCATGACATCAGGGAAGAGGGAATAATCAAAGTGGGGATCATCTGGGATGGAAAAAACATCAGAGAGGTGGGAGGCAAAGTGGTTGGCCTTACTGAGGTTGTCAGGAAAGGGATGGTCATTAAGGAGGAGAGGGTACTGCGGGGTGGGGCGGTTCCCAGTAAGGCGGTGGAAAGCAGACCAATACTTGGAAGAGTTTATGGGGAGCGTGGTGTTGAGTTGTGTACATGTCTGGCGCCAGGCACGGCGTTTCTTTGCAGTAAGCAGGTTGCGGATGTGTCGTTGTAATTGCCGGTGGCGGGTAAGTGTATCCCAGTCACGAGTGCGGAGAAAAGAGCGGTAGAGGCGGCGGGACTCTCGAAGGAGAAGGATGGCCTGTGGAGGCAGGGCGGGGTGGTGAGGGTGGATGGCGTTGGTGGGGATATGGGTGGCGACGGCGTCAGACAAGGTCTGGTTTACAAAGGCAGCAGTGCAAGAGATGTCATCAGGAGACTGGAGGGTAAGGTCGTGGCCGTCAACCTGGGTGTGAATGGAGTCCTGGTAGGCATCCCAGTTGGCACGGGAGTAATCATGGAGAAGTTTAGGAGGGACGGCAGGGTGAGGAGCGTTGTGGGGATGGCGACCATTAGAGATAGTGAGGAGAACAGGAGCATGGTCATGCCAATGAGGTCAAGGACATCCGCGGTGATGCACCCAAGGAGGTTGGGAGAGGCAAGGACCACATCAGGAGTGGTGTTGGATTTGGGTCGGGTGTGCTGAGGCAGGGGAACTAGGTCTCCCTGGAGAGTGGTGAGAAACTGATGCCACCACTTGAGGTCGGCAGGATCACGGCTGTGGATATTGAGGTCAGCGGCAATCACGTAGGTGGAGAAGGTGCGGTCAATGTCGGCCAGGAAATCGTATGGGATGGGGGTGCGAGGGCGGACATAAATGGTGGCACAGGTGATGGTAAGGGTGGGGAAGAAGAGGCTGAGGGTGAGATGCTCAGCAGGATTGTTAAGGAGAGGTTGGGACCGGACAGGGAGGTGCTTGAGGTGGCCTATAGCAACTCCGCCACGCGCCAGAGGGTACGGATTATCGGTGCAGTGTAGGGTGTAAGGAGCCATGGAGACAGAGATACGGGGTTGAAGGAAGGTTTCATTTAGGACGAAGGCATCCACGCGGTACTGATGGAGGATGTGGAGGAAGAGGAGTTTGTGGGTGGGCAGGGAGCGAATGTTGTGGTACAGGTTACGGTAGGGTTGTTGTACCATGGGAGGGGAGAGTTAGACAAGGGAGGTGAGGGGGGTGAAGGTGAAGCGGGCCTGGTTGTGGGAGTATGTGGCATAGGCGGTAAGATGGAAGATGGAACGGGCAGCGAGGGCGATTTGGGAAAGAGTGTGTGAGCGCTGGAAGGGGTGGATGTTTTGGAGCACAATGGTGGTGAAACGGATGATGTCCTCGGCAGTAGGGGGAGGGCGGAGCAAGTTCTTGGGGTGGATGGGGTCATCAACAGGACGGACAGGGACGGTGAGCTCAGGGTTTCACTTTACACTTCAAGGAGTAGGTAGGGTGTGGTTCGTTGCAAGTGTTGCAGGAGGGGGGAGAGGTGAAGTTGGGGCAATTCTTGAGGAAATGGGAAGCTTTGCAGTGGGGGCAAGTAGGGGGGTTCTTGCAGGCAGAGGTAACGTGGTCGTTGTAGGTGAGACAGCATTGGCAGCGGTAGGATTGGACTGGGGAACGGGAGGGGTCCACCTTATGGCGCTGATTGTAGATGAGGGCTCCCTCGGTGAGGAGGCGGTCATTGGAGGAGGAGGATTCGGTGAATATCCGCACGAGAAAAGTCGGCCCGGCATCATTGAAGATGCGACAGGCTGAGCGGATTTCAATGTCAGGCCGGGAGTTGAGTTCCGCCAACACCTCAGCCTCCGTGATCACGGGGCTAAGCTTCGTGATCACAGCGGTGAAGGTTGGCGGACGTCGGGGAGGTTGAGGCTGACGGGGAGAGGACGGGGTGTGGTAGGGGGCGAGGGTTGCACATTGGCCAAATTGGATACGGGGAATGCAGGAGAGGAGATCGGTGTGGAAGGAGGCATTGGGGGATTTAATTAGGACTGAGTCCTTGCGAGGAATCAGAAGGGAGATGGGGGCATTGGGGTAGTATTTCCGGATGGCAAGGGTGAGGGAGCGGGCATCAAGGAATTGAGGGTCAGGATTGGAGAGGACAAAGGTGTGGGTGGCAGGCGTGGCGGAGGTGGGGGTTGGGGCCGCGTCCATGGGGGTGGGTGGGTCACGGGGATTGGGGTTTTTTTTGGAGGAGACTTCGGGGGAAGGGTCAGCATTTGGGCGCTTTGAAGGTTTCATGGTCACGACTGGGTGGTGAGGGGGCAGGGGGACGGGTTGCAGGGGGAGATGGCGGGGGGCAGGACCACCCTGAGCAGCGGATGACGCAGACGGAGGGGGCGTGGGCGTCACAGAGACTGTGGAACGGCGAGCCGAGATCCGTGCTGGCTTGGAGCCCGTCGGAGGCGGTGCAGGGAGCAGTGGAAAGTCAGTAGCCGTCGATGGGGCGACAGTGAGAGGGGAGGAGGAGTTGGGGGTGGTTACAGCCGAAAGTGGCGCAGGGCTGGGGTGGACAGGGAGAGAAGGAAGGACGGGAAGTGGGGTGGAGGATGAGCTCCATGTGATGGTGGTTGGAGCAGTGGAGGGAGAGGTGAAAATGATAGTGGTGGTGGGTTGGGACATGGTGGCGGCGCGCGAGAAGGGCGGCGGCGGCGACCAGACGGCGGCGGAGGCGGGCACCGGCAGGTGGCGGCGGCGGCGGCGGCGGCGGCGGCGAGCACCGGCAGGCGGCGGCGGCGGCAGGCGGCAGGCGGCGGCGGCGAGGACCGGCAGGCGGCGACCAGGCGGCGGCGGCGGCGGCGGCGGCGGCGGCGGCGGCGACCAAACGTCGGCGGCGGCGGCCAAACGGCGGCGGCGGCGGCGAGCACCGGCAGGCGGCGACCAGGCGGCGGCGGCCGCGGCCAAACGGAGGCGGTGGCGGCGGCGGCAGCGGCGAGCACCAGCAGGCGGCGACCAGGCGGTGGCGGTGACCAGGCGGCGGCGGCGGCGAGGAGGACCGGACGGCGAGCAGAAGTGACGGCGAGCAGACGACACGGCAAGGAAAAGGTGGGGATCTTCCACGTCGAAGTTGCACCCTGAGAGTAGCCCAGGCAGTGAAAGTCTTCGATGAAGAAGTGAGGGAATCCAACCCTCGAATGTGTGAGTAATTTGTCACGCAGAAGTCGGTAATAAACAATACCTGTTAATTTGTCCAGTGAAGTACGTGGGCCTAGGAGTCTGCCACAGAGAGTTCCTGCCCACACACTGGTGCTAAAGATTACCCGGTGTCTTCCTTGACGAGAGCTCGAGGGTTTGCATCTGTCTGCACGCGGTTACTCCGGTAACTTATTCTCATTTCTTGAGAAACGCGTCTCGTCCGAAAACAAAGTGAAAACCGCGAGGTGGGCATCTTCAGCGCCACGCCTTTCAGCCCACTGGCAGAGCTGCGACCAAGCCCATATGCGCTCTGAGCGCTACGGCTGAAATTATCGCTCGTGCAGAACTCACCACGCGAGGGCAACTCCCGCTGTTCAGACACACTCGTTTCAGTATTTAGCCTTCGAACAGCCGCCAAACCCGGTGCGACCACTGCACCACGTGTAGCGCCGTCAGGTATCCTTGTCGAGAATCATTCGGTGCCTGCAAGTCGCTGCAGCAACCCACTGAATATATATTTTTCAGCTGAAATGCGGCGCTGACGACTTCGCTTAGTGTGCATGGATGTCAAATAACATCGTTGGCTCATCCGTAACAAAATACTGTGTCTGCCATAAGCCCGCCCGGCTCACCTCGTGGTCTAATGGGCTGCTTCCCCAGCGGGAAGGCGTACCGGTTCCCGGCACGAATCCGCCCGGCGGATTACTGTCGAGGTCCGGTGTGCCGGCCAGCCTGTGGATGGATTTTAAGGCGGTTTTCCATCAGCCTCGGCTTATGCGGGCTGGTTCCCCTTATGCCGCTTCAGTTACACTATGTCGGTGATTGCTGCGCAAACACTTTCTCCACGTACCCGTGAACCATAATTACTGTACCACTGAAATATTTGGGGCTACACTCGTCTGGTAAGAGACGTTCCCGGGGCAGGGGGAGAAGGTGTGGGGGGGGGGGGGGGCACCGCACAATAACCCTGGTTTCGGTGTGGGGCGGTGGTGGGGTGGGTGGACTGCTGTGGCCTGTTGTGGGGTTGTGAAACACTGAGTGCTACGGCGGGACGAAGCTTCTCCGTCGTTTCTAGGTCCCAAGGATCTATACACATACACAAACACATGTCTGCCATTTACTGGGTGGACTCACTTTTTATGTGTAGAAGAACATATCCTGGATTACTGATGCACCTTAAATCACTTAATAAAAGCAAGTCTTCTGGTCCAGACTGTATAACAATTTGATCCCTTTCAGAGTGTGCTAATGCTTTAGCTCCATACTTAACAATCATATACAACCGTTCCCTCGACGAAAGATCCGTACTCAAAAGACTGGAAAATTGCACAGGTCACACCAATATTCAAGAAAGGTAGTAGGAGTAATCCACTAAATTACAGGCCCATATCATTAACGTCGATATGCAGCAGGATTCTGGAACATATATTGTGTTCGGACATTATGAATAACCTCGAAGAAAACGAGCTGTTGACGCACAGTCAACATGGGTTTAGAAAACATCGTTCTTGTGAAACACTACTTGGTCTTTACTCTCATGAAGTGTTGAGTGTTATTGACAAGGGATTTCAGATCGATTCCGTATTTCTCGATTTCCGAAAAGCTTTTGACACTGTACCACACAAGCGGCTTGTAGTGAAATTGCATGCTTATGGAATATCGTCTCAGTTATGTGACTGGATTTGCGATTTCCTCTCAGAGGGGTCACATTCCGTATTAATTGACGGAAAGTCATCGAGTAAAACAGAAGTAGTTTCTGGCGTTCCCCAAGGTAGTGTTGTAGGCCTTATATAACCGATTTGGGTGACAATCTGAGCAGCCGTCTTAGGTTGTTTGCAGATGAGCTGTCGTTTATCGACTAATAAAGTCATTAGAAGATCAAAACAAATTTCAAAATAAATTAGAAAATATCTGAATGGTGCGAAAAGTGGCAGTTGACCCTAAACAACGAAAAGTGTGACGTCATCCACATGACTGCTAAAAGGAATTCGTTAAACTTCGGTTACACGATAAATCAGCCTAATCTAAAGCCCGTAAATTCAACTAAATACCTAGGTATTACAATTACGAAAAACTTAAATTGGAAGGAACACATATAAAATGTTGTGGGGAAGGCTAACCAAAGATGCGTTTTCTTGGCAGGACGCTTAGAAAATGTAACAGATCTACCAAAGAGACTACCTACACTAAGCTTGTGCGTCCTCATTTAGAATACTGTTGCGCGGTGTGAGGTCCTTAGCAGATAGGACTGACAGAGTACATCGAAAAAAGTACAAAGAAGATTAGCACGTTTTGTATTATCGCGAAATATGGGAGAGAGTGTCACAGAAATGATACAGGATTTGGGCTGGACATTATTAAAAGAAAGGCGTTTTTCGTTGCAACGGCATCTTCTCATGAAATTCCAATCGCCAACTTCCTCCGCCGAATGCGAAAATATTTTGTTGACACCGACCTGCATAGGGAGAAACGATCACCACTATAAAATAAGGGAAGTCAGAGCTCGTATGAAAAAATACAGGTTGTCGTTCTTTCCGCGCGCTGTGCGAGATTGGAATAACAGATAATTGTGAAGGTGGTTCGATGAACCCTCTGCCAGGCACTTAAATGTGATTCGCAGAGTATCTATACAGTTGTAGATGTCATTACTGCCTAAAAACGGTACGTGGAGAAAGGCTGAGTCAGCAGACGGTTGCGCCCGGGTTGGATTCCCGGCGGGGTCAGGGATTTTCTCTGCCTCGTGATGACTGGGTGTTGTGTGATCTCCTTAGGTTAGTTACGTTTCAGTAGTTCTAAGTTCTAGGGGACTGATGACCATAGATGTTAAGTCCCATAGTGTTCAGAGCCATTTGAACCATTTGAAACAGCAGACGGTTGTGTATTGTGTATTATGTATCGAACCGGGGAGCTAGTAACGACGGCGAAGCTTCGTCCCGCCATAGCCCTCAGTGATTCATAGGCCACAGCAGTCCACCGGCCCCACCGCCGCCCCACACCGAGGGAGCGTCTCGTACCAGACGAGTGTAACTCCAAATGTTTGCATGGGAGAGTAATTATGGTGTACGCTTACGTGGAGACAGTGTTTACGCAGAAAATGCCGACATAGTGTAACTGAGGCGGGATAAGGGGAACCAGCCCGAGGCAGATGGAAAACCGCCTTAAAAACCATCTACACGCTGGTAGGCACACCGGACCTCGACACTAGTCTGCCGGGCGGATTCGTGCCGGACGCCTTCCCTCTCGGGAAGCAGCACGTTAGACCGTGAGGCTAGCCGGGCGGGCCAGCAGACGGTTGCAAGTGCTATGGCTGACATGTAGAATCACAGTCACGGGAATAACTAGGTACAGACTGTGGCAGCTCCCTATCTTCAAAGTGAGGCTTTGAATTTAATTAAATGTAATGCTCTTCGATTCAGAGCACCTGAAGTTCAATAATAATTCACGTCTCATAGTTTGTCTCCGTCGAAGCACCTCAATCAGTGATCCATAATTTATATAAAAAAACCTGGAAAATTTAGTTATCAGTATAAAAATCGTAATTGAGCCCATAGATTTAAGTATCTGAGTGCATTAAAAATTGCTTCCCCAATATGGACGCCTCTCCTAAAACAATTCAATTCCGTTTGATGTATCAGAGTGTAAAAGTTTGTCCGTCTTCACGCAGCAGTTTAAAAACTGCAGGCTAAGCCAAATTTCCGAAAGTAAATAATGGCACCGTCATCTGAATTCACTCTGTAAATCAAACCAGTGATCTCGTAAGTAAAATCACAACGTATTCTTCCAATAACATTACAGGCGTTACGCCTTGTACAAATAATTTCCACCAGTCTTTAAAAATATTAATGAGAACTGACATAGTGCAATTACAAACTGGCCAGTCGAGAATGTACAGAGTACAGCTGTTACGGTCTCGTAGCCCTGCAGCTTCCTTCGCCGCGCCTCTCAGGGCATTATCCGGCGTCTCGACCACATTTGCATCACTTTTCCCCATCACTGCGTTCCGTGCAGTGCAAAACCGCGTCGCGGCTCGGACGTTCTGAGCGATCAACACGTAACACTTTTTTTTGTAATCCAAAGTTCTTAATAAAACACCCCTTTCCCATCACTCGGCAACAGCTTGATATTCATTAGCTTTAAGTTTCAAGTTAATATTTTAGTGTGGAATAAAGAAACGTGTATTACTGGACCGTTACGAGGGACAGATACAACCAATAAGAAAAGAGCAAAGACCGTCTACAGGAAGAGACTCCACACCACTGAATAGTCAATGTTCTCCACGTAAGTGCCATGTCCTTCATCTCAACAAGAACTGATTTCCGAACATATCTGTAAAGGTCTTCCTCTTGTTGTTTTGACCACTAGTATGTTATGTAAGAATACGAGATACTTTTTTTAACGGCCGGCGTAAAAATGGTTCTGAAAACTGATAACACAAATCTCCGACTAGAGGTAGTTAAATGCACGCTTTTATTGGGTAATGTCACCAGAACACTACCTTCCTTTAATAGCATAAATTTTGTGCCATTTGTGTTTTGTATCTTAAACTGACGCTAACTAGGCAGTTCACTGGCGTAGGGTTGGTACTGAGTGGAAAACAAATGTCAGCGTTAAGTCGACGGCCGAAAAATACGGGAACGAGCAAATGTTAGAATGACAAGTGACATGAGCCCAAATCAGTACTAATCAACAAAACCCGAGTCGTCGTACACAAATACACAACAATAACAGTCAGACAGTTCCAAATCAAGTTCAGGCCCAGGATAGCGAGACAGCAATAGATTACGAGAAATACGGACTATCGGTTCGCTCACTGGTCAGATACTGACACTGAAGAGCCAAAGAATCTGATAGACCTACCTAAAATCGTGTAGCGCCCCCGCAAGATGATGTGGCATATACTCGAATAATGTCTGAAGTAGTGCTGGAGGAAACCGACACCATCAATCCTGCAGAAGAGTACGAAAGGGTACAGATCTCTTCTGAACAGCACTTTGCAAGGCGTCCCAGATATGTTCAATAATGTTCATGTCTGTGGAGTCTGATGGTCAGTGGAAGTGTTTAAACTCAGAGGAGTGTTCCTGGAGCCACTCTGTAGCGATTCTGGATGCGTAGTATGTCCTGAGGGAATTGCCCAAGTCCGTCGGAATGCACAATGGACATGACTGGATGCAGGTGATCAGAGAGGATGCTCACGTACGTGTCATCTGTCAGAGTCTTATCCAGACGTATCGGGATTGTCATATCACTCCAACTGCATACGCCCCCCACCGTTACAGAGCCTCCACCAGCTTGAACTATCCCCTGCTGACATGCAGGGTCCATGGATTCCTTAGGTTGTCTCCATACACGTTCACGTCCATCCGCTCGATAAAATGTGAAACGAGACTCATCGACCAGGCAACATATTTTCCAGTCATCAACAGTCCAATTTCGATGCTGACAGACCTAGGCGAGGCGTGTGGTTTTGGGTCGTGCTGTCATCAAGAGCACACGAGTGGGCCTTCGGCTCCGAAAACCCATATCGATGATGTTTCGTTGAATGGTTCGCACACTGACACTTGTTGATGGCGCAAAAATGGTTCAAATGGCTATGAGCACTATGGCACTTCTCTTCTGAGGTCATCAGTCTCCTAGAACTTAGAACTACTTAAACCTAACTAACCTAAGGATATCACACACATCCATGCCCGAGGCAGGATTCGAACCTGCGACCGTAGCGGTCGCGCGGTTCCAGACTGTAGCGCCTAGAACCGCCCAGCCACCCAGGTCGGCATTGATGGCGGAGTATTGAAGCCTGCAGCAATATACGGAAGGGTTAATCTTCTATCACGTCGAACGATTGTCTTCAATCGCCTTTGGTCCCGATCTTGCAGTATCTTTTTCCTTCCGCAGCGATGTCGGAGATTTGATGTTTTATCTGATTCCTGATATTCGCGGTACACTCGTGAAATGGTCGTACGGGAAAATCCCACTTTATCGCTATCTCAGAGATCCTGTGTCCATCGCTCGTGCACTGACTGTAACACCACTTTCAAACTCACTTAAACCTTGATAACCTGACATTATGGCAGCAGTAACCGATGGGACAATTGCGCCAGACACTTGTTGTCTTATATAGACGTTGCCGACCGCTGTGCCATATTCTGCCTGTTTACATATCCCTGTACTTGAATACACATGCCTATGCCAGTTTCTTTCGTACTTCGGTGTAGCTCTGTACAGAACCACACGCGTTATGACCGATTTGCCGCGACCTCCGGAAGAGCAAAATGGTGCAGATGGCTCTAAGCTCTATGGGACTTAACATCTGAGGTCATCAGTCCCCTAGACTTAGAACTACTTAAACCTAACTAACCTAAGGACGTCACACACAACCATGCCCGAGGCAGGATTCGAACCTGCGACCGTAGCAGCAGCAGCGCGGTTCCGGACTGAAACGCCTAGAACCGCTCGGTCACAGCGGCCGGCCCGGAACAGCAGCTGCCTAAACGAGGAACCTTACGCCTTGGAAACCATATCGCCCTCACTCTCCGAGTCTGTCTGCATATGGATGTATGGTTGTAACTTGTTTACTCCGATACTGTGTTTCCACGGCTAGGCTAGGACGCCTGGTGAAAACGGACTTCAGTGTGGATTATGTTCGGTGCGTGAAATAAAAGTTTGTAAAGCATTCCTCACAAGTATGAATGTGGTATCATTTAAATAATTTTGAATAATTCGTCCTGGCAACTTGCCGCCGGCGCTGGAAACGAGGTGGGCGCACAGGGAACTGAACCGAGGTCCTCTGGAATAAGACTCCGGTGCCTTAACCATACCAACTCGTCGGACTCAAAATACTATTTAAATTATTCAAAAAAACAGCTGCAGGTCATAGGGAGATTAACGGCGGGTAGGAAAGTGGGGGAGAGAGTATCGTTTCGTATCTCGCTCGCTCGCTCCTCAGGGGCGTTCGCTGGGCGAGGCGTCGGCGGAAACGCCCCCTCCTCGGCTTCGCTGCTGCTGGCAGCGAACAGTGAGAGTGAAAGGTACAGAGGCACAGCAGGGGGGAGGGGTGGGGGCGCAGATGAAAGCGAAGCGCTGTATGGATCCGCGCAAGTTCGCGGCCCGCCCGCGGGGGGTCGCTAGGTAGCGCGGCGCTGCTCTCAGGACGCCGCCACTGCCGTGCCGTGCCGTGCGTCGCCTCGCCTCGCCTCGCCGGGCCGGCTGACTGCTCGCTGACGGAATCGATACAATACGGCAGGGGCCCGCCTACTCCCTGCCTGCGCTACGCCTACGCAAGGCGGCCGGAAGCTAGGGCTGCGGAGAGTGGCGGGTACAGGGGGGGGGGGGGGGGGGGCGGTGTGGCAGGGCGGCGGCCGGCTGGGCCTACCTAGCGACGAAGCTCTGTCTGCGAAGGGGGCTCGAACCCAGCACCATGGCACTGTGGCCCTACACAGGCCTCCAAAGACGATTCTGGGCGAGGTCGCTGATGGACGAAGCAGCAGAACTAACAAAGATCCACTGGGTCTGTACGTCCATCTTTTCAGAGATGGTTGTGGGACTCTGCTGTTCGATATAGGATGTTAAATTAAACACCTTTCAGCCGTCTAGTTTCCAACCTTATTTTATTTGGCAACCAGTTTCAGCGTTTTACCACGCCATCTTCGGGCCCCTGACCGACGTGCAGGAACATTCTACCTCAGTTGTGATCAAAACAGTGGCCAGGAATACCGGTACTAGCAATTTTTTGCTATAGCTATCACTCGGCAAATGATGCTTGCAGTGATCGCTTTAGCAAAAGATTGCTAATACCAGTATTAGTGGCCCCTGTTTCGATCACAACCGAGGTAGAATGTTCCTACACATCGGTCAGGGGCCCGAAGATGACGTAGTAAAAAGCTGAAACTGGTTGCCAAATAAAATAAGGTTGGAAACTAGACGGCTGAAAGGTGTTTAATTTAACATCCAACGAACTTACGCCAGCGCACAGCACTTTGCTTCATGGGTCTGCAACATCTATAAACAAGATGATTTCAGACTCTGTTACTCATCTGCCATGCCCATCAGCCACTTGGTTGAGAGTCTTCTTAGGGTGCGTCTATAGAACAAGAGATTTACATCGTGCACATTTATTCCATTCCACCATCAACTGTTAAGAACCGTAAATAAGAATATATCGGTATTTGGTATTTCTTGTGATCTTTCGAAGGCATTTAATAGTGTAGATCATGTTCCACTCTTAGAAAAACTTACGTTTTATGGAATTGGTGGCTTTATGTACGGCTGTTTTGAATCGTACTTCACAAACAGAAGGCAAAAAGTACTGCTGAATAATTCAATGTTCAAAAGGTAGAAAATTTTACCGGCTGGGGATAAATCACAAAGAAACTCCAGCAGGATTCAATTCTGGGTTCACTGCTGTTCCTTATACACCTGAATGACCTGATGCTTAACATCAGCGAGCAAAGTTGGTACTTTATACGCAGACGACACTAGTGTTATAATAAATCCCATTAGAAAGAAAGCGCCGGCCGTGGTGGCCGAGTGGTTCTAGGCGCTACAGTCTGGAACCGCGCGACCGCTACGGTAGCAGGTTCGAATCCTGCCTCGGGCATGGATGTGTGTGATGTCCTTAGGTTAGTTAGGTTTAAGTAGTTCTAAGTCCTAGGGGACTGATGACCTCAGAAGTTAAGTCCCATAGTGCTCAGAGCCATTTGAACCACTTAGAAAGAAAGCTAGAGGAGAGATGGTAAACGACGTTCTTAAGAATTATGAAATGGTTTTCTGAGAATGGACTCACCCCAAATTTTGAAAAAAAAACACTATATTGAGTTCTGTACAACAAATGGAATCCTACCAACGATTGATGTAGTACAGGAGCGGGACTCAGTAAGTGGGATAGAATGCTGCTGATCACTGGCTCCACACATTGATGGAAATTTGAACGAGAAGAAGCATATTACTGAATTTCTCAAACCGTTAATTTCAGCTGCTTTTGCTCTTCGTATAATTTCTATTCTTCGTGAGAGACAGGTTAACCTCCTGACGTATTTAGCATATTACGACTCAATAAGATTTTTTGGAACAATTTTCTGGGTTTACTCATCACTTAGAAAGAAAATACTAACAGCACAAATGTGAGCACTAAGAATAATGTGGTGTACACGCGCGGTCGTCACCTAGGTCCCTCTGGAAGGAGTCGGGCATTTTAACTGTACCGTCACAATACATTCGCTAATGAAATTTGTCGTAAATAACCCATCACAGTTTGAGAAGAATAGTGGTACCCATAACAAGGACACTAGAGCAAGAAATAACCTTTATTACTGATTATTGGAGGTGTCAGTGGCTTAGAAACGAATTCAATGTGCAGCAACGAAAAATCTTTGATCCTTTGCTCAACAACTTAAAATGCCTAAAAGTTAACAAACCAAACTTTAAATCTAAACTGAAATCATTTCTTCTGTACAAATCTATCTGTTATAAGGGCGAATTTCTATTTAAAAACTGGCAGCGTGTAAAAAAAAAAGAACTTGTTTTTAAGTGTAGTTACGTGAGTAGGACTAAAAAAATAATGTTCGAGTTAAAACTAATGGTGTGCCACGCATACGCGTAAACTGACTCGTTTCACACAATTTCGATGGAAGGATCGTTGAAATGATACTTAGGACACGTAATGCAACTAGGCAACTAAACCAACTATGATTCCAGACAGCTCCCATCGCAGTATCCCTCAGTAATCCAGCAGGTCGGGAGGGCGCCGGCTACCGTCGCCCTGGAGTCTGCAGGCGGTGTACAGCTCTCCGACCTCGAGGCCGGTAGTCGACATATTTCACCGGACGGCCACCACCATTCATTCACATCTGTGACACTGGGCAGGTAAGGGGAGCAGTTGTCGATTTGATCCCCGCGCCGAGTTTAACCACCAAACTTTCCCGCATTAACGCCAAGAGCCGTCTCGTTACATCGGAGATACGCCTGCTCCCGCCACTGCACCGAAACGCACTTAACACTGTCCACTTCCCCTGCATGCTTGTGACATCCTAAGCTGTGTGGCAGAGAACACAGGTCACCCCAGCTTACTGAATGGCTAAACGCGCTGAGGCACACACCTGCACCCACTGTCGCCAACATCCGTCTGCGCTAGGACCCTAGAGCATATTCCAAGATCGAACACTGTGAAACTATTGCAGGGAAGAAAGCTCACCTCAGAGAATCAGGACTGATTCTAGGAAGACAGTACGCAGTTTGCCTTATCGATACAGGACGTGTCTCAAACTACAGACACAGATGTCACGGTACGTCAGTCTTCTTACATTTACGAAAGACTTTTGACACTGTGCCATATCGACGCCGAAGATACTACACTGAAGCGCCAAAGAAACTGGTATAAGTATGCGTATTCAAGTGCAGAGATATGTAAACAGGCAGAATACGCCACTGCGGTCGGCAACGCCTATATAAGACAACAAGTGTCTGGCGCAGTTGTTCAATCGGTTACTGCTGCAACACTGGCAGGTTTTCAAGGTTTAAGTGAGTTTGAACGTAATGTTACAGTCGGCGCACGAGCGATGGGACACAGCATCTGCGAGCTAGCGATGAAGTGGGTATTTTCCCCTACGACCATTTCACAAGTGCACCATCAATATCAGGAATCCGGTAAAACATCAAATGGCCGACGTCGCTGCGGCTGGAAAAAGATACTGCAAGAAGGGGACCAACGACGACTGAATCGTCAAATGTGACGGAAGTGCAGCCCTTCCGCAAATTGCCACAGATTTCAATGCTGGGCCATCAACAAGTGTCAGCGTGCGAGCGAACCATTCAACGAAACATCATCGATATGGGCTTTCGGGCCGAAGGCCCACTTGTGCACCCTTTATGACTGCGCGGCACAAAGCTCTACGCCTTGCCTGGACTCGTCAACACCAACATTGGTCTGTTGACGACTGGAAACATGTTGCCTGGTCGGACGAGTCTCGCTTCAAATTCTATCGAGTGGATGGACTTGTACGGATATGGAGACAACCTCATGAATCCATGGACCCTGCATCTCAGCAGGAGACTGTTAAAGCTGGTGGAGGCTGTGTAATGGTGTGGGGTGCTGCATTTGGCGTGATATGGGACCCCTGATACGTCTAGATACGCGTCTGACAAGCGACACGTACGTAAGCACCCTGTCTGATCACTTGCATCCATTCATGTCCATTGTGCATTCTGACGGGCAATTCCAGCAGGACAACGCGACACCCCACACGTCCAGAATTGCTACAGAGTAGTTCCAGGAACACTTTTCTGAGTTCAAACACTTCCGCTGGCCACCTAACTCTCCATATATGAACGTCATTGAGCATACCTGGGATGCCTTGCAACGCGTTGTTCAAAAGAGATCTCAACCCCCTCGTACTCTTACCCTACAGGATTCATGGCAGTTCTCTCCAACACTACTTCAGACAATAGCCGAGGCCATGTCACATGGTGCTGCGGCACTTCTGCCATGCTCGCAGGGACCCTACACAATACTAGGAAGGTGTACCAGTTTGTTTGGCTCTTCAGTGTATCATATCTTGATTATTAGCGCCATGCCTTGACAGATTTGTAATCGGTGCAATGATTTTTCACTAACACAGCTTAGCGCGTTGCATTGATACAGTGTATTTTTTGCAGGATCGAAGGGAACATCAGATTTGTCCCAAGAAAACGTAACAGCACTTCTAATACTTCAGCGGACTTGATGACGCGATGCGGGAGAGCGGCCGTTCAAGTCTCCCCCTGACCATCCACGTTTAGTTTCTCCAAGATTTTCGCAATTTGCTTCAGCCAAATGCCAGGATGGTTCCTTCGAACGGACGCCACAAGTTTACTGCCCCGTCCTTCATATATCAAAACGTTCGCTCGCGATGTTGTTATCTACACGGATGTATCGTCGATGAACGCTCGTGTGTGAGGGCGGGATGACTTGGACGATGTTACCACTTCTTGTAGAGTAAGGAAGCCCTCTTTTGGTGTTGATTAATGCAAGATAACGCCATAACAAAGAGAAGTAACCCGATAATATACGATTAATCCATTTGTTGTGAAAATCTGGTGTGCCTCACATCGTTCAAATAAGAAGCGCTGGGCGGGATAGCCGCGGGGTCTGGGGCGTCTTGTCACGGCTCGCGCGGCTTTTCCCGTTGGAGGTTCGAGTCCTCCCGCGGGCATGGGTGTGTGTGTTGTCCTTAGTGTAAGCTAGATTAAGTAGTGTGTAAGTTTAGGGACTGTTGACCTTAGCACTTTGGTCCCGTAAGAACTTACCAAGAAATTTCCAAATAAGAAGCGATATGTAGTGAGATGAGTAAATAAAATGAGTAGTATGACGAGCGAATGGCACCCCAGAATTGTTAGATGCGTTTTGGAAGAATGTAGTGTATTTGTAAACGGAATCGCACAAAGGAATGCTGGTGCGTGTGTGTGTGTGAAATCTTATGGGACTTAACTGCTAAGGTCATCAGTCCCTAAGCTTACACACTACTTAGCCTAAATTATCCAAAGGACAAACAAGACCGCTCGGCTAATCCCGATCGTCGAATGCTGGTGCCAGCGAATCTAGAGTACTGCTGCTGTTTTTGGAGTCCTCGTCAAGTGTGAGTGACCACAGGCATCGAACGATTTCAACGGTTCGCTGCTGGCGTCGTAACAGGCAGGAGTTACGCACATCGAACTGCGACACAGATGCTCGGTGAACTTTAGTGGGAAGCTTCGTAAGAACGACATCGACGTGCCTGTCAAATCCTACTCGGTAAATTCAGAGAGCCAGTACTACAGGAATACCGAGCAACGGTTGTGATGACGTCACGTGTACAGATCAAGACAATAAGATGCGAGAGGCCGGGGGCGTGAACAGAGGTAATTCACTTGCAGCTGTTATCAAATGTAGAGCTTACTGAGAAAAAAGCACGAAAAATCCAAATACGTATGAGTCCGCTAGCCACGGACATATACAAGTATCTGCAATTCGTTCACCGCCTGTGAAAATATCTTTCGTTTTTCGAGTTTCAATATAATATAAACACCTTTGTGAGGAAAAGTTCCTCCAGATTTCTTCCACGTGCCTCAATGTATACAATTTCCACCTGATGTTAGCATTACTGTCTCTCGAACTCGTAACACTTCGTATAATGCTGTTGTGAAATAAAACCTCCTCTTTATTCTCTCGCGCGGCATTGTTTTCGTATTTAATGACGGCAGGCAGCAACCACGGGAGGGGAAATGAAGGCACGGGAGAGAGGACAGAACGTAATGCCGTGTGCCAGGGAGAACGTCGTGGGCGGTTGTGGTTAGAGGTAGGTGGGTGGAGGGGGGGGGGGGGTGAGGGGGAGGGAGGGGTTAGTGACACACCATGCCGAAAGGGGTGAGAGAAGCGCCAGTCTACCGCAGCAGGTAACAACCTCCCTATATGTGTCCTTTCTTTTACAAATAACTCTTCCTCAGAGATACTCGCATCATTTGCGTAAAGTCTGAAGTTACATCTAGTACTCACTTTGCTTTATTTGAATCACAATCACAAAATATCATTACGTACGTCACTGTTTTCGACCGTATGTTGGCGATCTTCAGAATCAATACGATATACGTGCCTCTTGGTGAACCAAGCGTTCACGAGATGTGCTGTAGCGAACGCTTTGACCGACAGCGATGTACGTGTTCTGAAGATTAAGCTTATACATATTGGATGCTGTTGAAATCCGTAACTTTCCTTTAACGGGAAATGCTGAAGGAAAGCCGCTCCCAGTCATAACGGAAGGTAGTTTATTTAAATCACGACCGGCTTCAGGCTTATACACATCTTCAGAGCATTACACTCGGTTTCGTCTTTATACATTATATTTAAATGACGTGACTGTCTTAAGCAAGACATTACGAGTTTGTTTCTCCTACTGATTCGCATTAACTTACATTTGCTAATCTAATTGCCTCAGCATCGCCTAATTGAATTCGATTACATTCCATTATCCTCGTTTTGCTTTTGTTGATGTTCATCTTATATCCTCTTTTCAAGACACTGTCCATTCCTGCCGGCCGCGGTGGTCTAGCGGTTCTAGGCGCTCAGTCCGGAACCGCGCGACCGCTACGGTCGCAGGTTCGAATCCTGCCTTGGGCATGGATGTGTGTGATGTCCTTAGGTTAGTTAGGTTTAAGTAGTTCTAAGTTCTAGGGGACTGATGACCACAGATGTTAAGTCCCATAGTGGTCAGAGCCATTTGAACCATTTGAACTGTCCATTCCGTTCAACAGTTCTTCCAGGTCCTTTACTGTCTCTGACAGAATTACAATGTCGTCGGCAAGCCTCAAAGTTTTTATTTCTTCTCCATGGATTTTAATTCCTACTCCAAAATTTTCTTTTGTTTCCTTTACTTCTTACCCGATATACATATTGAATAACATCGGAGATAGGCTACAACCCTGTCTCACTACCTTCTCAACCACTGCTTCCCTTTCGTGCCCCTCGACTTTTATAACTGCCATCTGGTTTCTGTACAAATTGTAAATAGCCTTTCGCTCCGTGTATTTGGCCCCTGCCACCTTCACAGAGATATATAGACAGCTGGTTTTCCCTCGCTAAGTTTGCGAGTGGAACAGGGACAGAAATGACTAGTAGTGGTGGTACAGGGTGGCCTCTTCCACAAACCGTGCAGTGGCTTTTGTAGAATGTACAGTAACGTTAACGTAATTAGACGAGGGATTTAGTTGTCTGGGTTTGGTACGAGGGGAGGTGAACTTGCTTGTGCAGCTGAGGCCTAGTTGTAAGGCCCCTTGGCTGAGGGCACCTCTTGCCAGTGTGCGATTTGTGCTTTTACCAGTGGGGGGGGGGGGGGGCGATGTCTTAGGGCGTTAATAAAATTATATACGTTACTAGCTTTGACCGTGGCGTTATCCATGGTTAAACAGTTATTTATAAATAGATGTTAATGCCGAAACCCACTATTCACGCGTATGCACTATCAGAAAAGCCATCCCTTGTTATATCTTTAAAAGTACATTATAGGTGAAGCTTATTTACAAAATCATCGACATACAGGTATACGAGGGGAGTTCAAAAAGTAAAGGCACATTTGTGAAAAGCTGTACTTATTCTGATGATAGAAACCTGAAACATGCGTTATTTCTCTACGTAACCTCCCTGGACTTCAATGCAGTTTTCCCGACGTTTTATGAGTTTTTTTTATTTCATCAGAAAATACGTTCATCAGTTGCATCTGTAACCAATTTTGCACCGCAGCAATGACGTCTTCATCACTTTCAAATATTTTTTCCTGTAATGCTTCCGTTAAGGGTCCAAACATGTGAAAATCGCTTGGAGCCAGGTCTGGACTGTATGGTGGGTGTTCCAGCACCTCGAATCTCAACTCCTTTATTGCGTCGGCTGTCCGTTTGGTAGAATGTGGGCGAGCGTTATCTTGCTGAAGGATGACACCTCTTCACAGTTTTCCACGTCGTTTGGATCTGATCGCAGGTTTTAGTTTCGTACGCAACACATCACATCCACCATGCAATACAGACGTGGCTTAAAAAGCCTCGTTTACGCTGAGGCGACGTCTTGCAACATTGTGGCATGCTACGGAAATGTGGCGTACGTCGGCTTGTCATTTAGTTCTAAATATTTTGAAATGCTTACCTACTACATTAACACTTTTTCAAAATTAATAACCGAGCATAATAATAGTATTAATAGTAAGACTGTATTAAAAACTTTCAGTGCTCGGCTCCACAAATTTAAATTATATGTAAAGTTTTACTCCAGTGCATGGGAAATAAACATCCCAGGTTGGGATGCATAAACTAAAACCAGAGGAGGGGATGGTCTGATGCAGAGGGGGGAAATCCCCCCCATCCCCCTCTGCAAATCGCACACTGCCTCTTGCCCAGCCTGCCTATGCGATCCAGGTACAAGGGCTATTAGGAAAGTAAGGTCCGATCGGTCACGAAATGAAAACCACAGTGAAAATCAGAAATTTTTTATTCGCTGCAGTTAGTCACACCCTCCAAGCTACCTCTCTAAATAGTCGCCGCTCTGACTTAGACGTTTGTTGCGTTGTACAGACTAGCCAGTACCCTCGTCACAGAAAGTAGCTACCTATGCTTTCCGCCAATTCACTACGCTGGTCTGTCCTGCGCTGTTTGTGCCAAAATGCTGTGTTAGTAGCCAGCGGCTCATGTGAGCAGAGATGAATAACAGAGGGGGCTAATTAAATTGTGGGTTGTCAAACACTTCCCACCGAAAACGCTGCAGGAGCGTCTTCATTGCCCCTGCAGGAAGAGCCTAAGAACTGTCTGCAAGAAAGAAACGCATGACATTTATGTTATTTGGAATGCATAGCTTCAGGTGAAATCTCTCACCAGATCACATACCTGGCGGGAGACACTGTTGTTTTAGGCGTTTCTACGTGATCACTTTTGCGTTCTGAACTGAAAAGAGCGACGTGAAGCGATCGACAGGAACATTAAAGACACTGCCCACCACACATGTGCAGAGGTTGTTTCCATTTCGGTCCTAATCGAACCTTCCTTTCCGAATACGCCTCGTACAAAGATGAGCAGGGCGGCCGGACGTGGGTAAATGCCGGTACGTGGAATTCCGACCGCTGTTGCTCGCATGGCCTCTGTACAGGAGACGCATCAAAAATGCCGGAGTGTGAGACAAGCTGAAAGATGGCTAAGTTACAACTCTTTTTTTGAATCTATAATAATTCACAGTCAAGCATTAAAGCAGTTCTGAATACAACAGATAAATGAGGTGCGTCTAACGATTCAACAGTATATCAACATCTTTAAAAATACAGAAGCTAACATTTCACAGTGAATAAACGTTTCACAATGAACCTCTGAGTTAACAACTTTTAATTGCTTCATGCGATTTCATTAAACCATACCTCAGATAATATCTATAGCTATCATGTATCAGTATCTATTTTATTTATTGATTTACCATATCTTTTATATCTTTTCTTTCTCAGTCAGAACGTCATATTCTCCACAATAACACATCAAATGCTTGCAGCATGAATACCTCACATTTGTCATATTAGTGTATTTATTCAATGAACAGTTTATTATTTTGCCAGTAACTTTATTTAGATGTTGACTGCAAGTGCTGTTAAAAGCTATGACAATTTAAAAGTGGTCTATCGCTTGTGTTAGCTGACATCGCTATTATAAACAGTGCCAAAAGATGCCTCTGTCAAGCAGGGATAAGTAACTGTTTAAGCAACATTTTGCGACAACCTGTCGTCACTTAACGTAAGCGCACTTGGACAAGAATTCTGGCTTATTTATTTACGAACCAATCTTCATTTATATTTATTGTAAATGATTTAAGGTTAACTGAATATTTGCAACATTTCTATATTTGGATGGACTTTTAACATTTTGTTTAACGGGGGAGGTGGTGAAATTAAATCAAATCATGTCTGTAGAACGTAAGAACGATGCATTTTTGATGGGGATGGCCTTCAGCCAATGCAAAAGCAGACAGTAGCGGAACACTACGTGAGTCAAGTGGAGGTTGAGACTCTAGAGAGCGAGTCTGGGCACTTTCCCGCTTGCATTATGGAATTGAGAATAGACAGGTTTGATGTACTACTTTTTGTATTTCGTCTGTATTGTAAATGCTGAACTCTGAATTATTTGCGCCGGTGAATATCTCATGTATTGTGGTCACGAAATAGTCTAGTTTTCGTGAGTTATTCATAATTATTTTGCTTGGGGATTTTGCTACATTCTCGAAACGCTCTGAATGTAACTTTTCTGCTTTTGATAATATTTTTTTCTGTTCGTATTTTAAATAGATATCTGTTTAGTTGAGGTATTGTTTCATGAATAAACACTATTCAATATAATTTTATGTCGTCTACATCTTTTTGTTAAATTACTCATTTATCTTTTATTTATACATACGTGTTTTTATCAATTCGAAATTGTAGCCAATGCATAGACTATTTGACTGCAGGACCACAGCTACTAATTATTATTTACAGCGAATTAGCTGATGGGTACGAAAGCAGACGTGCGTGGTTCGGTCGTATGACTCCATCGAGTTATTCTTTTTCAAACAGAGCTGTGCATAGCCGAGATACATGAAGTACGAGCAACATCAGTTAAAGACGCAACTGATTTGCCCGTATGGAATGCTGCTTATAAGAGCCACTACACTCAGGACAAAACCATAAGGCAGCGTCACAGTATCTAGATGTATATGTTCCAATGAAGTTTGTGTCATGCAGAGCGGAAGTGCAGACGGCAATTTTGCTGTCGATATTGCAGAAAATGTACAGGAACCTATAACGGTTGTGAACGTTCTCGGTAATGAAGCGGCACAGACGCACTTATTTCCAAGGGACATAGATTCCTGCTGCCACCTCCTTAGGCGAGAGAAGGTGGCAGGAGAAGGAAGAGGGAAAGTGCTTGTAAGACTGAAAATTGGGCTGATAAGAATGAATCATTTCAGGAATGTGTGTCTGAGGGTCAGAAGGTGCACGGAAGTGACGACACTTGCAGCGTAATGGAGGCAAGAGGAAGCGTCACGCAGTCAGTGAAGCACGATGGGACTCGGAGGAATATTGTTCCAGCTGGGGAAGGTTGTCGACAGTGATGTACTGTCGCAGGGTTATAAAGAACAGTTATAAGGAACAATCTAATGAAACAGTAGGTAAAGTCACTGAGACTCAATTCGCGTGGTGTAATACTGCAAGCCACAAATAAACGTAACATTACAAGAAAGCCCGCCCAGTTAGCCGAGCGGTCTATCGCACGGATTTCCCGAGTGGGAAGGAGCGCCTGGCCCCAGAACGAATCAGCCCGGAGGACTTGTGTCGAGGTCCGATGAGCCGGCCAGTCTGTGGATGGTTTTTAGGCGGTTTTCCATCTGCCTCGGCGAATGCGGGCTGGTTCCCCTTATTCCGCCTCAGCTACACTATTTCGGCGATTGCTGCACAAACAAGTTCTCCACGTACGCGTACACCACCATTACTCTACCACGCAAACACAGGGGTTACACTCGTCTGGTGTGAGACGTTCGCCGGCCGGTGTGGCCGAGCGGTTCTAGGCGCTTCAGTCTGGAACCGCGCGACCGCTACGGTCGCAGGTTAGAATCCTGCCTCGGGCATGGATGTGTGTGATGTCCTTAGGTTAGTTAGGTTTAAGTAGTTCTAAGTTCTAGGGGACTGATGACCTGAGATGTTAAGTCCCATAGTGCTCAGAGCCATTTTAACCATTTGAGACGTTCCCTGGGGGGGAGGGGGGGGGGTCCACCGGGGGCCGAACCGCACAATAACCCTGGGTTCGGAGTGGGGCGGCGGAGGGGTGAAGTGGACTGCGGTAGTTGTCGTGGGGTTGTGGAGCACTGCGGGAACGGTGCCTCTCCGTCGTTTCTAGGTCCACGGTTAACACAAAACATACAACAACATAACAGGAAGCAAGTAAGACATGTATGTGTCACCATGTGGTGTAGTACCGTATTGATTTTGCATGGTTTTCGGGATGAGTTTTCTGAGAAGATGTAAGAGAAAGTTTTCAAGCGTACATAAAATTCTGAACGATGTGCCTAACCAGTGAGCTAGGAAACAACCGAATAGACGAAAAGAGATACCTAGCATGAGAGATCAATAGAGTAGAACATGTTACATATAATTCGTTAAGGATAACTGGTTAGGAAGAAAGAATTTTGCATCACTGTTCTGTAACTTTTTCTGCGTGATGGTTTAGTGTAGCCATGTCTGCGGGTGGAACCTATGGGAAATTCAGCAGACGCATAGTACCGCATGAGGGATGCATTAACTGCCATTGTACATTAAGTGCCAGTGTACTGGGTTACTGCAGCAGATAATGGTTGGTTAAGTAAGGATTACTTGAGGTGCTACCAGACAGTGCGATGGAAATACTGAGAATGAGGAATTATAAGTGCGCGCCCTGTTACGTTAAATAAGTGCTAAAGAATTCGTCAAGAGAAGAGAATCTGGCAATGTTATTTTAACAATTTGTAAGTGATGATTCATTGAAATCGCGTACATGTGGGAAAATGAGAGAGGGTCACTGGGCTAATCATAGGAAACACCATCTACAGTACTGGCCATTAAAATTGCCACACCACGAAGATGACGTGCTACAGACGCGAAATTTAACCGACAGCAAGAAGATGCTGTGATATGCAAATGATTAGCTTTTCAGAGCATTCACACAAGGTTGGCGCCGGTGGTGACACCTACAACGTGATGACATGAGGAAAGTTTCCAAAATGTTTTCTCATACACAAACAGCAGTTGACCGGCGTTGCCTGGTGAAACGTTGTTGTGATGCCTCGCGTAAGGAGGAGAAATGCGTATCATCACGCTTCCGACTTTGATAAAGGTCGGACTGCAGCCTAGCGCGATTGCGGTTTATCGTATTGCGACACTGCTGCTCCCGTTGGTCGAGATCCAATGACTGTTAGCAGAATATGGAATCGGTGGGTTCAGGAGCGTAATACGTAACGCCGTGTTGGATCCCAACGGCCTCGTATCACTAGCAGTCGAGATGAGAGGCATCTTGTCCGCATGGCTGTAACGGATCGTGCAGCCACGTCTCGATCCCTGAGCCAACAGATGGGGACGTTTGTAAGACAACAACTATCTGCACGAACAGTTCGACGACGTTTGCAGCAGCATGGACTATCAGCTCAGAGACGATGGCTGCGGTTACTCTTGTCGCTGCGTCACAGGCAGGAGCGCCTGCGATGGTGTATTCAACGACGAACCTGGGTGCACGAATGGCAAAACGTCATTTTTTCGGATGAATCCAGGTTCTGTTTAGAGCTTCATGGTGGTCGCATCCGTGTTTGGAGACATCGCGGTGAGCGCACATTGGAAGCGTGTATTCGTCATCGACATACTGGCGTATCACCCAGCGTGATGGTATGGGGTTCCATTGTTAAAACGTCTCGGTTACCTCTTGTTCGGATTGAGGGCACTTTGAACAGTGGACGTTACATTTCAGATGTGTTACGACCCGTGGCTCTACCCTTCATTCGATCCCTGCGAAACCCTACATTTCAGCAGGATAATGCACGACCGCATGTTGCAGGTCCTGTACGGGCTTTTCTGGATACAGAAAATGTTCGACTGCTGCCCTGGCCAGCACATTCTCCAGATCTCTCACCAACTGAAAACATCTGGTCAATGGTAGCCGAACAACTCACTCGTCACAATACGTCAGTCACTACTCTTGATGATCTGTGGTATCGTGTTGAAGCTGCATGGGCAGCTGTACCTGTACACGCCATCCAAGCTCTCTTTGACTCAATGCCCAGGCGTATCAAGGCCGTTATTACGGCCAGAGGTAGTTGCCCTGGGTACTGATTTCTCAGGATCTGTGCACCCAAATTGCGTGAAAATATAATCACATGTCAGTTCTAGTGTAATATATTTGTCCAATGAATACCCGTTTATCATCTGCATTTCTTCTTGGTGTAGCAATTTTAATGGCCAGTAGTGTAAATCCTCCTCTCCCCCTGTTTTCCGTCTTACACGCGCGAATGGTACTTTGGAAGAGCGAAGGTTGGCAATTTTTCATCTCATCATTGCATTTCGCAATATTCTTTATAGGAGGAGTAACACGTTTCCTGAAAATATATCACCATAACGTTATGTATGTATACCCCATCATGATTTCCGTAAAGACCATTAAGCCTCGAGTTTGAAACATGTAAGGTGAAATACGTTTCTAAGTTGTGACAACACTCAATGATGAACAGTGTGGCACTGATCACTAAATCGAGCATAAATCATCACAAATTAAGACATACTTCTTGCTCTACCACACTTTCTGGTATTTGATAACAATATCGAAATGGTAGAGCCCAGCTCTTTTGCGATATCTGTCACGTACAGTGAGGAGGCAAGACTAACTGGCTACCTCCTAAGGGCTCTGCCACACTGGGACCCCACGGCATGTCTGCTGGCTGCTCTGCTGGCGTCGCTGAGGTCTGGCAGAGGCACCTCGAGGAGTCCGCTCAGTACGAAAGCTAGTGGCCTTGTGTGCAAGCTGGAAATGAAAAGGGAATGCAGAAAAAGACGTTGTGAGTAGATCCCTTCATTGCTGATCATGAAATAAAAGGGTTAATCCACTCGCTGTATCCTGGTTTACGAAATTACAGTGCTAAATCTTCCAGTTTAGTGAGACTGTCATTACGTTCATTTACGAGTGAGTCAAGATCTCCCGAAATTAACTGACGAAAAAGGATGCTGCTTTAAGGAAAGTAGTCTAACAAGAAGAAAAGATTTTCGTGACCTATTTTGTTGTCTGCAGTGGTATGTACCGGTGTAGCTGTAACTATAAAGTATACATACAACAGATTTTTCCGTTTTTATTTGAAAAGTGCGTTACTGAAACGTGGTATTCACTGGAATTAAAGAAAACGTGGAAGGGAGGACCCACCAATATAACTTTCTTTTCACACAACCTGTTCATTTAACAATATTATAACCATAATTTTTTTTTGTTTCTTTACAAAATGATCAAATTTGTAAAATGAATAAGTTCAAATGGTTCCAAACCTAACTAACCTAAGGACATCACACACATCCATGCCCGAGGCAGTATTCGAACCTGCGACCGTAGCGGTCGCGCGGTTCCAGACTGAAGCACCTAGAACCGCTCGGACACACGGCCGGCAAAATGAATAAGCTTTTGCAAGAGAAATCAAAACAGTAAACAATATTTCAATAATTACAAGACGACCGGACCTGCAGCGCGCCTATTATCGGGTGAAACAGCGGTGGCTACTACCGCGCTGGACACAGTTTCTCTTATTACAAGCCGTTCTGCAACACATGAAAACTATACAAGCACCATTGATGACAAGAGTGATTCAGTTACTCAAAACGAATGAAGTCACTTTTAATTTGAAAGCTGTATGTCGATAGGTTCGGGGTTAAGATGCGCACCTGTGCTTAAAGGTTAAACAGATAAGGAAACAATATGACAATGATAAGGGTTACTTCGAAGCAAGCAACCTCTTAATTTCAATCGACAGCCAAGATACGACCTACTGAGCGAGGTGGCGCAATGGTTAGCGGCCATCCTGATTTAGGTTTTCCGTGATTTCCCTAAATCGCTCCAGGCCAATGCCGGGATGGTTCCTTTGAAAGGGCACGGCCGACTTCCTTCCCCGTCCTTCCCTAATCCGATGAGACCGATGACCTCGCTGTCTGGTCTCCTCCCCCACACAACCCAACCAAGATGCGACTGTATCACAACCCGTCCCTTTTGACAATCTTATTTTGACTAAAGCCGTGATGACAGTTGGCTGTTAATATTTTCCAAGTTAAACTGATTGTCAGTTATTAAGATCGCTCTGAAGGAACGTCTTAAGACATTACTTGTAAGCACGTATTACAGGAGAACTCACTCGGCGGAACCACAATATCCAGTTAAAAATACATCAATAATGACCCGGTTATTCAAAGACACCAACGCGCAGCTTAGTATAACAGGTAGTTCAGATTATAACTAATAAAATTACAATCAAAGAATTGAATCGGTTAACATCTAAATCTAACCACAAGACCCCTGCTTTGTTTAACGGCTACCTGTGCCTTAGTACAATTGTTCCGGCTGTATTTACGACCGGGAGCTGATTCATTAGAACATTAATGATCGGGTATAAACCACAAAGGAAAGGCAGTATAATAGCGGAACAAATTTTCAAGCGAGAACTAGTGTCTCAGTACAATACTACAGCCTATATTTATGGCCAAAGAGCCGACCGAGTAAAGCTCTGAGGGTCGGGTACAAATCAGAAAATAATTAGGAGGTCGGGTAGACAATGACACCAGTCACCACGAGAATCACAGAATGTTACTCCCCTTTACCAGCAAGCAGTCCCATGGATTCACGGTGCGTCGCGGCGGTTACTGGGTGGTGCCGATGACAACCAGACAGAAGGGGGCAGCCAGGCCACGAGCGGTCTTCCGACACGAATGTTGCCAACCAACCGACGGGATGAGGGCCTGCTGTTCGTAGTCGACGCTGACCCCGGTGAAGTACTCCGGTATCTTCTCTCTGCGCAGGCCCTCCTTGCGTAGCTCGTTGCTTCGGCCGCTCGGACCTCGTGACCGCCTCTTGTCGCGACGCTGCCGCCAATCCCCCTACTTCGTGCCCCATCGGGCTTTTTTTTTTTTTTCTTTATTGAATTTCAATTCCCCCCGAAGGGGGGCGGGCTGGCAGCAGCTTACTACGCCGCTCTTCAGCCGACAGAATTTGTGTTAAGAAGATGAAGATAATAAAAAATAACAGTTGGCGATAAAATCGGTGGCTTAAAGGTAAAATGGCAGAAAATTCTAGAACTTAAAACATAAAACACAGGGTTGATGATGCTAAGAAAATACACAAGAAGCAGAAAAATAACAGACAGACAGTTAAAAAAAAACACGGCGACAGTCTGGTTTCTGTTCGCAAGATATAAAATGCACACCCAGCGACAGCATGATTTCTGTTCGCAACACTGTGGAAAGACGCGCAACACTGAACACTCACTTAAACACGGCACTAAAAAGTTGGCACAAATATGACATACCACAGCTGAGAGCAGGTGGGGGGAAACTGGACAGATGATGGAGAAATAAAAAAAGGGGGGAAGGAGAGGAAAAGTGAAGGGTGGTAGGGGGGAAAGAAGCCAATGGAGAATGAGGACCCATAAGAGGGGTGGGGGGTGCTGAGCAGACGTGCCAGGGGGTGGGGAAGGCAGAGGAGGGGAATGCGAAAGGACTCGGGGGGCTGGGGGCGGGAGAAGGGACATAGGGGGAGGTTGGGAGGGGAGAAAACACAGGATGGAAGGGGGGAGGAAGAGGGAGCCCAGGGAAAGGACGGAGGAAAGGAGGGGGTTGAGGATCAGAGTTGATAGGAGGGATAAATGGAGGGAGAGAGGGCATCGTCCGGGAGGGGGAGTTGATGGAAGCCACCTTGGGAAAGGAGATGTAGGGTGGAGAGATGGAGGGTAGGGGGGACACAACGGTGAAGACGTGGCACGGGGTGGGGATGGGAGAGGAGAGGAGCAACCAGGGGGTGAGGGGGTTCAAGACGGCAGGAGGTGTAGAGGATGCGGATATGTTCAAGGAATAGGAGCAGATGGGGGAAAGGAATGAGATCACAGAGGATCCGCGTGGGGGACGGGAGGCGTATACGGAAGGCGAGGCGGAGTGCATGACGCTCAAGGATCTGGAGGGACTTATAGAATTTGGGAAGGGGGGGGAGATATCCAGGCAGGACTGGCATAACAGAGGATGGGACGGATTAAGGATTTGTAGGTGTGGAGGATGGTAGAGGGGTGCAAACCCCACGTCCGGCCAGAGAGGAGTTTGAGGAGTCGGAGGCGGTTGTGGGCTTTGGATTGGATGGAGCGGAGATGAGGGATCCAGGTGAGGTGACAGTCAATGGTAAGGCCAAGGTAGGTGAGGGTGGGGGTGAGGCGGACAGGACGTGCGCAGACAGTAAGGGAGCCCATCGGGCCAGCGAACCCGGTATATATATCGGCAAGCAAAGACCTTCTAAGGACACAACCCACGGATACCAACTCTTCCTCATGGATATTGGCAATGGTGCTGCAAGAGGGATAGTCGATACTACCCGTGAGCCTGTGTCGCCAGACAGAACAGCCTACTAACTCAATGACGCCACAGCTCAGTTACCATAAACTATTATTCACTGTACAAATATTTTAGACAAAAAGTAAGAAACCTGCCTTATTTGTTTAAATACCTTATTCTCGAAATAATTCTACTGTGACACTGGAACCATTAGCATCAGATTCTGCAGCAAGAGATGTGGATGTGCTGTTTCGGTCCGCAACTAGGTTTGGAGGAAACAGCCCGGATAGTAAAATGCGCTTTGTCTGTGGTGTAATAAAGTTCTTGACTGGAGTGGAGCATCAGGAACAGGCTGTGAGGAAATTGAGGATCGATAATTTCCATGATCTGCAGCCGCGTTGTTGTAAGTAGATGTGGTGTCGAAACTACCCGTAGCGCTCGCGTGGGGGTTGGGGGAGGGCCTGTCGGCAGAGCCGACGTGTGGACGCCCGGTCGTGGCAGGGTGCTGTTGGTCCTAATACACAGAGCAGAAATACCTCCGGAGCGGGCATTGCGCTCTGCGCGTGTTGCCAGCATTAAACTGCGAGGGTCACGTGATCTCGAGACGACGTCGTCTTTTTGTGCCTCCGACGTAGTTCGAAACTCCTCGTATTACACGTACTTGTTGCGTTTTCTAGGCGCTACAGTCTGGAACCGGGCGACCGCTACGGTCGCAGGTTCGAATCCTGCCTCGGGCATGGATGTGTGTGATGTCGCCGGCCGCGGTGGTCTAGCGGTTCCAGGCGCGCAGTCCGGAACCGCGCGACTGCTACGGTCGCAGGTTCCAATCCTGCCTCGGGCATGGATGTGTGTGATGTCCTTAGGTTAGTTAGGTTTAAGTAGTTCTAAGTTCTAGGGGACTGATGACCACAGATGTTAAGTCCCATAGTGCTCAGAACCGCCGGCCGGGGTGGCCGAGCGGTTCTAGGCGCTTCAGTCTGGAACCGCGCGCCGCTACGGTCGCAGGTTCGAATCCTGCATCCGGCATGGATGTGTATGATGTCCTTAGGTTAGTTAGGTTTAAGTAGTTCTAAGTTCTAGGGGACTGATGACCTCAGATGTTAAGTCCCATAGTGATCAGAGCCATTTGAACCATTTTTTTGCTCAGAACCATTTGAACCATTTGTGTGATGTCCTTAGGTTAGTTAGGTTTAATTAGTTCTAAGTTTTAGGGGACTGATGACCTCAGAAGTTAAGTCGCATAGTGCTCAGAGCCATTTGAACCATTTTGTTGCGTTTTCACCACCTATTTATTCGCAACATCAGTGGAGGATAATTGTTGCTGCTACCGGTTCATACACGAAAGGAGAAAAAGTTGGTGTTATCTGAGTACTATGACGTACCGATAACGTAATGTGCTATTTTGACTGTATTTTGAATAAATGTTTTAAATCTGTTATCATGCGTGCAATTTGTGCACTATTGTTGAGCAAAGTCTTTGGGCATCTGCAGCAGTCATGTCCTGGTATTATTACACATAAAAGGCAAGAGACCCACAGCTGGAAATATGATCTTTTCTTTTGACAGTGGTGGATCTGACACCTGCGTAATTCATGATCTTTTTTCCGTATGTTTTCCATATGGTACTATGTAACATGAAGAAACAATTTAAACAGTTTCGTGTTGTATTCAAAATAAAATGTTCGTGAAATATTCCACTCTTGGTAGAATACGATGTTTTGCAGAATAGAGAACAGTAACTGAATACGTACGTAAGTGTGTGTGGGTGAGCGACAGAGATAATTGAAAGGAAACAGGAAATTACATATCGGGTGGCTATAACCAAAGTTTCCCTATTCAACACGTCATACATAACACGAAAACTAATTATCAAACTTGGTAGCATTAACTTCAAGGACATGAGGAAGAAAAATAATACACAATTTGTTGAACTGAAACACTTTTAATGTGCTTCTGCCGCACATCATACCATCACATACCGGTACCATTACTGCTACAAAAGGGGCTCAATATGGCGCCCATCAGTGTCCAGAAGAGTCTGAAAGCGCAGGATTGCAGTCTGAACAGCAGAAGGAAGCATGTCCGTAGGAATTCTGTCTGCGTCTCTTGATATGCTGTGCTTCAGATCAGCACATGTGTGAATGTTCCCCTGATTAACCCTATCCTTTAGGTAGTCCCCACAACCAGAAATCACATGGAATGACCTTAGATGATCGTACCTGCCAAGCATTTGGAAACAATTGTCTGATAATTTGATCGTTTCCAAATACACTCCTGGAAATTGAAATAAGAACACCGTGAATTCATTGTCCCAGGAAGGGGAAACTTTATTGACACATTCCTGGGGTCAGATACATCACATGATCACACTGACAGAACCACAGGCACATAGACACAGGCAACAGAGCATGCACAATGTCGGCACTAGTACAGTGTATATCCACATTTCGCAGCAATGCAGGCTGCTATTCTCCCATGGAGACGATCGTAGAGATGCTGGATGTAGTCCTGTGGAACGGCTTGCCATGCCATTTCCACTTGGCGCCTCAGTTGGACCAGCGTTCGTGCTGGACGTGCAGACCGCGTGAGGCGACGCTTCATCCAGTCCCAAACATGCTCAATGGGGGACAGATCCGCAGATCTTGCTGGCCAGGGTAGTTGACTTACACCTTCTAGAGCACGTTGGGTGGCACGGGATACATGCGGACGTGCATTGTCCTGTTGGAACAGCAAGTTCCCTTGCCGGTCTAGGAATGGTAGAACGGTGGGTTCGATGACGGTTTGGATGTACCGTGCACTATTCAGTGTCCCCTCGACGATCACCAGTGGTGTACGGCCAGTGTAGGAGATCGCTCCCCACACCATGATGCCGGGTGTTGGCCCTGTGTGCCTCGGTCGTATGCAGTCCTGATTGTGGCGCTCACCTGCACGGCGCCAAACACGCATACGACCATCATTGGCACCAAGGCAGAAGCGACTCTCATCGCTGAAGAAGACACGTCTCCATTCGTCCCTCCATTCACGCCTGTCGCGACACCACTGGAGGCGGGCTGCACGGTGTTGGGGCGTGAGCGGAAGACGGCCTAACGGTGTGCGGGACCGTAGCCCAGCTTCATGGAGACGGTTGCGAATGGTCCTCGCCGATACCCCAGGAGCAACAGTGTCCCTAATTTGCTGGGAAGTGGCGGTGCGGTCCCCTACGGCACTGCGTAGGATCCTACGGTCTTGGCGCGCATCCGTGCGTCGCAGCGGTCCGGTCCCAGGTCGACGGGCACGTGCACCTTCCGCCGACCACTGGCGACAACATCGATGTACTGTGGAGACCTCACGCCCCACGTGTTGAGCAATTCGGCGGTACGTCCACCCGGCCTCCCGCATGCCCACTATACGCCCTCGCTCAAAGTCCGTCAACTGCACCTACGGTTCACGTCCACGCTGTCGCGGCATGCTACCAGTGTTAAAGACTGCGATGGAGCTCCGTATGCCACGGCAAACTGGCTGGCACTGACGGCGGCGGTGCACAAATGCTGCGCAGCTAGCGCCATTCGACGGCCAACACCGCGGTTCCTGGTGTGTCCGCTGTGCCATGCGTGTGATCATTGCTTGTACAGCCCTCTCGCAGTGTACGGAGCAAGTATGGTGGGTCTGACACACCGGTGTCAATGTGTTCTTTTTTTCCATTTCCAGGAGTGTATGTGTCGAAGAAGCAGGTGATGTGTGGTGGGGCTCCATCTTGCATGAAAACTGTTGATGCGTCTCTCTCCTGTTGGGCGGGTATGACATGCTGCCGAAGCGTATCGCAGTAAAGCTGGCCAGTCACACTCAACGCCTTTGGACCTTGAGCGCCAACCTGTCCAAAAAAGAATGGGTCAATGATGAACGTACCTGTGAAGCCACATCATACGGTGACACGTTCATCATATAGAAGAAGTTCATGCACAGTGACTGGGGATGAAGATACCCACACTCCCCAATTCTGTGTGTTCACCTCACCCGTCGGAGAAAAATTAGCATCGTCTGACCGCAGGATGGTTCAGGGCCAGCCCTCGTCAACTCCAAACCTTGCGAGAAAGTGGAGAGTAAAGTCAATACGTCATTGTGCGCCCTGTGGCACTAGCTGCTGTACGATATGGATCTTGTACGGATACCATTTGGGAATCGCTCGAAGCAACTTCGCGACACACCACGTGCACTGCCTGACGATCGGGAATTGCGCGCAGCTTTGGCTGCCATAGCAACGGCGATTTCATCAACCACCTATGGTGCAACCGGTCGTCGGCCCCCTCCCGGAGCGATGCCCAGTTCTCCAGCTGACTCGAACTTCTTCATCATGCTCCGCACAGCAGGTGGAGGAAAAAGACCCTTCCCTAATTCTCTCCGGCGTATATTTCCAAGTGCTGCTGCAGCATTAATGTTGTTTTGATAGTAGAGCTTCACCAATAATGCTCTGCTCCCTCTGTCGGAGATCATTTTCAAACGTCAACAAGTGCTCTGCGACTGGTCCGGTGAGACTATGAGTCACGATGACTGATCACGGCACCTGGTGGCCGTAGTTGAAACTGGACGGTGTGCTGTGACGCATGGAACTCAAGCACCCCATACTCTGGGCATTAATGCTACCAAGTTTGGTACTCGTGCGGTAATTAATTTCTGTGTTATAACGTGTGAAACATAACCAACCGGTGTATACAAATAGCAATGTAAAATATAGATCTGTGGAATATACACTACCGGCCATTAAAATTGATACACAAAAAAAAGGCAGGTGATAAACGTGTATTCATTGGACAAATATATTACACTAGAAATGACACGTGACTACATTTTCACGCAATTTGGGTGCTTAGATCCTGAGAAATCAGTAACCAGAACAAACACATCTGGCCGTAATAACGGCCTTGAGTCAAACAGAGCTTGTATGGTGTGTACAGGTACAGCTGCCCCTGCAGCTTCAACACGATACCACAGTTCATCATGAGTAGTGACTGGGGTATTGTGACGAACCAGTTGCTCGGCCACCATTGACCAGACGTTTTCGATTGGTGAGAGATCTGGAGATTGAGCTGGTCAGGGCAGCAGTCGAACATTTTCTGTATCCAGAAAAGCCCGTACAGGACCTGCAACATGCGGTCGAGCATTATCCTGCTGAAATGTAGGGTTTCGCAGGGATCGAATGAAGGGTACAGCCACGGGTCGTAACACATCTGAAATGTAACGTCCACTGTTCAAATTGCCGTCAATGCAAAAAAGAGGTGACCGAGACGTGTAACCAATGGCATCCCATACCATCACACCGGTTTATACGCCAGTATGGCGATGATGAATACACGCTTCCAATGTGCGTTCACCGCGATATCGCCAAACACGGCCGTTGAGTATACCATCGCAGGCACTCCTGTCTGTGATGTAGCGTCAGGGGTAACTGGAGCCATGGTCTCCGAGCTGATAGTCCATGCTGCTGCAAATGTCGTCTAACTGTTCGTGCAGATGGTTGTTGTCTTGCAAACGTCCCCATCTGTTGACTCAGGGATCGAGACGTGGCTGCACGATCCGTTACAGCCATGCGGATAAGATGCCTCTCATCTCGACTGCTAGTGATACGAGGCCGTTGGGATCCAGCACGGCGTCCCGTATTACCCTCCTGAACCCACCGATTCCATATTCTGGTATCAGTCATTGGATCTCACTCAACGCGAGCAGCAATGTCGCGATACGATAAACCGCATTCGCGATAGGCTACAATCCGACCTTTATCAAAGTCGGAAACGTGATGGTATGCAATTCTCCGCCCTACACGAAGCACCACAACAACGTTTCACCAGGCAACGCCGGTCAACTGCTGTTTGTGTATGAGTAATCAGTTGGAAACTTTCCTCATGTCAGCACGTTGTAGGTGTCGCCACCGGCGCCAACCTTGTGTGAATGCTCTGAGAAGCCAATCATTTGCATATCAGAGCATCTTCTTCCTGTCGGTTAAATTTCGCGTCTGTAACACGTCTTCTTCCTGGTGTAGCAATTTTAATGGCCAGTAGTGTATAAAAGCTGGAAAATATTCCATGCTGTACTGTGTGAAATTTTTGCATTTCTTAAATACATTTTCTGCTCAAGTCTACAGAACACTTTGTGTAGTTATTTTGATCATAGCACTGGCACCCTCACGCCTCGTTGTATGTTCTGGTTTGCAAGTAAGTCAATAAGAAATCAATAGACTGTATTTGAATCATAATAATGGGAAACTAAAATCACACACAAATAATTTGGAAATTTGTGGTAATTTCCTATGGGACCAAACTGTCGAGGTAATCGGTTCCTAGCTAGACGCACTCACACACTCACTCACTCACACACACACACACACACACACACACACACACACACACACACAAAGTTAAAATCAGGTACCATTTTGGAAATACCTTCAACTTATTATCTTTACTATCTGATTAACAAGGGTAAAATATTAGTACATAAAACGCCACAAGACTCCTTCATGTGTATCACTGTCCACTCCCCTACACGCTGTTACATGGTCTAGCATGAACAGATGACAGTTAGAATCTAAAATAAATGTCATTGAGACATGCAATCTTCTGTGTTTGTTGTGGGAGGAGGGGAGAGGGGGAGGGGAGCGAGGGGAGAGTGAAACTTGTCGTATGTATTTTCAATATTTGTGTTACATTTGGCTTCGTAGTACATTTAAACAACGACCGGAATTCACTTCTACTTAGTCTGTAATGTAGTTGGGCTACGTACATTAAGTGCGCTAATAAATACGTCAAAATGTTACCAGTAAGCAAATTTGTTCTCTAGCCTACAGGAAAGAGGAAAAATTAATTTATAAAATAATGAAGAAGCAGCTAGTTTAATTGCTAATGTATGACAAATTTCAAAGGCACTGGCTTCCAATTGAGCCGTTCTGCAATGCTATCACAGTAAAAATTTCCCACAACACACTCGGCAATACAATAAAGTTCCGGATAAAACCCAAAGATAGTGATGGCTGTCCCAGGTATCAAAAAACCGAGTGCGTCTGCGCTGTCACGCTTGTAACAAAGAAGCCTCATCGTTTTTCTTTTCAAAGATAAAGAGTCCGGTTTATTTCAGCTATCAAATTCAAATTTTTAAGCTGTTTACGAAGTGTATAAAACAAATCTACAGCACCTACGAAGAGAATCTGTTTGTACTAGCGATGTAATGACGTTTAAGTGTATAAGGCGCCCTACGGACAAACCTACGGCGCGCGAGGGTGGCTATGTACACACATCAAAAAAAGTTTTGCATCAGCTCGGTTCCTAGAGTTTCAGAACCTGTACAGAAAATTGGAACAAGATCAACATAAACCTCATTTCTGCCCTTTTTATTGCTCATGAAAATCACACATTGCACGTTGTACCACCATACAGTGAGACCTTCACAGGTTGTAGTCCAGATTGCTGTACACACCGGCACCTCTAATACCCAGTAGCACGTCCTCTTGCATTGTTGCATGCATGTGGCATATTATGCACAAGGTCATCAAGGCACTGTTGGTCCAGATAGTCCCACTACACGACGGCAATTCGGAGTAGATAACTCAGAGAGGTTCAAGGGTTACGTCGTCCGTAAACAGCCCTTTTTCTATCTACACCAGGCATGTTCGATAGAGTTCATGTCTGGAGAACATGCTGCCCACTCTAGTCGAGCGACGTCGTTATCCTGAAGGAAGTCATTCATAAGATGTGCACGATGGGGAAGCGAATTGTCGTCCATGAAGACGAATGGTTTGCCAATATGCTGCCGATATCGTCGGAGGATGGTATTCACGTAGCGTACAGCCGTTACGGCGCCTTCCATGACCACCAGCGACGTAAGTCGGCCTCACATAATGCCACCCCAAAACAGCAGGGAACACCCTCCCCACCCCCCCCCCCCACCCCCTTGCTGCACTCGCTGGACCGTTCAGCCTGACCGGGTTGCCTCCAAACACATCTCAGACGATTGCCTGGTTGAAGGCATATGCGTCACTCATCGGTGAAGACAACGTGATGCCAATCATGAGCTATCCATTTGGCATGTTGTTAGGACCATCTGCACCGCGCTGCATGGTGTCTTGGTTGCAAAGATGGGCCTGGCCATGGACGTCAGGAGTAAAGTTGCCCATCATGCAGCCTATTGCGGACAGTTTGAGTCCTAACACGATGTCCTATGGCTACACAAAAAGCATTATTCAACATGGTGGCGCTGCTGTCAGAGTTTCTCCGAGCCATAATCCGTAGGTAGTGGTCATCCACTGCAGTAGTAGCGGTCTGAGCGAGTCATGTCATCGACAGTTCCTTTCTCTCTCTGTATCTCCTCCACGTCCGAACAACATCGCTTTGGTTCAGTCCGAGACGCCTGGACACTTCCCTTGTTGAGAGCCCTTCCTGGCACAATGTAACAATGCGGACGCGTTATTGACCGTCTAGACATGGTTGAACTACAGACAACACGAGCCGTGTACCTCCTTCCTGGTGGACTGACTGGAACTGTTCGGCTGTTGGACCCCCTCCGTCTAATAGGCGCTAGTTATGCATGGTTGTTTATATCTTTGGGCGGGTTTAGTGACATCTCCGAACCGTCAAAGGAACTGTGTCTGTGATAAAATATCCACAGTCTACGTCTATCTTCAGAAGTTTTGGGAACTGGGGTGATGCTAAACCTTTTTTGGTGTATGTCTTTATTCTTATATTTGTAGCTCTATTTTGAATCGATATTGTGAACCACACTTGTGTAAGCGGGCGGACCTGTCGGCCCCCGTTTCCCGCTCTGTTGCGGCCGTTTACTTCGGTTCCCACCTCGTAGGCTGCTTCCGCCGCCTCCGTCTGCTGGCTTCTAGGCCGACCGCACCGTACAGTCGCTCACTTGCGTGTCGTGCCGCCCAGGTCGGCGCTGCCGTCGCTCGTCCTACGCACCCACGCGTTTGGTTTGTTTGACGTGGCTGTGATCCCCAGAGACTGACTGGCCCGACAGCCACACCTTTATGTTTTCATAACTGTTTCACCTGAAGAGAAGCTTTAAGCTTCGAAACCGGTCGTAGAATAAATTTAGAATATTACTAGCAACTGAAGCGATTCTTTATTCTGTAAATACGTTATGGAAGGCATTCGCTAAAGGAAAAGTCCTGTACGCTTTTGAAGTAAAGGCTGAACTCTGTGCTGTATTTCCTGGCTCCAGCAGGTGTGAACGGAGAGGTCGGAACCAACGCACACGCCCCTCCCCCGCCACGCAACTTCCCGTCTCGGCCGGTCCGTTTCGGTGGCGGCGTTTTGGCTGCCTCGGCTCAGCTGCCGGCCACAAAGGCTGCTGGCCAAACGACTCCGTGGGGAGGAGAGGGGTGAGGAAGAGTGAGAAGCGACGGGGAGGGGCGGGGGGGGGGGGGGGGTTGCGCCCCCGGCACGACTGGCGTCACCTGTTGCCCGACGCCCGCTCTCTGGTGTTGAGGGGGCGGGGGGGGGGGTGGCGGGTTGGCTCGGCCACCGATTACCTCCCCCACACCCACGCTGCTGCCGGCAGCCGCACACGCACGCACACACACACACACACACACACACACACACACACATTCTCCTTCACCTCGGCTGTTTTGTTCGTATACCGTGTGTCCTCCACGTTCCGAAGGAAAATTTATTTCAAGACAATTGAACACACTTATTCAGAAGGAACAGGTGTTCTGGCAACTGTCCCTGCGTACTTTGGATCACTGCAAAGTGTGAGACGAGCAGTATGCTGGCGGATATGTCCGTAGGTGACCATTTCCCACTGCACGCATCTGACCGTCGGAGTACGAATGTGACAAGTCTAGGAAAATACGACTCATCTGTATAATACTAGAGCGACCACTTCTTAAGCACTGGTCTAGTGTTTGGTGTCACAAATAGGTAGAATTAAAGGAAGACATCGAAGCAATTCAGAGGCATGCCGCTAGGTAAGTTACCTGTAGGTTCGATCAACACGCGAGTGTTGAACATGGTTTATTAATAAGGGGTTGGACCCACATTCTCCCGTTATACACCTGCGATTCTTCTTAGAATACTGGCACATTATGAGTGTATAGTCTCCACTGGAATGTTATGTCACTCTTCGATCAGAACCTCTTCTGATTCCTGTAGTGATGATGGAGACGGAAATCTGTTCTGAAGTCTACACTCCAATACCGCCCACAAGAGTTCGACAATGTTCAAGTTAGAGGACTGTGCTGGCCAGGGAAGGCGCTGCAGTTCAGTTGCATGCTCCTCATACCACGACTGTACTGTCCTGCCTGTGTGGATGGGTGCATTATCATACTGAAATATAGCCGAGCGATCTAAGGCGCTGCAGTCATGGACTGTGCGGCTGGTCCCGGCGCAGGTTCGAGTCCACCCTCGGGCATGGGTGTGTGTGTTTGTCCTTAGGATAATTTGGGTTAAGTAGTGTGTAAGCTTACGGACTGATGACCTTAGCAGTTAAGTCTCATAAGATTTCACACACGTTTGAACATTTTTGAACATAATGAAATATGGCATCGTTGTTGGAGAACAACATTTGAATCATGCGGTGCACCTGATCACCTTAAATGTTCACATAATCGTAGGCTGTAACACGGCGATTGAGAGTAACGATGGGACCAGCAGAATATCATAATGTGGCTCCCCACACCATCACACTTTCACCTCCATGCTTAACCGTTGGAATCAAGCAATCAGGATTGTAGGCTTCTTTTAGTGTTCTCCAGACGTAAAGCCCGACCGATGTTGGAAATATCGAAAACGTTGACTCGTCGGGATATATGACGTGTTTCCACTGAGCAGCCGTCCAGGCTTTTTGCTCCTGACACCATGTTTTACGCTTCTTTGCATTGGTTGTGATCACTAATGGTCTCGGTATAGCAGCTCGTCCATGAATAGTCGCGTTATGGAGTTTTCGGCGGACAGTATCGATAGATATGGGGTCTCGAAAGTGGCTATTGAGCTCTGAAGTCACTTCAGTCGCCATAGTTTTGTGTTGTTTTGACACAGTTCGTGTTAGCTCACGACGATGTCATTTAGTTTTGATTTGCACCCGTTTTTAAGTTTACACAACTATGTCTTTCCATGTTTCGTTTAGACTGCCATGACCGTTGAAACAGTTGCTCTTGAGACATTCAGTAAGTATGCTGTCCTGGTTACTAATGCTCCAGCTAATCGGGTCTCCACAATCTGCCCTCTTTGTGACTCTCTTCGGTCTTTCATTGCACGCCGACCTGGACCTCTGAATTCAGATACGGAGTGTGCACTACTCGTAAACAACCTGCACTGATGCCTAGTCCTTACTGAACACGCACAGTCTAACGCGACACGTGCCTTACCTGCGTTGTTGAGGGTCAAACACAGCCACCCCAACACTAACACGTTCACATTATTTTGCCTACCTCCTGTACGTTTCCTTCTTGAACTCAAATGGGAGTCTCTGAAGGAGAGACGACGGCCTTTCGCGATAAGCTGTTCACAAAATATATGGAACCGGCTTTTGCGGCCGGCTGTAGAACGATTCAACTGCTGCCAACGCACATACCTTGAAGACAAGACCTACATCTACTTCTACGTGATTACTCTGTAATTCACAAACAGGCGCCGTCATTTTAGATGGCGTGATGCTCTGTGCACGTTCGTACACGTTAGTGCACGTTAGCCCGCCAACATGGCTCGGTAAGGGGACGTGGTGCTGGGTTGAGGATCGTGGTGGAGACTTTAACTATTTGATTCCAAGTCAAGGAGGGTGCGGCATTGGCGAAAATTGATTCCAAGTCCTAGGTTCTATGAAGTCGAATGACGTGACTAATGCAGTAGCCAATAGGAGTGCAGCATTCTGAGGGTGGGGGGTGCTAGGTCATGAATGAACACAGCGCTCATAGTGGGAAAATGTGAAACTTCTCATTTGATCATTGAATATTGAAATTGTAAATTCACTTATTGAATATGATTAAAATTAAAATGGAATTAAGTACTTAGCTAATTAATACGTTAGATGGGTGATCTGGGTGTTACTTTAGTTAAATTATTTAGAGAAGACTATGTCCGGCGCGAGTATAAAGGTCTAGCCTGGAGGCTGTGGCGTCAGCGGCCGCTCGCTCGCGTGGCGCGTGTCCGGTTATAACGCGCGCGCGAGAGAGAGCAGACGATCTTGTATCATCACACGACGTCACGATAGCGCCCTCTGGTAGCCACAATATGAACTAAGCTGGGCTCTGGAGCTCGTGGTGAACACACTGGGTGCCGCCATCTTGAATAACGCTACTTTCGTCATGATCTGACGTCTGGAGAGCGCCCTCTGGTGGCACCGATATGAACTAAGGTAGTTGGAGCCCAGACCTAGTGGTGAACACATCTGCTTGAAATTGGTTAAATAATAAAGACAAGTCCCTATTTCCAGCCATTTTCTTTGCCTAGTAGTGATAAGCGTGGTATCGTGCATTATCCTGCTGGAATTCTAACTTCACGCCATTCTTCTGGGGGAGGGACGCGTCGCACTTTCCCAACAAAATTCAAACTTCCCGCCAAAATCTGCCATCTTGATTGACGTCATCGTCGCCATGTTGGATGAAGTCATCGCTGCCATCTTGGATAACGGTACTTTGGGGTAGCACCCCACTTGTTCCAATACTACCATGATGCTCTCTACGCAATTTCGCGATAGTACGAGCAGCCCTTCTCTAGATTTTTTCGATGTCCTTTGTCAATCTTATCTGGTGAGGATCCTACGCCATACAACAACAGTCTAAGAGAGGGCGGACAAGCGTAATGCACACACTCTCTTTAGTAGACTTGTTGCATCGTGTAAGTGTCGTGCCGATTAAGCGCAGTCTTTGCTTTCCCACAACATTATGTATGGGATCTTTCCAACTTAAGTTTTGCTTAATTGAAGTTCTTAGGTATTTAGTGGAATTGACAGGCTTTAAATCTGTGTGATTTTTCCTGCAATTGAAATTTAACTTTTTTTTTCTCTCGTGTGGATGACATCACACTTTTCGTTATTTAGAGGTAATTGCCACTTTTTGTACCATACAGAAATCTTGTGTAAAACTTTTAGCAATTGGTTTTGATCCTCTGGTGACATTACAAGACCGTGAACGACAGAATGATCGGCAAACAATGAAAGAGGGCTGCTTAGAGTGTCTCCTAAATCGTTTATGTAGATAAGGGACAGCAGAGGGGCTATAACACATCCTTGGGAAGCCCCAGATATTTCTTCTGTCTTACTCGATGATTTTTAGTCAGTTACTGTGACCTTTCTGACAGGAATTCAGTAATATAACTGAGACGATACTCCATGCGCACGCACTTTGATTAGAAATCGCTTGTGACAAACGGTGTCAAAAGCCTTACGAAAGTCTAGAAACACGGAATCAGTTTGACATTACCTGTCGACAACACTCATTACTTCGTAAGAATTAAGAGCTTCTTGTGTTTCACAAGAACGATATTTCATGAATCATCCATGGCTACTTGTCAATAAATCGTTTTCTTCGGGATAGTTCATTGTTTTTGAACACAGTATATATTCCAAAATCCTACTGCAAATCAACGTTAGCGATATGCGCCTGTAATGCAGCGGATTACTCCTATTTTCTTTCTTGGGTACCGGTGTGACCTGTGCAGCTCTCCTGTGTTCGGTACGGGTCTTCAGACGAGCGAGTGGTTAGCATGATTGCCAAGTATGGAGCTACTGTGTCAGTACACTCTGAAACGAACCCGAATCGTATCTAATATGGACCGGAGGCCTTGCCTTTATTAAGTGATTTAAGCTGTTTAGCTGCACCGAGGATATCTACTTCTAAATTTCTCAGGTTGGCAATTGTTCTGGGTTCGAATTCTGGAATATTCACATCGTCTTATTTTCTGAAGGAGTTTTGGAAAATCGTGTTTAGTAACTCTGCTTTAGTGGCACCGTTATAGGTAATATTAGCATTGCTATCGAGCAGTGAAGGTAACGGTTGCGTCTTAGCGCTGGTGTGCTTGATATACGAACAGAATCTATGTTTTCCGTCAGATTTCGAGACAGAGTTTCGCAGTGGAAACCATTAAAAACATCTAGCATTGAAGATCTCTCTACATTTCGGGATATTAGGGTTCGTACGGGGGCATACAGACAGTCGTTTTCTCCTCGATCGACTTTCAAGTGTAACAACGAAGTGGTACAAAAAATGGCTCTCAGCACTATGGGACTTAACTTCTGAGGTCAACAGTCCCCTAGAACTTAGAACTACTTAAACCTAACTAACCTAAGGACATCACACACATCCATGCCCAAGGCGGGATTCGAACCTGTGACCGTAGCGGTCACGTGGTTCCAGACTGAAGCGCCTAGAACCGCTCGGTCACTCTGACCGGCGAAGTGGTTCAAGGAACCCTCTGCCATTCACCGTACGGTGACATGCGGAATATGTATGTAGATATAAATATAGATGTAGATTCTGTGGCTGGTAGTTTACGTCAATGACGAGTTAGAGGCTGACTAATTTTCTGCTCAAAGCTTATTTTCCTAAATGGTACCTCCTATCAATCAAGCAAACTTGCTCGCGACTAGCGCTAATATTTCTGCACGATCGTGCTTTGTGACTCAAATGACAGTCAAAAAGCATACTTTCAGTTCCGTTTGATTTGTGTTTACAATTGGGTGACCTTTTGCAGAGGCAAAACCGGATCGTTTGTCAGAATGTGAAACAGAACGGCTGTTTTTAAGAAAGCAGCTATCAGTTTAGTGACGGATCTCGTTCGTACGTAAATGTTGACTGGTAGAAAAATAGGAAAATACAGTTAGTCTATAAAGGAAATCCCTTACAAAGTACGTACTACCACGGCTCATACTAGAATATTTCCGAAGTGTGTATGGCCCATACCAAATGAACTAAATGGGGATACTGAACATGAACGGTCACAGGTTAGACTGAACCACGGGAAAGGACCACAGAGACGCTCTCGAATCTAAACCTGCAGACGTCTGGAAACAGGAGCAAACTATACCGAGGAAGCCTCCTCGTCAAGTTTCAAGAAACCTTATAATGTGAGAAATCCAACAGCTTCCTACTTACCGCTACCGTAGGGGGCGTGAAGACAAGGTGTGGCAAATTACAGCTACATCTACACTTCACAAGCCACCTTAAAGTGTGTGGCTGTACCAGAGTCATTTTCCCATTTTCCTGTTACAGTTGCGTGTTGTTCGCGGGAAGAGCGATTGTTGGTAAGCCTCCGTGTGTGGTCAGATCTCTCTAATTTTATCGTCATCGTCTTATCGTGACATATTAGTAGGTTGACTCTTCTAGGAATGGATGCTCTTGGAACTTTTAACAGTAGACCATAACGTGATGCAGAGCGCCTCTCTTACAGCGCCTGCCACTGAAGTTAACAGATCACCTCCGTGAATTTTCCGCGCTTTCTAAATGAACCTGTAGGGAGAAGTGTTGCTCTTCTTTGAATTTTCTGTACTTCCTCTACCAGTACTGTCTGGTAAGGATCCCAGGCTGACGAGTAATATTCAAGTATTGGTCGAATGAGCATTTTGTAAGCTACCTCCTGTGTTGATGGACTACATTGCCTGAACATTCTTGCAATGAGACCCAGTCTGACGTCTGCCTTACTCGCGATTAGGTACGTTGTCGTTCCACTTCAAACCGCTCCGTATGCATACTCCTAACAGTTTATGCAAGTAACTGATTCCAGCTATTTTCTGCAACTTTGTAATCACACAATAAAAGATCTTACTGCTATGTATGCGCAATACGTTAAATTTGTTTATGTTCAGGCTGAATTGCTACACCCTGTATCAAGCTTTGATCCTCTCCAGGTCTTCCTGAATTTCGCTACAATTTTTTAGCTTCGTGACTTACCTGTATATACCAGCATTATCCACGAGAAGCATCATAGAATTTACGACGTTATCTACTAAGTCATTTATACACTGAAATGCCAAAGAAACTGGTATTGGCATGTGTATTAAAACACAGAGATATGTAAACAGGCAGAATACGGCTCTCCGGTCGGCAACGCCTATATAAGACGACAAGGGTCCGGCGCAGTTGTAAGATCGGCTACTTCTGCTACAATGGCAGGTTGTCAATATTTAAGTGAGTTTGAACTTGGTGTTATAGTCGGCCGCGAGCGATGGCACACAGCATCTCCGAGACATCATTGAAGTGGGTGTTTTCCCCTATGACCATTTCACGAGTGTACCGTGAATATCAGGAATCGGGTAAAACATCGGATCTGCGACATCGCTGCAGCTGGAAAAAGATCCTGCGGGTGCTGGACCAACGACGACCGAGGAGAATCGTTCAATGTGACAGAAGTGCAACCCTTCCACAAATTGCTGCATATTTCAATGCTGGGCCATCAAAAAGTGTCAGCGTGCGAACCATTCAACGAAACATCATTTATATGGGCTTTTGGAGCCGAAGGCCCACTCGTGTACTCTTCATAATTGCACGACACAAAGCTTTAGACTTCGCCTGAACCAGTCAACAATGACGCTGGACTGTTGATGACTGGAAACATGTTTCCTAGTCGGACGAGTCTCGTTTCAAATCGTAGCGAGCCAATGGACTTGTACGGGTACCGAGGCAACCTCATGAATCCATGGACCTTGTATGTCCGCAGGGGACTGTTCAATCTACTGGAGGCTCTGTAATGGTGTGGGGCGTGTGCAGTTGACATGATATGGGATCCCTGATACGTCTAGATACGACTCTGACAGGTGACACGTTCGTAAGCATCCTGTATGATCACCTGTATCCATTCAGGGCGATTGTGCATTCCGTCGCACTTGGGAAATTCCAGCAGGACAATGCGACATGCCACACGTATATTGCTACAGAATGGCTGGAGGTACACTCTTCTGAGTTTAAATACTTCCGCTGGCCACCAAACTCGGCGGAAATGAACATAATTGCACATATCTGGGATACCTTGCAACGAGCTGATCAGAAGAGATCTCCACTCCCTAGTATTACGGATTTATGGTGTCAGTTCTCTCCAGCATTACTTCAGACATTAGTTGAGTCCATGCCACATCGTGTTGCGGCACTGCGTACTCGCGGGGGTCCTACACGATATTAGGCAGGCGTACTAGTTTCTTTGGCTTTCCAGTGTATACGTTGCGAAAAGTAATGGTCCTGTAACACTGCTCTGGTGCACGTCCGATGTTACTTTTACGTCTGAAGACTTCTCCCCGTTCAGGACGACTTACTGGGTTCTGTTTGCTATAAACATTTCAGTCCAGTCACCCAGTTGGTAAGATATACTATATTCTTGTATTTCCTTTATTAGAAGGCCCTGAGGAACTGTAAAGCCTTTCGGAAGACGAAGAATATGGCATCTGGCGGCGCGCCAGCGCGCACTGGGACGTTTGGGAAGTAGGTCTTCCTGCGTTCTGTACGCCAGTGGACCGGAGAGAAGTGCTAATGAGAGGCACAGTGCTGAGTGCAGTCTCGCATGCAGTTCACAGAGGTTTGTGCGGTGTGGATTTACATCTACAGGTAGATCTGAGAGGTAGGTAGCAAGACACGTACTATGAGGGAAGTGCAAATCGCATTCATTCAGACTCATCTGATGACCACAAACCACTGTAACAGACGTCACCAAATTACGTGATGAGTGTTAGTTCAGTTTGTTTTAGTTTTCCGGTGAGAGTAGTATGAATGTACTACTAACGCAGATTGATGTGGTGAATTCATTTCAGTGTTTTTCAGGTGATTCTTGTACAAAACTATAGCTGACGAAAGATAGTTATTTGCGCTTCTGCGCATAGCTTCTGATACTACTTCAGTAGCAAGAACTATTGTACAAGGCACAACAGGTGATGAATTAAAGACACTGATTGGAAGTTCTAGTCTTCCAGAAATTCTGCACATCCCAGAACAGAAATTGTCCTTTTCGAACAGGGAGTCACTTGTAACAACATTCTTTAGGAAACCTACGAATGAAACGAAATTTGATATTTTTTTCGAAATTTCTCAACTTTGTAGACAATACATCACATGACCCCTTAGGTAATGCGAACAGAAAGCTTTTCGAAGGACAGCCGAATGTGGAGCATCTCAGGTTCACATTCAGGTCAGCCTATATCCCACAAATACTCATCACTATTAATGAGTCTCTGTTTCTCTGGAAAGAGCACCTGGTATGAGCACAGTTTATTCCTTCAGGGCATAGAAGATTAATCAGGTGAGAGCTGGTCAAGATATATACACGTCTTAAAAATGTTACGTATACGAAATTTTAGAGTATTTAGAGAATATGAAATGCAACACTTTTTATCTGATGCGTCATGTCCCTGATAGGAGTCCATGAGTTTTTATTATTTTTCTTTTTTCACTTTTCATTCCCATCCCTGAGGGGGAAGGGCGGGCTGTTTGAGGGCCTGCAACACCCTTTTCAGCCTTTTTCGATGTGGGATACATTTTATTACTTTAATACATTTTATTTCTTGTATCAGTGAAAATATGCCATTACTGACAACTAGATTTACAGTTTTACTTGTTTTACATATTTTACTTATTCTACGTTGAATGAGAGAAAAATTGAAGGTTACATTAATTTGTTTAGGATGACATATAGTAAAATATATTAAACCAAACAGGTCATTTGCGTATTATAACTATGTATATTAGAAGTAATAGTTCCTTGTTCGCAACTTTGAGGTGTGTGTGTCTTTGTTGGGGACTTAGTCTTACGTTGTTCATTATTTCATGTTGAACAATTATTATTAGCACATATTCATAACTTGAATTGGTTGTAGTATGATAGTAAGAATAAAAGTGATTATAAAGTAAAAAAATAATATGATAATAGAATAACAGAATAATGATAGTACAATAGCTGAAGAGTAATGGTGGCTATTGCTGACGTCTGTTTCATGTTTCCGCTATGTCATAGCATACAGTTTTGTTGAGGTTTTTGAGGGTAGTTTACATACATTACGTTTGGTAATGGTGTCATTTGCATTTGAATTTTACATTGTCCCTCTCTTTCACATTTGCCACCGATATCCTTGCGTGGTGTTTACAAACTATTTCATCTAATTAACTTAATGCTAGGGTGTTTGTGTGGGTGGGCGTGGGTGCGCGCGCCCGCTGATTGTGTGTGTGGTTTTAATGTGCTGATGGTTTCTCTGTGGTGTGTGTGTGGTGCAGTCAGTCGTTCTGTCTTCGGTCCAGGTGAGAGGGGAGTGGGATTTCTCGGGTTAGGGGTTCCGTGGTGGGGGCAAGGTTCGGGATTCTCTACTTGTGCTGTGGGCTACTGTACATCTACATCTGATCCATACTCCGCAAGCCACCTGACGGTGTGTGGCGGAGGGTACCTTGAGTACCTCTATCGGTTCTCCTTTCTATTCCAGCCTCGTATTGTTCGTGGAAAGAAAGATTGTCGGTAAGCCTCTGTGAGGGCTCTAATCTCTCTGACTTTATCATCATGGTCTCTTCGCGAGGTATACGTAGGAGGGAGCAATATACTGCTTGACTCCTCGGTGAAGGTATGTCCTCTAAACTTCGCCGTCACTGAAGCTGCAGGGTGAAGTAGGCTGCCACTGACCGCTGTACGTTCACGCCTCAGCCCCTCGCAGAGCTGAGTCCAAGTCTCCATCCAGAGCGGACTCCCAAGTGCCCTCTCCATAAACTAGAACCCGTCTGTCGGCGACAGAGTGGTCTCCTCCCTGCTCTTCCTGAAGTCCACATAAAACTACCTTTTGCCAATACCGAGGTTCCATTAAATTCTGGCCCAAGAAGTTGTCCGTATCAAAACCGTTGAACTCCTCGCTTAGGAAAGAGTTAATCACCCAGAGAACGGCTTGTGTCTATGCGAAAGCAGTTCCTAAAAGTTAGCCGCGAAATTCCCACTCTTCACAGTAACAATAACTATAGTCAGTTCGCGATTCTCCCGTGTCTGTAATTCTCAGAAAGCGGCCTACTACCTCCCACTCGCTGATAATTCTGCAGGAGCGGCCAATGGAGTCACTTGCCACGTTTTCTACGACTGGAGACGCCGCTCACCCTGTGTGGAGACAACATCCGGGTGGTGGCACCTCGCCCTACAAAGGGAGAAAAGAAATTCTAAAACGATCTCTGCAGACCCTTTTCCCACGGAACAGACAGAGATCTGAACTGCGAGCGGCGACCCACTCTCTTAGTTTCCGGAAAATCCAAAGAAAACAAATTCCGCAGACCGGAGCTCTGACCGTTTGCAAACTTGGACAGTACTCTGCACAGAATCAGCATATCGTCGCGGCTCATTATACCACAGCCGTTTTCAGACAGAGTCGATGAACCATCGTGCTGGGCTGACCACTGCATCCGTTGGCAGGTCGGCGCCCCGCCCAAGCAAAACAGCCAGCGGCCCACGTGGCCCCCACATGATCCAATGACACTCGGTGGTACACCTATTAGAATGGGATCCACCTCTCCAGGGACTACCTTGGAGCCACAGAACTGTGCCTGTCCCTTCCAGATGTGCCAGACCTGCAGGTTCAGAAAACTCACGAGCAGACGCTACCCCTTATGGAGAGAATATTAAAACGGGAAATAACGGCTTAATTCTTGCGATCACTGACGGTGCTCATTTCAGTCAGCACTGGTATATTTCGTCGGTAGCAGAATGTCTCAGATTTGATAATGAATTAAAGAAGTAAAACAAAAGTAAGACGAATCACTCCAGAGTTACTCTGACGCATTTCACACTGGGTTGTTTTTTGCGTGTTTCACAAACTTTAGCACACAGATGCCAGCAGTGCGTTAAAGTAAACGGATGACATTTTCTGTAACATCTCAAAAACAATATTCATCGCACATCAGTTTAAACACCATCTCCGGACGTCACTAGCGTTAAAATCTTCAAAGACGTAGCGGAGAAACGTGAAAAAAAACGTTTTTCACTTTATTTTCTCGAAACCGCGGCTCGCGGTTCTCGGCCGCCTTTTATAATGATGTGCCTCCAGTCACTAACAGCCGCTCTCAGAAACCTCAGCTAACAGTAAAAGCTACTCAAGAGTGTAGGTTTCCTGCTCAGTGGCAAATAAAATAGTTACGGAAACACTAATATTTTAAGATGAGCTTAGTTTTAATTGCCGACTGTGAGTTCGGCCGTGAGCTATGCAAAGTCTGCCCCTTCTCTCAGGAGAAAAGGTGTAAAAGCAGCGCGGGTATCGAGGTGTCACAGAATGTGCGATCGGGAGTGTTGTGTCTTACGGTTCGTCTTCCAGTTCTAATGACTCATGGCTTCGTGCCGATCACCTGCTCTGGTATAAATTTCAGACAGAAGTATTACGAATTCGTCAATGAGTATTACAGAGACAGCGATTAAGTGGGGATTTTCCCGTACGACCATTTTACGAGTGCACCGTGAATATCACGAATCCGGTAAGACATCAAATCTCCCACATCGCTGCAGCCGGAAAAACACCCTGAAAGAACGCGACCAACGACGGCTGAAGAGAATCGTTCAACGTGACAGAAGTGCAGCCCTTCCGCACATTACTGCAAATGTCACTGCTCGGCCATGAACGAGTGTCAACGTGCATACCATTCAGCGAAACATAACCGGTATGGGGTTTCGGAGCCTAAGGCCCACTCGTGTACCCTTTATGACTGCACGACACTAAGCTTTATGTCTCGCTTGGGCCCGACAACGCCGACGTTGGACTGTTGATGGCTGTAAACATGATGCCTAGTCGGACGAGTCTCGTTTCAAATTGTATCGAGCGGATGGACGCTTACGGGTATAGAGAAAACCTCATAAATCAATGGACCCTGCATGTCAGCAGCGGACTGTTCAAGCTGGTGTAGGCTCTGTAATGGTGTGCGGCGTGTGCAGTTGGAGTGATGTCGGACTGCTGATACGTCTAGATACAACTCCGACAAGTTATACGTACGTAAGCATCCTGTCTGATCATCTGCATCCATTCACGTCCATTGTGCATTCCGACGAACTTGGGCAATTCCAGCAGGACAACGCGACACCTCACACCTCCAGAATTGCTCCAGAGGAATACTCTTCTGAGTTTAAACACTTGCACTGACCACCCAACTCCCAAAACATGGAGCAGTGTCGCACGGGAGTTAACGCCTGAGGAGACAGGGTGCGCGCGACACACGTTGTGCCTTCAGAACTCCTTTAATCACAGCCAACCGTGACCTGAAATCATTCGTGATGGTTCTCGCATTGCGACCCCTTGAGTAACAAACACCGCTGTGCCTCTTTGAAACATCGGTAGTGTGGCGCTGCTCTCCAGGTCGCCGCCATATTCGGCGATGACGTTCGGCCTGGGTCGTCGAGAACTGCGTTAGCACAATGCGACGCCTCTCACCACGAGTCCACGCTTGCCATGCTCCCTCTGTTTTGTGGTGCTAACGGCAGCCTGCGCCAGGCACAGTAGTTCCCTGGTTCGACTGCTCCTAATCTCCGACCACTAGCGCGAGACGACGCACAATATTGCAGGGACTCCATTACTCGTTTTCGACAATACAGACCATTTGTCTCGTGTGATCGAGACCAACTAGTTAACAGATAGAACATCTACACAACTGACTGAACATTCAAGTGTGTGTGTGTGTGTGTGTGTGTGTGTGTGTGTGTGTGTGTGTGTGTGTGTGTGTGCTGCATTAAATACGGGGGTTGCTGCTTTAATAGTGGCCAGCTCGTACAAAATATATGCTTGTTTTAAAGTATTACTGACCTTCAAAGTAGTCACTAGTATTGAGTATAACCCGTTGCCAGCTATGTGGAAGTCGTAGAATACTCTTAGCAGCGCCAGTTGTGTTGACAGTTCGAGCGGCGCGGTCTATTGCCCGACGAATTTTTAGCAGTTCTTCTTCAGTTTATAAATCGAGTTGAACTCACGAGGGCTTAAATCAAGGAAATACAGTAGGTGGTATAGCATTTAGCAGCTCCATCAGTCAAACAAATCAGTAACAGCTTTCACTGTGCGTGCTTGAGTACTGTCCTGCAAAACGATGGTCCGGTCCTGCAGAAAGTGTCATAACTTCTCTGTCTCTATGCTGTTGATATTTGGAACACAACCTACGACCAGCTTAGAGACAGAAGTGATGACACTTTCTGCAGGACCTGACCATCGTTTTGCAGGACAAAAGCACGCACAGTGAAAGCTGTTACTGATTTGTTTGACTCATGGGGCTGCTAAGTGCTATACCACCTACTGCACTCCCCCGACTTAAATCCTCGTGAGTTTAACTCGATTTATAAACTGAAGGAAACACTTCACGGCATTCGCTTCAGAACTGCTACAAATTCGTCGGGCAATAGACCGCGCTGCTCGAATTATCAACACAACTGGCACTGCTATGAGTATACTACGACTTCCACATCGCTGACAACGGGTTATACACAATGCTGGTAACTACTTTGAAGGTCAGTAAAATTTTGAAACACGTATCTATTTTGTATGAGCTGAAATAGATAGTTGCCACTATTCAAGTTCCAACCCTGGTATCTGTTACTTACCTGCATCGATGTCCTGTACATATTTTTCGCCTTCTTAGCTGAAATTCTCCCTCCACATCGATACTCCGCAACCCACCTGGCGGTGTGCGGCGAAGGTTACTCTAGTACCACTACCATATCCCCCTTCCCTTTTCCGTTCGCGAATGGCGCGTGGGAAGAACGACTGTCTCCAAATCTCTGTATTAGCTGGAATTTCTTGATCTTTACGTTGTGGTCGTTTCACGATACATATGTTTTCTTCTTATCAAATCTTAACTGTTTCGGTGGCTTTCGAAATCTTAAGGAGTAATACCTTGCCTGAGCCAAATGATAACGTAACACAGAAAAGTGCTCCGAAAATCTAGTCAGTTACACATCACCAGAATCGAAATGTGTAGCATGAGCCAAAAGTTACCGACAACCATAAAAGTTTTACTTAACTTTTCTTATACGATAAGTGCTGACTAAGGAAAGCGATGATGATGATGATGATGATGTTTGGTTTGTGGGGCGCTCAACTGCGCGGTCATCATCACCCGTAGAATGTCCCAATCGTTACACTGTCCAATTTTAGCCACATTCACGAATGATGATGATGATATGATGGGGGCAACACAAACACCCAGCCCCCGGGCAGAGAAAATCTCCAACCCGGCCGGGAATCGAACCCGGGACCCCGTGAAAGCGAAACAAACACACTACAGCAGGCCTTCTTCAGCTTTTGTTATTCTAATATTCAGCAAAAGTCTTTCATGTTATTCTTTCACATTGTCAATGGGGAGAGATGGCGATCTATTGATTTAAAAAATGTGCTGATTAAAACCCTACATCTACATCTACATCTATACTCCGCGAGCCACCTTACGGTGTGTGGCGGAGGGTACTTATTGTACCACTATCTGATCCCCCCTTCCCTGTTCCATTCACGAATTGTGCGTGGGAAGAACGACTGCTTGTAAGTCTCCGTATTTGCTCTAATTTCTCGGATCTTTTCGTTATGATCATTACGCGAGATATATGTGGGCGGTAGTAATATGTTGCCCATCTCTTCCCGGAATGTGCTCTCTCGTAATTTCGATAATAAACCTCTCCGTATTGCGTAACGCCTTTCTTGAAGTGTCCGCCACTGGAGCTTGTTCAGCATCTCCGTAACGCTCTCGCGCTGACTAAATGTCCCCATGACGAATCGCGCTGCTTTTCGCTGGATCATGTCTATCTCTTCTATTAATCCAACCTGGCAAGGGTCCCATACTGATGAGCAATACTCAAGAATCGGGCGAACAAGCGTTTTGTAAGCTACCTCTTTCGTCGATGAGTCACATTTTCTTAGAATTCTTCCTATGAATCTCAACCTGGCGCCTGCTTTTCCCACTATTTGTTTTATGTGATCATTCCACTTCAGATCGCTCCGGATAGTAACTCCTAAGTATTTTACGGTCGTTACCGCTTCCAATGATTTACCGCCTATGGCATAATCGTACTGGAATGGATTTCTGCCCCTATGTATGCGTATTATATTACATTTATCTACGTTTAGGGAAAGCTGCCAGCTGTCGCACCATGCATTAATCCTCTGCAGGTCCTCCTGGAGTACGTACGAGTCTTCTGATGTTGCTACTTTCTTGTAGACAACCGTGTCATCTGCAAATAGCCTCACGGAGCTACCGATGTTGTCAACTAAGTCATTTATGTATATTGTAAACAATAAAGGTCCTATCACGCTTCCCTGCGGTACTCCCGAAATTACCTCTACATCTGCAGATTTTGAACCGTTAAGAATGACATGTTGTGTTCTTTCTTCTAGGAAATCCTGAATCCAATCACAAACCTGGTCCGATATTCCGTAAGCTCGTATTTTTTTCACTAAACGTAAGTGCGGAACCGTATCAAATGCCTCCCTGAAGTCCAGGAATACGGCATCAATCTGCTCGCCAGTGTCTACGGCACTGTGAATTTCTTGGGCAAATAGGGCGAGCTGAGTTTCACATGATCTCTGTTTGCGGAATCCATGTTGGTTATGATGAAGGAGATTTGTATTATCTAAGAACGTCATAATACGAGAACACAAAACATGTTCCATTATTCTACGTCAAAGTCGCAAATTTTCGTCATTGATTACGGGTCAATATAACTCAGTGTACACAATCAACTAAGATTTTGGCTTTACGATTTTTTTGTTTAACCAACTTAACTTAAAAATTCGACGATGTGTACTGTGTGTCACACACTGAATAACATTTTAGATTGATCTGCTGCTTAGTGCACAACACAGCGATGCTCGCTTCCTGTCGGAACCTTGGCCACGAGTACGCCCGTCTTCACGTTCCCATGCAAACTGATATATCGCCACTGTCGCACGTGAATGCCCCACGAATTTGGACACTGTACTCGTCCACCAGCCGCCCAAATAGATACCCACAGTGAGGCCCGTTTCAGTTTCTGCCAGGAGTCGATAACGCTATCTCACACGAGTACGCCGTATCTCCGTATCCTTCACAGTGCTCACTCAACAGCTTGACGCTGTCCGCGTGTTTCAAAATTACACCGATAAACTTCGACGAAATGTACAAGGTGTCTTTGCCGGGGTGGCCGAGCGGTTCTAGACACTACAGTCTGGAACCGCGCGACCACTACGGTCGCAGGTTCGAATCCTGCCTCGGGCATCGATGTGTGTGATGTCCTTAGGTTAGTTAGTTTTAAGCAGTTCTAGGCGACTGATGACCTCAGAAGTTAAATCCCGTAGTGCTCAGAACCATTTGAACCAAGGTGTCTTGAGGAACAAAATGAGGACACGAATCGTTGTGGGCAAATGTCATTCAACGACGCTAGAGAGCGTCGAATGTACAGGTGCCAGTCCCTTTATAAAGGATGAGTCCATGACGGTGTTACAAACTTTATGGGTGACAGAGAAGGATAAATGTATCGGCTTGAGTTAAGGGACCCCGGTCCGGAAACGAACGTGTCGAAAGTTATAAGCGGCAGTCCTTCTGATACCTCTGACAGTGGAATACATGTACCTGTATTGCTGTTGCTAAGATTGTGGGATAGGCAACTTCCAGATGTGGTAGTAGTAAAAAATGTGCTGTAAACATGAGCTCTAAACTTCATACCTGAGGAGCTACGCCAGCCGGGGTGGCCGAGCGGTTCTGGAACCGCGCGACCGCTACGGTCGTAGGTTCGAATCATGCCTCGGGCATGGATGTGTGTGATGTCCTTAGGTTAGTTAGGCTTAAGTAGTTCTAAATTCTAGGGGACTGATGACCACAGAAGTTAAGTCCCATAGTACTCAGAGCCATTTTATTTGCGGAGCTACGAGCACTTGTTGATCTTCGCTGCTGGGAAATACATCTCCTCTGCTGAACAAGTGCACACACGTTTCACGCTGTGCAGTTAACACCCCACCTTTACTGGACATTTTGTTCTTATTTTCGTCCGTGCTACCACCTCCGGATGTTGCCTACTATACAGTCTCAGCGACTGGAGTATCGGTACATGCATTCCACCTTTAGAGGTACCAGAACTGTTTTCGCTTACAACATTCGACTCATTTCTTTCAGGACTGGGGGCCTATAACTGAACCCGAAACTTTTATCCTTCTTGGTCATCCCTGAAAGTTTGTAACATCATCGCAGAAGAACCGTGTACGGGACTGCTACGGTCGCAGATTCGAATCCTGCCTCGGGCATGGGTGTGTGTGATGTCCTTAGGTTAATTAGGTTTAAGTAGTTCTAAGTTCTAGGGGACTTATGACCTAAGATGTTGAGTCCCATAGTGCTCAGAGCCATTTGAAGAACCGTGTATTTACATGAACACAAAGGCGCCGGCGCCCACAGCTTCGACGCTTTGTAGCGCCTTTGGATAACGTTTCCGCTCGCGGGTTCCTGTCCTCATTTTGTTGTTCAAGACACCTTCTGCCTCACCTCGAAGTCGGTGTAATTTTGCAACTCCCTGTGTATTCTATACCATCCCCAATAAGAGCACTAAACATGAACAGTGCTAATCCTCTGTGGTGACCCGTCTGCCTGTTATTGACTAATTGCCATTCTAGTCATTTACATACCCGCCGAGAATGTGCACGTGTGAAATGTTATACCGAAGTACGACCACATCTCCTGGGTACTTCATTCTTTTTATCACGTATGTAGCATCTGCCTGTCAGTCCGGGAGAATAAAGTTACGAATGAACTGCGCAATATATGGCCGCGAACAAAGTTGCTCCTAAAATCTTGACACAGCAGCTTTACATTTTTTTTTATTTAATTTTTCCGTTATATGTTAGAAGATTGTACAGTAGTCGGAGGATTGGGAGTTGTCGCCATAACGGGGCGAATATTTTTCGCGTGTGGCAAAATGTCTGCCGCCCTCTATGCGGAGGCTAGCGGTGGTGGTGGGGAAGGGCAGGGGTGGGGGCGGACGGCGTAGGCGCGGGCGGTAGGCCTGTGTTCTGCGCATAGCGGAGGCCGTGCCGCAACTAGCGACTCGACTATCGATCTGCCGGCGGTGGCAGCGCGTAGAGCCGCCGTGGAGGGGGAAAAAATAGACCGGAGGCTGGCTGCAGCTTTCGCTTTCGGTTTCACCTGTGGCTGCGGCCGCCGCTGACGCCGTGTTATTGATTCCAGCAGCGGCAGTCGCACCCCTTCGCACACGCCCACGCACACGCCCAAGCTCAAGCACACGCACGTGCGTCTCGTCCCGTTCTGTCGTCTCCTGTTCTCCGGCGTCGCTGGCCGCTGTTAACTCTTTCCCCCTCAGCAGCAGAAGCCGGCTGGCGGTAATTAACGCCGCGCTGGAGTCTCCGGTGCACGCTGGTGCCGACACTGGGAAAGGCCTGCGGGGAGGTGGAGGGTAGGGGTATGGGGGACTGGAACGCCGGCACCTCTGGTGCCGGGCTCTCTTATTTTACTTTCACCTCCTGTCTTGTGAACGAAAACTGCCGGTATCTCACATAAATGGCTCTAAGCACTATGGGAATTAACATCTGAGGTCATCAGTCCCCTCGACTTAGAACTACATAAACCTAACTAACCTAAGGACATCCCACACATCCACGCCCGAGGCAGGATTCGAACCTGCGACCGTAGCAGCAGCGTCGTTCCGGACTGGAGCGCCTAGAGCCGCTCGGCTTAGCAAATCAATTTGTCGTTACATTTACATGGTTGCTCCCACCGCTTGGATTAAGTTTTTAAAAAATCGGTACTCACACCTAAACTTCAGTATGTATCAAATGTTAATTAAATTATTTTGCTCCAAATAACCGCCACAAACTGCTAAGAGTTCTTATTTTAAATTCTTATCCAGCTATTTTATTGCTTGACGCCGTAATCTGGCAGAAGTTTCAAACATTTTTTTCGTTGTGAACACCGCATGTCTACAGTTTTAGACAGCGATCCACAGTTATTCGTGGCTGGGAGTATTCGTGTCCCTGGTGTGCGGGACGGGACAGTCTCGTCTCGATTGGAAGGGATGGCTGCAGTTAACATGTTCAAATGGATGTGCGTTGCGGTAACTATGATCAGGTGACTAAAATAAGTCAAGACGAATCTTGCAGCTCTTCTATGAATCTTTCCCAACTCTTCCGGTAATCTACGTCGGTAATGGTCCCAAATCGACGAATAATGCTCCAGAATGGGTTGAACGTTCATTGTGTAAGCGGCTTCTTTCCGTGCGTCAATTTCAACTCCTTTGGATTCTGACAGAAAACCGAGACTGAAATCATATTGCCGTTACGTCTTAAATCAAAAATGTTCAAATGTGTGTGAATTCCTAAGGGACCAAACTGCTAAGGTCATCGATCGGTCCCTAGACTTACACACTAATTAAACTAACTTATGCTAACAACAACACACACACCCATGCCCGAGGGAGGACTCGAACCTCCGACGGGAGGGGCCGCGCAATCCGTGACAGGATGCCTTAAACCGCGCGGTCACTCCGCGCGGTCGACTTGGATCGCTCCACACAGAAAATTGCGGATACGTGATGGTTCTGGGTGACTCCAGCAAGTGGAGTCAAACGATTTCAGATCTTTCTGTCTGTTTAAAAGCATTACGCTTACTGTACACGAACTTTTTCTGTGTTTAGCATCAGCTGTCAACACTTGCACCGAGCGCTGTCATCTGCTAGTCTCTCTGCATTTCGTACCTAGATTTTCTAACGACGCCATCTCCCTGAAAACGACTGCCGCCGCTATGCGGCAGGTGACGCGCGTATTATCGTGGGCAGCAGCCAGCGGTCCTGTCCCGCTAAATTCACGTTCTCCAGCCGCAGCCTTCGCTCTGACGTCGCCTCCACATTAATAACGACATAGCTACTTCTGTCTACTAGCAAGTCTTCAAGCCAGTCGAGTGCCTGTTCGTATATTTCGCACACACTTGTTTTGTTTGCTACGTCGCGGTGCGGAATTGTATCGACGGCTTTCTGGAAGTCAAGAAATATGGCACCAACCTCAACTCCAGTATCTGCTACCTTCCGGATCTTACGAACGACAGGAACAAGCTGGGTCTCGCACGATCGCTGCGCACTGCGTGTGGAAACCGTGTGGATCCCTACACAGCAGTAGTTCGTTCTCCATATAACCACCATTCGTAAGCGCAGTACGTGTTCCACAATTCTTCTGGAAATCGGCGTCAATGCCTGACGTCAACAGTGTAGAGCGTGTGCCGTGTGGACCTCCCCGACTGTTACAACGTGCGCCGTTTCTCCGCCACGCGGGTCTGTTTCTCCAGCGAGTTACAGCGAACTGATGCCCCAAGAGCGACTAGTTGCTTCGCAATTTCAGTGTAGACTTGAGCGGGCGCCACGTCATGATCTGAGACCTTTCTTCTATCAGGCGATATGTACACTACTGGCCATTAAAATTGCTACACCAAGAATAAATGCAGATGATTACATTTTCACGCAATTTGGGTGCAGCAACAAGAACAACCATCTCTGGCTGTAATAACGGCGTTGATACGCCTGGGCATCGAGTCAAACAGAGCTTGAATGGTGTGTACAGGTACAGCTCCCCACTCAGCTGCAACACGATACCACAGTTCATCAAGAGTAGTGACTGGCGTATGTTACGAGCCACTTGTTCGGCCACCATTGACCAGACGTTTTCAATTCGTGAGATATCTGGAGAATGCGCTGGCCAGGGCAGCAGTCGAACATTTTCTGTATCCAGAAAGGCCCATACAGGACCTGTAACATGCGGTCGTGCATTATCCTGCTGAAATGTAGGGTTTCGCAGGGATCGAATAAAGGGTAGAGCCACGGGTCGTAACACATCTGAAATGTAACGTCCACTGTTCAAAGTGCCGTCAATGCGAAAAAGACGTGACCGAGACGTGTAACCAATGGCACCCCATACCATCACGCCGGGTGATATGCCAGTATCGCAAAGACGAATACACGCTTCCAATGTGCGTTCACCGCGATGTCGCCAAGCACGGATGCGACCAGCATGATGCTGTAAACAGAACCTGGATTCGTCCGAAAAAATGCTGTTTTGCCATTCGTGCACCCAGGTTCGTCGTTGAGTACACAATCGCAGGCGCTCCTGTCTGTGATGCAGCGTCAAGGGAAACCGCAGCCTTGGTCTCCGAGCTCGTAGTCCATGCTGCTGCAAACGTCGTCGAACTGTTCGAGCAGCAATGTCGCGATACGATAAACCGCAGTCGCGATAGGCCACAATCCGACCTTTATCAAAGTCGGAAATGTGATGGTACGCTTTTCTCCTCCTTACACGAGGCATCACAACAACGTTTCACCAGGCAACGTCGGTCAACTGCTGTTTGTGTATGAGAAATCGGTTGGAAACTTTCCTCATGTCAGCACGTTGTAGGTGTTACTACCGGCGCCAACCTTGTGTGAATGCTCTGAAAAGCTAATCATTTGTGTATCACAGCATCTTCTTCCTGCCGGTTAAATTTCGCGTCTGTAGCACGTCATGTTTGTCGGGTAGCAATTTTAATGGCCAGTAGTGTACTTACAACAACTGTGTATAGTTGTAAAATTATGGACAGCGGGATATAATCTGTGAAATGTGCAGCCCGGCTTATTACTCCTAACGCATGTTTCAAACAGCATTCTTTCATCAAAACGTTGCCACAATCTCTCACTAGCAGTCTTGGCTTACCCAACAGGTTCTATTCACAAATGATTCACAAAGTTCGCCCGTCCAGAGCATGTAAAGTCCAGTAGCCGCGCTGTCTAACGGCAGCTGTCTGATGAAAAACACGGTCGTTCCCGTATTGACGCCCGGGAGCAAGGACGGGCAGAAGAAATCCTCGTTGTTACGCCAGACACATGGTCTGTTGTAAAACACGCGCGTTTCAATTTCGTAGACGGTGATCCGCGCAGCGCTGGATCCAAGTGGCACCGCGCGTCCCAAGAGACCCTTCCCAGTGCCACGCCGCGCCCGGGACGCCCGGGAAGCACATCGGCTGACCGCGGTTTCCGCCGGCCGCCGGTTTCCGCTGCGGGCAGACATGCGCACGCCACAGACTCAATCGGTCATTCTCGAACAAAATAAAACTAAAACATTAAATCGAAAAAGTTTTTGACGAAGTCTATTCTGGTTACCAACCGAAGCAAAGCGTCTTCCTGTGGCAACGTTTCGACAAGTTTCTTACTCGTCATCTTCAGGCGAAATGTCGGTTCCTGTCCAGACGCTATATCTCTGGCTGCCCTGCCTCGTCTGCAATCTGCAACGGCTGGGTCAATCGCGCGCCTCCGCCTTCGCCAAAATATTGGCACATGCTGGACTCCAACACGTTTTTTATCCCAGTAATGGCCTGAATGAGATTTTCACTCTGCACAGGAGTGTGCTCTGATATGAAACTTCCTGGCAGATTAAAACTGTGTGCCGGTCCGAGACTCGAACTCCGGACCTTTGCCTTTCGCGGGCAAGTGTTCTACGAGATACTGTCGGAAGAGAAGCTGTGAGAATGGGCCGTGAGTCGTGCTTGGGTAGCTCAGATGGCAGAGCCCTTGCCCACGAAAGGCAAAGGTGCCGAGTTCGAGTCTCGGTCCGGCACACAGTTTTAATCTACCAGGAAGTTTCTGGTAATGTCCTGTTTTCATTCATTACTTTGATTAATTTTATTTATAAACTGACAACTGAAATACACAACTATACAAGTACCACAAAATGTTATTTTATTATTGTTATTACTAGCGAATGTCTCCATTGGAGAACGATAAGGATGTAATTTTCAAACTTCCTTAGGGTTCTTATTTTCACAATATTTCTTCATTTTCTCCCCGAAGGCCTTTTCTCTTTCTGCGGTCCACTTTGGTGGGTATGGTTTTGTTTCCATCTCTGGAGTAAACTTCCACTTATAAATTTTGCCTCTGAATGTATCCCTGTCTGATGTGTTCGTTACGTCAATTTTTGCTTTTGTAAATTGCTATTTTATTATTACATCTCAAAACACTCACGAAATTTTTCCTACGACGGGACTTCGAAAAAAAAGTTTCACGTGATTATGATAAGCGAAGTCTTGTCTGGCACTACTGGCTCGAGTTTGCTATCGATTTACTATTTGTTCAGTAACCGTCTTTGGTCGAAGTCGGCCGAGGTAGAAGTGCTGGTGGTGTGCAGTGTGCACGTTAGAGTTGTTTGTGACGTCGGGTTCCGAAGTGAGAGCTGAGTTGGGCGGTTTGAGCCAAGTTGGTCTGTGAAAGCTGCATCCGTCCGACACAGGAAACTGGCTGCTGGACGGGTGGTGTGTGGGGCATCTCTGGTGGGGTCTGCCTTCCTCGCGTCCGCAACCTAGTGCGGGCCTCCGACTGTGGAAAGGGACAACTTTGTGGCCCTCCAGGCGTTGGTTCGTGACACCGCAATTCATCGGGTTGTATGGACTGCCGCTTCACGTTGCTTCCTCCCTAGTTCTTCTGCTTCACCCTGGACCGATCTGCCAGATACGCCACCCGACTATTGTTTAAAAGATCCGATGATGGCGGCCTTAGTTTCGCCGAAACCGGCCATCATGGAATAAAAAGAATTCCTGTGATCTCGGCTACCAGTTTATTGTTTTATTGTTTAAAAATTACCATCTCAAGGCACCTCTTGGATCCATACAGCGCCGACACCTAACACAGGATTAGTATTAAGTGTGGCTTCATTTGACTACAATAGTCTGAAAAGCGTAACCTTGTATTCATATGTCTCCAAACTGTGGCCTTAAGATTAACATTGGAAATTTCACCTGAACCTTTACGTAGCTTTTACGTTACATTGCTCAAACTCTGGCCTTAAGATATAAATTGCAAATTTCATCTGAACTTTTGCGTAGCTGGCCCTTTTATTATTATTTCCTTTATTATCTTTATTATTATTAAGAGCATGTTATATTTCTTTTAAAATGTGGCCTTGAGATATAAATTGCAGTATTTATTTCTCTGATTTTAAGATAAAATTTAACTTATCAATAACTTGTTGTTTGCATGAAATAACCAGTTGCTTTGTGAGCCCAGTACTTCCCGTTTTCCTTAAGTCTCGATTGTCCGGTTCAGTCACCAAGTCTTTGTAAACAGCGCTGGGGTATTCTGCGAGTTGTTGAATTCCTCGACCATACAAATCCGCTACTCGGTCATGCAGCCATTAGAGACCCGTTTTGTGTAGGATGCGTCTTCATCGTCGGAAACTGTACGATTATTGCGAATCAGTTCCTCGACTGCCTGGATATCGGGCACTGTCGTCGATGATGGTGTCGAGGGCCAACATCTCGAATAGCACCACTCACGGCTCTGCACCACTGGTCAAATTTTTGGGACCATTTCACTGTGGTTGGACGCGACGTTCCATTTGGTACACATATGGCTCTGAGCACTATGGGACTTAACATCTGTGGTCATCAGTCCCCTAGAACTTAGAACTACTTAAACCTAACTAACCTAAGGACACCACACACATCCATGCCCGAGGCAGAATTCGAAACTGCGACCGTAGCAGTCGCGCGGTGGTACATATATAGTTAGAATTTCACAGTGAATCTTATGGAGGATTTAGACGTTCTGCCCTCAGTAATGGTACGTCCCCCGTATTTCTACTTTGGAGTACCTATGTTTCCAGTTGCTGCGCCATTTCATTCACACACGGTGATGCATTTGTTATCCGTACTGCAGCAGAGACGTGTCAACAGGGAACCCAGAACATGTAATCTCTTGTGACAACGCGCCATTGTTGTAGCGCAATGGTCTTTGCTTTGGTCGACATGCGTAACTAATTTTTTCTGGTCCATACGTACAGGAGACAAGCAAAATAATGTGAACACCAGTATTTACTTGGGAATGGTTTATTAATAAGGAGTTGGACTCCCGATTGTTCGTAATACAGCTGCGATTCTTCTTGGAATACTGGCATATAATGATTGTATAGTCTCCAGTGGAATGTTGTGCCACTATTCGATCAGAACGTCTTCCAACTCCTGTAGGGACGCGGGAGACGGAAGTCTGCTCCGGAGTCTGTGCTGCAATATCGCCCACAAGAGCTCGATAACGCTCAAGTCTTGGGACTGTGCTGGGCAGGAAAGACGCTGCAATTCAGTTGCATGCTCCTCACACCACGATTGCACCGTCCTGGCTGTGTGAATGGGTGCATTGTCGTCCTGAAATATGGCATCACTGTTGGAGAACAAGGGATGCACCTGATCACCTAATGTGCTTACATAATCGTTTGTTGTAACACAGTCTTTGAAAGTAATGACGGGACCAGCAGAATACCATGATGTGGCTACCCACACCATCACACTTAAACCACCATTCTTAGCGTTAGAATGAAGTAATCAGGATTGTAGGCTTCTAATGTGTTCTCCAGACGTAAACCCCGACCGATGTCGGAAATAAAGAAAACATTGACTCGTCGGACTATATGACATGTTTTCACTGATCAGCCGCCCAGAGTGTATGCACCTGGCACCATGTTTTATGCTTCTTTGCGTTGGTTGTCATTACTAATGGTTTCGGAATAGCAGCTCGTCCAGGAATATTCGCTTAATGGATTTCTCGGAGGACAGTGCCGATAGGTACGGGATCTCTGCAGTCACTTTAGCCGTCATAGTTTTGTATTATTTTGACTCAATTCGTGTTAGCTGTGTGAGCTGTTAAGCTGTTTGTGCGATAATTCTCGCACTTGTCGGCTCTTTCTCTCTTCGGAACTGTGTGGATGATGTTTTTCGAAAGTCTAATGGTATATCGCCAGTCTCACACATTCTATACACAGACGTGAACAGACTTTCTTTTCCTATTTTGCCAAATGATTTTAGAAACTCCGATGAATCAGGATTGTTTAATATTACATCGTCCAAAGTTCTTTTAAATTCTGATTCTAACACTGGACCCCCTATCTCCTCTGTGTCCACTCCTATTTCTTGTTCTATCACGTCACCAGACAACTCCCCACCCCCTCATAGAGGCCTTCAATGCACTCTTTCCACCTATTCACTCTGTCCGCAGTATTTAACAGTGGAATTACCATTGTTTTTAAGTTCACAAAAGGTTGTTTTGACTTTCCTGTATGCTGATTCAGTCTTCCCGATAATAATTTCTTTTTCGATTCACATTTTTCATGCAGCTGTTTCGCATTTGCTTCCTCGGCTTCTGTTTATTTATTATCTAAGTGCCTTGTATAAAAGTCATGGGATAGCATTATGTACACACACAGATGTGATTCTATTGCATACACAAGGTATGACAAGAAAGCATTAATGGTGCTGTCATTTGTTTCAGGTGATACACTTGAAATGATTTCTGACTTGATTATGGCCACTGGATGGCAATTAACAGACACTGAGCGTGGAATGGTAGTTGAAGCAAGACATATGACATATTCCATTTCGCTAATCGTTACGGAATTCAGTGATGCGGGATCCTCATTCTCAAAAATACCAATTTCCAGACATTACCTCTTACCATGGACAACGCAGTGGAAGATGGCCTTCACTTAACGACCGAGAGCAGCGACGTTTGGGTAAAGTTGTCAGTGCTAACAGACGAGCAATACTGCGTGAAATAACTGCAGAAATGAATGTGGAACTACGACAATGTATACGTTAGGATAGTACAGCGGTATCTGGTGTTAATTGGCTATGGCAGCAGACGACCGACTCAAGTGCTTTTGCTAACAGCATATTGCCTGCAGCTCCTCTTCTGGGCTCCTCACGATATCAGTTGAACCCCAAACGACTGAAAAACCGTGGCCTGGTCAGATGAGTTCCTGTTTCAGTTGACAAGAGCTAATGGTAGGGTTTGAGTGCTGCATAGACCCCACAAACCCATGGACCAAGGCTGTTAACAAGGCACTGTGCAAGCTGGTGCTGGTTCCATAATAATGTGGACTGGGTCCTTTGGTCCAACTGAATGGATCACTGACTGGAAATGGTTATATTCGGCTACATGAAGACCATGTACAGTGATTCGTGGACATCATGTTCCCAGAAACGATGGAATTCGCCAAGCTACTGGGCTGTAATTGTTCACTATTGGTTTGAAGTACATTCTCGATAATTCGAGAGAATGAATTCGCCACCCAGATCACCTGACATGAATCCTATCGAACATTTATCGGACATGATAGTATTTGTTTATGAGAATTCTGGACCAAGAGCATATTTTTTTTTTAAATTCTCGATTAAAAAATAAAATTTTAGTTTTCCTGTATCCAAAAAACCAATATTTATGTATTCCCACAAACGATTTTTTATTTAAAAATGTAAAAAAATATTATTTTTTTCTTTATAAATTAAAACAAGAATATGTCTAATGTGTAGGATGTATTTAAATTTGATGAAAACATTTATAATAAAACAAGAGCAGAAAAAGTCAAATGTAAAGTTTGAAAAATTTTAAACCATCACAAAATACAGAACATTAGAAAAATGAACAACACAGTGAAGTTATCGGTCATTTAAAGGCACTATATTCTCAAAAATGTTACAAATGGACATTTTATAATTATCAGAAAATGGTATAGATATTTATGAAGAAATTAACAAAACAAAATCTCTATTTTATATAAGTGAAATAGAAATTGCTAATTATTACTATAAAAATATAGATGTTTTGACAGAAATTCAAAAATTGAAGTCTCCTTTATCTATTACTGCAAGAAATATACCAGATTATTATTATTATTATGAAACACATATAGTGGGGAGTTATGAATGTTATAAATTTCCAAAAGAATTATAATTGTGCTTATATATTATTTTTTAATATTTTTCAGGCAATAAACAACATTAAATTTTTTTAAAATCTAAATTCTGAAATTTTTGTGTTTCTATTTTTCTGGAAACACTTCAAAAGGAAATGTAAACATGAAGTTATAACTTCTACAACTTTTTCTAACTTTTTATTCATTTAAGTAATTAATTTTTTCAGTTAATATTTTAAGATGTGAATATTAAGTTAAATTCTTCTCACCATACATAATTATACATGCAGTTATATTATTTGGCAAATTTTCATTAGGAAAGGCAGATAATTTCATTAATCTTTAGGAGTAGTTATAACATTCATTGTTCCATACATGTTTCTTATGAGGATAAGATAATATTGAATAAAATTGAATGGAATTACGTTTTCATCGTTATTAAACTGTGTTACTCTTTTTAAAATCTCTAAAAGCATTGTAAACTTCAATTCTTGGGGAAAAATTACATTTCTTCCCATTTTTACAGAGATATTTTGCAATTTATCATGATCAAATAAGGAAGAATAATCCAACTGGTTATTTTTTCGATTATTTTGTAAATCAATGGAAGCAAAGAAAGGCATATCAAATTCAGCAGAAGTTAAGTAATTAGTGATATCTAGATCTCAGTTTTTTTACAAATTTCAATTGTCTATAGTGCAAAAAAAGGAATTTTCAGTCTTTCTTGTTCTAGTTCAAGTAAACATTCAGGTTCTATCTGACAACTGGAGCAGGAATTTCTGTACTTTTTACAACAATTTTACCTTCTTTTTGAAGTATGCAATTATCACTATTAGTATTTCATTGAATAATAGAACCTCTTAATCTTTTCTTAACTCCAAGTGAGCATTACTGTTAAAAATCGTTGCCAAATGATACTCTGAAAACCCTTAAAAATCCACCAATTTAATCTTATTAATAAAGTACTTCATTTGGTTAGTTTTCAATTTTATCACTGTAAAAAATGATTCTCCATAGTTAATTCAGTTCATAGATATGAAGTTAAATAAATAAGAGTTGATGGAGATATAAATAAATGTTCTATTCTAGATAAAATATTGTTTCAGTTTTTAATTGTTAACATCAAACGATTTCAACACACAGTTATCAGTTGGTGTAATATTCGAATTACCACAGCATGCTGAAAAATATATTCCATTAGTGTGAATAACATCAAATGTCGCATAACTTGCGAAGAATTAGGATGAAACCATCCATTACCAATGATGATATTAATTTCTGTTTCTTTGTGAGAAATTTTTTAATTACTTTTTCTTTTCTCATTAATGGGAAATGAGCAAAATTGATAACTGTCGATTTTCTTCATGATTTATTAAGTAAAAAGTTTATTACTTCATTTTTAAATTTACTCTTACAATAGCAGCCTTGAAATCAAAAAAATTGTCATTTTCATCATTGATATTAATTATTAAGTTGTGAGTAGTATTAAAATTCGGATATGTATTGCATTATTTAGTTCATAAATTATTGGTCTTCCAAATTCAGCATTTAGTTTAAATGAAGAATTAATATTAGTTCCTCTATGAAAATTATCATTATATTTAACAAACAATCCTTCAGATAGATTAAAATCACTGTTTATTAATTCAAATGTAATCAATTAAAGAACATTATTAACATTTGCTTTTTCATTGGATTCAATAATTTAATTACTAAATCCTAAAATTTCATCACTACAATCATCTTTATCGTTAGATAAATTTACCACCATTTTCAATAACAAATTCATTTAAAATTTTTGACTTCTTAAATGTGTATATTAGGTTTTTCTAAGATAATAATTTTCCTAGTCTTTAAAACTATATTGATCAACAAGATTTTCGGTCATTTCTTCGTTAGAGTATAATTTATTATTTGTAGTTAAAAAATTTATTAAAAACCATCTAGCAAATCATTTTTATAAGTTTATGTTATTTGAATAGTTAATCTTTTCTAAGAACAGATGAACTGTCACTCAACTGAAATAATCTGATCATTCACAATAATAAAATTTATGTAAATAAATGACAGATTGGGAACCTAATATAAGTGTTCCTGAAGAGAATAAAAATTGAAGACGTTAAACATTTACCAAATTCAATTCAGTGTTCAGTAGTAGGACCAACTGGTTGTGGAAAAACAATACTAATGATTGATAATTATATTTTAGCACCTGGATGGTGAAACAGTAAAAAATTATTTATTTGTAAATTTATTCAAAAACTTTAGATCAAACAAAATGTGAAAGATGTGAAAATATTGAAGATAAAAATAATGAAAAACTACTAGTTTTATTGAAAACAATGGTGAATATACTCCATTAGATGACTGTGAAAATAATTCAGTTGTTGTTTCTGACGATTTCATGCTTGAAAATCAAGATATAGTTAGAGAATATTTTACTTGAGTTAGTCACAAAGAATCAGATTCTTTTACTTCGCTGAAACATCTTCAAAAACACCAAAATTATCAGTTAGAAATATTTTTTTAAATATTTTAGACATGATGACATAAATTTAAATCATATTTATCATCAATGTCTTGGTTGTCATTTGAAATTTGATAATTTTAAAGAAATGTGTAGTAAATGTTGAAACCAAGATGAATTTAGTTTTGTTACAATAAGTATAGCAGGAAAAATTAATAATGGTAAATATGGAGAAAAGATTAAGTATTTTCAAACATTAAAAGTAATTGTTGAACATAAAATAAAAATTATTATTATATCTTTATCCTTAATAAATGTTTTCAAAATATGACCCAGACACTGTTAAAAAGTCAAACACAATAAAAATATGCAAGAAGAATTGAAAGAAGAGTTTACAAAATGGAAAAATCAACTAAGAGAGGATTATGAAACATTTAAAAAAGAAAAGCAGCCAATTAATGGTGCAATTGGTCAAATTAAACAAGGAGTCCAAGGATTAGATGATAATGTGATAAAAGCGATTTAATAAAATAGAAAAATGGAGAAACAAATAATTCCTTATTATCAATGTTATGCAGAAAAATTAAATGATATTCCAACAATTCAACATTATGATAGTGATAAAAGAGATAATGCATTAAGTGACTCAGAAGTAAATAATTTATTGAAGAAATATGAAAAAGAAAATAAAAAATTCCAAAAAAATTAAAAATGTAGTAGTACCTTTGAATGTTAAAAAAATAAAAATAAGTGAACGGATGTTTAAATGTTCTAACAAAAGTGATGAAATTATCAGTAAAATTTGATGGTGATAAGTTCATTGTTGGTGATAACATATATGAAGGTGCAGATGTGTTAATGAATCTTTTAACTAAACACAAATAACTGTGGATGATATGAATACATTATTTACAAGTTCTGATTTATAAAATTATGCGGATATGTTGATTCGTTTAGGAGCATTATATTCTGATAATAATCCAAATAAAATAAAATCAAGTAAAAGCAATAAATATTAATATTTGTTAAAATAAATTGTTGATCTTTATCTTTCCTAAAAATTACAAGTAAAGTTGTGTACAAGTTTAGGTGTAATTAAAAATGTACGGAAAAACCAGTCATATATTTGGATGAATGATGTTCATCATTCAGTTACTACATTAACAGTAATACATGGAAAAGAGTCATCTGGAAACAAAAATTATCATAATGAGATAATGGGATTGAGTCAAATATCAACAAATAAAATTTGTGATTTTATTATTAATTATTCATTGATTCCTTATTTAATTACATTTTTGAATAATTTAGCATACATGCTTTGGAAAAGTGTAAAACATAGAACAGGATTAATTAATACATTAATTAACAAATTACCATATGAATTATATATTCCTTTTTATAATTATTGTGATCTTGGAACAAAATTAGAAGAATGGTTAGTTAGAGGTGATAAAGGAATTAATCCATTAGACAAAGCTTGTAAAGAACATGGTAACAGAGATAATAATTAGAAGAAAGATATGAAGCTGATAAAAACCTTTAATTAACCACAAATGAATGAAAGTATATTTCAGTCGCCGTGAGGTCAGATTCCAATGCCTGTTGTATCGGCGGCTGGAAAGCTGTCAGTTGTGATGTCCACGAGGTCCCATCATAAACGGCCCATGCGCCATGGGGCCGGTTTGCCGTGAAGTCCGGGCATCAGTCCTCGGCGGTGCCTGTGACCAAGACCACTCTGCGGCCGGTCCTGCTGGACATTCTCACTGTAGTTAGTCAGACATGGTGCCAACCAAACCTGGGCCGACCTCCAGAGCTGAACTATACATCTGGCGTCGAACAGATGACTCCTGCAAGCTGGAACAGACTTCCGGAATCGTCACCTACGAAGATTGAACATTTGGACACGGATTTCATCCGTCCTCAGATCCGAACTGCTTCCTAATGGCTTCTGTCTGTTGCTGCCTGCGCTCCACTATTTATATCTGGCAGGAGGACGTTTTTTACCCACGGTGGTAGCTTTTTGTTATTACACCAGCAGTATATTGCAGCGTAACTTAGCGTGCTGGCCTCACTTCCCCTTACTCAGCACTCTCCAGGCTTCGCTCGGTGCTCAGTCTGTGTGTGTCCTTGCGTCAGCTTGTTGGTAGACCGCTGTTAGCAAGGCTATCTGTGTCACACGCCTTCACAACGCCTTGGTCGCCAGTGTGAATCTGTTTTGCCATTCTCCACTGCATGAAGCAATGTTTACTACATGTGGCCACAACAATGTATACATATTTCAGTTATGTGAAGTTTTTCAATGATGTTGTTTAAACTGGGCTTGTGGATTTGAATAATTACTGGATTGATTGTTATATAATGTATTGTAAATGACTTGGTCCATAGTTGGGGAATGTAGGGTTGAATGTAAAAATGTGGGAAACCCCGCAGTAGTGGATGACTCTGTCCCATATTCTTGCAGTTTTGAGGCCAGAGGAGCTTAAGAACAGATGCTGCATTTGGTGACACTATTATCTTGGCATGGTTTTTGACCCTGTAAAAATATAATTCCTCACAGATGTTTAACGTCAGCATCAATTGCTGTTTAAAGTGGGTGGTGTTACCGTTACATTTGGCGCTGTGTGAAAGGACATTTGTTGTTTCCGATCATAAGCTACCGTAAGTATCTAGTGAAAAGCTAGTGTGGTTCAAGCAGTGAATGTCCAGTGGCGCAACGGTGCAAGCACATCCAGTAGAGTGAACAACACCAGATGTTGCACACAAAAGTAAATTGTAATATACATTCAGAGTGGACAAAAGTGTGAATGCCGTAACTACACCAAGTGAACGAAAGAAATAGTGCTGTGCATCATGGAAAATGCTGCCTGCTGAAGAAGTAGTTCGTGCGAGCAGATAAAAGATGGCGCTAGTGATAGGCAGTTGGCCTACACACAACATCACGAACATGCAAATGAACAGATCGAGATGTTGAGACTGTCTGAAATCAAACAAGAAAAAATAGAGCACGCAAATGATGACGACTTTGTAGATGATACTGGTTATGTGAACGAATCAGTTCACATGTTTGATTAGCCACAATCAAAGAAAGAACCGAAAGAAGCATATGAGGTAGAGTCAGAGCACGAAAATTCCATATAACAAGAAAGTAGACTGAGTGTGACTGACTTTTAAAAAGATGTTGTCTGATCAAATGAAAACACAAATCAGTGCTCTTGACAACTGAATTGCAACTCAAGGTAGCAATCTTGATAGCCAGCTTAAAAAACAGGCTGGCGTTCTCAGAAGTGAAATGAAGTTTCAAAACACAAAAATAAGTCAGCAGATTGAACAGATGAACCAAAAAGTATGTACTTTAAGTTCTGATGTCACTTAATAAAAAATGAAGTTAATTCCATAAATGAAAACATGGCTAATATGCAGGAACAAATTAAAGATATTAATGAAAGTTTCGATGTTGAAATCATTAACATCCAGGAAAAAATAGAGCCTTTGGTAGTGACAAAAAAAGTTTGGTCTGAAAAATGAAATAGTAGGTGAGTGTATGAAACGTCCCCTTAGAACAATTATACATGACTGTGTTTAAACTGACACACAGTATTTTTAGCGCAACGCAATCTGACTTTCAAAAATCCCTACAAAAGAATGGCCCTGACTAACATTAACCTATACCTTTTACAAATCACTTACCTCACAAAAATCTTCGTTACTCGAACTACTACAATACAGCGAGCGCCACTACTGCCAGCTAAATAAAAGATTCAAACTACGGAAGGCACTAACTACTGATAGGCATAGTTAGCAAATGAAAGATTTTGATAGAGAACAAACAATGTATTTACCTCAATAGTGTTATCAAAAGTCATAATATATATAGCAGTTCATGACATCCAGTCTTACAAATTTCAAAACTGCGCCATCTCTCTCCCCACATCCACCACTGCTGGCGGCTCACCTCCAACTGCACAGCACTACGCGCTGTTAACATCCAACTGCCCAACACTACAATGGCAGACAACAATGCAAACTGGCTACAGACTGCACACAGCACAGCCAGTGATTTTCATACAGAGCGCTACGTGACGTTGCCAATAAGAAAACCTAAACAGCCTACTTACAAGTGCAGGAACGAAATCTCACATTTGAGAAGAACAGTTACAGATAGCGAAAAAGGTTTGAGTAAACAAGTTGTTGAATGCAGACAGAAGTGTGATCAAAACACTTCAAGGAAAAATTTCTGACCTTGAATACAAAATACGAGACAGTCCTGGTGTTATTAGTAATGGAACACCACTTAACAAGTTGTTGGAAAGTGAGGAAAGGTTCTATCTTGCAAAGAAACTTAATGCATGGCATCCATTAGATTTCATAAAGAATTGCGAAAGAATTTTTCCTGGTTATTTATCTGATCAGGAAAAGATAAATGTGATGGTCAGCGCTTTGGCAGGCGATGCCAAGCGCTGGGGGCTTAACCTGAATACTGAGCAAATGATCTAACATTCTGCGTGGTGTCTTTTTGTTCTATATCGTGTCTCCCTACCACTTTCGCGCAACGACGCTCTGAGCGTGTTTTTTAGGGAATTGACTAGTTTGAACCTGGGACCTGTTGCTGGTAAGGAGACGCCAGACCACACATGACATGTAGAATTCAGAAGAGTTCAGTGAGACTAGCAATGATATAACCAACTACTTAATGATTTCAGTGTCAGCTCCACTGCACTCTCTGTAAAAGAATCTTAATACTGACTAAATTTAGTGGAAGGGGTTCAAGGCTTTCCTATTTTTAGTTAGCTGGTAAAATAACGTCGAAAAAGCAGTTAAGTTTACTATTGGAAATTTTATTCTACTCACAAAACATTGTTTATAAATTGCACTATTGATAAAAGGAAATGTTTTAATACAGGATGGTAAAAACCAACTGCGTTCAACAAAAATGTGAATGAATATTCCCTGAGTGGGTTTCCAAGTTCTACAATGGATCGACCTATGCCATATCACATCTATAATCTAGGTTTAAATTAAGTTTCACAAGACAGAAAACTATCAAAATGGTCTACAGTGCCCCTCAATTATCTTTAATTACTTATCTAACTTGTCGTAAATTACAGTGGCTGATGTGGCTTCTCAATAACTATATAACAGAAAAATCATCGCGTTTCAGATTTTAACTTACGTAGCAAATGTGAATACCATGAGCTTCAATTGACAATCGACACTAGTATTACGTAAAAAGGGGACGTAACAGATGAGACTTCTGCAGTTCTGAGTGAAGCCTTATGCGCTCAAAAATGCGGCATCGTGTGTGTTCATTACCTTGTCGGTCTTCGTCAGGGGGCGGTGGCCGGCGCAGCTCCGCTCACCTCGCCGTCTCGGAAGCAACTCTCCTCCTAACTTCTCCTTACTACAATTTACCGAAGTTGGTTTAAAAGAAAAACTACCTGGCTGTGTTTTCATCTGACCAATCAGGGTGTCAATGTTAACCTTAAGCTCCGCCTACAAAAATTCGGTCTATCCAATGAGAAACGTTATACTTTTCGTGGTGGGGCAATGTTTTTAAAGTTTGCAACGTAACAGAGACGCGAAAAAGTCTCACGCTAAAACTTGCGGCTGGGGGTGGCCCTTTTTGTGTTATCGTAAGATCTATACTGTTCTTCTGGAGGGCTCTAGCTTTTAACATGGGCTGGGGTGTGGTCCTGACGTAACAGTGACGCGAAAAAGTATCACGCTAAAACTTGCTTCTGGGGTGGTCCTAGCGGTTAGCTGGCGACGTGGGTGTTCGTCCCTTATCGTAGGGCCTTCTCGCTTAACACGGTTCTGCTCTCGGCTTCTGTTCTCGTTTCTCCCCTCGGAACTGTGTCTGTCTCACGGTGGGAAGGTATGACATGCATTTAGGCATTCTTGTGTTAGTCTGTGGTATTCCATTTGCTCACTCGTTACTCGTATTACTTTGGTTAATTTAATGTCATGATTTATTCGGAGCTATGTGACATACTACTGGATTTGCTTATCATGTCAGGGTTTTCATGGAAGGTGTTGGATTTGCCTGACACCTTACAATGACTTATGACGAATTTAAACAAAAATTCACAGAAGGATACTGGTCTGAACGAAAGCATGATTGCTTATGGCGGGAATTTATCATGGCTAAACTCCATGATAATATGGAAAGGAATTCTGTAAAATGTTCCTGCGAATACTGGTACCAGAAGTTGACATACTTCAGAAGTAGCCGATCAGAATCCGAAAGTATTTGGGGACTAAAGAAGAAGCTCCCAGGAGATTCTAAAAGATACGTAGGAAGCAACCACTGGAACTTCTTAGTGTTCTTAGAAAGGGCGGAAGACGATGATCACTGGCGAGGAAACAGGGATAAGCACCAGAATAATGCTAAAAGAAAGAACCATAATCATGACGAACAAAATACTTCGATGGTTATCGCATCAATCTGATTCAGAGGTAGAGGTAGGGGCAGAGGAAGAGGAAACTCTGCTGGTCACGGGAGAGGTTTTCCCATACGAAATGCACACCAAAGTGATATGGAAAACTGAATACCGCAGATGTTGAGGGTCAAACTGACGTGGACAGAATTTATCAGCCCAGATGGAGTAACTTTTACCGAAATAGTCACGGAATAATGAAGCAGGATAGCGGTCGTGCGGCACAGTGCGAAGCCACATGTACAGCGACAAGTGCACTCTCGGGCGATTCCCGATAACAAGCAGCGGGTCTGGAGTTAGCAAGGTTATAAGCAATCAGAGAGTAACGACAGGTGCGAATGTTCCAGCTATTCCAAGATAAGCCATGTGCGAAGCAGTGGGACAGAATGTAAACATCACAGCAGATAGAAATGAAACCGCTACGGCAAATAATAGTTCCATAGTCGAGGAAAGAGTGGGCGGATTCTTAGACGTAAGAGAAAGTGCAAGTGGCAGTACAGATAGTAGAGTAACTGGCGAAAATGAGTGTTCAGAGGCGACAGACTGAAATGTGCAGATAGACGATCTGGACAGGGACCTCACACAATGCGAATGGGAGGATTTTAAGAAATCATATGCGACCAAAAAGTTAATTGAAAGTAGTAGAGATAATAGGGATGACAGTATGGTGACGTGGCCCGAAAATAAGGAGGGGGAAATAAAAAGTGCCGCGCAACGTTCGCTTGCAGCCAATAAAAAGTCGTTATGGATAGAAGGATGTTGGAGGATGAAATCCTCAGCATTAATGATAAAATAACATATGTCAACGATTCACAAACAGTGCAAAATGCTACCAAAAGGTACGAATTTGAAGATAATGTATATACTCGTATAGACGTCTATGTGTTCTTGAAGACCATGAAGATTATATGAAGTAACATTGGACATTAGTAGAGCTGATGAGGATGATAGCCCATCAGAAGAAAACTGCGAGCCTGCATTAAGGTCTGGCGAGAAATCGGAAAACGAACTTAAGGCCTGTCTTAGAAAAGCTTAAATGTTAGATCCAGAAAGCGAGATAGAATGGTTAGATTCGGACGACTGCTTGGATGACGAAAATTTCGGTATACCTGAAAGCAAAGAAGATGCAACTAACTGCAATGTTGTACCAACCAATGACGATGTTTCCAAACAAAATCCTGACGTCATTACTAAACAAAACAGGGAAGAACCACATGTTGATAGGGTACCATTTCAACAAAGTAATTAAAAACTTTGAACACCAGAAACGAAGAGGCCACCTGATATAGACGATTTTCAGGAAAAGGAGATGTCTTAGGGCGACATTATGATCGACCAAGATCTATTGTGGGAGGAATATATTTACTGAATTCAGTACAGAATTGATTCTTAAAAATTCTTCACATCCCTGATGTCTATTTCTAATAATATTTATTTATTTTTGATCGTTTTTAAATGGTGTTCGAATAATGCAGAAATCACAATTATAATAATAGACCTAAAAATAACAAAAGTAGGCCTGAAATTTTCATCAGTTGTTTGAGGAACAACATGTGGTAATAAACTGTTTATTTATTTTTTCATGTAAAATTACTGTAGTTCTATCATATATTTCATCTGAGTTTTTTTATAATTATCCTTAATTTATTGAGATCTTTTAAATAATTTATTTTACCTTTATAGAGCTGTTTTACATGAATCTTTACTTTATATTGTCTGCATTTTTTTATTGAAGCTAAAACATAATGAGTAACCCATTTTTTAAAATAGCTTGCTTCTTCTTTCTTGGATTTTAATATTAAAGAATATCATCCAGATTCGTTAATGAGTCAGGTTACCTTTCATTAGGAACATGGTTACGCTCAGTGACTGTAATATGACATTCAAATGATAGAGCACAGCAATTAGTTATCGTTTTCTTGCAGGTTTTATTTGCCAAATCTATATTTCTGAAAGAACTGTGAGAAAAGCCCAAACAACAGGGGACTGATGCCATAGAACATGCATTGACACTATGAAATGGTAAAATGATGGCTAGGCACTAGCCGAAATATGATTTGACAAATAAAACCTGGAAGAAAATAACGACTGATTGCTGTGCTCTACAACTTGAAGACTTTCACAAGTGCTTGTTATATGTTTTGTAGCAAAATGAAACCACAACAAACAATTAGCTTCATCCATCTAGTAAATATGCAACACAATATCATTGTTCCATCTGAAGATGAGATTATAAGCTCTTGAAACAAAAAGAGTGGCTGACGCAGATTTTTATTTGAACTTTTGTTGTCATAAACAGTCACAGTAACTTACAACAGTCCGGCAAAGACTGTATAGGGTTATGCAGGAATAGGCCTAATACTAAATAAGAAAACAGGAATGCAGGTAAGCTAATGTGAATAGCATAGCAAGAGTATTATCATAGTCAAAATAGACATGAAACAACATTTATGACATTAGTACAAGTTTATATGCCAACTAGCTCTGCATATAAAGATGATGAGATAAGGGACATTATTCATCCCATTGAGTGAGAACAAAATTTGATTGTTACTGGTGACTAGAATTCGATAGCAGGAAAACGAAGAAAAGGTAAAATAGAACCAGAATATGTAGCTGGGCAGATTTTAAACTGTAAAACCCTTCCGGGAGTAAATGAGGACTCTGACCGTGATTTATTAGTCACGAAATGTAGATTAAAACTGAAGGAACTGCAAAAACGTATGAATTTACAGAGATGGATCCAGGATAAACTAAAAGAACCAGAGGTTGTTGAAAGGTCCATAGTGAGCAATATATTCAGTTAATATAATGAGTCAAGTTTTAATTGCAATTTCTGTAAATTTAACTTCGAACAATGTGTAGTTTCAGCACCTATTATTGTGATGATATACAGGGTGTTACAAAAAGGCACGGCCAAACTTTCAGGAAACATTCCTCACCCACAAATAACGAAAATATCTTATGTGGACATGTGTCCGGAAACGCTTAATTTCCATGTTAGAGCTCATGTTAGTTTCGTCAGTATGTACTGTACTTCCTCGATTCACCGCACGTTATCATGATTTCATACGGGTTACTCTACCTGTGCTGCTCGAACATGTGCCTTTACAAGTACGACACAACATGTGGTTCATGCACGATGGAGCTCCTGCACATTTCAGTCGAAGTGTTCGTACGCTTCTCAACAACAGATTCGGTGACCGATGGATTGGTAGAGGCGGACCAATTCCTGGCCTCCACGCTCTCCTGACCTCAGCCCTCTTGACTTTCATTTATGGGGGCATTTGAAAGCTCTTGTCTACGCAACCCCGGTACCAAATGTAGAGACTCTTGGGGCTCGTATTGTGGACGGCTGTGATACAATACGCCATTCTCCAGGGCTGCATCAGCGCATCAGGGATTCCTTGCGACGGAGGGTAGATGCATGTATCCTCGCTAACGGAGGACATTTTGAACATTTCCTGTAACAAAGTGTTTGAAGTCACGCTGGTACGTTCTGTTGCTGTGTGTTTCCATTCCATGATTAATGTGATTTGAAGAGAAGTAAAAAAATGAGCTCTAACATGGAAAGTAAGCGTTTCCGGACACATGCCCACATAACATATTTTCTTTCTTTGTGTGTGAGGAATGCTTCCTGAATGTTTGGCCGTACCTTTTTGTAACACCCTGTATAAGGGCCCAACTTTTAGTCCCGAGACTGTCAGTCCACGGCCGAGTTTCTGACGAGTGACCTGTGCTGGTCAGAACAACAGCAATGCTTCAAATTAACTGAGAAATAACTGTTAAATAATTAAGCCGTGTGTAAAAACCAATGACAGTGACTGCTCCATAAGTATCTGATTATTCTTCAAGAACTGTGAACTTGGTGGTTAGGTTTTACTGCTCGTAGATGTTCAACAAGAAACTATTGTAACAGACTTTCGCCTGCAAACTATTAATGAGGCGTATGGAAAGTTTAACCAATAGTGCACTGGCCATACACATATACCTGTGTAACACTGGGGATTGTGCAAATTGAAAATCAAAGTACTGTGAAACGCAACTGTGCACCTGTCGGTTACATAATTTACCATAGTCATTGTCGGAATCCACAGCCCATAATTAGCAGCCAGTGTAGCAACGCAGTACGTCGACACCGAGGACAACAATCAACAAATGAAGAATTAAAAGCAGGTGGAACCGCTACAAGCAGTGACAGGTCTAAGTGGGAAGAGGCCTCTGGAGCAGAGCAGATGGCATTCCCTCAGATTCACTGAGATCCTTCCGAGAGCCAAATGTAACAAACATATATGAGACAGGGAAAATGTAATAATTCGAATCCCAAAAAAGGCAGGTGCTGACCTTAGTGAAGACTACCGAGCTCTCAGTTTAATAGGTAATGGTTGCAAAATGGTAACACGAATTCTTCACAGAAGAATTGGAAAAACTGATAGAAGCCTACCTTGGGGAAAATCAGTCGGCGTTTCGGAGAAAGGAAGGAACACCCGAGGCAATCCTGACACTACGTCTTAGCTTGGAAGGTAGGTTGAAGAAGAGCAAATATATAAGGGGCAGTCAAATGAAAATGAGACAGATAGAAGAAGTAAGTAAACTGTTTATTCTTTCAAAAGTAACCGCCATAACTCTTAATACATTTATCCCACTGTGAGACAAGACGGTCATACCTTCATGAAAAAATGTTTGCAGTTGTGTGCGGAACCATGATTGTACCGAGGCGTGCAAAGCTTCGTCCGAAGAGAATCGACGACCACGAATGTCTCTCTTCAGCGCTCCAAAAATATGGAAATCACTCGGGGAGAGATCGGAAGTGTATGGTGGACGTGTAATCGCTTCCCAGCGAAAATTCTGCAGCCCACGTGTTGGCAAGGTTATTTCGAGTACGCTGTTAAAGTTGGCTGGGAGGCCCTTACACATCCTCCGTACAGTCCCGATCTCTTCCCATGATATTTCCTTATTTTTGGAGGCCTGAAGAAAGACCTTCGAGGCCTTCGATTTGCTTCGGAAGAACAGGTGCGCGCCTGGGTACGGTCGTGGTTCCTTAACAACCGCAAACATTTTTCCGTGAAGACACTGGCCAGCCCTCTCACAGAGGGGCAAATGTATGAGCAGTTATGGCGATTTCTTTTTAAACAATAAGCAGTTTACCTACATTTTTCTGATCTGTGTCATTCTCATTTGACTGCCCCTTGTACTTAAAATGAGAGTCGAAGAAAATAAGTGCAAAAATGTTCAGGAGAAGATAGGTATACAGCAGCATAAATCACTTAGGACTGAATTAAACAGCAAGCTCAAATAGATTGACAAAAGGAGAAAGTACAAAAATATTTAGGAGAAGACAGGACTACAACACTTTAAATCGCTAAGGAACGAATGAAATAGTAAGTGCAGGGAAGCTAAGGAGACATGGTTGCAGGAGAAATGTGAAGAAATGGAGTAATGGTAGTTGGAAGAACTGATTCAGCACCTAGAAAAGTCAACACAATCTTTGGCGAAACTGAAAGCAACGGAGTCGACTTGAAGACTGCAAGTTGAATTATACTGTTAAACGCAGAGAGGCGAGCGGACATTTGGAAATAGTACGTTGAAGGTCTCTACGAAGTAGAGGGAGTGACTGACGACGAGGTAGAAGAACTGGGAGTCGATATGGATGACACAAACGATGTACATCAGTATTTCGATCAGAGACTGCAAGAGGAATTACACTGTTAAACGCAGAGGAGCGAGCGGACACTTGGAAATAGTATGTTGAAGGTCTCTACGAAGTAGAGGGAGTGACTGACGACGAGGTAGAAGAACTGGGAGTCGATATGGATGACACAGACGATGTACATCAGTATTTCGATCAGAGACTGCAAGAGGAATTACACTGTTAAACGCAGAGGAGCGAGCGGACACTTGGAAATAGTACGCTGAAGGTCTTTACGAAGTAGAGGGAGTGACTGACGACGAGGTAGAAGAACTGGGAGTCGATATGGATGACACAGACGATGTACATCAGTATTACAATCAGAGTTTAACAGAGCTTTGGAAGACTTGCGATCAAATGGGGCGTAACGCATTCCTTTCAAATTTCTGAAATCATTAGGGGAAGTGGTAATCAAACGACTATTCGAGTTGGTGTATAGAAGACAAGTGCCGTCAATGGAAACAAGAGGTGACCGAGACGTGTAACCAATGGCACCCCATACCATCACGCCGGGTGATACGCCAGTATGGCGATGACGAATACACGCTTCCAATGTGCGTTAACCGTGATGTCGCCAAACACGGATGCGACCATCATGATGCTGTAAACAGAACCTGGATTCATCCGAAAAAATTACGTTTTGCCATTCATGCACCCAGGTTCGTCGTTGAGTACACCGTCGCAGGCGCCCCTGTCTGTGGTGCAGCGTCAAGGGTAACCGCAGCCATGGTCTCCGAGCTGATAGTCCATGCTGCTACAAACGTCGCCAAACTGTTCGTGCAGATGGTTGTTGTCTTGCAAACGTCTCCATCTATTGACTCGGGGATCGAGACGTGGCTGCACGATCCGTTACAGCCGCTAAGATGTCTGTCATCTCGACTGCTAGTGATACGAGGCCGTTGAAAACCATTACGGCGTTCCGTATTACCCTCCTGAACCTACCGATTCCATATTCTGCTAACAGTCATTGGATCTCAACCGACGCGAGCAGCAATGTCGCGATACGATAAACGACAATCGTGATAGGCTACAATCCGACCTTTATCAAAGTTGTAAACGTGATGGTACGCATTCATCCTCCTTACACGAGGCATCACAACAACGTTTCTCCAGGCAACGCCGGCCAACTGCTGTTTGTGTATGAGAAATCGGTTGGAAACTTTCCTCATGTCAGCACGTTGTAGGTGTCGCCACCGGCGCCAACCTTGTACGAATGCTCTGAAAAGCTAATCATTTGCATATCACAGCATCTTCTTCCTGTCGGTTGAATTTCACGTATGTAGCGCGTCATCTTCGTCGTGTAGCAGTTTTAATGGCCAGTAGTGTATATAGCAGAATGGAGAAGAAAACTGAGGATGTGTTACATGACGATCAGTTTGGCAGTCCTGATGCTGCGCTTGATAATGATAGCGAGACAAGAAAAATCAAGGCATATGAATAGGATTCGATGACCCATAAAAATTGTTTGACAATTTAAAATGGCGCAACACTTTCGAAATTCATAGAAAAATAGGTGTAAATTAAAATGTATGACGAGTAATATGCAGTATGTATAAGAAACAAGAAAGAAGAATAAGAATGGAAGACGAAGAAGGAAGTGCTCCAATTAGAAAGGGTACAAGGCAATGATGCAGGTTCTTCACGCTGCTGTTCAGTCTGTACATCGAAACAATGACGGAAATAAAAGATAGTTTGAGGAGTGGAATTAAATTCAAGGTGAAAGGCTATCAACGATAAGATTCGCTGGGGATATTCCTATCCTTAGTGGGAGCGAGAAAGAATACCAAGCGAAATAGCCTATTAAGTATACAATATGGACTGAGAGTAAACCTAAAAAAGACGAAAGTGAGAAAGAGCGGCAGAAATGAGATTACTGATAATAAAAACATCAAATTTGGTGACCGCGAAGTAGACGAAGAGAATGAATTATGCTACCTGGGGAAGCAAAATAACCCGTGGCGACCTAAGAAAGGAGGACATAGAAAGCAGACTAGCACAGGAAAAGAGGGCGTTCCTAGTCAAAAGAAGTGTTCTAGTAACAAATACTGACGTCATTTTGAGAAATAAATTTCTGAGAATATACGTCCGGAACACAGCAGTAGAGTGAATTATGGACAGTGAACGGATCTGAGATGGACAGTGAACGGCTCTGAGACGAAGAGAATCGAAGCTTTTGAGATTGAAACCTTCCCGTCTCTTCTAGGGTCGCCTAGTGAAACCTTCCCGTCTCCTCTATATCTCTTTTGTTACGCAACCTTCCTTTCTACAATAACCTATGAAACCTTCCCTTAGGATTTTTATCTCTTGCTTAATAATAACAAATGAAATCTTCCCTTTCAAATTAATTCTCTTCCTCAATCTTCGCATACAAATTTAAATGCTGCTTATTAAAAGTGATTTTCTGATTATTTCGACGAAACATAGAATTTGTCGTCGTCGTGGCCCTCAGTCGTTACCTGCAATAACCCAAAACTGATCCTTACCTTTTTTGCTGTTACTGGATCGCCACCTGACTGCTACATCGAACTGCGTCATGAATACACTTACTCCGTTTTACTATACTCTATTAGCTGCTGGTGGGCTGTCATACTAAGTGGCTGTATTTATTACCAAAGCTGACGTTATTCTTTAATAGCAAAGCTGACGTTATTCTTTAATTAATGTGACTGAAGTTGCGTAATTCATAGTTAAACTTATTTTTTGACGGCAATATAATTTTGCAAAGTTTTACTTTGATGGTTTTTGGGATGGATTATAATCACTAATGCAGACTTTACAAACGTTCAAATGGGACTTGCTTTTTACAATAATCTTACAACTAGCATTGCGCAAACGTACCTTCAGTAGTCTTCAGTTTTCCAAAAAAATAATTCAATAATATTAGTTCCTCTTATGATAATAGTTAGCTGATGTCTCTGTACATCCGTTTATAATCTCTTGTAAATCATAGCTGGTGGCTGGCAGGTACACCGCTCCTCTCAACCTCTCGCTTCAGACCTGCTACCGACTCACTTCACATCTCGCTTACTACTGTCTTCCTACGAAAGCTAAAGTGCGGTCTCTCCCGCCAACAATGCTTTCTGGTGCAGACAATCGCTGCTACCATTACAAAATGCATCAATGCGCGGTCTTTCCCGCTCTTTTCTTAAAATGTATCCATACGCGGTCTCTCCCGCCCTTTTTAAAATTATCATTGTGCGGTCTCTCCTGCCAACAATACTTCGGTGCAGACATTCCCTGCTACCACAATTATTTCCAACATGACAAATATTAATCATTCCTACTTAATCCTATTAATAAAATATAAACATCTTTCATAAATCGTAGTTTGACAATAGACAATAGAAATATACACGTCTTACAAGATGTAGAGCAACGGCAAGATGCTGAAAGTTAGGTTGACTGATAAGGAATGAAGAGATTCTCCGCAGAACTGTCGAAGTTAGAAACATGTGGAGAACATTGTCGAGAAGAAGGGACAGGATCGTGGGACATGTGTTAAAGCATCAGGGAATAACTTCCATGGTACTGGAGCGGAGAGTAAAAGTCTGACAGAGATTGTAAACTATACACCAAGTAATTGAGGACTGAGGGTGCAAGTGCAACTCTGAGAGGAAAAGACTGGCACAGGAGAGAAAGTCGTGGCGGCCGCATCAGATGACTGACGAACACCCCCCCCCCCCCCCCTTCACAACAACTTCTAGTGTGTGTCAAGTGTTAGATATACACTCCTGGAAATTGAAATAAGAACACCGTGAATTCATTGTCCCAGGAAGGGGAAACTTTATTGACACATTCCTGGGGTCAGATACATCACATGATCACACTGACAGAACCACAGGCACATAGACACAGGCAACAGAGCATGCACAATGTCGGCACTAGTACAGTGTATATCCACCTTTCGCAGCAATGCAGGCTGCTATTCTCCCATGGAGACGATCGTAGAGATGCTGGATGTAGTCCTGTGGAACGGCTTGCCATGCCATTTCCACGTGGCGCCTCAGTTGGACCAGCGTTCGTGCTGGACGTGCAGACCGCGTGAGACGACGCTTCATCCAGTCCCAAACATGCTCCATGGGGGACAGATCCGGAGATCTTGCTGGCCAGGGTAGTTGACTTACACCTTCTAGAGCACGTTGGGTGGCACGAGATACATGCGGACGTGCATTGTCCTGTTGAAACAGCAAGTTCCCTTGCCGGTCTAGGGCTGGTAGAACGATGGGTTCGATGACGGTTTGGATGTACCGTGCACTATTCAGTGTCCCCTCGACGATCACCAGTGGTGTATGGCCAGTGTAGGAGATCGCTCCCCACACCATGGTGCCGGGTGTTGGCCCTGTGTGCCTCGGTCGTATGCAGTCCTGATTGTGGCGCTCACCTGCACGGCGCCAAACACGCATACGACCATCATCGGCACCAAGGCAGAAGCGACTCTCATCGCTGAAGACGACACGTCTCCATTCGTCCCTCCATTCACGCCTGTCGCGACACCACTGGAGGCGGGCTGCACGATGTTGGGGCGTGAGCGGAAGACGGCCTAACGGTGTGCGGGACCGTAGCCCAGCTTCATGGAGACGGTTGCGAATGGTCCTCGCCGATACCCCAGGAGCAACAGTGTCCCTAATTTGCTGGGAAGTGGCGGTGCGGTCCCCTACGGCACTGCGTAGGATCCTACGGTCTTGGCGTGCATCCGTGCGTCGCTGCGGTCCGGTCCCAGGTCGACGGGCACGTGCACCTTCCGCCGACCACTGGCGACAACGTCGATGTACTGTGGAGACCTCACGCCCCACGTGTTGAGCAATTCGGCGGTACGTCCAACCGGCCTCCCGCATGCCCACTATACGCCCTCGCTCAAAGTCCGTCAACTGCACATACGGTTCACGTCCACGCTGTCGCGGCATGCTACCAGTGTTAAAGACTGCGATGGAGCTCCGTATGCCACGGCAAACTGGCTGACACTGACGGCGGCGGTGCACAAATGCTGCGCAGCTAGCGCCATTCGACGGCCAACACCGCGTTTCCTGGTGTGTCCGCTGTGCCGTGCGTGTGATCATTGCTTGTACAGCCCTCTCGCAGTGTCCGGAGCAAGTATGGTGGGTCTGACACACCGGTGTCAATGTGTTCTTTTTTCCATTTCCAGGAGTGTAGTACTGAGAGGAGGCCCCTTACTGTGTTACAAAGGATTATCGTTGAAATTAAAGAAACATAAAGTGGGAAACCCAACGTCCGCATGCGGTCTACAGTTTCAGAATCGTGCTGAGACCGCCGTCGAGGTTTACGTCACCATCCGACGGAAGGAGGCAGTCACAGCGTAACGTGATCACACAGACTCACCGAAATGCAGGTGCTGGAAAAAAATTTTGGTAAGTGCGCCCGGGAGATCAACTACAGCCATTAGAGGATAATTCTGTCAGAATGGGAGACAGCCATGGTGGCGAAACGTCATATTATCACTCGAACAGCCGTCAGGGCGAAACCCGACGCAGACTCTTCTAGACACCCACATCGCGCACGGACGGAACAATAGGCAGCTCTAGCTACGGATATTGATCTGTCGTCGGGTGGAGAGTGTCGCGTGGCTTGAGTGTTGTCCCACGGCCTAACTGAGTCACGGGGAAGAAAAGCGGAGTCATACCGCTGGGGACCCGCCGTCACGCGATCACCGCGACAGAGCGCGCCGCGACTTGAGCCGCCTGCTGTGCGACGGTGGTGGGAGCCCGCCGTAGGTGAACGTCTGTAAAACCAGCTATCAATAGGCGACAGAATTCGCTAAGCGCCATCGTCCTCACCTGAACTGCTTTCCATAGGCAAAAGAATCATATCGGGGAAGAAAATTCGGAATTTGTTAGAGGAAGATGATTCTGGCTTTATGAAACTGAGAGGCATTGCTGGCGTTAATTTTGATAGTAAAACCAAGACAAGAAAAATCTAGACAATTTCACACCAACTGACGGCCTACATAAGGCATTCGACAATGTAAGTTTTTGAGATGTTCAGAAAAACAGTTATACTCTATGAGAAAGACGGGTAAAAGACAGTGTATGGAAGAACTTAGGGGGAACAATTAAGATTATACGACCAAGGCAGGAGTACTCGGATTGAACAGGGCGTAAGGCAGGAATGTCATCTTCCTCCTCTATAGTGTAAGCTCTAAGTCGAAGAAGCAATGAAGGAAGTAAAACTTAAGGTTAAGGCATATTAAAGAAATAAATACACACACAGTCACTCCTAATGTATGTCATTCAGTAATATAAGAAGAGATAATTTTGCTCGCTACTTCTGGTGGGACATGCTCGATGTTTCTGCCGAGGCCCTCCCACCTGAAACAGCAAAAACACGAATCATAATTTACAGATTTTATTTAGTTTTAACAATAAATAAAATTTAGAAATCGTTCGTTTCCTGTCTTTCCATTATTTTCTTCTAAATTACTAACATGTATTTTTTAACATTCCGTCTACTACAACTGATTTAATTCTCTTTGTAACTCATTGTTATTATTATAGTTTTATTGTTCAAAACAAATTTTGCTAGTAAAGTGGAAAAATGTACAATTACACGTAAGAAGCCGTCCACTCCTTATAAAAGCGGAAGCCTCACCGGTCCACGACAGCCGTTTTTACCCCTGACGAAGTTGGCGGAGGTAGTCATCGAAAGTTTGGGATTTTATCCAACTTTGACGCGACAAGTAAACCGAGAACCTTTTATGCAGGGACTCCGTCGCGAAATACTTCGTAGTCATACACGTAATGTACGAGTTGGTGTTTTAAAACATCAGGCAGCAGATCTTTAAATATCCAATAAATGAAGTTAAAAAAATAAAATATATCAAAGATAAGATTCGCTGATGGTATAGCTGTCCTCTGTGGAAAATTACGGCACGTGTTGGATGGAATGAACGGTCCAGTGCAAACAGAAAAAAACCTGAGAGTGAACCAGAGGGAGGCGAAAGTATTTGGAAGAAGCAGATGGTTCAAATGGCTCTAAGCACTATGGGACTTAACGTCTGAGGTCATCAGTCCCCTAGATGGTTCAAATGGCTCTGAGCACTATGGGACTTAACATCTGAGGTCATCAGTCCCCTAGAACTTAGAACTACTTAAACCTAACTAACCTAAGGACATCACACACATCCATGCCCGAGGCAGGATTCGAACCTGCGACCGTAGCAGCAGGAGGTTCCGGACTGAAGAGCCTAGAACCGCTCGGCCACAGCGGCCGGCGGGAGAAGCAGAAATGGAATTGGCGACGAATTTACCTTCAAATCAGATAGTATACGAAGTGAAGGTATCCTGCTACTTTAGAAGCAAAATAACGGTCGACGCACAAAGCAAAGAGGACGTGAGAAGGAGACTAGGACACTTTTGTCGCCAAAAGAAGTCGAAACTTCTGGGAGTCTTCGACCGGAGCACAGTTCCGTGTGGAAATGAACCATCTAATTTCCACAACTGAGAATCTAACATTTGAGGTGTAACGTTACAGGAGGAAGCTGCAAATGAAGTGAACTGATGAGATAAGAAAAGAGGAGGAGGAGGTTCTGAGCAGAATCGATGGAAAAACGAACGTTCGGTGAACACCGACTGCAGGTATGGACAGCGTGGCAGGACGTGTGCTAGGATATTGGTGAACAGCTTCCATAGCTTTAGTGGGACTCATAGGGGGCATGACGGGCAGCGGAAGGCAGAGATGAGAGTGTATTCTGACGATGGTTGACTGGTGTTCTCCAGTACAGTCGCGCCTGCACCAGCGTTGTGCTCTGGCACAGGTCGCCGCCTACTGTTCTGCACAAAGCGAGCAAGTGTTCGACCACCAAGTTCTGTTACGAAGGAAGGAAGATTACGGTAAATTTCTCTATTTCACGTCCATAGTCACAAATTTTTTGACATCAGATTACCAGTTTTGATCCATAATGACCACGATCAGATCATGTTTTATAAAAACATGAGTAGCGACGTCTGGTGAACCTGCAATACAAACAACTGTACGGCAATTTGTTTTGAACAGTAGTGCTGCTCACAAGATGACTCTTGCATACGCTGTTATTTATATATACACTCATGCTCATAAATTAAGGATAATGCTGATACAAGGTGAACCAACACTCTGGTGGGCGGTTTGCGGGTTTAAATCACCTCGGGGTATGACCATGCGGTGCATTTGACATGCGATCGTCGCGCGGTGGCGCTGACAGCAGTCCACATACGCAGAGGTGTGTTGGTGCATGTCAGAGTACAGTGCAGCGAGTAAGTGTGCAGACGTTTTCAGGCGTGCTAATCGTGACTGTGTGTTGAAAATGGCTCAAAGAACACATATTGATGACGTTATGAGGGGTAGAATACTAGGGCGACTGGAGGCTGGTCAGACACAGCAGGTCGTAGGACGGGCCCTCCGTCTGCCACAAAGTATGATCTCAAGATCATGGCAACAATTCCAGTAGACAGGATACGTGTCCAGGCGCTACAGTACGGGACGTCCACAGTGTACAACACCACGAGAAGACCGATATCTCACCATCAGTGCCCGCAGACGGCCACGGAGTACTACAGGTAGCCTTGCTCAGGATCTTACCGCAGCCACTGCAACAGTTGTCTCCAGACACACAGTTTACAGACGACTGAACAGACATGGTTTATTCGCCCGGAGACCTGCAAGGTGAGTTCCACTGACCCCTGGTCACAGGAGAGCCTGTAAATCCTGGTGTCAAGAACACAGTACATGGTCATTGGAACAGTGGTCCCAGGTTATGTTCACGGACGAGTCCGGGTAAAGTCTGAACAGTGATTCTCGCCGGGTTTTCATCTGGTGTGAACCAGGAGCCAGAAACGAACCCCTTCATATCCTTGAAAGGGACCTGTATGGAGGTCGTGATTTGATGGTGTGGGGTGGGATTATGATTGGTGCACGTACACCCGTACGTGTATTTGACAGAGGAACTGTAACACGTCAGGTGTATCGGGACGTCATTTTGCACCAGTATGTCCGCTTTTTCAGGGGTGCAGTGGGTCCCACCTTCCTCCCGATGGATGGTAACGCACGGCCCCATCGAGCTGCCATCGTGGAAACAGAAGATATTAGGCGAATGGAGTGGTGCGTCTGGGACGCTCTCGGTCGACGTATCGCTGCACATCTTCAAACCCCTACGACACTTCAGGGGCACCGAAAGGTACTGGTGCAAGAATGGGAGGCTATACCGCAGCAGCTGCTCGACCACCTGATGCAGAGTACGCCAACCCGTTGTGCGGCCTGTGCACGTGTGAATGGTGATCATAGCCCATATTAATGTCGGGGTACATGCACAGCAAACAGTGGCGTTTTGTACCACATGCGTTTCGGGACGGTTTTCTCAACTTATCACCAATGCCGTGGACTTACAGAGCTGTGTCGTGTGTGTTCCCTATGTGCCTATGCTATTAGTGCTACGTCCTGTGGCACCACGTTCTACAATTATCCTTAATTTATGAGCATGAGTGTATTTTACGACGCTGGTGCTGATTTTGCGTTCCACTTTTGATGATGCCACTATGGCTGCAGTATATTAGGACATGTTTTTATAAAACAGATATGATGATGGTCATTATGGACCGAAACCGGCAGTCTGAAAACAAAAAAGAATTGTGACCATTGACTTGAAGTTGAGAGGCACCCACATGCCTTGCTCATACTGTGGCATCAAGCAGTCAGGCCTGCAAGATGAGTGGTCTGCCAAGCGAGTGGATTCATTCTTATTTATCGAGTAACATGAACTCTCGTACTCACAATTAAGTTACAAATTACTCTCCTGTATGAATATTACGCAACGGGAACGCACATCTGACTATCAGAAATTTACAGAACTCTGATTGTTCACTACGCACTGGCAATACCACATTTTCTTTCTTATTTAACGGGTTTGATCAACACATGGTCATCGCACTGAATATGAATGGCGCACACATTATAAATTCTGGATATCATGACAACATACAATTCGAAGGAAAAGGCCACCAATCTTTTTCTTTTCACTATCTTATTTATTCCGATAAATTCTATAACCTAAACACACAAATTCCATAACCTACAACAATAACACATTAGAAATTCCGCCCAGTGGGCATGGCTTTACATTGGTGATTCTCTATCTTATGGTCTCGTAATTATTTAATGCTACAGTGCACTTTCTGGATAGGATGGTGGATCTTTTGCTATATCTCACACTTCGACTCTCACAACCATCATCACGAAAGTTTCCTCCAGACCGAGCGGTACAAAAGGAACATGCATAACCCACTACCTCTGAAACTACCTTGCTACTCTCCCATGCAAACCACACATACTTAAATTACATGACATACACCACACTGCAACATGGAATACAACATAAGGAATAGTCACAACGTTATAATCACATCACTTTCAGCTTTCCCACATCAATTAGTATTCATCCCCGTTTCACACGACACTGCCCCACTTCGTAACTTTTCTTTCCTACTACGTTCTCTGGACGATATATGCACGTCTTCCTGTGCAATGCAAGCCAAGTGGCGTTGCTGGATAGACGGCTGACTCACCTTGCTTCTCTCTCAGAGTATTATAGTTTGAATCAAGCGTCACACGGAAACACAACACGCAAAGTAATATTAAGAACATATTCATCACACACGCGAGTCCTCAACTGATACCATGGACGAGTACTTCTCTTTATCCTTTGTCTCATACACAGGTTGAGACTCACACAGTACTCACCACGTGGAAGTACTCGTCTCTAATTTCAAGTCCTGCACACGCCATTTCTTAAATATTTCCAACTTATAGTACACACGCTAGTAGTTCAGCTTAACTTAAGCACTCGGAAGTATTTCAACTTATTGCTACACGTGGTTTCATTGTGACCGTTGGTCACTTCCGAAGATTACTACGATCCCATTAATATTACCTGCCTGACATTTAATTCTCCTCACAAAAGTTCCTGAAATAGAGAAATTATTATTCTAAACTACTCTTATATATTTCACATGCATACCATGTCTCCACTCTTTTGTCCTTACGGAGTACGCCTAAGACAGGTCTTACCAACACTAGATCCAGCGGCAGAGTGTCGAAACATGGCCGTTCTTCAGGTCATCTCGCACCTCTGTCGAGGTGGGGGAAGACCATGCTACCATATTGGTCAGCCACATTTCAGGCGCTCAAAGCTCCGGTAAGTTTCATATCTTTGGTTCCACCAAAGGTGGCCAAAGGATCGTCTCAAAGATGATCATATATTTCACTATCTGCGGTTAGCAGACGACCATACATTCATTAATTTCACAGATCTCATTAAACTGAATGTAGGGATTTATTTTGTGGGAGTGCACATGTGATCAATTAAATAAATAAATTGTCATTCTGTCCCACACTGGTATCCGGCTTCGCTGTATTAATTGAAATTGAGTTATTATTAGAAAAAATATGTTGTTCTGACAAGAATAATGAAGTATGTTGTACCTATTTTCAATGTCGGGCGGTACTGTACCCTTTCAAAGTATAGAAAGTTATTCTACATTCGAGTCACTGTTTTATTCCCGACCATGTAGCACCTTGTGGAAGATTAGGGCTTAACATCCCATCCACATCGAGGTCATTAGAGACAGAGCACAAGCTCGGATTCGGGGATGGGAAGAGGAATCGGCCGTGCACTTCCGTAGGAACCACCCCGGCATTTGCCTGGAGTGATTTAGGGAAAGCACGGTAATCCTAGATTTGGATGGCGGGATGCGGGTTTGAATGGCCGCCCTCCCGAACGCGAGTCCAGTGCGCTCACTGATGCGCTGACTGACTGCCTTGGTCACAACGCTCGGTCCCGACTCCGAGGCTTGAAGGTGCTCTTTCCGGGGCACGGGGACGCAAAAATCTGCCGGTAGTCAAAGTCGTTTACGTGACTGGATTACCCATTTTTTGCCTATATCGTCACTAGGACGATTTCCATTTCGTTTCTGTTCCGCTTATATAATTTTCTTACCAGGTGACCTTGAATATTGCGGTGGGCACTGATCGTAATGTTTTCACAGTTCAGTGTATGTGCTTTTACAGTCTGTTGGTACGGTATCTCTATTTTTGCTATTTTCGTCTTGTGATACAACTACAGTTATCTTGTGACTTTAGCTGATAACGCCGGCCGCTGTGGCCAAGCGGTTCTAAGCGCTTCAGTCTGAAACCGCGTGACTGCTACGGTCACAGGTTCGAATCCTGCTTCGGGCATGGATGTGTGTGCTGTCCTTAGGTTTGCTATGTTCTAGGGGACTGATGACCTCAGATGTTAAGTCCCATAGTGCTCAGAGCCATTTGAACCAATTTTTTTAAAACTGATGACAGACCGATCACACTGTAAAAGTTCGATAACTGACAGAATCCTGTCTACTGGAATATCTGTGCAGCGTAATTAATTTCACGTTATATTTGAGTTAGGTTTTTATTGAACACAACCCCGTTCTTACAAGGCTTTAAGTTCACTCGTAATATTTCATACCAGACACACTAAATACGTTTAGTCGTGTAAATATGTGCGAATGAAACCAATGTATACACGGATAGTTCTCAGTTTTCAGTCCACGCGAAATAAAACTAATACTGACGTAATAGGATTTATAGAGGACTTCTTCATTAACACCTCAGACCTCACACCTCAGACCTGATTCACGGTGCTTTAGACAGGTTTTAATGCATAATTTTGATTACGTCTCATATCAGAGTGAGTATTCTATTCCAGATAATGTAGCTTGTCAAACTACCATGGTACCGGCAATCCGCTTCAAATAAAAGCCTAAATTTTAATTATTAATTAATTAATTAATTAATACAGTGACATTAACTCTTTAACTACTTTATGAACAGACCTTACTCACAAGAAGATTTTAATGCCAGAAATAACCATTACGCTCAAAAGGCAAGTGAATGACATGTAGAAGGAAATTATTTTTCCAATTTTGAGAACTAAATAATATCGCCAGCTTGAGAAGACAGTTAATGACACGTCTACTAAAGCAATAACAAAATTACCATTCTCCATTGATGCACTGGTTACTCTTGTACATTCCTCTTTCCAACCTGACCTTGCTCATTTCCCAGCGTTCTCAGCCGGTGTAGTCTCCTTAAATTTCATTTCCCCAGAACTCGCTATTTCAGGAACCATCTATTTTGTTCACCTGTAAATTCTTCTTATATCTGCCGCTATCATTATTATTGTTAAAGTCATTATTATTATTACTATTTTCACTGTTACCATTATCGCTGTTAGTGGCAGTAGCAATATCTGTAGTACAAGTAGTGCCTTTATTTGTTCACAGTCAGTATAATCTACCCACACCGTCACGTCAGTCGCTCAAATCATTTTAATACCAGCTCTCATATTAAAATTGTTATTTCTTAGGTAACGATGACGAAAAAAAGGTACGGAACGTGTGAAACCGTAGTTCGATGTAAGAGAGCCCCTGATAGCCCTAATCACATCAGGTTAAACAGACAAATAAATAAATAAATATCACAGTTCACAAGGAGTTGTTGATTATTTTTATATTTCATCCATATTGCCTCGGCGATTTCAACCAATTCGCATTCTGCAAGGATACATCATTTAAAATTGTATTCTATTCCGTTATGTTTGCATCTACTGTTCGGTCAGCAATAATGTTAGGCAAATTCCTTCCGACTCATGACTGATTTCTGTGGACGGCGCTGTCTTCAAACAGAACAACTTCAGACAGGAGAGACAATTCCTGGTGAACCTTTGCAAGGACTGTGCCCGCTGTCGCCGCGCTTTCTGCCAGACAGCTTCTTCAAATATCTCAGCTCGCCAACACGTTATCCATAGCCGTGTTACCTTGTGCTCCTAGCGTGATGTTGTCTTTGTGTAACAAGCAAACGTGCAGGAAACACAGTGCTGCTTTACGTCAGTGACGTAACGTCAAATAGACAAGTAATACTACAAGCAGCGAATCCGAGGACACTCGAAGCGCGTTCAACGCATTCGAGTACTACGTAAGTAATGTGAAGATGGACGTAGTCCCACTTCTTTATCTAGATATATACTTTGACGTTAAAAGCTGTCAGAACTGGACGAAAATGTTATATTTACAGCTTTACCAAGGGATACAAGCGTAGGTTTCAGCGTCCATTGCCACAGTCAACAAAATTCTTCTATATTTGTGACTGCATTGTCAATATATAAAACTGCCGAAGTTTCGGTCGCTGTTGCAAATGACCTTCTTCACGTCACCATGACGAAGGTCACTTGCAATAGCGACCGAAACGACTGTAGTTTTACATATTGACAATGCGGTCACAAATCCAGGAAAATTTTATCGTTTTTACCAAAGGATATTTATTTTAGATCTCCTTCTTTCACATGATACAGAGCCTAAGAGATCTACTGATGTTTAGCAGAAACATCCCAATCACTCTTGCAATTTCGTTGAAGCCCTCTTTTCAGTGAATTAATTCATGTACAGCGCTTGTCAAATATGGTGGCGCCATAATATTGTAATCTTTTGTTCTTGACGTAGAAAGGCCTTCTACTGAACGATCTACTAATGCACCTACGTAGTCGTTCAAAATCTGTGATTTTATTTCTACGTATCAGTCTTTTTGTGATTGATATCAGTTCTCACACAACAGAAATGTGATGTTTGCGTAGAGGAAGACTCTTGCTCGGTGCCAACTTGATTCATTGAAAAACGAATATTTTTTCTAATAGAGCACAACCTTTTAATCTACAAGGAAAAGTGCCACCAGCAACATGGGTGAAGCTCTGGATTTCAGTTTCTTCGAGTGGACTTACGACAGAAAGTTAATAATAGCTTACCTTGCAACGTAGCCTTAATATTGAACATTTGAAACTTACAAAGATTGACACAGTAAACGTGGATTCAGTGTTTTTTTTTTTTTAATTTAACTGATCTACGTGCTTCTGGAGTGGTGCGTTAAGCACATCATTGTTCTGGCTCCCTCACGCCTAAACAAATGTTTGATCGTGGCCAGCAGTGGACACTGGATGAAGTGCAACACAACGTTCGAGAGCAGTTAGTAGTGATGGATTATGTTATTAATGAAAAAGCATTCTGTCCTGAGTGCAATTAATAACAAATAAAAAAAATCAGATGATCCAGCTACAGTAATTTAAAATAGAGTACTCCAATCATCTTATTTCCACGACTCACACCTTTTCTGGACCACGGGTAAACTGATTATAGTGTTTTCCATCATCAATCTTCAGACTTTTTTGATGCCACCAAACACGATTTCCCGTCCTGCGCTAACCTCTTCATCTTTGAGTAACACTTACACCCAATTCTTTATTGTATAATTCCAAACTCCGTTTTCTGTTAAAGGTATTGCCCTATTTCGTGCCATGGAAGACATTTCGTGATGTCTTAACGGATAAAGTAGCTTGCGGAGTTTAGATTTAGGTGATCCATCGTCATGTCCGTTCTTCTAGTTAACATTTTCCAGGCATTCCTTTCCTCACCCACACTACTATCCATACTTATCGCTCCACAGCGGTGTCAGCGCTTTGCTGCAACGCCTCATCTCAGGTGCTTCCATTCCCTTCTTACCTGGTTTTTCTTTTTTTTTCCACGGACTTGAGTCCTCAGAAATTCCATTCTCAGAGTAAGGCTTTATATTCGCTACTGGAAGACACGAGTTACCCAGTAGTGCTCGTTTGCTTGTGGTAATCTACTTCTTACATCCTCCCTACTTTGTATAACTTCATTTTTCCCAAGTAGCAGAATGCCCTCGCTTCGGCTAGGAGATGGTCCAAAATTTTTGATATTTCTTTTATCACTAAACTCGTTTCTTCTACTTCTCGCTACTTTCGTCTTTCTTTGGTTCGCTCCTAATGTATTATATTCTTCATTCAGTTTAACAGGTCTAGTAACTCTTCCTCCGCTTGACTGAAGATATCTAGTATCACAACGACTCTAATTGCTGTCTTTTATTTCTACCATTACTTCTTTGACCTACAGGTTTAACAGTAGGAGCAAAGACTCCCTTGCTGTCTTAGACCCTGTCTTTTTTATTTTACACTGTTATTGATATTGGTTCTCGTACATATTGTACAATACCCATCTTTTCCTATACCTTATACCTACTTCTGTGAGAATATTTAACAGCATGCTCTACTTTCCGTTGTCGAACTTCCTTTCAAGGTCAGCTATTCCTATGTAAGTGTCTTGCTTTTTTTTAAAAGTATATTCTGACACCGTTAACTTCTTTTCGTCACCACTACACCTGAATAAGGAAACATTATTTTATCATTTTTGATGTAATTGTCTCTAAGGCACTTTCCTGAGAGTCAGTCATTTCTTTGAGGGAGAGACGCTCTGGCAGGTGAGCCTGTATGGGAGTGTCGCGGTGCTCCTCTTTACCAGCTGGTGAGTGCTGGCGGTGGCGCAGCGTGCACGGGTCAGCAGCGGTGGGAAAAACCGGCCGGCTAAAAACGATACCAGTATTTTAGGTCTGAATAACGGGTATTTTTAAGTATTTGTTCTGTTTCGGTTATAACAGGTGATTGTTTTACTAATTAACGAGTAAAACACCGAAATATTAATTAGCTTTGGCAGAAGTGCTAAAATTTTTCGTTTCTAAATATACCTTGTTTTTAGAAACAGAGAGATTAATTTCTATTCGTAAAATTTGCATTGATTTGAAATACTGCGTTATTCTAGAAAATGGAAAAAAGGTCAGTGCTATTTTAATAACAATAGCAGCAGAAACGAGCAACAAATACATGGCATAAGAACTGGTACAGCACTGCTGAGACATATCGTCCCTGTTGCCGCGTGTCGTGGCTTAAGTCACGTGTGTACGTGCAGTGTGAAAGACCCGCCCACACCTGGTCTGTACGGTATTTTCTCGCTGTCGTCGCTGTACGTCTTCAGTATTGCACATTGGCATCAACCCTAGTGTGGAAATATGTTTAAAAAGTGACGTACGATGAGGTATCATACACAGTTTGCTTTAAAAGATTAATGGTTTGTCTGCCATTTGTATGAAAAAATAGAAGCGGAAGAAAATTGTTGTTGTTGTTGTGGTCTTCAGTCCTGAGACTGATTTGATGCAGCTCTCCATGCTACTCTATCCTGTGCAAGCTTCTTCATCTCCCAGTACCTACTGCAACCTACATCCTTCTGAATCTGCTTAGTGTATTCATCTTTTGGTCTCCCCCTACGATTTTTACCCTCCACGCTGCCCTCCAATACTAAATTGGTGATCCCTTGATGCCCCGGAACATGTCCTACCAACCGATCACTTCTTCTGGTCAAGTTGTGCCACAAACTCCTCTTCTCCCCAATCCTATTCAGTACCTCCTCATTAGTTATGTGATCTACCCATCCAATCTTCAGCATTCTTCTGTAACACCACATTTCGAAAGCTTCTATTCTCTTCTTGTCCAAACTACTTACCGTCCATGTTTCACTTCTATACATGGCTACACTCCATACAAATACTTTCAGAAATGACTTCCTGACACTTAAATCTATACTCGATGTTAACAAATTTCTCTTCTTCAGAAACGCTTTCCTTGCCATTGCCAGTCTACATTTTATATCCTCTCTACTTCGACCATCATCAGTTATTTTGCTCCCCAAATAGCAAAACTCCTTTACTACTTTAAGTGTCTCATTTCCTAATCTAATACCCTCAACATCACCCAACTTAATTCGACTACATTCCATTATCCTCGTTTTGCTTTTGTTGATGTTCATCTTATATCCTCCATTCAAGACACCATCCATTCCGTTCAACTGCTCTTCCAAGTCCTTTGCTGTCTCTGACAGAATTACAATGTCATCGGCGAACCTCAGAGTTTTTATTTCTTCTCCATGGATTTTAATACCTACTCCGAATTTTTCTTTTGTTTCCTTTACTGCTTGCTCAATATACAGATTGAATAACATCGGGGAGAGGCTACAACCCTGTCTTACTCCCTTCCCAACCACTGCTTCCCTTTCATGTCTCGACTCTTATAACTGCCATCTGGTTTCTGTACAAATTGTAAATAGCCTTTCGCTCCCTGTATTTTACCCCTGCCACCTTTAGAATTTGAAAGAGAGTATTCCAGTCAACATTGTCAAAAGCTTTCTCTAAGTCTACAAATGCTAGAAACGTAGGTTTGCCTTTCCTTAATCTTTCTTCTGAGATAAGTCGTAAGGTCAGTATTGCCTCACGTGTTCCAGTATTTCTACGGAATCCAAACTGATCTTCCCCGAGGTCGGCTTCTACTAGTTTTTCCATTCGTCTGTAAAGAATTCGTGTTAGTATTTTGCAGCTGTGGCTTATTAAACTGATTGTTCGGTAATTCTCACATCTGTCAACACCTGCTTTCTTTGGGATTGGAATTATTATATTCTTCTTGAAGTCTGAGGGTATTTCGCCTGAAGAAAATTATGGTAACAGTAATAAATTAAAAACGCAACAATATTTCATTCATAGTATACAATAAAATTAGAAAGTAGCTTGTGTGTGTGTGTGTCCACATAATGTGCATATATCTGACTGTAGCGGTCGAAAACAGACAAATTAAGAGAAAAAAGAGAGCTCTTAAACGTCAGTTTCCACTCTTTAGTACAGACTAGTCGTAATGCCAAAATAGAGGTATGATCCCCGATTAACAAGATTTTTTAGGTTTGTCTCAAAAAATTACAATCAGCAGGACAATGCCGGAGATTTCTTGTGGTATTCGATCACTTACCACATTTGGAGAAAAGCATTTAACAGTGGATGGACTAAGTTTTGTTTTATTTGCCTATTTAATTTAATATTTTGACTCCATGTACCTTGAAACTGAGAGGATGAAAATTTTTCAACCTTTGTTCGATTGCTACGTTTATTGTAGGTAATAGGAATAAAAAACCGAAAATCGGATTTTTCAGAAACTCTTACTTTGAGCGGTTGTAACTGTCAGGTTAAAGTGATCAGGAAAAAAACGATATAACGAAAAACAGGTTGTTTCAATGACAACCGCCATCCCGAACACCTGGAAGTCGTGAAGGCGGCAGCCGTCAGTGGGAAGGTCGGGCCACGGACCGCGGGTTGCAGGTTTCGGGTTTCGGGGTTCGGTTTGGGGGTTGTGGATTGTGGCCTTGCGCTGACCGGACTTCTCGCCTTAGAGGCAGCGACCGCCCCACACTGTGTGCACACTAGGTGTGTTCTGTGACGTTTGCTACGGGTGCGGCTGTGCATCTGACTGATCAGCTCAGACTCTTCCTCGCACCAGTTGAATAACTTGTTAACAGGTTTTGTTGCTGTTGCATATTGCCCACCCCTTTTTTCATGCGCTAATGGAAGGACACAATTGCTAATAATGCCTCTTTCCTACAGAACTCCTGTGTTACCTTTAGTACTGCTCACTTTGCTGACACCTCAATCTGCGTCCTGTTGCCTCGTCCATTTGTCTGACGCCACTGCTGTGTATCACGAAGTTATGCAGACACAGTTTGTGAAACATTACGATATGCACACGACTGTTGGACACCAGGGAAGGGTTCATGAGTCCAGCGACAGTAAATCCACGGGAGCTACTGCTAAACCTTCAGCGATCACACTGTCAGGCGAAAACCCACCCACATTTGTGGTGTTCGTTAAAAACGACACTAATTCTATGTCGCAATGAGAATCGCTAGTTGACCCCTACTGCTGGGGATGCCTTTTGTTAACAGCGGGCCGATCTCCCATCCCCCTCGCACAGACGCCATGTTCAGTTCAAACACTACGCTCTGAGTCCTGACAGCAGGCTCCAGCCTTTGCAACGTTAATAACAGTGAAATTAGATCGCTGTGGATAAATCTACCATTCTCAAAGAACTTGTTTAAGTGGTACGCCCAGCTTCTTTATTAACCCTAATAATAACAACGCATCTTCCATAACACAGGACTTTAGGCGCACCCTAAAGAAATTTAAAAAACTAAGTTATTTAACTATTGTTGACTTGCAAAAAGAACATAGTTTTTAAAGAGATACTGAGGTGTTAGTAGGGTCCAGAACACTAAAATATCTTTTAGCACACTCTTAGCGACGTCAATACACTTTCAGTACCATTTATTACCAAGGGGAGAGGGGTACTCTATGCCCAACCTAGGAAAATTTGAAAAATTGTCATTGACGTTTACTCATAACATACTTTTTAAAGAGATACTGATGTGACAATAAGGTCCTCACCCCGAAAAACTGAATGTAATGTTCATTGAAGAAAGTTGAATCTACTACTGACTTAAATTTTTCGGTTAAATTTAACTCGAAAATATAAAACATTTGCGGAATAACGTAGAAGAACTCATTAGAAACAAGAAATATTTTTTTCAAAATTTTAAAATATAAAGTACCTGACTAGATTAGAAAATCTGGTCAAAATACGTCGCAAATTTCCTTACTCCACAATCTCATTCACTACCTCCTCATTCATTATTCGATTTACCCATATAATCTTCAGCATTCTTCTATAGCACACATTCTCTTCTTGTCCTAACTGTTTAACGGCTACATTTCACTTCCTCACAAGACTGTATTCCAGACATATACCCTTTAAAAGGACTTCATAACAACTACACTGGCCATTAAAATTACAACACCAAGAAGAAATGCAGATGATAAACGGATATTCATTTGACAAATATATTATACTAGAACTGACATGTGATTACATTTTCAAGCAATTTGGTTGATAGATCTTGAGAAATCAGTACCCAGAACAACCACCTCTGGCCGTAATAACGGCCTTGATACGCCTGGGCATTGAGTCAAACAAAGCCTGCATAGCGTGTACAGGTACAGCTGCCCATGCAGCTTCAACACGATACCACAGCTCATCAAGAGTAGTGACTGGCGTATTGTGACGAGCCAGTTGCTCGGCCACCATTGCCCAGACGTTTTCAGTTGGTGAGATATCTAGAAAATGTGCTGACCAGGGCAGCAGTCGAACATTTTCTGTACCCAGAAACGCCTGTACAGGACCTGCAACATGCGGTCGTGCATTATCCTGCTGAAATGTAGGGTTTCGCAGGGATCGAATGAATGGTAGAGTCACGGGTCGTAACACATCGAAATGTAACGTCCACTATTCAAAGTGCCGTCAATGCGAACAAGATGTGAGCGAGACGTGTAACCCATGCTGTAAACAGAACCTGGATTCATCCGAAAAAATGACGTTTTGCCATTCGTGCACCCACGTTCGTTGTTGAGTACACCAGCGCAGGCGCTCCTGTCTGTGATGCAGCGTCAAGGCTAACCACAGCCACGGTCTCCGAGCTGATAGTCCATGCTGCTGCAATCGTTGTCGAACTGTTCGTGCAGATGGTTGTTGTCTTGCAAACGTCCGCATCTGTTGACTCAGGGATCGAGATGTGGCTGCACGATCCGGTACAGCCGTGCAGATAAGATGCCTGTCACCTCGACTGCTAGTGATACGAGGCCGTTGGCGTTCCGTATTATCCTCCTGAACCCACCGATTCCATATTCTGCTAACAGTTATTCGATCTCGACCAACGCGAGCAGCAGTGTCGTGATACGATAAACCGCAATCGCGATAGGCTACAATCCGACCTTTATCAAAGTTGGAAACGTGATGGTACGCATTTCTTCTCCTTACACGAGGCATCACAACAACGTTTCACCAGGCAACGCCGGTCAACAGCTGTTTGTGTATGAGAAATCGGTTGGAAACGTTCCTCGTGTCAGCACGTTGTAGGTGTCGCCACCGGCGCCAACCTTGTGTAATGCTCTGAAAAGCTAATCATTTGCATATCGCAGCATCTTCTTCCTTTCGGTTAAATTTCGCGTCTGTAGCACGTCATCTTCATGGTGTAGTAATTTTAATGGCCAGTAACGTAAATGTACATTGAAAATTACCAATAATTTTCTGCCCAGAATTTTTTTTTTTTTTTTTTTTTTTTTTTTGCTATGTCCAGCCTGCTTCTTAATTCCTCTATACTTGGTCGATCATCAGTTATTTTGCTGCCGAAATAGCAAAATTCATTGACTGATTTCAATACCTCATTTCCTAGTCTAATTCCCGCAGCATCGACTGATTTAATTCGTCTACATCCCATCGCCCTTGCTTTGCTTTTGTTAATGGTCATCTCGTAACCTCCTTTGAAATCACTATCGACTTCCTTCCATTGCTTTACCGTCTGTGACAGAATTACAGTGCCATCTTCTCCCTCAACTGTAATTCTCCTTCCAAATTTCTGCTTGGTTTCCTTCACAGAATGCTCAAGGTAGAGATTATAACGTCTGGGATAGGCTACAACCCCGACCCACTCGCTTCTCAGTCACTGCTTTCCTTTCACGTCCTTCGACCCTTGTAACTGACAGCTATACAAGTTGTAAATAAACTTTTGCTCCCTTTATTTTATCCCTGCGACCTTCAAAATTTCAGTGACTCTAGTCGGATCAACATTGTCAAAAGTTTTTCCCAAATGCACAAATGCTATAAATGTAGGTTTGTCTCTCTTCAACCTATCTCCTAAGATAAGTCGTGGGGTCAGTCAGTATTATCTCGCGTGATTCTCGTATTTCTCCGGAATCCAAGTTCAACTTCCCCAAAGTCGGGTTCCACCAGTTTTTCCGTTATTCTAGCAGTATATCGTGTCATTGTTTTTCAGCCACGACTGATTAAAATGACGGTTCAGTACTATTGACATCTGTCAGCATCTGCCTGATTTAAAGTTAATATTATTACGTTCTTCCTTAAATATGGGGGTATTTCGCGTGTCTCATACAGAGACTGCACAAAAATATGGAAACGCCAAAAATACAACACATTAGCATGCCTAATACACTGGAGAAATCCTGTGGTCATTAAAAACAGCTTCCAGCAGTCTCGGAATGGATAAATACAGGTCCGGTATGGTTTTGAAGGGACTCATAATACCATTCTTCCTGAAAGATCAGGTAAAGACGATGGAGATGGATAACGATCACGCACTCTTCTCTCCAACTAGACCATAAAAGCTCAATAATACTGAGATCTGCTGACTGTGGTGTCCAGTGGAAATACGAAAATCCTTCCTCGTGCACACAAAAAGAGTCCTACGTGATGCGAGCTGTGCCAAGTGATGCTGGAACACAGCATCGCCGTCAGGGAACAGACATTCTAACATGGGATGAACCTGATCAGCCAAGATGGTCACATAATTCTTGGCAGTAATGCGACCCTGGCGAGTAACCTTCGGATCCAAGGAATACCACAATATGGCTGCCCAAATAATCACCGAACCCCCGACATTTCTCGCACTTTGGACGTAAGCTCAGCCAGAAGTTGGGAGCAGTGTGAAGCACGTCTCATTCGGCCAACTGACGTGCTTCCATTGCTCCACAGTCGCGGTTTTATGGCACCACGTTTTCCTGCTACGGTCATTCGCATCACTGGTGAGTGATTTTGAAATTCCAGGTCGCCGGGCAGTTCTCTGCTTGTGGAGCCTCCGTCGTGTTGTTTTGGTGCTGGCAGGGTTCACAAGACCAACGTTCTGTTAGTTTTGCTAGCTGTAGCCCTCTAAAAAAGACTGTCGCGATCACTCAGCACACACTTTCGTCTGCGTTGTGGCCTAGCGGATGATGTTTGTCTGCTGTCCCTGTAAGCGGCATAAATCTCTGGTACGGCGCGCCTTCGAAGAAGAAACCTTTCAGCTATCTTCGATAAGAAATACACACCATACGATATCGAAAGCTTCATATTCGAATTCACTCAGCTCTGAAATAGCGCATTCTCAAGTACATAGGACACTGTTCTGAGCATGGCTGTCTCTCAAAAATGGTTCAAATGGCTCTGAGCACTATGGGACTCAACTGCTGTGGTCATAAGTCCCCTAGAACTTAGAACTACTTAAACCTAACTAACCTAAGGACATCACACACATCCATGCCCGAGGCAGGATTCGAACCTGCGACCGTAGCGGTCGTGCGGTTCCAGACTGTAGCGCCTTTAACCGCTCGACCACTTCGGCCGGCTGGCTGTCTCTCGCAAAGAACTTAAGACGCTGCACGAGTGCTGTTCGTGGGCAAATAAAACAGCACAACTTGCAAGCTTGCCATCTACATTTATGTTTCATTATTGAAGGTATTTAATTCCGCTTCTGCAATTAGAAGAAATTGCGTGTTTTTGTCACCAACATAAAAAACTCGCAGTTCTGCAAAACAGTGTGGAATTAACCCAGAATCAACAGTGCAAGAGGAATAAATAATTTAAAAATGTGTAAACAAACTGCATTTCCTGACGTGAGTGGAAAAACCAGGCATGAAATACCACTGCCGATGATGTAGTATTCGACAAAACGGAACGTGTTTGGTGACAAAAAACACGTATTTTCTTGTGGTTGCAAATACGTCATTTAAAGTACCCTCAGTAACTGTATAGTAATTAAGGACCGTATGGCCACACAAATGAAGAATTTTTGTTCAAGCATGCATTTCTCCGGATTTTCCATATGCTTATCCAGCCTGAGCACGTCTTCCACATCTGGTGGAACGTTTTGACGTCTCTGGTTCTCGCAAGGAACTCAGTAATTCTGGCGGTATTTCGTCTACTTCAGAGTCTTTACGAATTCTTGTTTTCGTATTCTGGATACGAAGCAATGTAGAACTTGTGTTGCACCGCTCATCGGCTTTGTACAGTTCTCTTCTCTGAAGTGTCTGCTGTTAGCAGCAGGCCTAGTGTGGCGCTAAAATCAAGCAGGTCCCTCCCAAGAGACTGCCCAGGTGTAAAGCGTCGTGCGGGAACCAACCCTCAGATATCCTGGTCAGCTGCCAGAGAGGTGTTGGAGCTGAGAGGCAAAAGGAGCCTCTGCTGATGGTCAAGCTGTGAAGAAAGGAAGCGCAGCACAGAGCAGAGTCGGAATGGCAGCAGATTTTGTGGAGTTGTAAGTAATGGTATGTGGCAATAGATTTTGTGGAGTTGTAAGTTATGGTGTGTGGCAATAGAGTTTGTGGAGTTGTAAGTTATGGTGTGTGACAATAGATTTAGTGGCGTTGTAGGTTATGGTGTGTGGCAATAGATTCTGTGGCATTGTAAGTTATGGTGTGTGGCAATAGATTTTGTGGTGTTGTAAGTTATGGTGTGTGGCGTGCCACGCAGCTGGCTTCGTTCGGATTTGGTGTGTGTCAGAGAAAGGCATTTACTAGAGTGTCTTGTGGCGACAGCGAAATCTGAGTATGGTGTGGTGATGTGAGAGATATATAGTGAATCACATGATTAATTTCCAGTTTCATGGACGATATTCATGATAGACATTATGATGTGAAACACATCGAATAAGGCACAGTTTAAAATAAAAGTATATTTGTGTGAGCCGGCCGAAGTGGCTGTGCGGTTCTAGGCGCTGCAGTCTGGAACCGCGAGACCGCTACGGTCGCAGGTTCGAATCCTGCCTCGGGCATGGATGTGTGTGATGTCCTTAGGTTAGTTAGGTTTAACTATTTCTAAGTTCTAAGGGACTAATGACCTCAGAAGTTGAGTCCCATAGTGCTCAGAGCCATTTCAACCATATATTTGTGTGACTAAATGCTAACGACTTACAGCTTTGTAGCTGATTACTATTTTTTATTCAAGACTGCTATGGTGCTGGGTCGGTCGTTAAGGAGGAACAACTTTGACAGAGAGCAGAAGCCTTTTTAAGTGTTAATTAGAGTTTTGTAGCTGTGTATTTCCATGCTTTGTGCTGGATTGCCTTTCCAATAAAGGCTCGAACCCAGTCACATATCTGTTGAGACATACAGTGGGTACTTTGTTAGGCTACGACGTTGGACTCTGTCTGGAGCCCCTCTGCAGGTCTAGGGATAAGAATAGGCCCATGGTCTTCCTGCCTGTCGTAAGAGGCGACTAAAAGGAGTCTCAAACGTTTCGGCCCTTCTGTGATGGTCCCCTGTCGGGTTTGACCTCCATATCTCAAAATTCTTCCGAAGAGAGCGATGATTGGGGAAGGGCGCCTTACTTGGTGCATTGTGTCCATCTTGCATTGAGACATTTCGCCAGCTTATTCATCGTTGCATTGCAGTCCTGCCCGCTCTCCATCTCTTGGGCATGGATACGTTCCTGCGTGCACTTTCCGCCATGCGATGTGCAGTGCCACTTTCTGCACTGAAGGCGACCGTGGACTACATATCACCTAAAATCCAGCACGGTAGCCAGTCCGTTGTGGTGGGGCCGCCATGTACCCTGTTGGTTGTAGCCCCCTGACAACACAGTGATCTCTCTACTGATGCCTGCGCCGTTAACTCCCCACGTATGCCAAGGAGTAGATGCCCATCTCCCTGGGGCATCCGGACTCCCAGCAATGGCCATCCTGCCAGCTGGCCCTTGCTGTGGCACAGTGGTGCCTGTGGGGAGGGCCCTTGGTCGAAGTAGGTGGCATCAGGGCGGATAACACGCAATGAAGCGTTTCACATCTTCTCTTGCCACCAGCAGTCTCTAAGCGTTCGAGGGCTCACTTTAAAGCTAATGTGTATGACCCCAGATCGTTCCCCTCCCTGGCCACACCGTGGGAGGAACGGAAGGCTATGAATGACAGTGAAACGTATTCGCCCCGGTCTCTCATCTGTACCAGAGCTGATGGGGAATCCTTTGTGTCCGTGAAGCCTCAGTTTTTTGTAGAGCATTTAGAGGACAAGTTTGGGGAGGTGGAGGTCTTGTCCAAAATGCGGTCAGGGTCGGTCTTGATAAAAACAGCATCCTCTGCCCAGTCACGAGCCTTGCTCGCTTGTACGAAGCTGGGGGATGTTTCTGTTACTATCACCTCACATAAAAGGTTAAATACGGTCCAGGGCATTATTTTCCACAGAGATCTTCTTTTACAGTCCGATGACGAGCTGCGCGCCAACTTAGAGCCAACTTAGAGCGACGAGGTGTCCATTTCGTCTGGCGCGTCCACCGGGATCCGAGGGATCTCAAGTTGCCATCAGTGCCTTCATCTTGGCTTTCGAGGGTGACACATTACCTGAGAAGGTCAAGGTGATGGTCTACCATTGTGATGTCCAGCCATATATCCCTCCCTCAATGCGGTGCTTCAAGTGTTGTAAGTTCGGCCATATGTCTTCCCGATTGTGGTCGACCATCCCATTATGATACTCCATGTGCACCATCTCCCATCTGTGTCAGCTGCGGAGAGCACCATCCCCCTTGCTCGCCGGACTGTAAGATTCTACAGAAAGAACGGAAAATAATGGAATACAAGACCCTGGATTGACTGACCTACAGTGAGGCTAAGCTGAAATTTGAACGACTTCATCCAGTACGCATGACGACATCTTATGCCGCAACTGTCACTCCTGCTACAGTTCCAATAGCTGCACCACATACCGTCAGCTCTAAGAGCCAGAGGACCACACCTGCCCCCTTGACGGTGGGGGTCACTTCTCTCTCTGTCGCTCCCGCACCACCTACCTCGGGAGCAGCACCCCCTCACCTGCCGGGGTCACCAGTCCCCTTCTAAGCCGGAGAAGCTTAAGTCTACTTCTGCTTCTCTCGCTCGGAAGGGATCTATTGGGTCACTCCCTTCCCAGGTTCCTACCAGCGGCACAGCAGACACCCACCAGTGGCTGAAGAAACCACAGGTCGCTGGTCGTTGAGCTTCGCGATCATCTTCGGTCCCGGAGACTGACTCAAAAAAGCCCTCCCAGCAAGGGCAACCAAAGGAACAGCGCGAGAAAGCGAAATTGATGACCTCTGCGGTGGCACCTACTCCACCGCTACCTACAAGCTCTGCATCTGAGGATGAGGTGGAGATTCCTGCGTCCGCTGAGGATCTCGATCTCGTCGGTCCCTCAGACAATAGATGTCGCTGCTGTCGGTACTCGATCGGTGGCGGCAAGTGACCCAGCAACGTAATTTGCCTCCTCAGTCCCTTCACGCCTTCTCAGCCATGGACAATGTCACCAGTGTAACTGCAGTGGTTTCTTCCACCATCTTGCTGAGCTCCGACAACTTCTCAGCCTTCACCCTTTCTTCTGCATTGCTCTTCAAGAAACTTGGTTTCCAGCGATGCGAAACCCCGCCCGCCGTGGCTATCGGGGTTATTATAAGAACTGGGCAGCTTATGAAAGGGTATCTGGTGGCGCCTGCATCTACTTCCTTCACTCTCTTCACAGCGAGTCTGTTCCTCTACAAATATCTTTAGAGGCTGTCGCTGTTCGGGTGTGGACACCTCAGGCTGTTACTGTCTGCAGCCTGTATCTTCCACCGGATGGTGATGTTCCGCAGCATGTCCTGGCTGCACTGATAGCCCAATTGCCGCCACCTTTCCTGTTACTTGGCGACTTCAACGCCCATAACCCTCTGTGGAGTGGATTGGTGGCAACGGGCAGAGGCAGCACCATTGAGCGTGTATTGGCACAGCTCGACCTTTCCATTTTAAATGATGGTGCCTTCACACATTTCAGTGTGGCGCATGGCAGGTACTCAGCCACAGACCTGCAGCCCTAGCCCCTTACGTCTGCCCAGTGGAGTGTGCATGACGACCTGTGTGGTAGTGACCACTGTCCGATCTTTCTGTCACTGTCACAGCGTCACTCTTCTGGGCGCCCTTGCAGATGGGCTGTGAATAAGGCTGACTGAGACTCGTTCTCCTCCATTGCCGCTATTGAGCATCTCTCTAATGACGCCATTGATGCGGTGGTTCACTCGGTCACCACCGGCATCGTTACTGCCGCAAAATCTGCCATTCCCCGTTCTTCTGGGTCCCCTCGGCGGAGGACTGTGCCTTGGTGGTCGCCTGTGATCGCCGAGGCGATTAAAGATCGCAGGCGGGCGCTACAGCATCACAAGCGGCATCCCTCATTATAAAACCTCATCGCCTTTAAACAGCTCCGTGCGCAGGCCCGCAACATCATTCGCCAACACAAGCAGGAGTGCTGGGAACGATATGTCTCCACCATTGGCCTCCATATCTCTCCATCGCAGGTTTGGGCCAAGATTAGGCGCCTCTATGGCTATTGGACCGCTGTCAGCTTCCCTGTACTGTCACTGAAAGCAGGTTCGATTCCCGGTGGGGTCAGGGATTTTCTCTGCCTCGTGATGACAGGGTGTTGTGTGATGTCCTTAGGTTAGTTAGGTTTAAGTAGTTCTAAGTTCTAGGGGACTGATGACCATAGATGTTGTCCCATAGTGCTCAGAGCTATTTGAACCATTTTTTGTCACTGAATGGAGTAGTTTGTACTGACTCTGACATAATTGCAAACCACTTAGCAGACCATTTTGCTCTCAGTTCCGCTTCTGTGAATTACCCGCTGGCCTTCCGCTCCATTAAAGAGCGGTTGGAACGTCCTAGCCTTTCATTTCACACCCGCCATCCTGAATCCTACAATGTTCCATTCAGTGAGTGGGAATTCCATAGTGCCTTAGCCGCTTGCCCTGATACAGCTCCCGGGCCAGATCACATCCACTGCCAGATGCTGAAACACCTCTCAGTAGACTGCCAGCAAAGCCTCCTGGACCTTTACAACCGTATCTGGGTCGAGGGTGAGTTTCCGTCGCAGTGGCGGGAAAGCATTGTTATCCCCGTTTCGAACCTGGCTAGAACCCACTGGAGGTGGACAGCTACCGCCGCATTAGCGTCACCAACGTTCTTTGCAAGTTGCTCGAACGCATGGTGAGCCGGCAGTTGAGTTGGGTACTCGAGTCTCGGGGCCTTCTGGCTTCGTCTCAGGGTGGGTTCCGTAAAGGCCGCTCTGCCGCCGACAATCTGGTGAGCCTGGAGTCAGCCATCTGTACGGCCTTTGCCCGCCGTCAGCACCTCGTCGCTATCTTTTTTGACATGCGGAAGGCGTACGATACGACATGGCGCCATCACATCCTCTCTACGCTTCATGGTTGGGGTCTTCGGGGTCCGCTGCCGATTTTCATACGAAATTTTCTGTTGCGTCGTACCTTCCGCGTGCAAGTCGCGGCCTCCCATAGTTCCTCCCGAGTTCAGGAGAATGGGGTACCACAGGGATCTGTCTTAAGTGTCTGCCTGTTTTTAATTGCAATTAAAGGGCTCGCTGCGGTGGTGGGAACGTCTGTCTCCCCTTCCTTGTATGCTGACGACTTCTGCCTTTACTATAGCTCCATTGGTATTGCAGCTGCTGAATGTCAGCTGCAGGGCACTATCTGCAAGGAACAGTCTTGGCCTGTAGCACATGGCTTCCAGTTTTCGGCTGCCAAGACCTGCGTTATGCATTTCTGCCGGCGACGAACAGTTAACCCTGAGCCGTAGCTTTATCCTGCCGGCGAACTTCTTGCTGTGGTGGAGACACATCGGTTTTTGGGTGAGGTTTTTGATGCCCGGTTGACTTGTCTCCCACATATTCGGCAGCTTAAACAAATGTGTTGGCGGCATCTTAATGCTCTGCTATGCTTGAGCCACACCAGCTGGGGTGCCGACAAATCTACTCTCTTACGGCTCTACCAGGCGTTAATCCGTCCCGTCTGGATTATGGGAGCCTGGCTTATGGTTCAGCATCCCCTTCTGCGTTGCGGGTGATGGACCCAATCCTTCACAGCGGGATCCGACTTACCGCTGGTGCTTTCCGGACCAGCCCTGTGAACAGCATAATTGTGGAGGCAGGTGTCCCTCCACTGCAGTTACGGCGCCAACGTTTACTGCCCGTATGCTACACATATTTGTAGCTTGCCCGGGCATCCTAATTATCGTCTCCTGTTACCTCAGTCGGTCGTCCATCTCCCAGAATGTCGGCCCCGGTCGGGTTGTACGATCGCGGTCCGCGTCAGAGAGCTTCTCTCTGGGCTTGGGGTTTTCCCTCTTCCACCTCCTTTCTGGGCCCCCCTGCGTACATCACCGTGGTGTGTGCCCCGCCCTTGCCTTCGGCTTGAATTGGCCCAGGGCCCAAAGGACTCACTTCCTCCGGTGGCCTTCCTCCGCCGCTTTCTTTCCATCCTTGCCACGTACCAGGGCTCTGGCGTTGTTTACACTGACGGTTCGATGGTTGCTGGTCGTGTCGGCTATGCTCTCACTCTAGGGGACCATTACGAGCAACACTCATTGCCAGCTGGCTGCAGCGTTTTCACTGCTGAGCTGGTCGCCATCTTTCGTGCCCTAGAGTATATCCACTCCTGCTCAGGTGAGTCCTTCGTTATCTGTAGCGACTCCCTGAGCGGTTTACGAGCTATCGACCAGTGTTTCCCTCGCTCTCGTCTGGTGATGGCTGTCCAGGAGTCCCTCCATACTCTTGCCCGTTGCGGCCGCTCTGTGGTCTTTCTGTGGACCCCTGGTCATGTTGGGATACCGGGCAATGAACATGTTGACCGCCTGGCCAAACAGGCCACCATTAAACCAACTCTGGACATTGGCCTCCCGAAGACTGATTTGCGAGCAGTCTTACGCCGCGAAGTTTTCACGCTTTGGGACGCTGAATGGCGCGATCTGACCACACCCAATAAACTCCGTGCTATCAAGGAGATGACGACTGTGTGGCGGTCATCCATGCGAGCCACTCTCAGGAACTCAGTTGTCCTTTGCGGTTCCGCATTGGCCACACACGGCTGACGCACAGATATATACTGCGCCGTGAGGACCCGCCTCTATGTCGCTGCAGGGCGGCTTTGACGGTGATCCACATTTTGTTGGCCTGTCCCCTTTTAGCTGTGCGCAGGCAGACATTTGCGCTGCCTGATACGCTCCCTGCCCTTTTAACAGATGACACTGCCATGGCAGGCTTAGTTTTGCGTTTTATTCGGGCAGGGGGCTTTTATCACTTAATCTAAGTGTTTTTTTTGTGTTGAGTCTAGCCTTTGGCCTACGATTTTAGACTGAGTTTTTAGTGTGTTTCTCGGTGGTTGGCTTTTCCTTTTTTGTCTCTATGGTCGTCCAACCACTGTCACACTCTGTGTGATTTTAATTCCTTTTGTCTGGTTTCTGTCTAAGTCTTTCTTGTCCTGTGTCGTCTGTTGTCATCTCCATTCTTCGTTTTTATTCTGTGTGGGTGTTTGAAGTTTTGGAAGTTTTGAAAAAAGGGACCGATGACCGTCGCAGTCTGGTCCCTTCATTTCCACAACCACCACCACCACCTGTCGGGAGCTTTCTGGAAGTCCAGAGGCGCAGTGTGAGCCTGAGCTCCGCCGTCTGCTTCCTCCTCCAGCATGTCAACGAAAGGACCGAGCTCGGTTTCGCATGTGGATTACTACACGGGAGCTGTTCGATCTGCAGAAAAGCCGTTATACACGGGCACAGTATATGTTCCACAGTCCTCCAAGGTGCAGACATCAGTGAGACGGATGTACAGTTTAGGGTGCCGGCCTCGTGACAGTACTTACAGACTGGAAGGAACTTGTATGAAACGTATTCGCAGTTGCGAATACAAAAAACCATAAAATTGGAATGAAATTTTCACTCTGCAACGGAGTGTGCGCTGATATGAAACTTCCTAGCAGATTAAAACTGTGTGCTGGACCGAGACTCGAACTCGGGACCTTTGCCTTTCGCGGGCAAATGCTCTTCCATCTGAGCTACCCAAGCACGACTCACGACCCGTCCTCACAGCTTTAATTCCACTAGTACCTCGTCTCCTACCTTCCAAACTTCACAGAAGCTCTCCTACAGACCTTGCAGAACTAGCACTCCTGGAAGAAAGGCTATTGCGAAGACATGGCTTAGCCACAGTCTGGGGGATGTGGGTTGGGTAGCTCAGATGGTAGAGCACTTGCCCGCGAAAGGCAAAGGTCCCGAGTTCGAGTCTCGGTCGGGCACACAGTTTTAATCTGCCAGGAAGTTTCATATCAGCGCACACTCCGCCGCAGAGTGAAAATTTCATTCTGGTAACATCCCCCAGACTGTGGCTAAGCTATGTCTTCGCAGTATCCTTTCTTCCAGGAGTGCTAGTTCTGCAACGTTCGCAGGAGAGCTTCTGTAAAGTTTGGAAGGTAGGAGACGAGGTACTGGCAGAAGTAAAGCTGTGAGGGCGGGGCGTGAGTCGTGCTTGGGTAGCTCAGATGCTAGAGCATTTGTCCGCGAAAGGCAAAAGGTCCCGAGTTCGAGTCTCGGTCCGGCACACAGTTTTAATCTGCCAGGAAGTTTCAACCATCAAACTGTACGGGGGAATGACGACAATGGAAATTTGTGCCACACCGGGGCTCGGACCAGGATATCCCTATTTAAGCGAGCGGTCACCGTAACCGCTTCAGCTATCCCTCCACAACTCACTACCAGACCCAAACTCCTATATATCGTCGCTCCTATGTCGCAGCTTGTACGCACATTATGTAATTTCCGAACAGGGGGAGGATATTTTAACTGAAAGTTTCTGCTTGCTATCGGCTGATAAATACTATATTGAATTGGTTGTGTTGTTATGAAGAACAGCGCATCGACCATCTTAATAATACAGGCACTACGTATGGGAAGAACTCGGCCTTCTTAGAGGTGCGTGCCACGTGCCATGTTCCAGCGACATACGGTAGAGTGTCGCTGGGACAGAGGGCACGCCACCAACATCCATCGTGTGCTTCCCTCCACTGAGGAACAAGAACTGCTCTATTTTTGTGCTCATTTATTTCGATACCTGTTACTTTCGCATCCGCTGAGAAATAACATGTTACTGCAGGGAGAATGGAGGAAAGTTCATCCTCTGACGTTGCAGATTTCAGAGGCGAGCGTTAGGCGCTGTACCAGCGGCAGAGCGGGGGTGGGGGTGAGGGTGGCCTAGCGGAGGCTAGAGGTGGGGGCGGCAGCGGGGCGGCGAGTTCAGGCACGTGGCGCGCAAAAGGGCGCCGCCCCCGCAAATGTGTGTCACGGGTCGCGCATCTGGGGGCCGGCTAGCTCCCTATTCTCCTACTAACCGGGGGACGGCCGCGTCTTGTAGGGCAGCGGCGACTCTGCAAAGGGGGCCGAGAGTCTACTAAAGAAAAATAGCAAGTGCGAACACAGCGAGCTCTGTTCACGGTGTGTACTTAAATAAGGCGGCGGACAACGCCTGTGGGCGCGTGAGGCCTTTCCCCGGTTGCAGGAGAGCTCTGCGCCAGGAGTTCGTAATGACCTCCTGTGACGGCCGGGGTGGCCGAGCGGTTCTAGGCGCTTCAGTCTGCAACCGCGCGACCGCTACGGTCGCAGGTTCGAATCCTGCCTCGGGCATGGATGTGTGTGATGTCCTTAGGTTAGTTAGGTTTAAGTAGTTCTGAGTTCTAGGGGACTGATGACCTCAGCAGTTAAGTCCCATAGTTCTCAGAGCCATTTTTTGACCTCCTGTGTGCGATTTGTATCATGTTGGCCATTCTGATAGTTTTTTACAATCTTACGAACAACTGTCCCAGTATGTGTCGGCGTTATTGCCCGACCAATGTACACAGTCCCTTCTATTAAATGAACTGAGTGGATAATGTCTTAAAAAGAGGTTATAAGATGAAAGTCAACAAAAGGAAGTCGGTCGACTGAGAGAGAATTAGATTAAAAAATGAGACACCAGTTGTAGTACGTTGAGTTTTGCTACTTTGGGAGTAGAACAACTGACGATGGTCGAAGCAGACAGGGTATAAAAGGCAGGTAGGCACCTGCAAGGAAATCGTTTCTGAAAAAAAAACTAATTTGTTAACACTGAATATAAATATAACGTTTAGGATGTGTTTCCTGACGGTATTTGTTTAGAGTGTAGCCTTATGCGAAGTGAAACGTGAAACATAAAGACTTCAGATTGGTTGATTGGTTAATTCAGGGGAGGGGACAAGTCGGTCGTGCCTTTTCAAAGCAACCAACCCGGCATTTGCCTGAAGCGATTTAGCGAAATCATGAGAAACCTACATGAGGATGGCCGGACGGGGGTTTGAACCGTCGGCCTCCCAACGCGAGTCCATTGTTCTAAGCATTGTGCCACCTCGCTCGATAAGACTTCAGAAAAGAAGAGAATAGAAGTTTTTGGAATGTGGTGCTACAGTAGCATGGCAAAGATTAGTTACAAGATTGTTAAGGCTTTCGTGGCCACTTGTTAATAAACTGCCTATTGGCTTCTGTCTCGGGTTCTTCGGCCGACGTTCATCTAATGATTTTACTGACGTTTCGCCAGCACGAGTGGCTGGTATTGTCAAAGCTTCACCCTCCATTGCTGGTGGTAACCTGGAGCCGAGCTCGCGGCCGCAGACTGTATGTACCTGGCGCGCCAACGTCCGAGGGCTTCTCCACGGTCATTTCCGGTGCGGTTCTCCTCTTGCTACCTGCGACGGTCGTTCGCTGCAGTAGTGTTCTGAGGAGCAATGGGTACTCCACAAATTGTATTAGAAGTGTAACAGAGCCAAACACTCGGTGAAGTAAGGAATCAGAAAAAGAGATGTCGGGTACGGCCCTTCTGCCATACATTCCCAGAGTGACGGACAGAATCGGCCGTATATTGCGCAAACATGGAGTAAAGACGATTTTTGAACTGACAAGGAAGATCAAAGAGTGTCTTAGATCGGCGAAGGAGAAAAAGGACCCATTTGCAATGTCGGGAATATACCGTATACCATGCACATGCGGAAAAGTTTATGTAGGAATGACTGGGCGATCAATTAGCACCAGGATCAAAGAGCATAAGCGACATTGCAGGTTGGGGCAGGTGCAGAAATCGGCCGTGGCAGAGCACGCAGTGAGTGAGACCGACGACATAATAAAATTCGCCGACACGGAAGTTCTGGCTGAAGAAAAGCACTATCACACGCGCTTGTTCAGAGAAGCTGTAGAAATACAAAAACACGCGAACAGTTTCAACAAGAAAGAGGAAAGCCTTAAGGTAATCGGATCCTGGCTTCCCGTACTGCAGCGAACGACCGTCGCACGTAGCAAGAGGAGAAACGCACCGGAAATGACCGAGGAGAAGCCCTCGGACGTTGGCGCGCCAGGTACATACAGTCTGCGGCCGCGAGTTCGGCTCCAGTTCACCACCGGCAATGGAGGGTGAAGCTTTGACAATGCCAGCCACTCGTGCTGGCGAAACGTCAGTAAAATCATTAGATGAACGTCGGCAGAAGAACCCGAGACAGAAGCCAATAGGCAGTTTGTCAAAGATTAGTTAGTTAGCTAATGAGGAGGTACTAAATTTAATCGTGGAGGATATAAATTTATGACACTATTTTACTAAAATAAGGGAATATTTGACAGGCCAAATGGTCCAAATGGCTCTGAGCACTACGGGACTTAACTTCTGAGGTCATCAGTCCCCTAGAACTTAGAACTACTTAAACCTAACTAACCTAAGAACATCACACACACCCATGCCCGAGGCAGGATTCGAACCTGCGACCGTTGCGGTCGTGCTGTTCCTGACTGTAGCGCCTAGAACCGCTCGGCCACTCCTTCACAGGTCACACCTTGAGGCATCGGGGTTTAGTCAGTTTCGTAGTGGAAGCGTAAGGGGTGAGAACTATAGAGGGGACCGAGACTTGACTGCAGTGAGCAGCCTGCCGCTGTGGCCGTGCGGTTCTAGGCACTTCAGTCTGGAACCGCGTGACCGCTACGGTCGCAGGTTCGAATCCTGCCTCGGGCTCGGGCATGGATGTGTGTGATGTCCTTAGGTTAGTTAGGTTTAAGTAGTTCTAAGTTGTAGGGGACTGATGACCACAGATGTTAAGTCCCATAGTGCTCAGAGCCATTTGAACATTTTTTTTTTTTTTTTTTTTTCCAGCGAGCAGTGAGCAGCTTCAAATGGGTGTAGGTTGCAGCAGTTACTCAGTGGTGGAAAGACCTGCACAGGATAGAGTATCGAGAGCAGTTGAATGACGTGTTGTTGCAGGCTATCTTGAGGAACAAACTGAGTGTAGAAACCGACATCCGGAAGCGTCGTTGATGGACACTGCGAGTTAGTTGGTCGGAGAGGCGGACAGAAGCCTGCCGCTGGGCTGCAGCGCAGGCCAGGAGCAGCCACCTCTGCCGCTCAGGACGTTACGCGGCGCGGACCACACCCCCTCGCGGAGACCGCGAGGCGGCAGGCAGCACTGCAGGGTCGCGTCTGCTGCCGAAGAGGCGTCCCAGCGGGCAGACAGGCGTCTGTCCGCACCTCTGACTCTGCTGCCTCGATACGTGACGTTTCCAAAAATAGGTTCCTACACTCAGTCTGTTCCTCGAGACACTCTCTGAAACTCCTCGAAGTTTGTCGCTATATCCTTCTAATCTTTTCACCCTCTGAATACAGGTAACTTTGCCCCATTCGATATTCTCTCGAGGAAGTATGACGAAATTCCATCTGACTGTTCCCCTACTGCTCTTTCCCAAACTCGAGAGAGTCCAAGAATTCGAATCTGTAAACCAGTTGTAGGAACTTCCCTGCAGCCGTGATATCACATTTGTCTTCCCTTCTATTTAAAGTGAACGGCCATTTATCTCCATGCTCCTCCTCTGTTGTTCCATACAGACACAGACTGATTTTGGCTGAGACGTTTTGTTCACTAGAGGCAGCTATTACGATGTCCTCAGGCTGATCGAGTGAATCGTTTTCGTCTGTTAATTGCCGACGTCCGGCTTTCAAACTTGCCGCTACGTTGCTCCATTATCTAGTCAATTTACGTTACAGAAAGCAGGGAGCTGAGGCTGCAGCCGTGCTGGACTCCAAGCCTTCTTCTTTTTCTTTCGTTACGGCCTCTGCAGGACCACGGGTAGCACCTTCGTTGACTGGATTTTCCTCCTCTCTTTCGCTCTTCCTCAGAGATCATCAGTATGGTCTTACCTTGTGTGCTACATTAGCCACTCTCCATCCCCTTCGTGTATCCATCTCTCTCATCTATCTGTGGAATATTGCTCGGAGTGCACAGTTTTCTCTCGTTCCACCTTGATCCCCCATCTCCATACAGTTCATCCTCAGTTAATCAACCCTCTTGCTGTCATTCTTCCCTCTTGTCCCTCCCATTGTCTCGCATACTGTTTTCGCCGTACTGTCCCTATTCACCCTGGTCACATGTTCCATAAAACTTGTTTTTTAATATGATTTCCCCCGATATTGTCCCCATACTCAGCTTAATGTCTGCCCCGGATCTTCATGTCTTGTAAGGAATTCAGCAGATCTATAATTTCCTGTTCTCACATTTTTCCTGCAGCGTGTGTACAGGCTCCTGACGTACGAACACAAAACCTGTCTAACTCTGTTTTCCCCTATAGACCACCAGCTCATAATACCTTTCTGAATGGCTCCTTCAGATATAAAAACGCAGCTTGGAAGTTTTTCTTTATCCCTATAAGTTTTTTGTCTGAGCACACTAAGAATGAAGATAAGATGTTGGGTGCCTCTGCTTTGATGAAAACAATACATACAAAGATATTTATTTATCGATTATTAGCCTGATTGGATTAGGCCCTTAAGGCAGTCTCTCAATCTGAGCAGGAACAACACATACAAAAATATTATGCAACAGACACAATAATAATAATTTGCAATAATTAGTAAAAATAATAACTGACTATGATAACAATAGTAAATCTAATAACAATGATAAAGTAATGTAGGCATCAATAACGATATTGATTATTACATAACACTCTCAATAACGATAATTTTCATTATTAATAAAAATTATAATTGGCAATAATAATAATAGAAATGTTAATAATAATAATAAAATAATGGAGGCATTAAGAATTATATTCATTTTTTTGGCACATTTAAAGCTTAATCTGCTATTAGAAGAAGTGAAATGGACAATATAACAGAAGGAGACTGAAGTGAAAGTGAGAATGTAGGAAGACAGAGAGGGCATGGAGGACGAGATGAACAGGTAGAGATAGGAAGATGAGATGGACAGAGAGATGGGGGCAGGAAGTAGTGGATATAGAGAGGGCTGGAGGAGGCATTGTGTGCAGTATATGTAGTGAATGTTTAAGCAAGTGAGGACCTGGGGAAAATGCTAGTTTATTTCAACCAAATTTGGCACAGAAACAGCAGGCCTTGCAAGTATCACTGCCATGGGGTTTATAACCGCATAATTCCAATAGCAGCAGAGATACGGGCAAATACATGTGTTTTCCAGCTGCTGGCATATAGGCTGCCCTGCAGAAAAGGCATGTTGGGTGGGAACAGTATCAGCCTGCCAAATCAACCTGTTTTGTGAGGCAGCTTACATCTCAGGGACAAGAAACATTTTTCTATGTCCCGATATACAGACTGCCCTGCATGACTGGTGTGTTGTGTTGAACTTGTGTTGGCTTGCTTTACATGTCAGCCTGTATATCAGGGGCAAATAAATGATTCTCAAGCACCAGATATGTAGCCTGCCGCCGGCCGAAGTGGCCGTGCGGTTAAAGGCGCTGCAGTCTGGAACCGCAAGACCGCTACGGTCGCAGGTTCGAATCCTGCCTCGGGTATGGATGTTTGTGATGTCCTTAGGTTAGTTAGGTTTAACTAGTTCTAGGGGACTAATGACCTCAGCAGTTGAGTCCCATAGTGCTCAGAGCCATTTGAACCATTTTTGTAGCCTGCCTTTCATGACAGGCATGTTGTGGAAGTAGTATCAGACCACCCGTATTTTCTTTTTTAATTCATTAGTCTTCTGACTTGGTTGATATGGCCCACTATGAATTCCTCCTCTATGCCAACCTTTCAATCTCAGGGCAGCACTTGCAACCTATTATTTGCTCAATGTATTCCAATCTGTGTCTTCCTTTACAGTGTTTTCCTCTACAGCCTCCTCTAGTACTATGGAAGTTATTGGCTGATGTCTTAGATGCCCTATCGTCCTTCCCTTCTTGTTCTTATTATTTTCCATGTATTCCTTTCCTCGCCAATTCTGTGGAGAACCTTCTCATTCCTTACCTTATCAGTACACATAATTTTCAACATTCTTCTGTAGCACCACATCTCAGATGCTTTGATTCTCTTCTATTCTGGTTTTCCCACAGTCCATGCTTCATTACCATACAATGCTCTGCTCCAGACATACTCTCCCAGAAATTTATTTCTCATATTAAGGCCTATTTTTGGTACTAGTAGATTTCTCTTGGCCAGGAATGGCCTTTTCAACAGTGCTAGTCTGCTTATTATGTCCTCCTTGCTCCATCAGTCATCGGTGTTTTGCTCCCTAGGTATCAGAACTCCCGAACTTGATCTAATTCGTCACAGCAGTTCTGTTGTTAAGTTTGTCACTGTTCTCATTTCCGCTACTTATCATTATTTTCGTCCTTTTTTTCGATTTATTCCAAATCCATATTTTGGTCTCATAAGACTGTGCATTTCATTCAACGCTTTTTGTAATTCTTTTTCACTTTTGCTGAGGAGAAGAATGTCATCAGAAAATCTTATTTTGAATTTTAATCCGATTCTAGGACCCTCCTATTATTGCCGTCATTGAATCTTCGATGTATAAATTGAAGAGTAGGGGCGAAAGATTATATTCCTGTTTTACACCCATTTTAGTTCGAGCACTTCATTCTTGGTCCACCAGTGTCACTGTTCCTCTTCGTTCTTGTAGATATTACGCATTACTTGTTTTTCCCTACAGCTTATTCTTTTTGTCTCAGAATTTCAATCATCTTACACTATTTTACATTGTGAAACGCTTTTTACATATCGACAAACCCTATGAACATGGCTTGATTATCCTTCAGTCTGGCTTCCATTATCAAACGCATTGTCAGAACTGCCTCTCTGGTTCCTTCGCCGTTCCTAAAGTCGAACTTACAGTCAGTAACAGGTCCTCAATTTTCTTTTCCATTCTCCTGTCTATAATTCATGTCAGCAACTTCGATGTATGAGCTGTTAAGCTGAATGTGCGATAATTCTCACACTTGTCGGCTCTTGCTATCTTCAAAATTGTGTGAATGATGTTTTTCCGAAACTCTGCTGGTATATTGCAAGTCTCATACATTCTACACATCAGCGTGAATAGTTGTTTTGTTGCCACGTTCCCCAATGATTTTAGGATGTTAACGACCCCCTCTGCCTCATTTGATCTTAAGTCATCCCAAGCTCTTTTAAATTATGATTCAGATGCAGGATCTCCCATCTCTTCCCTATCGACTCCTGTCTCTTTCTCTATAGCGTCTTCAGACAAGTCCCCCCCCCCCCCCCCCTCCACTCAAAGATTCAACTTACTCATTCCACCTATCGGCGCTCTTCTCTGCATTTAACAGTGGAATTTCGATTGCACACTTAATGTACAACCCTTGCTTTTAATTTCACCGAAGGCTGTTTTGAGTTTTGTATGTGCAGAGTCAGTCCTTCCGATAATCATTTCTTTTTCGATTTCTTCTAATTTTTTTGTCTTAGCTTCCCTGCACTTCCTATCTATTTCATTCCTGTTACTTGTACCATATTTCTGTATTCCTGAGTTTTGCTGCTTTATTGAAGTATACTGTAGGGACTACACGTGCCGATGAACATGGTAGGGACAGATTGAGAGCAGAGGATGCACAGAGCAAGGAGGAGGAGGAAATAGACGGATAGAGGGGTGGAGCGGAAGATGCAGGAGGCAGGTGGAATGTATAGTAGGGCGCACGTGGAAAAGGAGGAGGTGGAGACGGAAAGTGAGAGTGCGAGGAGGGTACGGTCAGAGGGAGGAGGGAACAAGATATGATCAGAAAGAGGGGGTGGAGGAAACAGACAAAGAGGGGAAGCAAGAGATAAGAGACAGAGGAGACGGAGGCAGGATGATGGGGTGGACAGACAGAGGGAGGAAGAAGTGGATACGAGAGGAGGACGTGTCCTCAAAGTCAGACTGTCTCCCGAATTTACCATCTTTGACGCAGAATTATATGCCATCTTGCGGACACTGGAGCAGATGAGACTTTCACCCGGTGTTAGATTTCTCGTCTGTTCAGATCGTTTGAGCGCCCTTTGCTCTCTCCAGCGGTTGTATCCAGCCGATAAAGGAACCCACGACGCCCTCCTCCAACAACAGCGACTGAGGAAGCAAGTGTCTTTCTGCTGAGTACCAGGGACGCGGGAATTCTGGGGAATGAAAGGGCTGATCGAGCAGCCAAGGAGGCGTGTCGTGACCGTCAGGTCTTTCAGTGTGCCATCCCACTGCATGCCCTCACCTCGCTGTTGAAGTATAAAGTCCCGTGTCGTTGGGAACATGAGTGGCTAGAAGTGATCGACACCAAGCTCCGTGTCATCAAGCCTACAACTCGGCCGTGGCGTACTTCCTTCCAGCCACGTCGACCGGACGAGGTCATCCTTACTCGTCTTCGCATCGACCACAGCCCTATGACGCATGGATTTTAACTCCGGTGAGAGGACCCTCCGATGTGTGGTGCTCGTGGCGTGCAGATCACGGTGCACCACATTTTGTTGGACTGCATTTTATTTGCTGACCAGCGGACTGCAGCGGATTTGCCGGCTGATCTGCAGTCTACTTTATGCAATGCTCAAACGAAAGTGGTTCGCGTTTTAAAGTTCTGTGAATTGTCCCACATTTTTAACGAGATTTTGGGGAGATATTTTTAACGTGTCAAATGGGTGGCTGGCTCACACAAATTTTTTCGTAACTGGTCAGCCAGACACATTTCCAGTTGCTGTCCATTTATCTGTTTTGTGGTTTGTTTTCCCTCTTTTAGTTTCTTGATTGGCTCTCTTGCCTCCTCGTTGGTTTTAGTGCATGTGAGAGTGCCTGTGCGATAGTCATTGTGTGGTCGTTTCGTGTGCTTGCGTGTACGACAGTTTTCGTTCTTATCCACATTCGTTTGTTTTCATCGATGTCAGGGCGCTGATAACCTCGCCGTTGGGCGCCCATAAGATCCCAAACCACACACACACACACACACACACACACACACACACACACACACACACACACACACACACGAGAGGAGGAGGAGGGAGAGGAGGCGTTTTCAGTATATGTGGGCAAAACCACGGGGAAAAGGCTAATTTTACCAATTTTTTGAGGAAGACTGCTCGATAGTCGGGTTCTTGATACAGAAAATGATTTAGAGAACATGGCAGTGTTGTGTTGTTGTATAGAGAGGAATTTATTTTGTTCAGAACGAGTTTTTCTGCTGTGTTGTTCAGATGGTTGTTGAAGATAGATAAGAGGGAGTGGAATGGCTGAAAAGACGATAGAGCAAACACAGGGTATGATAATCTCTACGCTTATCGCCACGTAATTGATAATAGTTCGTAGGCAGGAGTGGTGTGGTCGAAGTAGTGTGCGTCATAAGACTATCGCACACGAGCATTCGTCGCCAGTCCCAGCCGGTATGAGTACTCACATTTCTTTGCTGTTTAGGATTAAGTGTGGATGAGAATCTCTGATCTAAGGATTAATAAGTCTTTTGTGAGATTCTAAGACAGTTTACGTTCTAGACAATTTTCATACGTATGATCTCCGCCCATTCTAATAGTGCAAGTAGGTCAGCATTTACGGGCTGGATGGGTGCAAGCAGGTTTGTGGGCCTTGCACTTAGTTATAACTGAATGTCGTCAGCGTGTAAATAATATTGGCAATGGGAGATAATACCCTACACATCATTAAATACGATAAGAAAAGTAAAGGGACCAGTACTGGTTCTTACGGGACCCCTGATACTACATTGTATCATTGTCACCTCTTCGTCCCGATAATTACCCACTGTTGATGGGATGTAAGGTACGAGTGGAACCACTATACAGCACTTGAGGAAAAGTTTTGACTTCAGAGTTCAGCAAGTAGAATGTCAAAGTCGAGAGAGTCGAAAGTTTTGTTGGAATCCAAAAAGCATATAATAGTCGCCTTTTGTCTGTCCATGTCTTGTTTCAACCTGAAAGTCACTTTTATAAGAGCAACCGTCGCGCAGCAGTTTGTACGGAAACCAGACTGGTGTTCATCTAGAAGGCTAGTTGGTGTTACGCAATTTATAATCTGGCCGTGAACTATTTATTCCAGAGCCTTAGACGACGCTGTCGGAATGGAAATGCGGCTGTAGTCAGAAGGTTCTTTGGCAGGTTCCTTTTTGGGTGGAGGCTTTGTGAGTCCCAGCTTCCAGCGTTGAGAAAATACTGAAGTTCAAAAAATGGTCCGTTACTATGAGCTGTAGTGGATCGACGAGGAAACTGGTCATTTGCATGTGATATTGCCGTGTCCTGCAGCTGGCGAATGAATTCGTGCAATTGGCTTCCAGATCACGTTAAGGCTTACGGGCTCCAGAGAATAATTTTCGTTTGCACCAACCGCTGATACTTTAAGCGAATCGATGGTATCCGTCTAGATCTACATCTACATCTACGTACCTACTCCATAAACCGCCGCTGCCACGACTACCAGTCTTTTTCCTTTCCTGTTCTACTTGGAAGTGGAGCGAGAGAAAAAGGCTCCGAGCCATAATTTCTCCTATCTTATCTTTATGTTCTTTACACGTAATGTACGTTGGTGGCAGTAGAATCGTTCTACAGTCAGCTTCAAATGTCGTTTTCTAAACTTTCTCAACAGTGTTCCTCGAAAAGAACGTCGCCTTCCACCAGTGATTTCTATTTGAGTTCCAGAACCATCTCCGTCATACTTGCGTTTGTTCGAACCGAACGGTAACAAACCTAGCAGCCCGCGTTGAATGTTTGTGCGTTGCTCAAGAAGATGTAGGCGTGGCGAAATACTCTTTTAGATTTTGTTCCCATTTCGTAAATTCATTTGAAGTGCGATGCTTGTATTCACAAACTACGAGAAAATCGCAAAATAAGGTCTCAAAATGTGGCATGGAAATTATTTTCTCATAGAAGCTTTTTGTCTAGCCATACTGACAAAGAAAATGAGATGTTGGGTGGTTCTGCTTGGGTGAAACCAATACACACAAATATACTCTTCCCATTCCATAAACTGACTGGGAATACGATTCTTGTACCTATAAACTAGGGGGAAATCACAAAATAATAGCGGCTAGAAGAAACGTAACAAAATTGATGACTCAATTAACCCGCTAATCCCACACAAAACCCTACGAGAAAATCTCTGCCGCCGCGATCTGCCCGCGACACACCTGCAGACAGCACGAAAGAGAGTGTTTCAGAGCAAGCAAAGGACAAGCAGCACGCAGGCGTACAAGCACCCATTCTTCCGACACTCCACCCGTGTGTGGGACGCGTAGAATATATGGTACGATATAAAGTGGAGGTCAAGCAGCTGAAGTATCGGAAACTCTGTCTGGTATACAATAACGGGAAACGTTTCCAATGCCAGCAACTTCGTCACTGTTCGTCAGCTCAGTTACAACATCATGTCACATAATCGAAACCAACTCGTTCACATACCATCACGGCCATGAACTCTTACCTTTTATTTGATATCTACGCCATTTGCTGTATTACGAGTATTTTGCACATTTAGCCCTTACTGGGCGATCAGTGTTAACTGTTTGAATGTAAATCTTAGCTACTCACATGTTTAATGACATGTCGTCTTCTACTGACTCGCCACTCGGCGTAACACGCCTTCCCGACACCAGCTTGTTTACATAACCTACCGTACCACACGTTGTTTAATGTACAGCACAGCCCCCACTGACTGTTAGTCACAGCTCGGCAAAGTCTGTCCACACGCCGTCCATAACCGACACCTGTGTTCCAGATAATAAGACTCGCCACTTCAGTAGCATGTCTCACTACCTTGCACACCCCCGGCATCATCACCGCATTTTCGTTCTCCATCATGGTTCTGTGCGGTGCTGAAAAGTGGCCAATGAGGACGAAAGAACGAGACCAGAAACTTTTGAGATGTGGTCGTGGCAGAGGATGGGAATAATAAGTTGGATGGGAATGGAGAAAAGTGAGGAGGTACTGGAAAGAGTGGAAGAGGCCAGGCAGTTACTGGCTGTAATAAGAACTGGACCTACATTAAGACAGAAGGAGGGTCTTATAGAAAATGGTCTTAAAAGGGTATCTGTGACAGAAGAAGCGGCGAGAGAGGAAGAGTTTTCTGATTCTACATTATGTGCTCTTCGGCATTGTGTAGCGTTATGCCTATGTAGGCGAGCTAGTCGGCCCCCAGTACTGGCACGAGGTGAGGTGAATTTGTTGTACGGTTGAAAGGGTACAGTACCGCCCGACATTGAAAATAGGTACAACATACTTCATTATTTTTGTCAGAACAACACATTTTTTGTAAAATAACTCAATTTCAATTAATACAGCAAAGCCGGATACCAGTGTGGGAAAGAATGACAATGTATTTATTTAATTGATCACATGTGCACTCCCACAAAATAAATCCCTACATCCAGTTTGGTGAGATCTGTGAAATGAATGAATGTACGGTCGTCTGCTAACCGCAGATAGTGAATGTGAATATATGATCATCTTTGAGACGATCCTTTGGCCACCTTTGGTGGGACCAAAGAGATGAAATTTACCTGAGCTTTGAGCACCTGAAATGTGGCTGACCAATACGGTAGCAAGGTGCTCCCCCACTTCGGCAGAGGTGCGAGAGGACCTGAAGAACGGCCATGTTTCGGCACTCTGCCGCTGGATCTTGTGCTGTTAAGACCTCTCTTAGGTGTGCTCCGTAAAGACAAAAGAGTGGAGACATGGTGTGCATGTGGAATATTTAAGAGTAGTTTGAAATAATAATTTCTCTATTTCAGGAACTTTTGTGGGGAGAATTAAATGTCAGGCAGGTAATATTAATGGGATCGTAGTAATCTTCGGAAGTGACCAACAGTCACAATGAAACCACGTGTAGCAATAAGTTGAAATACTTCCGTGTGCTTAAGTTAAGCTGAATTACTAGCGTGTGTACTATAAGTTGAAATATTTAAGAAATAGCGTGTGCAGGACTTGAAATTAGAGGCGAGTACTTCCAAGTGGTGAGTACTGTGTGAGTCTCAATCTGTGTATGAGACAAAGGATAAAGAGAAGTACTCGTCCATGGTATCAGTTGAGGACTCGTGTGTGTGATGAATATGTTCTTAATATTACTTTGCGAGATATGTTTCCGTGTGACGCTTGATTCAAACTATAACACTCTGAGAGAGAAACAAGGTGAGTCAGCCGTCTATCCAGCAACGCCACATGGCTTGCATTGCACAGGAAGACGTGCATATATCTCCAGAGTTCATAGTAGGAAAGTAGAATTACGGAGTGGGGCAGTGTCGTGTGAAACTGGGATGAATATTAATTGAAGTGGGAAAGCTGAAAGTGATAATGTTGTGACTATTCCCTGTGTAGTATTTCATATTGTAGTGTGGTGTATGTCATGTAATTTGGGTATGTGTGGTTTGCATGGGAGAGTAGCGAGGTAGTTTCAAAAGATTAGTGGGTTATGCTTGTTCCTTCGGTACCGCTCGGTCTGGAGGAAAGTTTCGTGATGATGATTGTGAGAGTCGAAGTGTGAGATATAATAAAAGATCCACCATCCTATCCAGAAAGTGCACTGTAGCATTAAATAATTACGAGACCATAAGGTAGAGAATCACCAATGTAAAGCCATGCCCACTGGGCGGAATTTCTCATGTGTTATTGTTGTAGGTTATAGAATTTGTGTGTTTATGTTATAGAATTTATCGGAATGAATAAGATAGTGAAAAGAAAATGATTGGTGGCCTTTTCCTTCGAATTGTATGTTGTCATGATATCCAGAATTTATAATGTGTGCGCCACTCATATTCAGTGCGATGGCCAGGTGTTGATAAAAGCCGTTAAATAAAAAAAGAAAATGTGGTATTGCCAGTGCGTAGTGAACAGTCAGAGTTCTGTAAATTACTTGCAGTCAGATGTGCGTTTCCGTTGCGTATTATTCATATAGGAGGATAATTTGTAACTTAATTGTGAGTACGAGAGTTCATGTTACTCGATAAATAAGAATGAAACCACTCGCTTGGTAGACCACTCATCTTGCAGGCCTGACTGCTTGATGCCACAGTATGAGCAAGGCATGTGGGTGCCTCTCACGGTGAACGCTAGAGGGCCCACGTGTCAGGGCTGGGTGACCGGTACGAGCGAATCGCATATAAATCGTCTGCTGAGAGTGCTGAATGAAATCACAACGCTCGAGAGACGCTTACTGGAATATTTACAGTGGGATCTTGTCCACAGCCCAAAAAATACCTCTGATGAGTTTTTAGATATTATTGAAAAACATGAACAGGCATTGAAATTCAGTCCTCATAGTGAGAACAGCAGGCAGGGAAATGGGAACCAGAACAGACGCAATAGTCATATCCATAATAATTATAATGGCCATAACAGAAATAATTATCGTCGTAATAATAATTTTCAAGGGGGAAAAGGAAACGGAAAATTTCATAATGGAATTCAAAACTGGGAACGAAGATTTGAGAAGCAGCAGCCTCATGAAGTGCAGTGTCAGAACACAAGATCAGGAAATTAGAGATAGCCACATCTCAGGTGTGGAGCAGACGAAGTAAACCGGCAATCAAAAGGACAAGTTATTGTAGTGCTACCACCATTTAGAATATGGAATGTTAGTTTTGTGCAATATTCGGAGCACGAGTTACAGCCAGGTGCGAGCCGGATTGCAGTAAGTTACGCATTCCAGCAGTTGCGAAGGCAAATAGAATCCACAGGAGTGTAGAACTGCCAGAGAGGACACACACAGCAGTTTCAATGGCGCAAGTCACAGGCGGAAGAGGGCCACTGGCCAACCTAAGTGTTATGCATACGTGACGCGAAGCATCGCGTTAGCAAAACAGAGCAACACAGCCGAGTATAAATAGGTGCCATTTTCTAATGAAATTCATTCGAGTGTGGCAGCTCTCCTAGACGGTGGAGTGTGTCTCACCACTGACCTAAATGCAGCAACAGATGGGGCGACAGCGTCCCAATCCACAATGGGTAGTTGGTTCGACCCTCTGAGGCCGACGTGGGGAGCACAGCCAGCCAGCAGTGGGCCAGTCTTCAGCTCACTACCGCGGGCATTTGTCTCGGCTCCCGACACACGCCAGAGACTTCAGAGGCGAGGGCTGCAGATTCGGACACCGAATCGCGAGTGGTCATTGCCACCACGTTCTCAGCTATGCCAGCGGGAAGACGCAGCAGCGGGGATGGCCTACGGCTTCCTGTGGAGCAGTGCGGATTCAACAGAGATGGTGGCCACTGAGTCAGCTGCTGGTGCAGCCATCCTGACATAATCAGAACTCTGCAGCTGGCATACAAGGCCAGCACGACACAGGGTTGCTTTGCACAGACTGATGAGGTGCTTCCTCAGCATTGCGGGGCCTGTGATGCACACCGAGATGAACGGAGCACTGTAGTGGCAATAAATAAATCATTTGGAAAGTTCTCGCCGAGTTTTAATACGATGGCTCCTGGCACCCATCCACTACATTTGGTGTCTTACCTCTACATTTGGTCATCCTGGTACATTTGGTGGCAGAAATCGCCACAACATTATTTTAAAAATTCTGTGGTTGTCAAAAATTTGGCAAAGCAGCCACAAATGTTGGAGGTTATAAGAAATAAAAATTAAATTTGCGATGATTTTAAGCAGAGCAAGCAGTATGGTAAAATGTGTAGAGGTGTTTGATAATGATCATGTCGGTCTGAAAAATTTATTTTGTGAAAGGGAAGTGAATAATAAAACGAAGAAAGATTAGGTGATCAGAAGATAATCTGAAGTGGATCTGAATTTGGTGGAGGTGCCGGCCGAAGTGGCCGTGCGGTTAAAGGCGCTGCAGTCTGGAACCGCAAGACTGCTACGGTCGCAGGTTCGAATCCTGCCTCGGGCATGGATGTTTGTGATGTCCTTAGGTTAGTTAGGTTTAACTAGTTCTAAGTTCTAGGGGACTAATGACCTCAGCAGTTGAGTCCCATAGTGCTCAGAGCCATTTGAACCTTTTTTTTTTTTTTTTTTTTTTTTTTTTGGTGGAGGTGGAATTTATGATGTATTCTGACGAGGCACTAGGAAGTAGCAAGAATTGCCGTGCGGTGTGGCAGCGTGGTTTGAGGCGCCATGTCATTGATTGCACGGCCCTCCCACTGGAGGTTCGAGTTCTCCCTCGGGTATGGGTGTGTGTGTTTTTCTTCGTTTAAGTTAGTTTAAGTAGTGTGTAAGTCTAGGGACCAATGACTTCAGCAGTTTGGTCCCTTAGGAATTCACACACATTTGAACAAGTAGCAACAATTTCCAGTAATGTAGATGAAAGTAATGTTTATGAGTTTGTGTTGGAGAAAGTAGGTGAAGCTATCAGTGAAGGCGGCGAAGCTGTAGCCTCGCCAGCCAGAGATGAATTTTCTGTTGTATCAAAGGAAGTACTTGAAGCTACTTTGAGGGCAGCGCAGCAATAGTCTCGTCAGCCGGTGGTGAATTTTGTTATGCATCGGTGGACGTGGGTGATATATTGTTAAAGAGAAGTAAAGGTGATATTTTAGGTGCTGATGTTGCGAAGGTTGAAGCTATTGATGTAGATGTCTGGAAGGAAGGAGTTTGTGCATCTATTTCTGTTGATGGAAGTGAGCCGTTTGCTCCTGATGAGAACATGAGTTTTGAGTAAATGTTGAAGGATGAATATGAAGATGTGTTAGACAGTATGTTAATGCATAAAGTAGCGGAGGCGTCTGGTACAGAAGAAAATATGAAGGAGAAAGGGTTAGACCCTTGTATGGCGCAATCCAGGTGTAGTGTGACTTCTAATGTGGAGAAATGCAACAGCGGCAGTCTGTATGCTGTATAGCCGGAGGTTGAATGAGTTAATGATGGTGGTTTCTATGGAGGGCGTTGACACTGCCCGCACGACCCATGAAGCGGGAAGCTCTGCAAAACACAGTTAGTTGTATTATTTACGTAAGAGTATAAATCGTACTGTACGTAAGATTTAGGGAGAAATTTCGCGGAGCTATTTAAAGGTGTTACTAGTAGTATGCTTGATGGGTTTTTCGTGTGATATATGTAGTCTATTAGTAATTATCATTCGCACAAAATTTGGTTCGTGGAGGTTGTATGCAAAATATAAGGTTAATTATAATAATATTATTATATTATATTAATATTACATATATATATAATATATATATGTCGGTTAATTATATAATTTATGATATTTTGGTTCGAATCCTGCCTCGGGCATGGATGTGTATGATGTCCTTAGATTAGTTAGGTTTAAGTAGTTCTAAGTCTAGGGGACTGATGACCTCAGATGTTAAGTCTCACAGTGCTCAGATCCATTTGAACCATTTTTGTTATTTTGGAAGGGTTTTGAATAGATTTATGCATGTAAAATTATGGGAGTAAGTTTGGGACGAAACGTATTTTAATGCAGATTAGAGTGAACATTTGCTGAATTTATGATGCGCATATCTGCTGTGTTGAAAGGAAAGGTAAATGAGCAATTTCTGCAAAGGGTACTATTAGTTTTATAATTTCTAATTAGAAGTGGTAAAATTATACAGAAATGATAAAATGTTAGTTGATTTATGGTGTCGAACAAATTTCATAGAATGAAAGACGTTTTCTGGTGGAATACAGACAGAATCTTCGAAATGTCGAACTGAACCAAGTGTTTTGCCAGTGCTATAAATCAATTTTTGCTTGCTGTCCCGTTCGAGAACGTGTCGATTGCACTGGGGAGGGCATTCAGTGGCCGATCTATGTGGATTTGAGAAGTTTTATGATTATCGTTAACTACACCACAGTCGCTTTTCGATGCCTATCGTCCTTCTGTACTGGCTGCGTTTGTGTATTAACGCATGTTTGGCACAGTACGTGGCCAAGATCGTCAAGTAATTCTGCAGAGATGCTGGACTGCGGACCATCAAAAGTTCGACGCTAGAAAACCATTCACGTGCCGTGTTTGTGCTAGTGAAGTGCTATGATGTGATCAAAGCAAAGAAGTGCTATAAAAAGGGCGCAAAAGCGCTAAAGACGTTTGAAAAGATGACTCTAGAATTTATTTAAATTTAAGTGTTTATTTTGGCAGTTAATTAATATGGCATAATTTTATAGTTTGTGTTACTTTTAGAAAATTTAAGCTGATAATATGACGTATCCTAGGAGTTACATGCTGTTTCATACACTACCACGAAGTACTTACACTATTTTTCTGACAGGCAAGTATGGTATTCTGTTTGTTATGTTATGTATGCATTTATTATGTTACATATATATGTCAAATTTGGCGTGACTTAATGCGCCAAATTAGCAGTTAATGTGCCACATTAAGTGGAGGCGTGTAACGTTAAGGATATTTAGGTGAGCTAAATCGGCGGAGGTGAGGTGAATTTGGTGTACGGCTGAATGCTAGCGCGCCCCGTCCCAGGCACCCCGCAGCAGTTCCGGCTTCCGGCTAAGTGACCGGTAGGGTCGAGTACAGCAGCAAAAGACCGGATGTGGGTTAATCCTAGCATAGGTAATTTTGCGGACGGATAGTCACTTAGGAGGACGGATGACGCTCCAAGAAATGGCGGAGTGTCAGATAGACTTAAAGATGGCTAAGTTACAGCTCCCTGAACTTCGACAATAAGTCGAAGTTACATATTAAAGCGAATCTGAATACGTCTGCGATCTCAGAAAAATTAGGCACATCCAATGACACAGCAATAATCTTTAAAACTACAGAAGTTTTACAGTCAACAGATATTTCCACAACGAACCTCTGAATTGGTTCAAATGGCTCTGAGCACTATGGGACTTAACATCTGAGGTCATCAGTCCCCTAGAACGTCGAACTACTTAAACCTAACTAACCTAAGGACATCACACCCATCCATGCCCGAGGCAGGATTCTACCTGCGACCGTAGCGATCGCGCGGTTCCAAACTGAAGTGCCTAGAACCGCTCGGCCACCCCGGCCGGCGAACCTCTGAATTAGCAACTTTTTAATCGCTTCATATGCTTACCATAATCGATATCTCAGGTGATAGGATTGGACAATAGCTATCATCCATGAAAGCTACGTAACTGTATCTATTATATTTATTGATTTCTTACGTCTTTTATATCTTTTTCTTTATGCAAATGTTTGTCAGAACTTCGTATTCACCACATTTGCGAAGTAAATGAACACAGCATCAATACCTCATATTCTGCCTTTCTCCTATTAAGGAACTTTGTTTTCTGTCGTTGTTGTTGTGGTCTTCAGTCCAGAGACTGGTTTGATGCAGCACTCCATGCTACTCTATCCTGTGCAAGCTCCTTCATCTCCAAGTACCTACTGCAACCTAAATCCTTCTGAATCTGCTTAGTGTATTCATCTCTTGGTCTCCCTCTACGATTTTTACCCTACACGCTGCCCCCTAATACTAAATTGGTGATACCTTGATGCCTCAGAAAATGTCCTATCAACCGACCCCTTCTTCTAGTCAAGTTGTGCCACAAATTTCTCTTCCCCCAGTTCCATTCAGTGCGTGATCAACCCATCTAATCTTCAGCATTCTTGTGTAGCACCACATCTCGAAAGCTTCTATTCTCTTCTTATCTGAACTGTTTATCGTTAATGTTTCACATCCATGCACGGCTACACTCCATACAAATACTTTCAGAAACGACTTCCTGACAGTTAAATCTATACTCAATGTTAACAAATTTCTCTTCTTCAGAAACGCTTTCCTTGCCACTGCCAGTCTGCATTTTATATCCTCTCTATTTCGACCATCATCAGTTATTTTGCTACCTAAATATCAAAACTCATCTACTACTTTAAATGACTCATTTCCTAATCTAATTCCTACAGAATCACCCTTTCAATTCGAATACATTCCGTTATCCTCGTTTTGCTTTTGTTGATGTTCGCCTTAGAGCCTCCTTAGAAGACACTGTCCATTCCGTTCAACTGCTCTTCCAAATCTTTTGCTGTCTCTGACAAAATTACATTGTTGTCGGCAAACCTCAAAGTTTTTATTTCTTCTCCATGGCCTATTCCTAATTTTTCTTTTTTTTTTCCTTTACTGCTTGCTCAATATACAGATTGAATAACATTGGGGATAGGCTAAAACCCTGTCTCACTCTCTTCCCAACCACTGCTCCTCTTCCATGCCCCTCGGCTATTGTAACTGCCATCTGGTTTCTGTACAAATTGTAAACACCCTTTCGCTCCCTGTATTTCACACCTGCCACCTTCAGAATTTGAAAGAGAGTATTGGAGTCCACATTGTCAAAAGCTTTATCTAAGCCTACAAATGCTAGAAACGTAGGTTTGCCTTTCCTTAATCTATCTTCTAAGGTGAGTCTTAGGGTCAGTATTGCCTCACGTGTTCCAACATTTCTACGGAATCCAAACTGATCTTCCTCAAGGTCGGCTTCTACCAGTTTTTCCATTAGTCTGTAAGTAATTCGTGTTAGTATTTTGCAACCGTGACTTGTTAAACTGATAGTTCCGTAATTTTCAGACGTGTCAGCACCTGCTTCCTTTGAGATTGGAATTATTATATCCTTCTTGAAATCTGAAAGTATTTCACCCGTCTCTTACATCGTGCTCACCAGATGGAGGAGATTTGTCATGGCTGGCTCTGCCAGCGCTATCAGTAGCTCTAACGGAATGTTGTCTACTACCGGGGACTTGTTTCGACGTAAGTCTTTCAGTGCTCTGTCAGACCATTATCATATCTCCCATTTCATCTTCATCTACGTCCTCTTCCATTTCCATAATACTGCCCTCAAGTACATCGTCCTTATAAAAACCGTCTATATACTCCTCCAACCTTTCTGCTTCCCCTTCTTCGCTGAGGACTGGTTTTCCATCTGAGCTCCTGATATTCATACAGGTGGTTCTCCTTTCTCCAATGGTCTCTTTAATTTTCCTGTAGGCAGTATCTATCTTACTCATAGTGATATATGCCTCTACATTCTTACATTTGTCCTGTAGCCATTCCTGCTTAGACATTTTGCTCTTCCTGTCGATCTCATTTTTGAGACGTATTTACTCTTTTCTGCCTGTTTCGTTTACTGCATTTTTATATTTTCTCCTTTCGTCAGTTAAATTCAATATCTCCGCTGTTACTCAAGGATTTCTACTAGCCCTCGTCTTTTTACCTACTTGATCCTCTGCTGCCTTCACTACTTCATCTCTCAAAGCTACCCATTCTTCTTGTACTGTATTTCTTTCCGCCGCAATTGTCAATTGTTCGCTAATGCTCTCTGTGATACTCAGTACAACCCTTGGTTCTTTCAGTTTATCCACGTCCCATTTCCTTAAATTCCCACCTTTTTGCAGTTTCTTCAGTTTTAATCTACAGCTCATAACCAACAGATTGTGGTAGAGTCCACATCTGCCCCTGGAAATGTCTTACAATTTAAAACCTAGTTACTAAATCTCTGTCTTACCATTATGTAATCTATCTGAAATCTTCCAGTGTCTCCAGGCCTCTTCCCTCTTTCATTATTTTTAAACCAAGTGATAGCTATGATTAAGTTATGCTCTGTGCAAATTCTACCATGTGTCTTCCTCTTTCCTTCCGTACCTCCATTCCATATTCACCCACTACATTTCCTTCTCTTCCTTTTCCTACTGTCGCATTCCAGTCCCCCATAACTATTAAATTTTCATCACCCTTCAGTATCTGAATAGTTTCTTTTATCTCATCGTACATTTCTTCAATCTCTTCGTCATCTGCGGATCTAGTTGGCAAATAAACATGTACTACTATGTTAGGCGTGGGCTTCGTGTCTATCTTGGCTACAATAATATGTTCACTGTGCTGTTCGTAGTAGCTTACCTTCGTTCCTATTTTTTTTGTTCATTATTAAACCTCCTCCTGCATTACAACTATTTAATTTTGTATTTATAACCCCGTATTCACCTGACCAGAAGTCTTGTTCCTCCTGCCACCGAACTTCACTAACTCCCACTATATCCAACTTTAACCTGTTCATTTCCCTTTCTAAATTTTCTAGCCCATCTGCCCGATTAAGGTATCTGACCTTCCACGCTCCGCTCCGTAGAACGCCAGTTTTGTTTCGCCTGATAACGACGTCCTACTGAGTAGCCCCCGCCCCGAGATCCGAATGGAAGACTATTTTACCTCCGGAATGTTTTATCCAAGAGGACGTCATCATCAGCAAAGCTGCATGCCCTCGGAAAAAATTGCGGCTGTTCTTTCCCCTTGCTTTCAGCCACTCGCAGTACCACCAAAGCAAGGCCGTTTTGGTTAATGTTACAAGGCCAGGTCAGTCAATCATCCATACTGTTGCCCCTGCAAATGCTGAAAAGGCTGCTGCCCCTTTTCAGGAACCACACGTTTGTCTGGACTCTCAACAGACATCCCTCCTTTGTCTGTTGTGGTTGCAACTGTGGTATGGCTATCTGCATCTCTGAGGCACGCAAACCTCCCCACCAACGGCAAGGTCTATGGTTCATGGGAAGGTGTTAACTGTCAAGAAGACATAAATAAATATTTAAATCATTTTCAAGGACAATGCGTTGTCATTTAACGTGAGCGCACTTGCGAAAGAAAACTGGCATATTTACTTATGAACAAAGCTTCATTTATAATTATTGTAAATTATCTGACTGTGACAGAATGTTTATAACATTTCTTTATTTAAATATTGTTGTAAAATATTATTTAAGCCTTGGAAGTGGTCAACGTGTATCAGATTATGTCCGTAGAATTAGAGGACGATGTATTTTTGGTGGGGATGGTCTTCACCCAATGGAAAAGCAGATAGTAGCGGAACACTGTGGGAGTCAAGTGTAAAATGGGAACTTTTCATGTGAAGAGGTCAAGGGAGAATTCTGCGCACTTGTATGTTCGTCCTGTAAGGAGGCAACCCTTTTTTTTTTTTTTTTTTTTTTTTGTCATCAGTCTACTGACTGGTTTGATGCGACCCGCCACGAATTCCTTTCCTGTGCTAACCTCTTCATCTCAGAGTAGCACCTGCAACCTAGGTCCTCAATTATTTGCTTCACGTATTCCAATCTCTGCCTTCCTCTACAGTTTTTGCCCTCTACAGCTACCTCTAGTACCATGGAAGTCATTCCCTCATGTCTTAGCAGATGCCCTATCATCCTGTCCCTTCTCCTTATCAGTGTTTTCCACATATTCCTTTCCTCTCCGATTCTGCGTAGAACCTCCTCATTCCTTACCTTATCAGTCCACCTAATTTTCAACATTCGTCTATAGCACCACATCTCAAATGCTTCGATTCTCTTCTGTTCCGGTTTTCCCACAGTCCATGTTTCACTACCATACAATGCTGTACTCCAGACGTACATCCTCAGAAATTTCTTCCTCAAATTAAGGCCGGTATTTGATATTAGTAGACTTCTCTTGGCCAGAAATGCCTTTTTTGCCATAGCGAGTCTGCTTTTGATGTCCTCCTTGCTCCGTTTGTCATTGGTTATTTTACTGCCTAGGTAGCAGAATTCCTTAACTTCATTGACCTCGTAACCATCAATCCTGATGTTAAGTTTCTCGCTGTTCTCATTTCTACTACTTCTCATTACCTTCGTCTTTCTCCGATTTACTCTCAAACCATACTGTGTACTCATTAGACTGTTCATTCCGTTCAGCAGATCATTTAATTCTTCTTCACTTTCACTCAGGATAGCAATGTCATCAGCGAATCGTATCATTGATATCCTTTCACCTTGTATTTTAATTCCACTGCTGAACCTTTCTTTTATTTCCATCATTGCTTCCTCAATGTACAGATTGAAGAGTAGGGGCGAAAGGCTACAGCCTTGTCTTACACCCTTCTTAATACGAGCACTTCGTTCTTGATCGTCCACTCTTATTATTCCCTCTTGGTTGTCGTACATATTGTATATGACCCGTCTCTCCCTATAGCTTACCCCTACTTTTTTCAGAATCTCGAACAGCTTGCACCATTTTATATTCTCGAACGCTTTTTCCAGGTCGACAAATCCTATGAAAGTGTCTTGATTTTTCTTTAGCCTTGCTTCCATTATTAGCCGTAACGTCAGAATTGCCTCTCTCGTCCCTTTACTTTTCCTAAAGCCAAACTGATCGTCACCTAGCACATTCTCAATTTTCTTTTCCATTCTTCTGTATATTATTCTTGTAAGCAGCTTCGATGCATGAGCTGTTAAGCTGATTGTGCGATAAGTCTCGCACTTGTCAGCTCTTGCTGTCTTCGGAATTGCGTGGATGACGCTTTTCCGAAAGTCAGATGGTATGTCGCCAGACTCACATATTCTACACACCAACGTGAATAGTCGTTTTGTTGCCACTTCCCCCAATGATTTTAGAAATTCTGATGGAATGTTATCTATCCCTTCTGCCTTATTTGACCGTAAGTCCTCCAAAGCTCTTTTAAATTCCGATTCTAATACTGGATACCTCATCTCTTCTAAATCGACTCCTGTTTCTTCTTCTATCACATCAGACAAATCTTCGCCCTCATAGAGGCTTTCAGTGTATTCTTTCCACCTATCTGCTCTCTCCTCTGCATTTAACAGTGGAATTCCCGTTGCACTCTTACTGTTACCACCGTTGCTTTTAATGTCACCAAAGGTTGTTTTGACTTTCCTGTACGCTGAGTCTGTCCTTCCGACAATCATATCTTTTTCGTTGTCTTCACATTTTTCCTGCAGCCATTTCGTCTTAGCTTCCCTGCACTTCCTATTTATTTCATTCCTCAGCGACTTGTGTTTCTGTATTCCTGATTTTCCCGGAAAATGTTTGTACCTCCTTTCATGAATCAACTGAAGTATTTCTTCTGTTACCCATGGTTTCTTCGCAGCTACCTTCTTTGTACCTATGTTTTCCTTACCAACTTCTGTGATGGCCCCTTTTAGAGATTTCCATTCCTCTTCAACTGTACTGCCTACTGCGCTATTCCTTATTGCTGTATCTATAGCGTTAGAGAACTTCAAACGTATCTCGTAATTCCTTAGTACTTCCGTATCCCACTTCTTTGCGTATTGATTCTTCCCGACTAATGTCTTGAACTTCAGCCTACTCTTCATCACTACTATATTGTGATCTGAGTCTATATCTGCTCCTGGGTACGCCTTAAAATCCAGTATCTGATTTCGGAATCTCTGTCTGACCATGATGTAATCTAATTGAAATCTTCCCGTATCTCCCGGCCTTTTCCAAGTATACCTCCTCCTCTTGTGATTCTTGAACAGGGTATTCGCTGTAAGAGCTGAAACTTGTTACAGAACTCAATTAGTTTTTCTCCTCTTTCATTCCTTGTCCCAAGCCCATATTCTCCTGTAATCTTTTCTTCTACTCCTTCCCCGACAACTGCATTCCAGTCGCCCATGGCTATTAGATTTTCGTCCCTCTTTACATACTGCTTTACCCTTTCAATATCCTCATACACTTTCTCTATCTGTTCATCTTCAGCTTGCGACGTCGGCATGTATACCTGAACTATCGTTGTCGGTGTTGGTCTGCTGTCGATTCTGATTAGAACAACCCGGTCACTGAACTGTTCACAGTAACACACCCTCTGCCCTACCTTCCTATTCATAACGAATCCTACACCTGTTATACCATTTTCTGCTGCTGTTGATATTACCCGATCCTCATCTGACCAGAAATCCTTGTCTTCCTTCCACTTCACTTCACTGACCCCTACTATATCTAGATTGAGCCTTTGCATTCCCCTTTTCAGATTTTCTAGTTTCCCTACCACGTTCAAGCTTCTGACATTCCACGCCCCGACTCGCAGAACGTTATCCTTTCGTTGATTATTCAATCTTTTTCTCATGGTAACCTCCCTCTTGGCAGTCCCCTCCCGGAGATCCGAATGGGGGACTATTCCGGAATCTTTTGCCAATGGAGAGATCATCATGACACTTCTTCAATTACAAGCCACTTGTCCTGTGGATACACGTTACGTGTCTTTAATGCAGTGGTTTCCATTGCCTTCTGCATCCTCATGTCGTTGATCATTGCTGATTCTTCCGCCTTTAGGGGCAATTTCCCACCCCTAGAACAAGAGAGTGTCCTGAACCTCTATTCGCTCCTCCGCCCTCTTTGACAAGGCCGTTGGCAGAATGAAGCTGACTTCTTATGCCGGAAGTCTTCGGCCGCCAATGCTGATTATTTATCAAAATTTAGGCAGTTGATTATGAACCAAAGACGCTACCCCTAGACCACGGGTACTGTCGAGGCAACCCTACCTGTGGTATTATCTGGCTTCTGATGGACTGGATGATACACTACTGGCCATTAAAATTGTTACACCATGAACAAGACGTGCTACACACGCGAAATTTAACCGATAGGAAGAAGACGCTGTGATATGCAAATGATTAGCTTTTCAGAGCATTCACACAAGGTTGGCGCCGGTGGCGACACCTACAACGTGATGACATGAGGAAAGTTTCAAAGCGATTTCTCATGCACAAACAGCAGTTGACCGGCGTTGCCTGGTGAAACGTAGTTGTGATTCCTCGTGTAAGGAGGTGAAATGCGTACCATCACGTTTCCGACTTTGATAAAGGTCGGATTGTAGCCTATCGCGATTGCGGTTTATCGTATCGCGACATTGCTGCTCGCGTTGGTCGAGATCCAATGACTGTTAGCAGAATATGGAATCGGTGGGTTCAGTAGGGTAATACGGAAAGCCGTGCTGGATCCCAACGGCCTCGTATCACTAGCATGACAGGCATCTTATACGCATGGCTGTAACGGATCGTGCTACCATCTCTCGATCACTGAGTCAACAGATGGGGACGTCTGCAAGACAACAACCATCTGCACGAACAGTTCGACGACGTGTGCAGCAGCATGGACTATCAGCTCGGAGACCATGGCTGCGGTTACCCTTGACGCTGCATCACAGACAGGAGCGCCTGCGATGGTGTACTCAACGACGAACCTGGATACACGAATGGCAAAACATTATTTTTTCTGATGAATCCAGATTCTGTTTACAGCATCATGATGGTAGAATCCGTGTTTGGCGATATCGCGGTGAACGCACATTGGAAGCGTGTATTCTTCATCGCCATACTGGCGTATCACCCGGCGTGATGGTATGGGGCGCCATTGGTTACACGTCTCGGACACCCCTTGTTCGCACTGACGGCACTTTGGACAGTGGACGTTACTTTTCAGATGGGTTACGACTCGTGGCTCTGCCCTTCATTCGATCCCTGCGAAACCCTACATTTCAGCTGGATAATGGACGACCGCATGTTGCAGGTCCCGTACGGGCCTTTCTCGATACAGAAAATGTTCGACTGCTACCGTGGCCAGCACATTCTCCAGATCTCTCACCAATTGAAAACGTCTGGTCAATGGTGGACGAGCAACTGGCTCGTCACAATACGGCAGTCACTACTCTCGATGAACTGTGGTATCGTGTTGAAGCCGCATGGGCAGCTGTACCTGTACACGCCATGAAAGCTCTGTTTGACACAACGCCCAGGCGCCAAGGTCGTTATTACGGCCTGAGATGGTTGTTCTTGGTACTGATTTCTCAGGATCTATGCAACCAAATTGCATGAAAATGTAATCACATGTCAGTTCTAGTATAATATATTTGTCCAATGAATATCCGTTTATCATCTGCATTTCTTATTGGTGTAGCAATTTTAATGGCTAGCAGTGTTGATCCCGGAACAGCTGCTACCATACTTTCACATCTCAAGGGACTGTATATGTCGAGAGGTTCGGATGTTCTCCAGAGAGGTACTCCACCGTTTCCGCTTCTATTGCCGAATTGAAAATAGATAGAGTATGGACTTCTACTCGTCATCTCGCATATGTTAATTTCTAAATCATCATGTTGAATTCTGAAATGTTTTGAGTTAGACAGTATTTTGTGTGCTGTGATTGCGAAATGGATTTAGTTTTCGCATAACTTTGATGCCTGATTAATCCGGGGATTTTGCTACCATTCTTGTATCACGCTCTACTAACTTTATGGCATTTGATAAGGGTATTTCCTGTCTACATTTAAATGAATATCGTAGGACTGCTTCCCGTTTATTTGAGAAGTCCTTTCCTAAATAAACGTTATTCAACGTAATTCTCTGTAATCTACATCGATTACAGGTGTTAGATTGGAAACCTTGTTATTAAATGAATCATTTAACTTTTATTTTGTTTTTCTGTGTATTTTATTAACTCGCAATTCTAGCCAATGCATACACTATTTGACTGAAGGATCCCAGTTATAGATTGTTGTTGGCAGTGAGTTAGCTGCAGGGCATGAAAGAAGATGTGCGCGACTCGATGTAATGACTGCATAGAGCTATTATTTTTAAACAGAGCCGTACATAGCACAGATACCTAAAACATGAGTAACCACATGTAAAGACGCAATTGGTTTGTTAGTGTGGGATACTATTAGGAAGAGTAACTAGACTTGGCAATAACCATAATGTACTGTCGCTGTCGCAAAGACGAGTATTAAGAACGAAGCGATGGGCCTCCAGAAACTGAGGCGCAAAGGGCCTGATAACACAGTATAAAACTGACAATGATGATATTTTAGTTTATTTAGATTTCACTGTTTGTCCGTATTCTTCATGACTACAATAGATTTACAATCTACACTTACACTTTACAATTCTTCACTAAATATTTAATGTATGATTTTAAAATTCTGTTTCAGTATCTCAGTAGGTAAAAGCAAACCCTTGTAGGACGACATTGTTTTCTCAATAAGTGGTAGAGGTATCTAGTTGAAATTTATGTCAGATACTAAGGTTACGGTACCTTGGCTGTGTAAAAAATTTAAGTTTCTAAGCCAATTCAGTCATGAGATACGGCCAAATATGTTACATATTTTGACAGTCGAAAACTGATTCATCACAAACCTACCGATGAAGCATCTAGATACACGTCGCACCTGGTAGTCTAATATCAAAGCACTTATGCCATCGAATCTCGGTGGGACCACGGATTTTTCAGTCTTCCTTGTAACACAGTGGTCATCTCTCAAAGATGCGAGGAGTCACCAGCAACAACATAAGATTTGGATTCCGCGTTAAACTGTAAGTCCCCCGTTTCCCCGGTTGTATAACTGGGATAGATTAGAGACATGCAGGTCGTTGAAGTGGCATCCAGTAGAAAGACCTGCACCAGGGAAATGAGCTTATCGATATTATTTCTTATTATTATTATTTATTATTATTATTATTATTATCATTACGTATGGACATACTAAGTTCTTATGGAATTCTTAGATCGTGAGTCCTACTGACACTTGTCCGTTTTTTTTTATATTGCATCTTTGGTATCATTATAGAATTTAGATAAACCAGAAACAGAAAATTCACAGGTGCACGTGATAACACATGAAAAATGGATACAACGCTATGAAAGCACTTGTTTGACTCTGAGGCAGAAATCTCTATTAATCCTGAATACAGTACCAGAAAATTAGTAAAAAAAAATTGACTTACATATTTTAGGAGAGTTAGAGGCAATAATAAGGAAACAAAAAGGAAAGAAAAATGACCATGACCAGAGGGCACAAATATCAAACTTATAAACAATCTTCACCAATTAATCACGTGTTGACTTACAATGGGAATCCCCAATACATAGTTACAGTCAATTGTTTCTTCTACGTTTTTTTTAAAAAAAAGGGGGAATTGATAAACCATCAAACTACAAAGGTATAAGTATATTAAATTCAACGTGTAAGCTATGCGCTGGTATGTTAAATAACAGAACAAAGCCAATAGCAAAGTAACTCCCGCAGGACGAACAGAATGGATTTCGAAAAGGGAGAGCTTGTATGGACAATGTATTTACAATGAAACAGCTAATAGCGAAAAGAAAGGAATACAATTTGCCCACCTATATTGCGTTTCTACTTTGAGAGCATGCCTTTTATGAGATTGTAATTATGGATTATAATGACAAAACGGAGCCATCCTCAACACATAATAATGTGTGTATAACGTTTATGTAACAGCAACTGCTTCAGACTCAATTTATCTAATTACAATGGGGGAAACATAGTTATTAATCAGAAAATAAGATAAGGGTGTGTGACTTTTTAAGTCTATATGAACGGTATCCTATATAGATGGAAGAAATAGTCACTAACTGACATTAAGTTAAGGAGATCACTTTAAATGTGCTAGAGTATGCTGATGACTTAGTGATTATGCGAAAGAGCTATTTATTTATTAAATAAGATTTGTAAAGACACAAATTAAAAATTTTTACTTCGAAATCAGTAACCATGGCATTCCAGGACAAACACCCAATAAGAGCAAAAATTATTTTCGATGTCAGAATTTAAGAAAGGTTCCACATTTTAACAACGGTATTTAGGTTGTGATACCTCGTATAATTACAATACACTATAATATAGGAAGTTATCAGGGAGTGTGTGGAACCATTTGAAGATCAGTGAAAAAAGGGAGGACCAAAATACAGCTGAAGCTGAACAAACTGAAGTCAGCGCCGGTTATTCCATACGGTAATGAAACGTGGGCATCAAGGCAAAGGACCGTTGCCATATTATAGGCCACAGGAATGTAATTCCTTGGGGCATTACTAGGGCACATACGCCTTGATACAGTAAGAAACCAGGATATATGGAATTAATTAAAAACCTTTGCAATACGGGGAAAAGTAATCAGTTAGAAAGAGCATTTAGAAAGAAGGGATAATACAAGCATTTCTAAAATGGCACTGTCGTACAGAGCTATGGCCGTAGAGGCCCAGGAAGACCGAGTCAAAGGTGGATTGAGGCCAGAACAGGCCAAAGCGTCTAATCCCTAACAGGATAATGATGATGATGGTGATGATGATGATGATGATGATGACGACATTCGTATCATTATTGCAGCAAATTCCGTTATAGCGCTACGTTTTATCAGTTTCGATTTACATTTGGGTGTCACTTCCTGCTGCGTAAAAGGAATTAGATAATTGCATCGTGGCACTGTGTCGGTCCAGTGAAGTTCCATTACAGTTTATCATTTACTGACAATGTAAGTGCTGTTATTACTGTGTAACACCCCACCCGTCACTTAGCTGGTTTTGGCGTGCGTTCACCCCAACTAATTGACTAACAGATCAACAGAGAGTGCAAAACTGCCGCAATATCGGATAACGCAAAGAAAGTAATATGGCCCTGTGACTCCTGATTGAACTGCAGTGGCAGTGTTGACATTAATTTATTCAGAATTGATCACTTTTAATTAAAAAGGGGTGCACATTGATGTTATATTCAGTTACTGAACACCAGATGCAAATGTTGAACATAAAATTAATTAAGAAAGTTGAAAGGTCTCTGTTGGATTCCTTTCATGTTAGTTTCTTAAATCTGTTGTCATTTACGGCATAAATTCCTCTTCTAAATTTACTGAGGTGTTTCTGACTATCTGGGAGGAGACTGAGCCGTGAAACGTGTTACTTTTACACATAAACAAGAACGATCTGTCACACTACTACACTTTAAAACACAGTTTACATGTAATTCACGTCACACAGTCTCATACGGAACCTACATCCGCTTTCTTTTATATACTGTATATGATAAGATACTGTCATCCCCCTTCCCTTCAGTGTGAGAGGATGAATGAGCAAATGTATTTCTAGTTCCATGCTTGATGGTAGCAGACAAGCCTGTCTCCTAGAGAACAGTAGGACCAACGCCGGAACAGGTAGCTACACTTTCTAAAAGCAGACAGGTTTCTATTCTTAGTATGGTCCTGTCCGTCCCTTGTCATGTTGGTATAGGAAGCTGCCTCTCAGGTCACTTCCGTTTGTATCTGTTAAGCACACTCGGTAGGGGCCAGGTCAGTCCGTCCGCAGCGAGCGTCTGAAGTGGTAAGATCTCCGGCTAAGCGCGTGTCTGCTAAGACCGTGGGACAATGGATTTCTTAAGTTCAGCCTAACTGAAAATTTAATCACCTTTATTTCAGCTTTAGCCCTAAAATATCTAGTGTTATCTTAAATTACAACACAGTGTAATTTGAGTGTGAAGTTCAGAATATCTTCCAGTAGTTGCTTTGTCACTACTTTGTGAGTAAAGTGGAACCACGTGTTGATCAGTAACTCTAACTAAGATCATCAATCTTAAATGCGAATGTGCGTGAGATTATAAGGTCTCGTCTTGAAAATATTTTTCAATATAGCAACTTTTCTTTATGTTTAACCCACGTGGGGTGTACTTTGTGAGTCCAGTATCACGTGCTTATACAATTGTTTGACCCATCAGGTCAATAGTAAGACGATAGTTCGAGATTTTTCTTTTGTAAATTGCGTTTCAATGTAATTTATTTTAATTATCAAAATCATTGTGGAGTTAACACTCTTTGTGTAAACCAAGTTGACCACGTGAAGCATGTGGTGTAAGCATCAAAGTAGCCCTCAGCTATTCTTTTCGGGAAGATTTCACAGAGAGTTAGTATGAATTTAGTATACCAATGTGTGGTAATTTCACGACGGACAGGATTGTGCTACGAACGTAACTTCTTAGGGTGAAAATTGAATCAGTTGGTTGTAGTTAATTTCCTCTTGGATATGTTACAACGTACTTTGTGTGTTATTTTATGAATGCAGTGTTGTATGTTGTCTCCCAATCTTGGCTCCCTATTTGATGTGTTCTGTAAGATTACAGACTCACATTTACACAATCCTAAATAAGGCACCAGTTTAGTTATGAATCAAGTTTGATATACTGAAATTTTAACAGAACAATGATCAACGTTAATATATATATATCACCAGTTTTCGTAAGATGAGTACCAAAAGATTATAATCAATGTTAGTCTGGTTGGGAATTTGGTAAGCTAGACTGGATATCTGGTGAAACAGTTGCTCAGTAATGCAAGGTTAACTTCCTCAGATAGCTCACAGCTTTTAACCCACTTTTATGGTCTTGAACATCAGCACCACTTTCAGAACAAATTAATGCAACAACATTACAAAGTGACTTGGGATTTCAACTACTTGATTGAAAACAGATGCAGTCGATTAGCACAAATTTATTTTTTAACTCCTGACCTTCAATCATCACATTACAAGACTCTCCTATCAGGCAGTCGTAATAAATTGCGTTTGCATGGAGTAAAGCGTGACAACTCAAAAGTAATTCCTATCGACTGACCCAGGCATAATACGAAGTGCGAGAAGAATTCTACAATACACGGCCCATGAAATCCTCGTGGAAACTTTGCCGACGTGATCCAACAAATTAATCAGTGGCCGGAGCGGGCGCAATATCACCAAATACAGCGTGGCGGAGCAGCGTCGTTGTGTGGACGTCGGTCGACCTCGTGGTGCTGCAAGGCTGCACTCGTCTATTCACTCCTAGCTGTCTTGCTCAGTACATAGCTGAACCAAAACTTTCTATCTCCAAGCTCAATCATTCCATTTGCTAAGTCCTAAACTGCAGAGATTCTCACTCTTTCTCAGGCAAGCTGAGTAAAGAACGCCTCGTCCGCACTCTAGGCAAGCTGGGAACGGAAGACCCTCACGGAGACTTCTCACAGTCTGCTCTCCGCCTCGGTTTCCCCTCCAGCAAAATCACTTATGCCAATTGCAGCGCAAGTTGCGTTAATTATGCGTCGCTTCCCAGCACTGACCAATGCCTGCTCTGGGAAGTGAACAAATTCCCACAAAATTTCCCTTCCTCTCAACTTCTGTTATTTAGCTCCTGCCAGGCCACCCATCAAGGTTAGCGTGTGCACAAACACCAATTTTTCCGGAATTCTGACTCCCGGGAGAGTACTTCAAATTCCTCGGTCCTACATTCCCATCAGTGGCCGGCGTATTTCATTCTGTCGCTCTACACCTGTTTTACTTCAGACTCTGTGGACTGTGAATTCAGTGTGAAGTTACTATAGTCACAAACACACATATTTTGACCTTTATTGACTGCTCCACCGTAGCTTTGCGCGGCTTTCTTGCATGTTTCACTGAAAACTGGACGACGGACATTTATCAACAGGCATACAAGTTCTCCATCTGCTTCCCGGTACACCAGCATGGGGTCGGGGTCAACCACCCATACTGTCACTCATCTTAAGGCGCCTGGAGGCCACGCCCCGTTACTGCTTTCTCAGAGCTTGAGCCACCCTAAGCTGCCTATTGTCGCTTCCCTTTGCCACTCCCCAGCCGCATGCCGTGGTCATTTCTGGGTACTTCCCTGGGATAAACTAGCCTCCAGTAAATCGACACATTTCCACAAAGTTTCCATGTCGTGTGAATTACTTTAAAACCATCACAATGAGTATTCCAATAGGTCCATACTATTCCATCTACAAGATGCATTGTGCCTTGTCAGTCATTTTGTTCTGCCCTACTGTTCGCTCAACGTGAGTTAAGTGATCTTTAATGACTTCATGTAGGCCGGCCACGGTGGCTGAACGGTTCTAGGCGTTTCAGCCCAGAACTGCACGACTGCTACAGTCGCAGGTTCGAATCCTGCCTAGGGTATGGATGTGTGTGATGTCCTTAGGTTAGTTAGATTTAAGTAGTTCTAAGTTCTAGGGGACTGATGACCTCAGATGTTAAGTCTCATAGTGCTGAGAGCCATTTGAAACTCTTTTTTGACTTCATGTAAGGGGCATGGTTCTTGCCATCTTACATAGCCCCTCTCTTTAAATCAATTTTGTAGTACAGGTGATGACTCCTATGGTGTTACCATCTGTGGTACAAAATTAATATCTCCATAACTGGTATTTTTAATCCATTCGCGTGAGTAGTTACGGGCGATTGATTACCACTGCCTCCTCTCTGATGCACAATCCCACTCTTTCCTCGGGTACCTGCCTTCAATGACTGGATTTACTGTTAAAGACGTGGTCATTATTTAGTCTAATTTTACTTTAATCTCTGCCGATTCCTGACACAATTATTGGTCAGAGTATTCAAAAGAAAACTACAATTATATTACAAGGACACATGTTGAAAAGGGCAAATACACATGTTTAAGCACCTCTGTGCTTGTCATTGGAATGGCAAGACCCGCAATTATAACTTAGGGTCAATTCACTCTCGGTTATCCATCCCTACTCGACCTAAATTACTAAAAACATACATGAACAATATTCGTGCAACATTTTGTGAAGTTGATAGTGGTTGCTCTCATTCAATTATATGTGAATGCCCGTTTGATATTTTATAAATAAAGGGTTTTTTTGTGTCTCACTGTCTCTGGACGTTTATATTGTGCATGGTGTAAGTGTCATCTTTACACAATTCAACAAGTTATGGCCCAGTCCAGTGTCTGGGATTGTATACACACATGTACCTTTATTTTATATACATATTTATAAAACACAACCAAAATAACAAGAATCATCGCGTATTGAGCAACCACTGTTGTGTATTTGTAACAAGGTATAAGTATGAAATCTTATTCTAACACAAAGAGACGTAGCATGACAAATGTATGACGTATTAACAAATGGCACATTTATAACATCATAACCTTCTTATAACATAATTCATAAACAGAACAAATGAGTACTTTACGTTTTTTTGAGGTGCATGTTATTCACTTGAATCCACACTGACACACTAACACACACGGCACAAGTTTCTTGCAGGAACGGAAGTGACATTAGTTCTGACTAGCAAGTTGAGGGCTGGCTAACGGCTGAGAAGAGAGCAACGTCGATTACCGAGATGGCGCCACAGGCACTCGCATCTTCTTGAGGCAGGATGGCTCTCACCTAAGAGCTCGTTGTTGACATCTTGTCCGACAGGCACAAGACCCCATCGGCGCATGTATGATCGGTGACCTCTCGCGGCTCAGCCACAGGTCATTGCTCGTTCTATAGACGTTTTAGGGCAAGGGAGGGACCGTGATAAGACAAGAGCCTATTTTTTGCTCAGGCCCTCAAAGTTGGTGTCATTAGGCATAAAAGGTCAGCTGGGCTGTCGCTCCACCTGACGTGGCGAGCAACAAATATAGAAACCTTCTTGGACCTCTTTATTGCTGCCCCCGATCCGCACTGTGTACAGAGACGAGGACCGACCTCTTCGTCGTACACAGAGGTGCTGGATGCTGAGTTGACCACCGTCCCCGTCGATTCAGGGCGTGGTCTGCATGCCATCACCATCGTCAGCTGTGTGCTCCCCTCATTGCTGTCGTTCTCGTTCCTTGTCAGCTCGTGTGGGGTATGTCAGGTGTCGTAGCTTCAACTCCCTCTTGCTCAGTTACGCCACCTTAACACACTAAGACAGCTAATTTTAGTACATGGAAAGTGCTCATGTTTAGCCATCAGTACCATACATTTTTTTTTTTTTACATTTGCTTTACGATAATGAACTTGTTTCATTACAAAAGGAACTTCAGGATCAATTAAAATAGAAATGTAACAGAACTTTTGTTTATACATAAACATAAAAATGTACAAGACAACTTCCTTCACAATCGTTCACAGACACACAATCAAGGGATAGGGAATCAATATTATCTGGACAGGATCCCATCACCATTTCTAACTACCAATTCCTACGTCTAACACGGTGTTGGCCAACCCGACTACATATCTACTATTTACTACTTTTTATCTCTAATCTCGTTTTTTCTTCTGAATTCCCTATGTGGCAGACGTCCCTCTTATTGTGCCTGCGAACATGTATAAAACACAACAAACTTAGATATGTGTCAGTCTTACCAAGATTTTTGTTGGAAGTTTGGATAGCGTCCTTTATCATGTTCTATTGTGACACTTCTTCTCTCCTCTATTTTCTTCCCGTTTTCTCCTTTTGTCACGAATGGTTTTACAAGGCCTGTGAACAGGTTTCGGATTAGCAATGTCATAATGGCACAACACAAATATAGCTCACTGCTCACACTCGCAGTTGTTACACTATCTTGGTATCAACAAGTATTTCTGGCGTATCAATGCTGCTGTTCGCTCTGTAGATGATTACATCCGGTTCATTTTAACCTCCACTGGGTGCGCTAATTCACGCAACTGCGCGTAACTGTCCACCCCTTACGTATTCAGGGGCATACGAGATGCGTCGGTGCGTCTTTGTAACGACCTACGGGACTGGCCACCTTAAATATGTTCTCCAATGACGGAGATACAATTACGGGGAACTTTTCTGTAATTTACAGAGTTCCTAACCAATCTTTTTCTAGGGGTACGCCCAGAAATACTTGTTTTCCATTCTTTAATCATGTGTCTTTACAAAATACTCTAGTGCACTTTACTTTCACAACATCGAGAGGCGAGATATCATTACTAATAATAAAAACGAGACATCCTACCATTAAGATCAGTATATACACAAACAAACAAGACACTTTAACAAAAATCCTTATTGTAAGCCTATATTTACTACAATTCCATGTACAAAGTCTGCAGTTCATCATTCCACAAATTCATTTACATGTGCTATCGGATGCACTCCCAGTGATTTTCCTGTTTTTATGGATTCTACTTCCAATGCGTTGGCATGCGCTATTCTCCGCACGCGCGCAGGCCCACTATACGCGGCGAAGAATTTGTGGCACAACTTCCTTTGCTTGTTTGACAGCCGGTGTGTCTTAATGAGTACCTTTTCCCCAACCACAAATTGTCGTACTCGCGCCCTTTTATCCGCTCGTGCTTTGCGCTTCTCGCCTGCACGTCGGATATTTTGTAGGGCTTCCTCCACGACGGTCCCATGTCGCTGACGTGTTCTTGGAGGAAACTCCACTAACTGACGGAGCCTGTCCGGCGGGTCCCGGTTCTTTAGTACCATAATTGGAGCTAACAGTGTGGTGCTGTTGGGTATCTCATTAATTACTTCCTGGAAATCTTTGATGAAGATGTCCCACGTGACGTGCTTCTTACTGCAGTACAATCTGCAAAGGTTTCGTAAATCCTTCATTGTTCTTTCAGAGGGATTAGAACTGGGGTGGAAGGGGGATATGAAAACTGGTTTAATTTCATGACTTTCAAGTGTTCCCTTCCATACCTCCGTCCTGTACTGTGGCCCATTGTCTGACAAAATATACTCTACTAGCCCTACCTGTGCCAGGAAATCTTTACGTAGCGCCCTGCTCACCGTTGTCCCGGTTGCTCTTTTCAATGGTGTCAGAGTGACGTACTTAGACGTTAATTCTAAGACCACCATGCTGTATCTATAACCCCTTTGTGTGGCTGGTAACGGACCCATCAAGTCCGTCGCCGCTATTTGTCTTAATTTCTCCGGAATAATGGGGTACAGCGGCGGCAGCATGGCTACAGTACTTGTTTTCGCCTTCTGACACTTCTTACATACCGTGAGAACCTTGCGTATTCGTCTCTCCATGTTTTTGAAGTGACAGACGCTTTTTAGTTTCAAGAAGCACTTCCTGGGTCCGAAGTGAGCATAACTGAGATGTGTATACCAGATGAGTTTGTTTATTACTTCCTCTGGCATACACACAACCCACAACGTCTCACCCGGATTTCTTCTGTAAAACAGGACCCCCTTTCTTAACAGATAATGCTGCCTAAGCCTGGCTTGCGTTCTATCTTTCCACTTTTCTTTTATTCCTCTACCGGCCGCGGTGGTCTAGCGGTTCTAGGCGCGCAGTCCGGAACCGCGCGACTGCTACGGTCGCAGGTTCGAATCCTGCCTCGGGCATGGATGTGTGTGATGTCCTTAGGTTAGTTAGGTTTAAGTAGTTCTAAGTTCTAGAGGACTGATGACCACAGATGTTAAGTCCCATAGTGCTCAGAGCCATTTGAACCATTTTTTTTATTCCTCTCAGCATAGGATCTTTGCCTTGTTCTCGCCCAATATCATGCATTGTCACTGTGATATAATTTTCAAATGCCACTTTTCGTAGATAGAGCAAGGAGAAATGTTCTTGTTCCAGTTCTTCAGCCTGATAGTCGCTTATCCGCAGAGGGGAACGGGATAGTGCATCCGCTATTACATTTGTGGGTCCCGGCACGTAGACTATTGTGAAATTGAATTCCTGGAGGACAGCAATCCATCTCGCAAACCACCAATGCGTTAATTTGGCCGTAAGTAAGAACTCCAGAGCTCTATGATCGGTATAGACATGAGTCTTACGTCCGAATAAAAAGTACTTGAACTTCTGGAAGCCCCACACTATCGCGAGGGCCTCCAGTTCGGTTACTGAATAGTTCCTTTCGCTTTTATTCAGCACCCGACTCCCGAACGCGATCGTTTTGTGTATCTTTACTCTCTCTTCTTCATGTTCTTGGAAGACCATTACGCCTAGCCCGGTTTTCGCGCTATCCGTGGCCATACAGAAGTCATGCGCCAGATCAGGATGTGACAGAATCGGAGCCCTTACCAGAGCTGATTTTAGCATACTGAATTCGCTTTCTACATCATTGTCCCATACCCACGCCGCATTCTTTCTGGTTAATTGACACAGTCGTGGTGTCGCCAATGCCTCTATACATATGAATTTTTTATAAAAATTCACGACACCGAGAAAGCCTCTCAGCTGTTTCCTTGTGGTAGGCGTTGCAAATTCTGCGATTTCCCTCATCTGCTCTGGGTCTGGCATAATTCCTTCCCCTGAGATGACATGACCCAAAAAATGAACTTGTCTTCATCCAAAACAGGACTTTTTTATATTTACCGTCACCCCATGTTTTATTAATTTGGACATCACTTCTCTTAGAAGATTGTTGTGAGATCCCCATGTCTTTTCCGCAATGAGGATATCATCAACGTAACATGTTATTCTCTCCCTTAACCCCTCACCCAAAATTGTTCCTAATCCTCTTATAAATGCTGCAGACGAAATATTCAGGCCAAAGGGGAGTCTCTTAAATTGATAGCATCTACCAAATGCGATGAACGCCGTGTATCTTCTACAGTCTGGATCCAATTCCATTTGCCAGAAGCTGGATTTCAAATCCAGAGAGGAAAACACCGAAACTCCATGGAATTTCTGCAGCAACTCATCGAGCCTCTCCGGTCTGTCGGTTTCCGGAACTATGATCGCTTTGATCTGCCGGGAATCTATCACAAGTCGAATTTCCCCGTTCCTTTTGTCTACGATCCTGAGGGGGCTGTTGTATTGTGACTTTGCTGGCTCTACCACATCCTCCCTCTGCATCCGCTGAAGTTCGATAAAAACACGATCTCGGTACGCCCACGGAATCGGGTACGGCGGTACTCGAAACGGTTTGTGCCTCTTTACCTTAAATTTATACTGATAGCCGTTTATGGAGCCCGTCTTGGGGAGAAGCACATTGTCTAACCCTTCGTTGCGTCTTTTATGACCTTTATGCCCTGCAATTTCTCACTTATTTCATTATGTATTTCTACTAACTGTGCTTCTTTCGAAGTACTATCTCGACTGTCCTGTCCGCCGTCGGCTTCACCTGTTGACCCCTCCTGGTTTGGAAACTGGAGTCTGAGACAGCTCTTTTGTACCTGCCCTGGGATTGCCTGTTCATCGAAACGAGGATAGATTTTGTTACTCTCTCCTAATGTGACTTCTCCTCGACCCAAGTCGATTATGGCTTTGTTCGTTGATAGGAAATCCATACCAATGATAATATCGGTGGACAGTTTATGAATGACAAAAAGATCAGTAGTCAACTGATGTCCCTGACATTCGAATTCTAAACGTGTCTGTTGAGATATTTCTATACTCTTTCCAAGTAATGCACCCCTGATCTTCGTCTTTTGTGTGGCAAGAGTCGGTGGGTTCAGCACATTCTTACATGTCTTAAATACCTCTTCTGAGATCGCTGAAAGCTGGCTTCCACTATCAATTATAGCGGCCACCGTTAAGTCACCTATTTTGATTTTGACTACTGGGTATATTTCTTTATTTTGTTGACCTTCCTTTTCTTCGAGGAGTAACTCGGTGACATCCTCGTATTCGATAATGTTTATGTTACTGACTAGTTCCGAGGATACGGACGTTTTGCAACTCCTGTCCGCGCTCTGGACTAGTCATTCGTAATCCTGCCCGTTAAGGTGGGACGTACCAGGCTTCGGAGGGCGGACTTCGACCTCTTTCTGGTTGTTATTTTGGTAACCATAATTCCTGTACCTTCCCGATTGCTGATTACCGCCCCAGGTCCTTTGTGATTTACTATGTTGCACCGGAGAGTGTCGCTCTTCTTCCGTGTACCTTCTTTTCGAGTTGTCATTACTCTTATTTTGATTGTGGCCGTTGTAGTTCGGTGCTGGCCTACTATCCCACTGGGGTCCATTATTGCGACAGTTGTTTTGTTCACGCTGTCGGCGTTTCTCCCGCGCCTGTTCTTCTTGAAATGCGAATTCCAGTTCGCGCAAAATGCCCTTAAATACCTCAGTATCGCTACCACAACGACCGGCAAGTGATTGTTGATACGAGATGGGAAGTTTCATGTAGCATAATCTGATGATTGCCGCACCGCTACATGGGTTGTCTAGGTACTGGTTCCTTTTTGTCATATTTTCAAAAAGTTTGACCGGACTCCGGTACCCTGCCCCTTCCATATCTCTGGACATCATAATTTCTTGTTTGATCCTTTCTTGGGTTTCTTTAGACCAATACTTGCCCAAGAAGGCATTTTTGAATTCTTCGAACGAGACGTTCGTCTTCGCTGCATTTATCATGTACTCAGCGGTCGCGCCCTCCATATGGGAGCACACAAAATCCAGCTGGTACATCAATGGCCTGTGTGGAGGCAAAGATAACTCGAATTGTCCCATAAAAGTTTTTGGATGCAAGCTATTACCTTCGTCCTTGTAGTGATGGAACTTTCGGACTGATACAAAATGCTTGTAGTCAAACCGGTCATCATTCAAGTTATCATTTCGACCGTTCTTACGATTCGTATGAACTTCGGGACGTGGACTAATTCGTTACGACACGCTATCGTCATCTCTCCCCCTCTGTATGTTCGACAGTTGTTCGGTACATCTAATTAGGTGACAGCAATTGTGCTCACTGGACTGCTGCGCGCTGTCCGTGTTTACCTCGGTCGTTGCCTCAGAGCTGTGAATGAAGGCGTGGCTCCCGTTGCTTATAGTGTCAACTTTATCACACCGTGAAGCGGTTATCTGTGTTCCGCCAAGTGACGGTTCAGTCGACGCAGTAATTACACCCTTCTCCTTTCCTGATGTCTCTGTAATGAGACGTTTTACCTCGTCCTCTAAATTTCTTTTTAATATCGTCACCTCCTCTTTCAACATCTCGTTAGGCCCTATGTCTTCAACACGTTTTATCCGGCTTTGTAGCCTTGATAACATGACCTTTCCTACTTTTGCCGTGCTTTGCGTGGAGTCCCGAGTTTCTCTCGCTATTTTCGTTGCACCTTTCGCAATTAATTTGGCTTCAATTGCCGTTCGTTTGATGATGGCAATCTCTTTCTCTATTTTGACCCCGAGATTCTTTACCTCCTCTTTTAGTTGCTCTTTCAACTCCGAATTCGCCTTTTTAATTTCGGCATTACGGTTGGCGCTCTGCTCTAAGTTCACCGTTTGCATCTGTTGGGACAGGTTCGTAATATTTTTGAGAGTAGCCGCAGTTTGATCCTCGTTCTTTTGTGGTTGAAAATGCGACTCTTCTCCTCTGTTCTGAGGAACCCTTCGATATCTATACAAGTACCGTCTCCGCGCCCCCGTCGGATCACTTGTGAATGAATCGTTTGATAATGGACGGACACCGTTTTGTTCCAACACACTCTGGCTTCTTAGGCTGGATTTTCAATACTTATGGATTACTCCTGTACTCCCTGCGTCCCCCGAGCCCTCAGTATCACTGCCTGAATCAACGTCCTTGCTATTCAGCGGACTAAACCAGTCGTGAGACGCTTTTTCAGCAAGTTGCAGCTCGCGTTCGTCACGCTCATCGGTAGAGCTTTCCTAGTATCACCCATGTTCTCCCGAGTAACAGCCTGATTATATTCTGCCGTAGTCTTGGCTTTTCCCCTCGTTATCATTTGCACTTTTATGTTACAAGAGAACTCAAAACACAGGTACCCCTTACACTCAACAATTAGATAACACAGAACATATGTCAGGACACAAATTGATACACTGGGTGTGACCAATGACCCGACAAACAGTTCATAAAGAATTCCCCCAAAAAGGCTAGTACCAATGATTGTGTTCTGTATGCTCAGCATCGGCTGATTACGGCACTGCACATCATAAGTACTCCAACAATTCACAAATACAATGCAGAGGCACCTATAAATGTCAATTTGAAAGGACAGCACATGAAGAAGACAATGTAACTTATTGTAACTAATGCTACCCGTTTTTCAATTTAAAATGGCTAAGCAATGGATCACGTGGAAAAATTTCCCTTTTCTAAGATGACTTCCTAGCAAATCCCGAAGTATCGTATCCTGGCAGGGTCGCCATATGTAACACCCCTCCCGTCACTTAGCTGGTTTTGGCGTGTGTTCACCCCAACTAATTGACTAACAGATCAACAGAGAGTTCAAAACTGCCGCAATATCGGATAACACAAAAAAGTAATATGGCCCTGTGACTCCTGATTGAACTGCGGTGGCAGTGTTGACAATAATTTATTCAGAATTGATCACTTTTAATTAAAAAGGGTGTGCACATTGATGTTATATTCAGTTATTGAACACCAGATGCAAATGTTGAACATAAAATTAATTAAGAAAGTGACTTGGGATTTCAACCACTTGATTGAAAAACAGATGCAATCGATTAACACAAATTTATTTTTTAACTCCCGACCTTCAATCATCACATTACAAGACTCTCCTATCAGGCTGTGGTAATAGATTGCGTTTGTGTGGAGTAAAGTGCGACAACTCAAAAGTAACTCCTATCGACTGACCCAGGCGTAATGCGAAGTGCGAGAAGAATTCTACAATACACGGCCCATGAAATCCTCGTGGAAACTTTGCCGACGTGATCCAACAAATTAATCAGTGGCCGGAGCGGGCGAAATATCACCGAATACAGCATGGCAGAGCGGCGTCGTTGTGTGGACGTCGGCCGACCTCGTGGTGCTGCAAGGCTGCGCTCGTCTGTTCACTCCTAGCTATCTTGCTCAGTACATAGCTGAACCAAAACTTTCTACCTCCAAGCTCAATCGTTCCATTTGCTAAGTCCTAAACTGCAGAGATTCTCACTCTTTCTCAGGCAAGCTGAGTAAAGAACGCCACTTCCGCACTCTAGGCAAGCTGGGAATGGAAGACCTCTACGGAGACTTCTCACAGCCCGTTCTTCTCCTCGGTTTCCCCTCCAGCAAAATCACTTACGCCAATTGCAGCGCAAGTCGCGTTAATTATGTGTCGCTTCCCAGTGCCAACCAATGCCTGCTCTGGGAAGTGAACAAATTCCCATAAATATCCCTTCCTTTCAACTTCTGCTATTTAGCTCCTGCCAGGCCACCCATCAAGGTTAGCGTGTGCACAAACACCAATTTTTCCGGAATTCTGACTCCCAGGAGAGTACTTCAAATTCCTCAGACCTACATTCCCGTCAGAGACTGGCTTATTTCATTCTGTCGCTCTTCACCTGATTTACTTCAGACTCTGCGGACCGTGAATTCAGCGTGAAGTTGCTATAGTCACGAACACACATATTTTGACCTCTGTTGACCGCTCCACCGTAGCTTTGCGCGGCTTTCTCGCATGTTTCACTGAAAACGGGACGACGGACATTTATCAACAGGCATACAAGTTCTCCGTCTGCTTCCCAGTACACCAGCATGGGATCAGGGTCAACCACCCATGCTGTCACTCATCTTAAGGCGCCTGGAGGCCACACCCCGTTACCGCTTTCTCAGAGCTTGAGCTGCCCTAAGCTGCCTATTGTCGCTTCCCTTTGCCGCTCCCCAGCCGCATGCCACTGTCATTTCTGGGTACTTCTTTGGGATAAACTAGCCTCCAGTAAATCGATGCGTTTCCACAAAGTTTTCATGTCGTGTGAATTACTTTAAAACCATCACCCGACAATGTATATTCCAATATGTCCATACTATACCGTCTACAAGATGCATTGTGCCTTGTCAGTCATTTTTTTCAGCCCTACTGTTCGCTCAAAGTGAGTTAGGTGATCTTTAATGACTTTATGTAAGGGGCATGGTCCTTGCCATCTTACAACTGCTACAATGACAGTTTCAACTTTTCAACGATGGCTATAACAAAAACATTAACATCTAATACTTAGACTGTCATGGATGCATACAGTAAAAATGACGACTAAATGCTAGATTGCCCTAATAACAGTGTTTTCTTTACTAATGACGAACATCTCCAGGTTTATGATAACGCCGTCGTTCTTTGGCTCTCGAAAAGTCACCTTCTATGATGTTTCTTAGATCTTCGCATTAGCGCATATTGGTAGCAACGGTGTTTGAACGATATTTTTTTTCTTTGTAGATTGAATTTATTAATCCAGATAAGTGCATTTGTCATTTAATTATTTTTTTTATTACGACTTGGTCGAAAGGACATCGGACAAAAGAAAAGTTACCTGCAGGACACATCATTCTAATACCGTATATTACCTCCAGCCTCGTAAACGGTGTCAGTCCAGTCCGGCTTCTGCACGTGTCCCGTACCGAGCTAAGACCGTTCATTAACGATTATATCCCCTAAAGATACCAGATCGCGGGGATGTTGATCGCTACGTTTCACAAGTTGTTGCAAACAGTCGGAGACACTTTTAGTTTCGTTGGCTGATTTAGCGAGGCATCCGAGGCGCGACTGGATCGCTAATTGTTCGTCAAACCTGTGACGTATGCGCGCAGCCTGCTGTCGCCTTGGACTGCTAGAGGCTCCGCTGTACGCCCTTCGTGAAGGCGTAACGCCTGGTCGCCGAGAATGCTGAAACAGACACGCTGGTTCGTCTGAACGATGGGCCTCAGGCATGAAGCAAAAACACCTCGAGAACGTGACAGACCTACCTCCCAACGCAACTAGAAACAACGAGGTAGGCAATTCCGAGGGATGCGTGTGACCTCATCTGGAATACGGTTCTACCGCGAGAATTCACCAGCCTCATGAAATGTGTGATGCTAAATGCTGACACTCGTTATTAAGCATCTCCTAAGTCTAAAATTACAAGAAATAAACACTTGTATGTCATAATGATAGCCACATTCAGAGACTTAACACTAAGAGTTACGACACCTTACTTCGTAGCTATTCACTGTAGATCAGGAAGATGACGATGCAGCTCACTGAAGATATTTCTTCGCAGCAAGTTTTTCTATGTTTCCTGTTGTAGATTTTGTCTTCAGATGTCTTATTCTGATGAAAGCTCTTGTCTTTGCTTATAGAGAAACCATTTGCGAATCACTTCGAAAAACTTCGACGTTGTAAATACTAACATTTGTATCTCTCCATCTCACTTGGCAGCATGTCGCCCATGAAAAGTGCAAAATGTCACTTCGAACTCCTTTATTTTGTTGAACCAGCCAGTTGAAGGAGAAGTGAACTCGACTCTGCCGACTGTGGAAATTGAGTCATTACGGTTGACGCTTTTGACAGTGTTGATTGGAATACTCTCTTTCAAATTCTGAAGGTAGCAGGGGTAAAATACATGGAGCGAAAGGCTATTCACAATTTGTACAGAAACCAGATGGCAGTTATTAGAGTCGAGGGGCACGAAAGGGAAGCAGTGGTTGGGAAGGGAGTGAGACAGGGTAGTAGCCTCTCCCCGATGTTATTCAATCTGTATATTGAGCAAGCAATAAAGGAAACGAAAGAAAAATTCGGAGTAGGTATTAAAATCCATGGAGAAGAAACAAAAACTTTGAGGTTCGCCGATGACATTGTAATTCTGTCAGAGACTGCAAAAGATTTGGAAGAGGAGCTGAACGGAATGGACAGTGTCTTGAAAGAAGGATATAAGATGAACATCAACAGAAACAAAACGAGGATAATGGAACGTAGTCGAATTAAATCGAGTGATGCTGCGGGAATTAGATTAGGAAATGAGAGGCTTAAAGTAGTAATTGAGCTTTGCTATTTGGGGAGCAAAATAACCGATGATGGTCGAAGTAGAGAGGATATAAAATGTAGACTGGCAACGGCAAGGAAAGCGTTTCTGAAGAAGAGAAATTTGTTAACAGCGAGTATAGGTTTAAGTGTCAGGAAGTCGTTTCTGAAAGTATTTGTATGGAGTGCAGCCGTGTATGGAAGTGAAACGTGGACAATAAATAGTTTAGACAAGAAGAGAATAGAAGCTTTCGAAATGTGGTGCTACACAAGAATGCTGAAGATTAGATGGGTAGATCACATAACTAATGAGGAGGTATTGAATGGAATTGGAGAGAAGAGAAATTTGTGCCACAATTTGACTAGGAGAAGGGATCGGTTGGTAGAGCATATTCTGAGGCATCAAGGGATCACCAATATAGTATTGGAGGGCAGCGTGGAGGGAAAAAATCGTAGAGGGAGACCAAGAGATGAATACACTAAACAGATTCAGAAGGATGTAGGTTGCAGTAGGTACCGGGAGATGAAGAAGCTTGCACAGGATAGAGTAGCATGGAGAGCTGCATCAAACCAGTCTCTGGACTGAAGTCCACAACAACAACAACGGTTGATGTAATATGAATCCGAAAGAGGTTCTCTGTCACTGAAGCAGGGAAGAGTCAATTTGCTTGTATTTAAATGTTATGTAGCCCGCAAGATATTTCAGTGCATCTTGGGATTCACAGTCATCACTGGTTGCTGGTTCGTCACTAGGAAGCTGCATAAGATCTAGATCTCGTTCCAAGTCAGCTGTCGTATTTCCAGTTATGTAGATACACAACTCGTTTGTGATAAAGTTTAAAAACTCCTATTCAGTTTCTTCTATTGGAGAAACATGTGACGGCTCCCCACTAGTACTCTCCAAAACTGATGTTCCTGCTGACAAGGGGATCTCTTCCGCATTTCCAGTCAATATCAGAAGCCTCATTCTATTATTCACCTCGAAAGGTGTTGGCTTGTTGTAAAACGCGCCAACCGTGAATTTTAGAAATAAACGTACATCAAACAGTCTTGATGTAGCCTGGAAGTCAAGATGTACGTAGCTTCCACACACTTTGTGTCACTGTGAAGACCAAAGAGAGAATTTATTGAAACTATGAAATTCGGAGTAGGTATTAAAATCCATGGAGAAGAAATAAAAACTCTGAGGTTCGCCGATGACATTGTAATTCCGTCAGAGGCAGCAAAGGACTTGGAAGAGCAGTTGAATGGAATGGACAGTGTCTTGGAGGAGGATATAAGATGAACATCAACAAAAGCAAAACGAGGATAATGGAATGTAGTCGAATTAAGTCGGGTGATGGTGAGGGAATTAGATTGGGAAACGAGACACTTAAAGTAGTAAAGAAGTTTTGCTATTTGGGGAGCAAAGTAATTGATGATGGTCGAAGTACAGAGAATATATAAAATGTAGACTTCAATGGCAAGAAAAGCGTTTCTGAAGAAGAGAAATTTGTAAACATCGAGTATAGATTTGTCAGGAAGTCGTTTCTGAAAGTATTTGTATGGAGTGTAGCCATGTATGGAAGTGAAACATGGACGATAAATAGTTTGGACAAGAAGAGAATAGAAGCTTTCGAAATGTGGTGCTACACAAGAATGCTGAAGATTAGATGGGTAGATCACATAACTAATGAGCAGGTATTGAACAGAATTGGGGAGAAGAGGAGTATGTGGCACAACTTGACAAGAAGAAGGGACCGGTTGGTGGGACATGTTCTGAGGCATCAAGGGATCACAAATTTAGCATTGGAGGGCAGTGTGGAGGATAAAAATCATAGAAGGAGACCAAGAGATGAATACACTAAACAGATCCAGAAGGACGTAGGTTGCAGTAAGTACTGGGAGATGAAGAAGCTTGCACAGGATAGAGTAGCATGGAGAGCTGCATCAAACCAGTCTCAGGACTGAAGACCACAACAACAACAACAACATGACACCCTTCCGGAACTTCAACAGCCGGCCGGGGTGGCTGCGCGGTTCTAGGCGCTAAAGTCTGGAACCGCGCAACCGCTACGGTTGCAGGTTCGAATCCTGCCTCGGGCATGGATGTGTGTGATGTCCTTAGTTAGGTTTAAGTAGTGTTAAGTTCTAGGGGACTGATGACCTCAGAAGTTAAGTCCCATAGTGCTCAGAGCCATTTGAACCATTTGGAACTTCACCAGGCATTGCTTTATTTCACAACGCATGTTAGTACAAACCTCGAGGAAGCGTTTTAGTTTGTTCTTCTCTCCTGTCTTTGAAAATCAGGGTGATAGGTACTTCGAAGTGGTGTCTTGTATCCTTAGCAAACCTTGATTTTAAAACATCAGAGATGTCATTGATCAGTTCAGTTAATTTTCCTTCGTGTTCTTTGTTTAGCAGATGTTTAACAGTTTGGGCACTATGGTGTGAAAGCAGCCGCGCTGCCATCCCTACGCACGGTAAGGTTCGTCCTATCACGTGAGCCTCCGAAATGTGATGTATGACGCTTAAGTCGCTGCTTTGTGTTGCTAACAGATTTTCAAGAATCTTCTTGTTCAAGGCTGTGGTGTTGGGTACAGTTACTCCGTCATCTAAAACGTGGTTCCTATGCAATTTAAGCAAATGCGGGACATCACAGAAAACCCACACTCTTCTCGCTAGATCCATAGGGTTTGAAAAGTATGTTTATGTTGTGGAAACTCCAGGCTCCTCTACATCTACATCTACATCATACTCCACAAGCCACCTAATAGTGTGTGGCGGAGGGTGCTTTCGGTACCACTATCTGATCCCTCCAACCCTGTTCCACTCGCGAATAGTGCATGGGAAGAATGATTGTCGGTAAGCCTCTGTGTTGGCTCAAATTTCTCGAATTTTCTTCTCGTGGTCAATACGTGAGATGTATGTGGGTGGAAGTAATACGTTGTCTGACTCCTCCTGAAAAGTGCTGTCCCAGAATTTCAATAGTAAATTTCTCCGTGATGCACAACGTCTCTCTTTTAACGTCTGCCAGTTGAGTTTGTTTAGCGTCTCCGTAACGCTCTCTCGCCAGCTAAACGATCCCGTGACGAAACGCGCCTATCTCCTCCATCAGTCCTACCTGATAGGGATCCCAGATAGATGAACAATACTCAATAATCGGGTGAACAAGCGCCTTATACGCCACTTCTTTCGAGGATGAGTTACATTTCCTTCAGATTCTTCCGATGAATCTGAGTCTTATGTCTGCTTTTCCCACTATCTGTTGTTTTATATGGTCATTCCACTTAAGGTCGCTCGGGATAGTTACCCTAGATATTTTACGGGAGACGCTGTCTCCTGCTGTTTGTCATCAATAGTGTAGCTGTACAGTAGTGGATTTCTTTTCCTATGTATGCGTAGTATATTACATTTATTTACGTTCGGCGTCAACTACCAGAGTCTGCACCATTCATCAATTCTCGGCAGGTCGTTCTGTAACTTCCTACTATCTTCTGGCGTTGCTACTCTGGTATAAACAACTGCATCATCTGCGAATAGCCTTAAAAAGCATCCGGCGCTTTCTACTAGAGCATTTATATATATTGTGAACAGCAACAGTCCTATCACACTTCCCTGTGGTAGTCCGGATACTACCTTTACCACTGTCGATTTATTTCCGTTAAGAGCCACGTGTTGAGTTCTGTCTGCAAGAAACTCTTAAATCCAATCGCAGGTCTGCTCCGATACTCCGTAAGCTTGTATTTTTTCATTAAACGGCAATGCGGGATGCTGTCAAGTGTCTTACTGAACTCAAGGAGCACAGCATCAGCCTGAGCGCCGTTGTCCACTGCGCTGTGGATCTCATGGAGGAACAGGGCGAGCTGAGTTACGCAAGATCTCTTCCAGACCCTTGAGTTTTTGCCTCCCATATCACAAATTACTGCTGCAGTTTTGGTTCCAGTTGCTTCTAATTGCGGCTTCGAGAGTAACTCACTATTCATGGTACTATCGAAGTCGAAATATACAGGCTGTTTCCACGATGACAAAAAACCAAGGGTTCGAGGTTTCTTGTTTGGTCCTAAAATCCCATCATCTGGTAACTGAAAGCACACGTGACCATCAGTATTCACCTCGGTAAAATAGAGGACTCCTATTTTCTCTAGAGGTTTGTATACTTCTGTCTTAGCTTTCAAAACATCCAGCGCTTCTTTCAGAATTACAGGCCTTGGAAGTTTTGACCGGCAATGAAAAAGGTAGTTGTTTTTCCGCAATTAAATGTAAGCTTTGGGTGAGAAGGTTCTTAGGATGAGAGCAGTGTCTTTAGGGCCCCTCTTCCCCCTATTTTTTTACTAACTGAAAATTGAACTTCGTCTGGTGTGTAACGCTGAGATACGCGGTTATTTAGATTATCCCCAATTTGTTGGTGTACTGCAGAAGAAGCACATCCATATACTGCCATAGCATACTTAGAACACATCGCTTTCAGGACCTTGATATTTCTTTTCAAAGCGAATTTTTCTTTCCTCAGCAGTTGCACTTCAGTTTGTAATCTATTTCCTGTTTAAAAATAACGCCTAGGTCAAGAACTACCTCTGTTGTGGTCGTCTAATCAGGTTTACCTTTCCTTCGGAGAGAACAAAGCTTCTAAAGTAGATAGCGCGGTCCTTTGTAGTCTTCTCTTTTCACATCGATGATCTCTTGCTAAAGTTACCATTTAAGAAAAGAAATCTATGCATAGTAACTCGTTTCTAAAGAAAATGAATATCTGGCAGTTACTGTACGTTGTCCGTGCTGGTACTTATGACTAGCTTAAGCTCCGCGCGGAGTGGCCGTGCGGTTTGAGGCGCCATGTCACAGATTGCGCGACCGCTCCCGCCGGAGGTTCGAGTCCTCCCTCGGGCATGGGTGTGTGTGTTGTACATAGCATAAGTTAGTTTAAGTAGTGTGTAAGTCTAGGGACCGATGGTTCAAATGGCTCTGAGCACTATGGTACTTAACTGCTGAGGTCATCAGTCCCCTAGAACTTAGAACTACTTAAACCTAACTAACCTAAGGACATCACACACATCCATGCCCGAGGCAGGATTCGAACCTGCGACCGTAGCGGTCGCGCGGGTCCAGACTGTAGCGCCTAGAACCGCTCGGCCACTCTGGCCGGCTAGGGACCGATGACCTCAGTAGTTTGGTCCCTTCGGAATTCACACACATTTGAACATTGACTAGCTTGAAAGCATCGCCACGACAATCTGGAATTTTTTGTAACGTCACCCTGTAATTTTCTTCTCAAAGACGACACCAGAAGGTCATTTTTAAGTCCCATTCATGATCTTTGGGTAGGAAATAATCTGAACAATCCTTGGATTATTCACGTTAGCAAGAACAGCTGTTTTCCAGCGTGACACCCATTTGCACTGTTTTTTTCTGCCTTGCGGAAATGACGATAAGTGACATCCACAGTTTTACTTGAAGCATTTTTGCATTCGACAGCAGTACAAACGATCTCTACTTTTGCTCGCAGTACTATAACCGGCCAGCAACAAGTACAGCTAACGACGAACTGCATTCTACTTATTTCAACGGAGAGATTGGGAATTACTTGCATTAACATTGCACGTGTAGTGTTGTCGCTTCTCGCTTTCCGGATCCCTAAGGACGTCACGCCGTTTCGCCGGCAGGCTGCGCGGGAAGCCGGTGTGGTGCGCCCTGAGCGCCTCCAGTGTGGAACACTGCGGATTGAACGCCTCATTCGTCCGTAAAACGGCGACTCTTCGGACCACATAGTCGCCGTTGTCCAGTTTCTGTGTTGTATGGTCCTATGACGGCGAGCAGCTTGACCTGCAGCCTCTTGCCACTCACCCCCGGCCACTGTGGCCGAGCGGTTCTAGGCGCTTCAGTCCGTAACCGCGCTACTCCTACGCTCACAGGTTCGAATCCTGCCTCGTTCATGGATATGTGCGATGTCCTTAGGTTAGTTAGGTTTAAGTAGTTCTAAGTCTAGGGGACTGATGACCTCAGATGGTAAGTTCCATAGTGCTTAGAGCCATTTTATCCAATTTTTGCCACGCACCACAAACTAAATTTGCGTTGCGTCACGCATTTCCCTCCGCAGTGTTCCCCCCGAAACTGGTTGGCATGGGACAGCAGCAACTGCTGCCGGGCTTGAAGCCGATTGTTAGAGACGATATATGTCACCTGTCAGTTGCTCCTGTAGCTGAAAATGTTTTTAGGACCACTTGTCGTACACCTTGATAGATGGTTGGAATTGATTTTCCATTCCTAGTAGACACTTTGGAGCTTCCGTGTTTTACACGGGTTGAGCCGTGCTGACCCCGGTTTATGCGTTGCTTTAAAACTTGGCTGTTACTCTGCGTTTGGTTTCCCGTGGTTATTGCGGTTATGCCATGGTTCCTCCTCTTTCTACGTGTGACATCAGAGGTGTGTATCGATATTTGCACCGTATACCATCTTTGGTCTGGTGCTTATAGTTCTGGCTTGGCGGTGTGCAGCCAGTCGGTCGGTTGGAGCGGATCAGCAAGCAACTCTCCGAGCGGCGCAGTCGGCCGGGCCTGCTGGCGGTCTCCACGCAGTGTCGGAGCGTGTGGGGGCTGTTCCGAGTCCTGCGGGGTTCGTGGCTCACCGACCCAGGACATGAAAGTTGAGTGGTGATTTAATTACAGAAGCCAAGTCTGTTCACGTTGTCCCTTTGGTTGGTGGTTTGCTGTTAGTGGTATTCCTAGGAGCAACAGCGAGTGTTAAGAGTTGGTGAAGATTTAGCTGCTGTGTGGTGGAACTAAATATATTTGTCGATTTGAAATTCAAGTACACCAGCGGAATTTTCTGCCTTGTGGCCGTTAGTATTCCGGTAACCTGCCCTGGTCGCTGACATAAATTCAAGCAGTGTCCTTTCCTCGCCTGTTGTCGCTGTCCAACATGGTGTGTAGTTTCGACAGCTTAATGTATATTTGGTTGTGGGCGGCTGTGTCTGTAACGTTTCGGCTTTGGAATCCTTGTATATTGCTCGGTGGTTAGCAAGTCGTCTTGTCGGTGGGTCCCTGACTGTCTCTTGGTTGTGTTGCCGGCGGATAGAGTATAGTTGGGCCGACTTCTTGTCTCACCTAAGCGAATGTAAGATTTCAAGGGCAGACCGAGCCCCCTGGAAACTTCTGTGGCGTTTAATTGTGTATTTTTAATGGCTCATAGCCGATGGTTGGGATTTGTATGCTTGTGATTTTAAAATCAAAGGCCTTTAGCCGTTTTAAAAGTAAGCTTTCTAAATTGGGCAAATCTTACCGTTTGTAAGATAAAGCTGTGGGCTTTCTGCCTGTTGAAAATTTATTTTAGTGTATTGTTTTTAAAAGCATCGGCCTTCAGCCACTTCAAGTTTTAAGGTTCTTACTTATGAAGTCTCACATCACTTGGGCTTAAATACTATTTAAGGTTGAAGCCTTTGGGCTTTCTATCTTGAAAAATTGGTTGCAGTTTTCTTTTTTTTTAACAAAGGCCTTCAGCTGTTTTGAAGTAAGGTTTCTTATTGGTCATAAAGCTTGGGCCTTCTGCGTATTGAAAGGTTATTGTAGTTATCTTGTTTTAAATATATCGTCCTTCACCTCTGTCGATAGGCAAGCTTAGAAGTTGCACTGTATGTTTAAACAACTAAATAAAGTGTTTGTAAGTAGGCTGTTTATGTTTACTTATTGGCAACGTTACGTAGCGCTCTGTATGAAAATCACTGGCTGTGCTGTGTGCAGTCTGTGGCTAGTTTGCATTGTTGTCTGCCATTGTAGTGTTGGGCAGCTGGATGTGAATAGCGCGTAGCGTTGCGCAGTTGGAGGTGAGCCGCCAGCAGTGGTGGATGTGGGGAGAGAAATGGCGGAATTTTGAAATTTGTAAGACTGGATGTCATGAACTGCTACATATATTATGACTTTTGATAACACTGTTGAGGTAAATACATTGTTTGTTCTCTATCAAAATCTTTCATTTGCTAACTATGCCTATCAGTAGTTAGTGCCTTCCGTACTTTGAATCTTTTATTTAGCTGGCAGTAGTGGCGCTCGCTGTATTGTAGTAGTTCGAGTAACGAAGATTTTTGTGAGGTAAGTGATTTATGAAAGGTATAGGTTAATATTAGTCAGGGCTATTCTTTTGTAGGGATTTTTGAAAGTCAGATTGCGTGGCGCTAAAAATATTGTGTGTCAGTTTAAGCATAGTCTTGTATAATTTTTCTAAGGGGACGTTTCATGTTATGTTTGGAGTCTAACTGACAGCCGCTCATTCTGCCCCCTCCCCCTTCCACAATTCCTACTACTTGTCCTGTCCTGCGGGTTCAGCCATATCGAGCAATTTCATTCACTACGTGGTCGTGAGAACGTCCAAACACGACAGCTCCCTCAGAACTGCCATTGTGTCACGGCTGCACGTCCGCCGATCCATCTCTGATGATTGCATAAAGTAGACCACGCAATTTCACTACCGTGGCTTACGTCACTGGCGGAGGGTCACGTGGGCGCATGGTTCCAGGCCTACAAAGCGAACACTGTGCTTTTTTAAGAGGATCGACAAATATTTCGTCCGATGCGCTTCCTGACGATTGGCAGACGATACGGGGACAGGTACACTGAGCGGGAGTGCGCCGCTGGCGGTGGGTCGACGGCTGCTGCTGCTGCTGCCAGCGTGTGTCTGGTGGCACTGCGCCAGCTGCCGACCTCGGCGATTGCACAGTAGCGGACGGACAGGCCGGAAGTTGCGGGCGAAAGCTGTCCTCACTCACCATCAATGTACACTACTGGCCATTAAAATCGCTGCACCTAGAAGAAATGCAGATGATGAACGGGTATTCATTGGACAAATATATTACACTAGAACTGACATCTGATTACATTTTCACGCAATTTGGGTGCTTAGCTCCTGAGAAATCAGTACCCAGAACAACCAACTCTGGCCGTAATAACGGCCTTGATACGCCTGGGCATTGTCAAACAGAGCTTGGATGGCGTGTACAGGTACAGCTGCCCATGCAGCTTCAACACGATACCACAGTTCATCAAGAGTAGTGACTGCCGTATTGTGACGAGCCGGTTGCTCGGCCACCATTGAACAGACGTTTTCAATTAGTGAGAGATCTGCAGAATGTGCTGGCCAGGGCAGCAGTCGAACATTTTCTGTATCCAGAAAGGCCCCTATAGGACCTTCAACATGCGGTCGTGCATTATCCTGCTAAAATGTAGGGTTTCGCAGGAATCGAATGATGGGTAGAGCCACGGGTCCTAACACATCTGAAATGTAACGTCCACTGTTCAAAGTGCCGTCAATGCGAACAAGAGGTGACCGAGACGTGTAACCAATGGTACCCCATACCATCACGCCGAGTGATAAGCCAGTATGGCGATGACTAATACACGCTTCCAATGTGCGTTCACCGCGATGTCGCCAAACACGGATGCGACCATCATAATGGTGTAAACAGAACCTGGACTCATCCGAAAAAATGTTTTGCCATTCGTGCACCCACGTTCGTCGTTGAGTACACCATCGCAGGCGCTCCTGTCTGTGATGCAACGTCAAGGTAACCGCAGCCATGGTCTCCCAACCGATAGTCCATGCTGCTGCAAACGTCGTCGAACTGTTCGTGCAGATGGTTGTTGTCCTGCAGACGTCCCAATATGTTGACTCAGGGATTGAGACATGGCTGCACGATCCGTTACAGCCATGCGGATAAGATGCCTGTCATCTCGACTGCTTGTGGTACGAGGCCATTGGGATCCAGCACGGCGTTCCGTATTACCCTCCTGAACCCACCGATTCCATATTCTGCTAACACTCATTGGATCTCGACCAGCGCGAGCAGCAATGGCATGATACGATAAACCGCAATCGCGATAGGCTACAATCCGACATTTATCAATGCCGGAAGTGTGATGGTACGCATTTCTCCTCCTTACACGAGGCATGGCAACAACGTTTCACCAGGCAACGCCGGTCAACTACTGTTTGTGTATTAGGAATCGGCTGCAAACTTTCCTCATGTCAGCACGTTGTAGGTGTCGCCACCGGCGCCAACGTTGTGTGAATGCTCTGAAAAGCTAATCATTTGCATATCGCAGCATCTTCTTTCTTTCGGTTAAATTTCGCGTCTGTAACACGTCACCTTCGTGGTGTAGCAATTTTAATGGCCAGTAGTGTAACATTGTTAAAACACATTGTAAGGGGACAGTCATCATTCATTCCGTTGTAATCGCAATTTTAGGAAGAGTCGTATTCGTGTCTTGCTGCAGGAACCGCATTTGGCGAAAAGAGTGCAAGCCTGCGGCTTCTTACTTCACAAGCAGCGCACATTACAAACTAGTACTGTAATTTTGCATGAAAGAAACTATTACTCTTCAGTTTAGCATATTTCGATGAATCTGCACCTGGGATATACCTTGATTCTTGGCTGAGTACAAGTAAAAGTAGTCCTACACCTTAGATGTTCATCCGCGTATTTGTGTTTGGTAGGAAAATGACTGATGTGATTACTTATTCTTTTCCCGGTTACGGAAGAATGAGGTATTTTTAAGTAAGCTCAAACGTTCCTCTCGCCCGCCATGGCAGTTGGGTGATTAGATTACCTGGCGCAGTGGGAACCCAGTCCTGGACTCACGGCCAGAGCACGCGGTGCATTGCTCGTGGAGGGGGAGGGGGGGGGGAGTGGCAATGTGCGGCGCACCGCTGATACTGCTACTGCTGCTGTTGCCCACACTGTGCCGTGTGCCGTGCGTGTGTGTGTGTGTGTGTGTGTGTGTGTGTGTGTGTGTGTGTGTGTGTGTGTGTGTGTGTGTGTGTGAGGTGGGGGGAGGAGGGGAATTCTACTGGGGGTAGCGGATCTAACGCTCATGACGAGGAAATCAGAGAAACTAAATCTGGTACATAGCTTCAACCGCGCGATCATCGTACTCAAGCAGCATTCGTGAATGTAGCTGCAAAAATAAAGGACGCGCGGGGACAGTGCGAAGAAAAGTACCCGCCACCACACACCGCATGTGACTTGCGGAGTACAGGTGTAGTCCCCTGCAATTCTCTGCATTGCTACATTGTCCAGTCGACGCTGACCCGACACAATTGGTTAGTATTTGTACTACTCCCACACTACTAATAAATGTCCTCTCGCAGTCTGAACCGGCCGCTGTGGCCGAGCGGTTCTAGCCGCTTCAATCTGGAACCGCGCGACTGCGACGGTCGCAGGTTCGAATCCTGCCTCGGGCATCGGTATATGTGATGTCCTTAGGTTATTTATGTTTAAGTAGTTCCAAGGTCTAGGGGACTGATGACCTCAGATGTTAAATCCCATAGTGCTCGGAGCCATTTGAACCATTTAAGAGTCAGAGTACCTTCAGAAAGAATCCACGATCCGACGACTGGACTGGTAACTGTTCGTAGACCCACAAGCTGCGACATTGAGTAGTGCTACTGACAACATGACTCGTGCATATGATGCTATTTATATATATTTGACGATGCTGGTGCTGATTTTGCATTTAACATTTGTCGATGCCACTATGGCAGCAGTACATTAGGTCTTTGTTTTTATAAAACAGATCTGCTGATGGACATTATAGACTGAAACCGGCAATCTGTTAACAAAATGTTTGTGACCATAGACTTATATTAAAGGAAACTTATTGTTCATAGACGGTCTCCAGCTTGTTTCTGATGGCCCCGCTTATCATCTCCACCAAAACAAAACAGAGTAACAGTTCAAGGAGCCAATGGCCTTGCCGCAATGGTAACACCGGTTCCCGTCAGATCACCGAAGTTAAGCGTTGTCGGGCTGGGCTAGCACTTGGATGCGTTATCATCCGGTCTGCTCAGCGCTGTTGTCAAGCGGGGTGGACTCAGCCCTTGCGAGGCAAACTGAGGAGCTACTTAGCTACTTGATTGAGAAGTAGCGGCTCTGGTCTCGGAAACTGACTTACGGCTGGGAGAGTGTGGTGTTGGCCACACGCCCCTCCATCTCCGCATCCAGTGGCGCCTGTTCTAAGTGTTTTAATGTGTGTGAATTCCTAACGGACCAAACTGCTAAAGTCATCGGTCCCTAGACTTACACAGGACTTAAACTGTGCTAAGAACAACACACAAACCCATGCCCGAGGGAGGAGAGCAGTGCGGACCCTGTGCGTTCAGGATGACACGGCGGCCGGTCGGTGCCGTTGTGTCAACACGGCCTGTTCGGGCGAAATTAAGTTTTTTAACAGTTCAAGATCACTAAAGGAAAAGTTTCCACAGCAAATAAATAGAACTTATTGCCTCCAGTTAAACTTCGCCAAGTCTGCTTCGCTCACGTAAGACCACCGTCCACCCAGCTACTTGCCTCCGCAGTATAATTAGAGGTCTGTACCTACTGAGCGTGTGCACACTCGTTTAACGGCAACAGTCGCCTACACAACCGGAAATTACTCGCCCAAAAACGCACTCCCGCACACGCGAACGCAATTTCGCGGACTCCTTAAGTTTCCAGTACTCGAAGGAAAAAGTTGGATGATCATCTACTCCCGACTAGGGAAATATACTATGAAATCATCACATCCGCCGCTGAAGGCAAAAGACTAGTCTCCTACGAACCGACTTTTCGACTTGTCGATTTCGCGAGCTCCTAGCGACTACTCCACGAAACTGTCAATTCTTGTTGACAACACAGTTCATTAGCTACTCGCACAGAACATTACAGTCGTTTCACTGGTTTGCCACGCGAAACTTTGACGCGAATCACCATAACAGTTTAGGAATCTCCTGGCAGTAAGTCATGCGATTTCCCCAAGGCACAAAATTCGTCACCCCCACGGTCGTGACCAGACGATATCAGTGACAGCTGATTGCAAGACTGAGCGAGTACAGAGCTAAACAATCAGCAAAGTCAAACTTACCGACATTTTGTTGAGTGATGAGATATGATGCGCCACAAACTATGTTCAATTAACCTGGCTCTGTCAGAGTCGAAATACAAACTTTTGACGTAACTAAGGTGGCCTGCTATCTGACATGCGTCTCATCTCAGTGAAGCCCCGACGCAATCCCCTCCAGACAATAGACTGTCGTTTGTACTTATAATTTTTGTTACGTCTGTGTCGTCAGACAAGCTAAGTTACCAATTATTTTCCTAGCCAAGTTATAGTGTCCTACATCAGTTTGTACGGTGCAAACGGTTCCGGAACACACTGCAGTAATTCTCCCTTAATTCTTACTATTAGAAAATGTGTTTTTCTGATGTACTGTTTTTCTTTCCTCGGTCGTCCAGTCCTTGAGCTCGCCCACATCTTGTTGCCAAGAGGTGTCTGCCTTCGGAGACTGCGTCTTACTTTCAATTTGCGCCTCACGTATTCTTACACTGGCTTTCGGAACAATTTCTGCCAACGCGCCCTGCAGCCCGCCACAGTGATGCCCCGCCCCTGGGGTTCGGCCACCCCACCTGCACAGCGTGGGCCCTCTCCTGCCGCCGCCCGCTAGCGGGAATTCTGGTTCCAATATTTGATTAAAACTGAAGTATCTCGCCACCTGCAACTCTGATCACCATGCGGTTTCCACCAAACGCTCTTAAATAAACGACCGGCAGCCTTACACCTCCTGTTCCAACCTCTTTCACCTGTCGCTCAATCCTTATGCTCACGACAACAAGAATATCAGCAGTGAGTGATTGTACATATCACTGCCATGTCTCACAGTTTAATGTATTCTCAAAGGCAAAAGCTAGATACTTCGTTGAATGATAATCTCTGGGTAAGTTCATTTGTGTGTAAAAAGAAATCCAGTATTATTGTCTCAGCACTTGTGTAGAGCGCCTCACAAGTTTTATTGTTAAGAATCAGTCAGTGGCGGTTTTCGCTAATACAACTGGGTGGGGGAGGGGGAGGGCGGTCACATGCTGATTCACTGTTGTCCACAAAAATTTCAATTATTGCAAGCTTTGTATGAAACACACCCAATACATTCGCTAAAAATAACATTACTTACAGCTATACATGATCAAGAAGCCTACCTAAGTGGTATTATAGTACACAAAATCTATTTTTCAGTTTTTATTTCAAGCACACAAGTCAGTAACCTATTCATTGAAATTGGATATGTTATGTCTTTTACTTCCATGAGCGTTATCAATGCACTCACCCTAGTTCCAATCACTGTGCTTCTTAAACATACGTGGATCTCGTCAGAGTAGAGTAGCAGCCCTCAGCCCACTGTGAGTCTTCCCATGTGGAAAGGTTACAGATTTCTGAAAGCGTTGTTTCCAGATCGATTCGAGCTATTAACAGAAGGAGGTTAACTGTTCCACTCACGATCCGGAAGTCTTGACGTCTGCAGAAAATGACTAGTTTAGTTTTCAGACGTTCGTCCACTAAAAATGAACATCCTTCTATGGTCTGTGAGATCAGCTGAACAATGAGTCAATTTTCATATGCCGCAAAGCTCTCAGAGTCGAAAAGAGGTTAACTTCCATCGGTTCTCATATGTTCATATTTTGCAAGACTCTCAGTATCAGAAAGAGATGCTGCAGAGTTCAAATTTACAAACGAAAGTGATTATGACGGTGTCAACAACCATACTATGTTTCTGGAAGAAACACTGTATGTAGCGAATTTTGGATTTGGTGGAACGGGATTTTTTTGTTATAGATATAATGAAAAATGGTGTAAACTTTACGCATATTTAATGTGCCATCAGTGCCATTGTTGCCGATTATTTCACGTAAGGACTTCAAGTGGTTAAAGTGTATGGCATTGCCATTGCGTGAATCGGCTCCATGTACTTTCTTTTCTCTTAAGAAATGTGAAGGATAGTTGTGACAGTGATATGAATCTTCTATAGGGCGTATCTGGCTTCAGTAGTACTCCTGGTCATTATCGGTAGATCATTTGCTAAGGCGTGGCTTTTAATATCTATTCGTTTAGTAGTTGTTTTCATATTTATTCCAAGTACTTCTTTCTGCCATGTACTTTTTTCCTTCTCATTGTGGTCTGTTCATCACAGATTATCACTTTCAAACATCGCCCTCCACGACTTGTCATATATCTTCCAGTCTCTGATTCACAGACAATTTTGCCCTCTACGGTTCCCTCTAGGACGAGGGAAGTTACACGTCATGTCTGAAAACATATCTTATCGTTGTCTCCTTTGCAGTTAGTGTTTTGCATACTTTCCTCGCCGACTTTGCGGAGAACCACGTCATTTGTTATATCAGTCCCCTTAATTTTGTACGTCCTTCTGGGAGAATCATGCCTCAAACGTTTTGCTAATCTCCTTTCCTGTTTTTTTGCAACCCGTGATCCACTTCCACACGGTACTCTGCTCAAGACATGCATTCTCAGAAATTCTTTCCTCAAGTTAAGGGCTATGTGTTGACTTCTGATGGTGAGCAATACTCTCTTTGCCCGAGCTAGCATGCTTGCTATTACCATCCTCTAAGAAAGAATTAGAGGTCTTTCTGAATGGAATAAGGATATGAAGCGAACTGACAGCAAACTAAATGGTTCAAATGGCTCTGAGCACTATGGGACTTAACATCTTAGGTCATCAGTCCCTTAGAACTTAGAACTACTTAAACCTAACTAACCTAAGGACATCACACATGTCCATGCCCGAGGCAGGATTCGAACCTGCGACCGTAGCAGTCCGTGCGGTTCCGGACTGCAGCGCCTAGAACCGCAAGGCCACCGCGGCCGGCTGACAGCAAACTAATAAAAGACAAAGGTTGTGGGGAGAAATGAGATTAGCGATAAAATGACCATCATCTTGTAGTAGAAGAAGAGATAAAATTCTGATATCTTCTACATCTACATCTACATCTTCATCGTTACTCTGCAATTCACACATTGTGCCTGGCAGAGGGTTCATCGAACCATTTTCATACTACTTCTGTACCATTCCACTCTCGAAAGGCAACTGGAAAGAAGGAACACCTAAATCTTTCCGTTCGAGCTGTGATTTCTCTTATTTTATTATGATGATCATTTCTTCATACGTAGGTGGGTGTCAACAAAATATTTTCGCTTTCGGAAGAGAAATTTTGTGACTGAAATTTCATAAATAGATGTCGCCGTAAAGAAAACCGCCTTTGTTTCAGTGACTGTCACCCCATCTCGTATATCATATCAGTGACATTCTCACCCCTACTGCGTGATAACACGAAATGAACTGCCCTTTTTTGCACTTTTTCGATGTCCTCCGTCAATCCTACCTGGTAAGGATGAAACACCGCGCAGAAATATTCGAGCAGAGGACGGACAAGTGTTACGTAGGCTGTCTCTTTAGTGGGTTTGTCGCATCTTCTAAGTGTTCTTCCAACAAAGCGCAGTCTTTGTTTCGCCTTCCCCACAATATTATCTATGTGGTCTTCCCAATTTAATTTGCACGTAATTGTAATTCCTAGGTATTTAGTCTAATTGACAGCCCTTAGATTTGTAAGATTTATCGTATACCCAAAATTTATCGGATATCTTTTAGTACCCATGTCGATGATCTCGCACTTTTCTTTGTTTAGTGCCAATTGCCACTTTCCGCATCACACCGAAATTCTCTTTGTATCATTCTGTAACTGGAATCGATCGTCCGATGATTTTACAAGACGGTAAATTACAGTGTCATCTGTAGACACTCTAAGGGAGCTGCTCAGATTATCAGTTAGATCATTTATGTAAATCAGGAACAGCAGAGGGCCTATGACACTACCTTGCGGAACGCCAGATATCACTTCTGTTCTACTCGATGATTTACCGTCTATCACTGCGAACTTTGACCTCTCTGAGAGGAACTCACGAATCCAGTCACACAACTGAGACGATACTCCATATGCACGCAATATGATTAATAGTCGCTTGTGAGGAACGGTATCAAAAGCCTTCTGAAAATCTAGGAATATGGAACCGATCTGAGATCCCTTGTCGACAGCACTCATTACTTCATGGGAATAAGGAGCTAGCTGTGTTGCACAACGATATTTTCTGAATCCGTGTTGCTTATGTATCAATAAGTCATTGTCTTCAAGGTGATTCATAATGGTCGAGTACAGTATATGCTCCAAAATCCTACTGCATTTTGAGGTCAATGATATGGGTCGGTAATTCAATGGGTTACTCCTATTTCCTTTCTTGAATGGAAGTAATGCAAAGTATGACGAATGAACCAAAAAGAACATAGGAAGGAGTCTGGCACAGGTGGGAAGAGAATTCGTTTCTAAAAGGATATTATCATTGATACACTAGTATCAAACAAAATTTCTGAGACAATATGCCTGGAGCACATCATTGTGCTGAAAGTGAATCATGCGCTGTGGGAAAAGCGGAAAAGAATTTAATCGAAGCGTTACAGATGTGGTGTCCAGAAGTCTGCTGGAAACTGAGTGGACTGGTAAGAAGTGAGGAGATTCTCAGCAGAATGGACGACGAGGGAAAGATGTGCAAAACGCTGATTATGTTAAGGTACAGGAATATAGGATGTTTGTCAAGAGGTCGGGGAATGACATCTGTGCTGGTAGGGGAAGGTGTACAGGGCAAGAAATGGAATGAGGAGACGATATAACATTACTGCCAGGGAGAGACCGACTGTGGAAGTTTAGCTGCGTGGTAAAAGTCTTTCTACTTGATTTTATGTATACAGATTGAAGTGGCGAGGCAAAATTTGTACCAAGGCCAGGAATCGAACCGAGGTGTCCTGCTTCTGAGGCAGGTGCGTTAGCCACTAAGCCACCTTGGCACCCCGGTTCACACATCTGCATGGATTACCCCGGCACACCTCCTTCCTCGATCCAAATTTTCGCTGCCACCCCAGTCTATCTTCAATTCCACCTTACACACGAAAAGAATTGCCGAGGCTCTCCATGTTCAGGAATAGCACCTGAGCAACGAACGTAAATGGAGGATCCAATCTCAAAGGGGTAAGGGGAAATTTAAAGTAGACTGGGGCGGCAGCGAGAATTTGAACAGAGGAGGGAGGCGTGCAAGATTAATCACTGCAGTTCCCCTGTAGACAGCTTTGCGCCGTGCCTTAGTGGCTAATGCACCTTCCTAGTAAGCAGGACATCTGGGTTCGATCCCTGGTTCAAATGGATCAAATGGCTCTGAGCACTGTGGAATTTGACATCTGAAGTCATCAGTCCCCTAGAACTTTGAACTACTTAAACCTAACTAACCTAAGGACATCACACACGTCCATGCCCGAGGCAGGATTCTAACCTGCGACCGTAGCAGTCGCGTGGTTCCAGACTGAAGCGAGTAGAACCGCTCGTCCACAGCGACTGGTTACGACAATCTGCCTCAGTTTAATAGAGGATAGCAATTACATGCGAGTCTTATCAATGATCCCATTTTACCCTACACTTTTGTTCGAACTTCTGAGTCTCTCTTATTTCTTTCACTGCTTCTTCGACGTACATGTTGAACATTATACAGGAAAGACTGCCTGAGGTAAGTTTTAATCCTAGAAATTCATTCTTGACTTTTCTAGTACCAGGCCGGAAAGGAATGAAGGCAAACCATCGCACCGGCCGTTGTGGGCGAGCGGTTCTAGGCACTTCAGTCTGGAACCGCGCGACCGCTACGGTCGCAGGTTCAAATCCTGCCTCGGGCATGGATGTGTGTGATGTCCTTAGGTTAGTTAGGTTTAAGTAGTTCTAAGTCTAGGGCAATGATGACCTCAGATGTTAAGTCCCATAGTGCTCAGAGCCATTTGAGCCATAAACCATCGCCGTGACTAACGCCTGTTTTCATTTCAAACTAATGGGAGATATCGCCCATCAATTTTGTGGGAGCTACTTGTCTTATTGTCCACACACCACGGCAGTGTGGGTTCGATCGAATGGTTTATGCGACTCTATTGAAAGCTTTCATTGCTAAATACACTACTGGCCACTAAAATTGCTACCCCACGAAGATGACGTGCTACAGACGCGAAATTTAACCGACGGGGAGAAGATGCTGTGATATGCAAATGATTAGCTTTTCAGAGCATTCACAGAAGGTTGGCGCCGGTGACGACACCTACAACGTGCTGACATGAGGAAAGTTTCCAACCGATTTCTCATACACAAACAGCAGTTTGAAACTTCCCCTTTGAACATTTCTACATGACTGTGCTTAACCTGACACACAATATTTTGTTAGCGCAACGCAATCTGACTTTCAATAATTCGTACAAAAGAATGGGCCCTGACTAACATTAACCTATACCTTTCACAAATCACTTACCTCACAAAAATCTTCGCTGCTCAAGCTACTGCAATACAGCGAGCGCCACTACTGCCAGCTAAATAAAAGATTCAAACTACTGAAGGCACTAACTACTGATAGGGATAGTTAGCAAATGAAAGATATTAATAGAGAACAAACAATGTATTTACCTTAATATCATCACAAGTCATAATATATATATCAGTTCATGACAAATTACAAATCTCCGCCATCTCTCTCCCCACATCCACCACTGCTGGCGGCTCACCTCCAACTGCGCAACGCTACGCGCTGTTCACAGCCAGCTGCCTAACACTACAATGGCAGACAACAATGCAAACTAGCCACAGACTGCACACAGCACAGCCAGTGATTTTCATATTGAGCGCTACGTAACGTTGCCAATAAGAAAACGTAAACAGCCTACTTACATAGAGAAAACATAAACAGCCTACTTACATAGAGAAAACATAAACAGCCTACTTACATAGCCCCCATGCTCCCCACAAAAATTTTTACAAATTGGTTTGGGCAGTGCCCAATACAGATTTGAAAAAAATTTTTCATAATTACAATAACAAAGATATCAAATGCGCACACTTATTGATACAACGTTGGTCAAAAGCTAAAATTTTTTTTCACAGTCCATAAAGACAGTCCAGATTGTTCATCACTGTAAAATTTCAGTGTTTTTCTCAAAGTCTGAGCAGTAAAAGAAAATGCACACGGAAGTAGTGGATTTCATCCAGTCCCTTGCTGAATTATTAACACACGTGCAAACACTAACAGTCCCTACTTCTCACATATTGTCCATATACTATGACCAACAGAAACGTGTGCAGTGAAATGTAACTAACAAGTTAATAATGTCATGAACTGGTGACAATTACAATTTTATAACATAAGAATACAATTACAAAGGTACAAAATACATCATTAAAAACATAATAATACAGATAACATTTGTAGTACAGGCTTTGCAAAAGAATAGAAATAAACATATACATGAATGTTACAAAAATAGTGACATAAGTACATACATAAAATAATGAGAATAGTTTTCGAAACATTAATTTCACACATGAACATTGAAACAGAACAGAATTGTAAACAACTTTACAAAGAAAATAACATATTATTAATGCAACTTATGTTTGAGGATAGCAGTATTCCTCCTCATAGTGAATATAGCTTAGTATTAGAAGAGAAAAAAATTCTATGAAACAGTACACAGAGACAGGAAGAAAACAAATACTCAAGGGTACACAAACACATAGTGGGATAACACCAATAGGAAAGGACAGGGTTCGTTTTCAGTGTAACATTTGGTACTGCAGTCCAACCCAAAACTTCATATATCTTTCCTCTTATTTCATCCTTTGTTTCCACCAAAAAAAATTCTAACTAAGCATGCTTTCTGTGTTTATATGTTCACACGTTTCTTACCTCATTTTTATTTTCCATTATCTTACCTCATCATTTATTTCCAAGAAAATCCTACCTAAACCTGTTTTCTCAATGCATTTCTTCCAATTCATCGCAACTCATTCTCTTAGAGGCTACCCCCTCTTAAGCTAACTTAAATCTACTGAGCTCAGATGCTAAACTAAGGGACGAGGCAATGCAGCAGCACAAAATAAGTAACACAAACAGCAATGACCAAAAAATTGGAAAATTGCAAAGCAAGCTACAGTAAATCTAAATTAACAGATAAAATGCAAAATTACAACTAATATGAGCCAATGAGCAGCAACAAAAAAAAATCAGTTGTAAAACTGGCTTAACAGAGTAATGTAATGTGAAATTTAGTAGCACTATGCCTGGCAAACAGCAACAGCAAATGCAATAACTTATATCTAAACATGACATAGCTCAAGCAGAAAAAATAATACAGTAAAAACAACAATGCAGATAAGGGAAATGTATATTCACATCTTAATATCTATGTAATTAAAGTGGTGCACCACAAGAAGTTATTCTACCAAAAAGTTACCAATTACTTGAAAAGAAAATTATGAATGCAGTTACTAGTTCCTTCTTATTGTTCTTTCCTTTCCAAGTGCTCCTTTTTTAAAGAATGTGGATCATAAAATAATTATTTAATAGATCTGTTGACAGAAAGAGTTCACATTAGCAAATGCATTTTATTTTATAAAAGTAATGCTGCAACACAGCTGGAAAACAGATGTCAAATGAAATAAGCAATTACGCAAACCAAAGCATAAAAATATCATTCAATAGTCATGTGACATTTCATAAGTTAGTAGAAATTCTCTCAACTCTCGTAGAAAGACGCTTGTCATAATCAGGTGTGCAGATGTACGAATATTTCCCATCAATTCATAAGCATTTCAGCAATTAGCACAAAGTGCGAGTAATCATATGTTTTCAAGTAACGAGGGTGTCGCATTAGCGATGAAAGGCACACCCTAATGGCTTGTTCTCCAGGTGTTTTCCTGTGCTCTGAAAGGCACGCGCTAATGGCTTTTTCTCCAGGCGTCTGACACAGCTGGGTGCCCACGACGCATTATGTGTAGGTGGTCCGTTAACTTTCTTACGGAAATATTTACGACAGCAGTTTCCGCTACAGAGACAGTCGCATATAAAAATATTTCACAGGTCAAGAATTTGCGTTACAAATCTGTAGAAACAAAATGCTATTGATATAACAGTGTCCAAAAAAAATTTTCGTCTGCATTGTAATACATTCACGAATATACACACACATTTCATAACTCTTAAAGTACGTTTCTTGGTTTCCAACATCCTTTTCATAAATCAGAGTCCCTAAACACTACTCATTATTCCTTACCTCATTATACATATACATATTCGTCGACACTTCTTCAATATTTCATCATGAGAAATACGTAGCATAATAAACATTCCTCAACAACATAATACACATCGTCGTCGTAATAATAACATCATAACACCTCAGTCAAATCTCAAAATCGTCGTAACTTCCTCCAATAATTTCTAAGCCTAAAAAAATTCTCTGCTCATGTCAAAAGTGTCAGCTGCCTCAAACGTACTTTAAAAATCATGATCTCATACCAAATACATCATTCAAAGCTCTCATAGTATCACAATGATTCCGAAAAAATATGAACAGTTTACAAAGTACAGACAAAATACAGTTTCATAAGTGTGAAGTTATCCAACTGTATAATTGCGTAAACATGTGTCACTGATGTAGTAAAATAAATGTTTGTCTCTCTCAGTTAAATAATCAGATAGCTGTGTAATTTGTGTGTTAGAGAAATATGGTACCGATGTGTAAAGTTGTATAAGCAAATACCATATTAGCTAGGGTTCCTTGTGGTTGCCACACACATGGTACACAAAGTAAGCGTGTACCCCCCTGAGGATTAATGTAATTATACCCTCAGGTGTTACAGATTACAGCAATGGAATGAAATGTATCACGGAAAACTTTCTTTGTAATTCAAAAATCTTTAAAAATAAATGTTTTAAGTACAAAATTAATCACTGAAATGCGTGTCCTGTAGCGCTAAATGTGCATATTGTTGCAAGATAATCTCTGTGAAAGTGTCGTAGTTATTTTCCTCCAAAAGCTAAGTTCTGCAGAAGCCAATGTACTTACCTCATGATAAACAAAAGTGAAATGCTTTGCGTAGAGATATCTTAGTTATTACGCTTATAGTTGTGATGATGAAAGTACTGTGCTGTAACGTATTGTTGTGCTATGGAAAAGGCTGTCTCCTTGTAGCTATACCACAAAAGTTACTAATAAAACATGTTTTACTTTCCGGAATAATACAGAAAAACTGTGCAGATATAAAACAGAAACACCGCAAAATCAACATTGTAAATTGTCACTCATTAGTAGCGTCGTGATAAAAATCGTGTAGCTGTCA